>NC_140931.1:114399854-115037711 GCF_014529385.1 Adiantum capillus-veneris
CCACAAAGAAGAAATCACTCCTCGTACACAGCACCCTTGAAGAGGAGGAGATACGACACGCTCGCCAACTCAACATAATAGTAACCGGCATAGCGGAGAAGAGAGAGTCCATACGCATCATGGATGGTAGAGAACTATGTACCAAACTTGGGTACAAAGAAGAAGAGACACCCCTTTTCAACAAGATTTGGAGAGCCGGCAAAGACCTAATGAGACGAAGGGCCAGGACCTCTTTCATTAGAAAGAGTGATTCTATGAGAACCCCCTGATTCTATGTGATTCTATGAGAACCCCCTACTCATAGATTACACAAGAGCATATTATATACATCGCCCTATGTTACTTTGCACCCACAAGCTCTACATTCGCTACCATTGACCAGGAGGATGGTGGAGGGAGGGAATCACCGTACACATGTTTGATGGAAAGAATTATGGACTATTCTACACATAAGGAAGTTTTCCTCATGGGAGACTTCAATGCACCGACATGCCAGCTATCCAACTTTACTTTTGTACCCGACTTTATTTTCTCCGGCCTCGATATATTTACACGTCAAAATTCCAGGAAGACGTCTACACCATAGTTACATGGGACGGCGGGTCGGGGTCGGGAACGGGGTCGGGACGGCAAAAGTCAGGAAACGGGGACGGGGGTCGGAACGGCAAAAAAAAAAAGAGAGTTTTTTTGGCATTTTTTGACCTACACACATAGAGCATCACTTTGACCATAAATTTACACTAAATAGACCAAAGAACATGAGTCATATAGGCTGAAATGTGCTAATAAAACATCGATGATCGATGAATACAAAATGAGAAGTGCATGCCACAAGGGCTCAAGAGTCAAAAAGCCTAAAGGACTTAGGACAAGCCTGAGGCCTCAAGGATAACAAAAAGTACAAAGGGCTATGTAGTAGGTAGAGTCGTAGACTCGAGAGTCCAGTGATCAATGATCATCAAACTCAAGAAGTGCTCGCCTGCTGAATCTCCACATCGTCGTCGTAGTCGAGGTCGTCGTAGTCGAGGTCGTCGTAGTCGAGGTTGGCTTGAGATGACATGATGGTGGAGAGACTCGAGAGAGTAGAGCTTAGAAGTTAGAAGGGTTAGAGGAGAGCTTGTGTGGAGAGAGAGTAAAGGAGAGCTTCAAAGTGGGAAGAAGAGGGAGAGGAGAGCTTCAAAGTTCAAACTTGAGCCTTGAGCTTGAGGGAAATGGAATGAGCTTGAGCTTTGAGCTTGAGGGAAATGGAATGAGCATTGAGCATTGAGACTATGAGTATTAAGAGGCCCAAGGGAGCCTTTTATAGCCTCCCAAGGGCCAAGGCTTAAAAAATATGGCAGTTGGGGCTGCACAGAGCCATTGCAAACGGTCAAAAACGGCCATTGTTTTGAATCCGACCCCGGCCGACCCCTGCCGTCCCTGTCTGGTCCGTCCGACCCCGGTCCGGCCCCGGCCGTCCCCCCTGCGACCCGCCCGTCCGGCCCGTTTTCCGTCCGTCCCTCGGCGTTCCCAGCCGTTCCCGGCCCGGTTACGGCCGTTCCCCGGCCCTAGGGCCCGTCCCCCCCGTCCCCTGTAGCTATGGTCTACACTCCACAAGCAGCGTGTGCGGGCGATGTGGTTAAGGCACATGGCTCTCATCCCCCGAGTTGTGGGTTCAATCCTCAAAGGTGAGAAGGGGGGGCCAAGGGGGGTGAAGTAAACTCGGGTACCTGAGTTTACTTTTTTCCTGAGTTTACCAAGATCTATAGTGCTCAATCATCCCACCATAGTCTGTAGAGCCCATCTACATACTATGAGCCCACAGAGCTCTTGGGAAGACTACAAAGTAGGCGCTCAGACGACAGATGAAGGCTGAGCTTTCGAGGAGGCAGAGGAGCCTGAGCTTTACCACCTATTCATGCCTAAAGATAGTGCAACAGCATGGTAGGCTTTCAAAGAGCTTGGCACAACCACACCCATTGAGAACCCATAAGCATGCCATGATTATTCAACGAGGTTGAATGAGATCCTTGGGCAGCCTCCGATCCCAAAGCTACTCAATCCATGACATACCATCTCCGATTTCTTCATGGTAACACGAGCTATGTGCCAACTCTAACACTGCACATCTACTAGCCACACACGACTTACAGAGTCAGCACCTCATTTACATAGCCGACACCATGGACCCATTAGTTGCACAGATCTTCAACAGGGCTATGGCGGACGGCTTCCCACAAGAGTGGACTAGAAACACTATTGCACCTATCCACAAGTCTCGCGACACCCTCGACCCAAGGAATTATAGGATCATCATGATTGGCCACACCATGGCCAAACTCTATGGAGCAATACTTCAGGCAGAGCTTAGCTCATATGCAGAGAGAGAGGCACTCCAGTCTCAGAGTCCCCTACCAAGCAAGTTTGAGTAGAGACTTCTCTACTAGAGATCACATCTTCATTTTGCGTTGCCTCATTGATGGGGCAAAAGCACGGAAAAAGAAACTACATTGCCGCTTTGTGAACTTCCACAAAGCATCTAATACAGTTCCACGTGAGGCTTTTTCAGCGCCTCTAGAGCTTGGGTGTACCTTCACAGATGGCATTAGCCATATATACTTTATATGAGCACGTAACAAGGAGAGTACGATGCCCCGGAGGCTTATCAGACCCTACTGGTGTGAAGCAAGGATGCCCACCCTCTCTGACCCTCTTTGGGAACTACATTGATGAGATCTCAGATTACATATTGCGAGCTGAGAGGAACACTGTATTAAGATAGCTATGGGAGCTCTACATCAGAGGGACATGGACCGTGCCTAAATAGCCTCTTCCCCTAAAGAAGATGTATTACGGTGAACACTTTTTGACCATGCTAGATGAGGGGTTCATCTAGAGACCACGCTTACATGGGCACATACATGCCACATAGCTCACTAGTGGCGATTGGTCAGCTCTGAGTATCATCACACCGGCTAGAGATAGAGAAGGAAGAGCTGCTCATACCTCTCGAGCTAAGAGGTTCTACTAGCTTTGCAACTGAGGACGAGGAGCACTATGCTTGCCAATGTAGAGCATATGAGAGTATCAGAGACAGATATGAGTCTCTTTTCATAGGACAGCCTACCCTACGACAGATCTGGAGTCTAGAAATTAGTGCTAGTTTGGCCATTTTCTAGTGGAGATACATAAACATAGAAAGCGATTGTTGGCACATGTAGCAGCAGTAGAGGGAGGCAGATAGTCACAACTTACAAACTTTTTTCATAGGACCACAACCCTACCGCCACCAGTAGAGGGGTCACCCTACAAAAAGTTGAGACGGTCAGAGCTAGGAGATGCCCCCAAGCTCCAAGATATGGAGCTCTGAGACTCCATCACATATAGACCTTGGAGATCCAGACTCGTCACCACCAGCCAGCCCAACAGAGATTTTCTCAGATGCTTGAGTGATTTACTCAGATGCTCGCGCACCCAACACGATCATACGCGCAGCCCTTAAAGCACACCCACCCACGTACCAAATCTTACACCCCTAGTTTGACATAGGATGGAGCTAGTCAGCTTGATGTACTTCATGATTGTAATTCCCTGAGCATATAGATGTATACCCATACCCCTAGATACGTATACACACGCCGACACTGTTGCACAAAAGAAGAAAAAAGAACAGGGGATGGGGGGAGACGACACCAGAGAAGATGCAATCAACACTTCCTTCTTTCCAAAGTTGGTGGAGCATACACAAAAGGCTCTCTTAGAGCTCTGTCTCCTTCTCTGTTCTGCCCGCAGCTCCAAAAAACAGTAGGGCATGAAAACTTAAAAAACTCCCAATTGGTGCGGAGTCTGCATTTGTGTGTGAGACGCAAAAATGCCCAAAACGGCCTTTTCCTTGAAAAAGAATTTTATAGAATAGCACTTTTTCGGCCTCCCTCATGCACTAGAGTTGTCTCTCACCCACTTTCCTCTCTATCAACATGGTCTCCAGTTATCCAACTTGCCTTGCATGGTTTAAGAGGCTTTTCACATAAAAACTTTTTTTTCCAAGCATCGAATCCCTACACTTGGCTTACATAATCGTACAAATCTACACATCCTGGACCTCGTTGCCTGCCTAGGTCTTTATACCTGCTCTAACGAAGGGAACTGCATAGACATGGGGGTCTACTATGTTGTCACACATAATCGTACAAATCTACACATCCTGGACCTCGTTGCCTACCTAGGTCTTTATACCTCCTCTAACGAAGGGAACTGCATAGACATGGGGGTCTACTATGTTGTCACGCATAGAAGCACTTGCAACGTGGTTACAATTCAAGAAAATTTTTCACATCAACTTGGATATCAGATGAATATGAAAGAGATGTCATCATGGCTTGGCATCACTTGAGAATGACTAAGAAAGATAACATTGGATGACTACTGCCAGAGGTTTTGGGATAGTTATTTGCCAGAGAAACCAGATTGAGCAGTTTTGTTGTGGTTTGCCAAAAGAGCTTCGAGACTATTGTCAGAACCAAAAGTCTGACTCCATTCAAAGACTCATGGGACATGATAGGCAACGATTGGGAACTCATGCCAACTCATTGACTTACCCAAGAGCATGCCAGCTCATTGGGACATCATAGTACCTACCTCAACAAGGCAAGAGTCTACCTTTGAAAAGAATGAATTAGGGGAACCGGATGACAGCTCATCACAAGATTCTGAAAAAAACCAGATGGTAGCACATTCGAAGGTTCCGACGAACTAAGGGAACGAGCTGCAAGTTCATCAGAGGATTTCGGAGAAAGGGGTCTTATGGTTCTGATGATTGAAACTGACATGCCAACAGACAAGGGAACCTAGCGAAGCTACCCACAGGTCCCAGGGCACAAGGAAAGAAAGGAAAAGGGAATCAGCTGGCACTTCAGAGAATTCCCCAGACCCAAGATAAGATTTTTAAAGCGGATCAGTATATGAGAGATTTGAACACTGCATAAGGTTCACGAGGCTCTTGAGAAGTCTCAAGCACGTTCTACATTGACACAACTTACAGTTAAGGAAGATGATTGGGTGCTCTTACGGCCTGAGAAGGCACACCTAAGGAAACGAAAGGGAAAGGAGCAGCTTTTCCAAAGCTAAGAACGCGGTACTATGGCCCTTTCCTGATTCAAGAGAAGCTAAATAATGTATCCTTCAAACTGAAGTTGCCAGATGCTTGGAAGATTCACAATGCTTTTCATGTGAGTCTCTCAAAACCTTTCAAGGTGAGGTGCTAGTAGAAAGGGAGCCTAAGGAGCAACCTGAAGTAGAAGAGAGCGAGGAGATTCTCGTTCCGGAATAGATATGGCTCACAAGGAAAGGAAAGAGAAAGATAAAGTGGATGGCGGTTCTTACTCAAGAACTACTTGGCATTGAATGCGAAGTGGATGGAGGAAGACCTAGCAGATACTCCTTAGATATTGGAACTTTACCTTGAGGCTTCAAGTCTAGCTTTGACTACTCTGAGAGTCCTCGAAGATCGGGAGGGTTGAATCTGGTGCAGACGGGACTGCACAAGAGGAGAATCACTCCGCTCCTTTGTCATATTTACCCAACTCGAATAAAGCTATTGATTTCCCTTTGGATTTCACGGATATTGATGGGCTGATAGTATTCTGCTGGAATACTTTATGAAAGAAGTACTTCGACATGGGAATTCTCGAAAATAAATATGATTTATGTGTGCTCACTCATGTGATTCTGTTGAGTGCACGTTTGAAAGACGAAATGACTGCACCATTTCGGTCTTGAGATTCTATGGACATGATCGCAATAAGAATTAGTTAATCACATACGGTCAGGACATTGTAGAGTATACAGATGCACACTTTACCTTGGGGTTGTCTTCACTGGGCCGAGGTTTTCTTTGGGGAGAGCAGCAGAGACTAGATTGACTAGAGCTTATGCAGCCTTGGGAGGCTTTGGAGAGGAATTGTTCGCAGGTTCAGTTTCAGGAACCTCGGAGAACTTTAGTAGCCTCAGCTATGTTGTATGGGGTGCAGATATGGGGATCTTTTGTAGCCCAGGCTGATTGGAGACGTATGGAGAGGCCCTTGGTATCTATGATCTCTCGATTGATTAGAGCCAAGGTCTCCAAACCCCACGCTATCATTCGAGCAGAGCTAGCTGCCCCTCCTATGGAGATTGAGGCGCTTACCAAGTCAGTCTCCTTGGTGCACAGCTTGTGGGATACTACTAGAGATAGATATGCTAGACTGGCCCTTGAGTCTTCCAAATAGTTAGCTCTTCAGGGGGACACTTCATGCTGGTATGCACAAATGACATCATGGTTTTAGATGCATGGTTTCACCATGGACAGGCTGCCCCCTTTCCAGTACTCTCTTCAGACACCCTCAATGTTTCTTACACGGGTGGAGATTACTAGACTCATTCATCAGGACCTGATCCAGCCAGATACCTGGAGGACATGGATAGAGCTGCCATAGGAGTTGGGCACGAAGATGGCTTTCTATAGAGAGCATCTTCTCCAACTCACAGGAGATGGGTTTGTGATTCGACCCAGCTAAATGGACACACATATGTCCTCATGGTTTACGGTGTGCCATTGGTCAGGTACGCACATCCTCACATCAGCTGAGATTGAGACTGGTAGATTCAGAGGGATACGAGCAGACAGCAGGATATGCCGCTTATGCCAGCGAGAGCCAGAGACAAAGCTACATTACATATGTCATTGCACAGTGTCTTATGAGATTCGGGGCTGTTTCCACTGCTTATTTAGAGAGGGTTTCGCTCCTTTCTCTAGGGTCATGAGTTATGAGGATCAGAGATGTCTTGGGCTATATCTATTTGAGTTACACAAATATAGAGACACTTTGCTGGGGAGACCGAGACAGTCCCAGAGCCAAAGATAGAGCTACATTACATATGTCATTGCATAGTGTCTTATGAGATTCGGGGTTGTTTCACTGCTTATTTAGAGAGGGTTCCGCTCCTTTCTCAAGGGTCATGAGTTATGAGGATCAGAGATGTCTTGGGCTATATCTATTTGAGTTACACAGATATAGAGACACTTTACTGGGGAGACCGAGACAGTCCCAGAGACAGATTACAGATCTCTTTTACACTAGATATGGGACAGCCAGAGGAGCAGCCATCATTGCAGAGCTCGGCCGACACTCATTCGACCACTACCGGCACTCTCATCGACCGAGCACTGGAGCCACGGAGATCCAGATGGCCACGATTGAGGAGAGGGGCTACACAGCATCGACGGAGAATAGAGCAGAGGATTCGAGCCATACTCTCTAGACATCCAGAGTGCAGATGAGGATGGATTCTAGTAGTAGTAGTATTTTTGTTCTAGTTCTTTTGTACCCAGACATGGTATCAGATTCACTATTTATTAACAAATTGGTCTCATAGGTCATTTTGGCCTTTTGAAGACATTAATAAACATTTCATTTCCTCTCTCTCTCTCTCTCTCTCTCTCTCTCTCTCTCTCTCTCTCATGCACATATGCACCCCTGCACGTGCATGTGCACGCACACAATGTGTAACTGATTCAAGCCAAATTCTTCCAGCATACAAACTCATGCTAAGGTTCATCATCATGAAAAACAGACTCGATGTGTAACTGCTTCTAAGCAAATTCTTCACACACGAAATCATGCTCAGACTTATCATCTATACCTTGAACCAAAAACTGCTAAAAATATGTTATGAAGATCAATTCAAAAAAGAAGAATCCACAGATTATGTAGACAACTTACAACAATGTTCCTGAAATGGCTAGAGAATGAGACAGTTGTTCTCCAACATTGTGGTCAAGCGAGATGAATAGAATAGCCATTGCAACAGCCTACAACATACACCAGTATTCTTGACATTACTTGTTCATGCAAGTAGCAAGATCTACCAACAAATAATCTCTTACAGCCTAAAACTTATTGGCCTTTCCTTTCACCTCATGAATAACGAAAATACTTGCAAGGGATGTTTTTAAGATGTGACACTTAACCCAAAAACATTTCAATATGAAAAATATTTCTGCAAATTATGTATTTCTCTGAGTAGAACCTCCTTGACATATTCTTAACATTGCTCTCCACATCAGCATAAGACAATCCCATACTCCCATGCATCGTGTTTTAGTTTTGGAGACAAATATGCGTTCAGAATGCATACCAATCTATCAATATTGGCTACTTATGGAACATTTAAGATTTACAGCATCTTCAGTCATGTGAAGCAAAGAATGCAATAATTGCTGGTAGCCCCTAGGTTATTCTACAAAATGCACCCCAACTTGTTCACATTGCTTAATTGAAGGCCAATTTATTTGTTGCAGACAGGTTAGAAAATCTCGATGCCATGAAATGGTAAGTTCCATTCCGTATGGCAGTCTTAAAGACAAGAACATTACCATTCCTGTGTAGCTTCCCATGAGACAATTACGCCGTCCTTGTCGATCCATCAAATATAATGCGCTTAGTGCACCTGAGGTAAATTTCAATAAATTGCAGAATTGCAAATTCATGTGCTCTGATTCTACTTCAGATGAACCACCCACTACATGCTTCCAAGAGTAACAAGCAGTGAGCAGAATTACCCAGGAGGTTTGCCAATGCAACAATTGCACTAGCAGACATACTGTTCGTTATCCCTGCATCTCGGAATGTCAACGAAGAAAAGTACAGAACACCATTGATGCCTGCAAATTGCTGAAGAGCAAAGAGAGCACTTCCAATTGCAGGAGCTGCTTCAGAAGATCACTATGTTACTAATGAGATATGACTAATTGTTTGGTGGTTAAGAGCAGAACTGTGATGAAAGCATGAAAAAAGGATAAGTTACACATACAAACAATATATTGGTATGCGACCTCACAGTGTAAATTCACTTCTCACTGATTCCATTGGTGCATGAGGACAACATAACCGGCGGTGGCTTAATCTTGTGCATGAGGTTGCCAATACTGTATTCATTATAGTTTGTCTTCCCATCACCAGTACAAATCAAAATTTATTGAACATGAAATTGATTGGTGCAGCTTTAGGGTTAAAGTTTACAGTTCACAAAGAAAATTATTCTCTTATTGAGCATAGCTACCTGTATAATATCTTTTGGATAGTAGTTCCGGCCATGAAATTTCAGTTGTGGATTCCATTGATTTTGCCGCATTTTTCAGTTCCTCCATTGCTGTCTCTACATTCGAATCTCCCCAAAGGTTCCTGATGATATCTTCTGCCTCCCCCCATCTTCCAACCTAACAGCAGATTTTCAGTTGTAAATCTCTGTTCTGATGATTGCATCATGATGGGAAGAGTAGGAATGTGATCTACCTTACTGAGCCAGCGTGGACTTTCCACTGCAAATTGCATACCTAAAATCAAAAGTATACCAGGTAGTATGGCAATCCAAAACAGAGTTCGCCACCTGGGAAAACCGGCACAAATTCAAAATCTCTCTCTCTCTCTCTCTCTCTCTCTCTCTCTAATCAACTGAGCTGGGGAGATCGAGACACCCATGACTGCGGAGGACTACACAGCATCGACGGAGGCTGCATCAGAGGATTTGGATCACTTTGGCCCGACATGCACGACTACTGACCATGGAGGAGATTGATGAGATCCGCCAACGACCGATGCTGGATCTCTTGTGATCTAGCTATCCTAGCTAGCTGCTTAGTTCACACCTAGCAGTTTAGGATTCCATAGTATCTTATTTTGTCATTTTGTCATCTTGTTACTCTGACTTTGTATCGGATCCACCACATTGTAACTTTCAGGACTCATAGGTCACTTTGGCCTTTTGAAGACATTAATATAACATTTCATTTTCATTCTCTCTCTCTCTCTCTCTCTCTCTCTCTCTCTCTTTGACTAAGACACTGCATGGGGCTGCATCAGTGGCATACCCACACACTCAGCCGGGCAAGAGACGACATTCTGGGAGCATGCCCCAGAATAGTTGGTATGATGAGGAGTGCAGAGAGATGAGAGCCCAGCTTCATAGGGATCTTCTTTTAGGAGTCATCACTTACAGACAGTCTCGGATTGCTTTCCGCTTGTGCGACGGAAGAAACGAGCTTACCTAGCTCAGATGGAGCGAGCCTTATATCAGATGTTCTTGAGTAGGGACTTAGGAGAGGCATGGCAACTCTTCTATGAGCACTCCCCTCCCCCAATGATTACTTCACCTGATGTGTGGGGCCAATATGCGACATCATTATATACGGTTCCTGGACAGGAACCCCTTCCAGACCCTACCAAGTCTTGCCCAGCTACGAGCGCTTTCTTTACATCTGAGATGGTACAAAGGGCCATCGATAGGATGAGGACCGGGAAGGCATACGATCATGACAGTCTAGTAGCGGAGCACTTTATACATGCCAGGGATATGCTGATGGAGGTTCTCGCAGTGTTGTTCAATCGTGCCATGTGTGAGGGATTACCTAAGACTTGGAGGTTGTCTAATATTGTGCCCATCTTCAAGGCCGGTGACCCTACAGAGCCTGGGAACTACCGCACTATTATGGTTGGACACACATTGGCACGGTTGTATGCATCTATTCTGGAGCAACACTTGAGTAATTGGGCAGAGGGCGAGGGTGTACGAGCAAAGGGTCAGGCCGGCTTCAGGAGGGGTTTGTTTCTCCACTCTTGATCATATTCTGACACTCAGGGCCATCATTGAGGAGGGCATAGCACATGGGAGACGGATCTATTGTAGCTTTTTCGCAAAGCATTTGACATGGTACCAAGAGCTCGATTGATGCGCATACTACAGGAGATGGGGGTGCCCATAGAGGTGATTTGGGGCATTATGGCTTTGTACAGATCAGTGATGGGACATGTACGCACTCCGGAAGGGGTATCTGATTTAGTTCACTCTACTATTGGAGTGAAATAGGGCTGCCCATTGTCTCCTATTCTATTTGGTATGTATGTTGATGAGGTGTCTGATTACATTGACAGAGAGGGTGATAGGGGTGCCCAGCTGGTACGGACGTGGATCCCATTGTTGCTATATGCTGATGATATTGTGCTAATATTTGACTCACCAGAAGGTATGCAACGACATTTGGATGCACTACGCAGTTTTGCAGAGGATAGTGGATTGTGTGTAAACCTAGGTAAAACCAAGGTTATGGTGTTTAACACCACACCGCAATGGGTCAGGAGATCAGTACCTACTTTCAAATATGGTCAGGAGATTGTGGAGTATACAGATGCATACACTTACCTGGGGGTAGTCTTTACTGGGCCGAGATTTTCTTTTGAGAAGAGCAGCAGAGACTAGACTAACTAGAGCTGGTGCGGCTCTGGGAGGAATGGAGAGGATGTGTTCGCAGGTTCAGTTCCAGGAACCTAGGACAAAGTTATGGCTCTTTGATACTTTGATTGCCTCTACTATGTTATACGGGGTGCAGGTTTGGGGACCTTCTGTAGGCCAGGATGGTTGGAGGCGTATGGAGAAGCCCCTGGTATCTATGATCTCTCGGTTGATTAGAGCCAAGGCTTCCGTACCGCATGATATCATTCGAGCGGAATTAGCTGCCCCCCCTATGGAGATTGAGGCGCTTACCAGATCAGTCTCCTTTGTACACAGCCTGTGGGATACTACCAAAGATAGATATGCCAGGGTGGCTCTAGAGTCCTCCATACAATTAGCTCTTCATGGGGATACATCATGCTGGTATGCACAGATGGCATCATGGTTTCAGACACAGGGTTTCACCATGGACAGGTTGCCTCCTTTTCAATACTCTCTACAGGCACCCTGTTGGGTTAAAGGCCCAAATGGCCCCCTTTAATGTATATTTTAAAGGTTACTAACCTTTGGCCAAGTTCACATTGAACTCGGCCACTAACTTATAAATTGGTCCTATACTTTTAATAAAGGGAACAAGTGAGTAAATTAACTCACTTATCATTTCCCCTCATCTCATGTGTAGCGTGCCCCCTCTCTTTTGCTAGCGCCTCCTCTCTTGTTGGTCTTCGCCTCCCTTCTCTGCACACACACTACACTTCCTCGCGTGCTCTTTCACTTGCACACACCGCCGCGCGCTCATCAACTAGTATTAGATCCCGATTAGGGTTTGCCCCCAAACCTGCAAACGCTGAATTTCAGCCAAGAAGGTCAACTTTCACACGAGATTTTGCAATTTCGTCGCCAAAGGACTCGTCCCCGGACACTAGAGAGCACCCGGCAACCAAAATTGACCTAAAACAGGCTGAAATTAGGTCAAAAACAAGAAATTACAAGTTATGACAACAAAATACAGGTTTTGCAAATGATGTATTAACGTGTGGGAATACTTTTGCTAAGTTTCCGCTACCCGAAAACCTTGAAATTGCCGAAAAACAAGCCCTAAAACAGGCGTTTTAAGCAAACTTTAGATTTACGCATGTTTTTGCAAGTGTTTTTATGGTGCGATTACATTGGGGAAAGTGTAAATTGATGCAATCTATGCACATATGACAAATTTTGGCTATGTATGACCATTTGTGGCTCAATTTCATGCAATTTTGATGCTACAAATTGGGGCTTTTGCGCTTACATGCTTCTAAAGGCTGTGTATTAGCCTTATGTATGTCTTCTGAGGCTAAAAACAACTAAATTTGTTGTTTTCGAGCACAAATTCGCTCGTTGAAATTTCCTACACATAAATTTCAGAAATTGAATTTTGTGCCCAAATCGACCTATTTTGCCCCAAATTGCTCCTCTGACCATTTGGAGCTGTAGTGCACATCTCTGTGAGGCTATACTCCGATTTTTGCTCATTTTGCCCAAAAATTCAACGTATTATCCCTCTTATTTCGTGCAACTATGGCCTCATCTTCTTCGGATATGAAGAACCTCTTCAAGATTAGGAGGTTCGATGGAACAGGTTTTGATCTTTGGAAAGACAGGATTCAGGGAATCCTATTTCTTAAGGATTGCGAAGGGGCACTTGAACAGGTGAAGCCACAGAATATGACAGATGAAGCATGGGTTAGCATGAACAGGAAAGCCGTTACATACATTAAAATGGCCATGACAGATGAGACCGTCATTGATGTGAAAGGTCTCACGACCGCTTTTGATGTGTGGGAGAAGTTAAAGGGAATGTATGAAAATACAACGCCTGTCAACCAGGTGCACTTGATGCGAAAGCTTGTTGGCATGCAACTAGATGAGTCCAAGAGCGCGGCAAAGCACTTGTCATTGTTCGCAGGTACTTTGTCGCAGTTACAGGATTCTGGCTTATGACCTTACCTGAGTCATGGGTAACATTGGTGGTTTCGTTGTCCAATAACCCCAATTTGACCTTTGATGGTGTTAGGGGTTCTATCTTGAATGAAGAAATCAGGAGGAAAGCAAGTGGAGAGGGAGGCAGCTCTGCCAACATGGTTAGAGGCAGGACAGAAAAGAAGAATGCTTATGCACAAAGGAGTAAGAATAAGAGTAAAGAAAGGAGAAATGCAAGCAAAGGCAAGGGTGATGTGACTTGCTATCAATGTGGCAGGAAAGGTCACAAGAAACCCGATTGCAGGTACTATAAAACTGAGTTAAAAAGGAAAAAGAATGGCGGAGACAAAAAGAAAGGGAAGAAGGAAGTCAAGGCAGATGCACAGGATAGCTCAAAGGACAAAGAGAAGGCCAATGTGGCTTCTAGTGTCGTGATTGAGGAGCTGTCAGATGTAGAGGACATCTTGTGTGCCACTTTGTCAAATGATGATGCTTATGACTTTGATGCCTCTCTTACTGTTCATTCACAGGACATGCAGATCACCAAGAGTGATCTTATTGATGCTTTGTTGACTGTCAATGATGCATTGTCTCAGACTTGGATTGTTGATTCCGGTGCTTCATTTCATGTGACTCCTATCAAGGAGTGTTTCTCTACTTTTGATGCGGGCAAGCGTGGCCATGTATACCTTGGAAACAATCATGCATGTTCCAATGAGGGTATTGGCACTGTGCATCTCTCCATAGATGGCACAAATGAGCTTGTCTTGCATGATGTTCAATATGTGCCAGGAATCAAGAAGAGTCTGCTTTCTGTTGGTCAGATGGATATGCATGGTTACAGCATCTTGTTTGAGAGAGGGTCATGGAAAATGACTAAAGACTCAAGGCTGATTGTAAAGGGCACAAAGAAAGGGACACTTTACTGCATGCATGGAAAGACCGTGTTGGGCAAGTTTATTGCATTGGCTGAAATTAACTCTCACATGGAGTTGTGGCACAAGAGGCTTGGCCATATAAGCCAAAAGTGCCTTTCTAAGCTTTGTACTTTGAACAAGCTTGATGCTAAAGCCACAAAGCTTGACTTTTGTAATGAATGTCAATATGGCAAGCAAGTAAAGCGTTCTTATTACTCTAGTGTCTCTTGTAAATCTTGTGTGCTTGATCTTGTACATTCTGATGCATGTAGCATGCTGACTAAGTCTATGGGTGGTGCATGTTATTTTGTCTCCTTTGTTGATGATCATTCTAGGAAAATTTGGGTTTATTTGCTTAAGTCTAAGGATGAAGCCTTTGCTGCGTTTAAGAGATTTCATGCATTTGTGACCACCCAAACTGGTAGAAAGCTAAAATGCTTGCGTACAGACAATGGGGGGGAGTACACAAGTGCTGAATTTAACAAGTTTTGTGAAAATTTGGGCATTAAGAGGGAGCTTACTGTGCCATACAGCCCCTCTTCTAATGGTGTGGCTGAAAGATTCAATATGACACTTTGTGAGAGGGTGAGATGCATGTTGTCCACAGCTAATCACTCTCATGGATTTTGGGGAGAAGCTTTGAAAACTGCAATGCATATATGCAATCGATCCCCTCACATGTCTTTGAAAGGTGACATCCCTGAAGAGGTTTGGTATGGCAAGCCTGCTTCATATGATCACTTACGCATTTTTGGTTGCGAAGCTTTTGTGCATGTTAGACCTGTAACAGACTTGGACACTCTAAGTCAAGAATCAACCGCGACAACACCAAATAACCACTTCAAAACAATTCACAGATCACAATAGATTTGCACTAGCCCGGCGGAGTTCCGTGCCTAGAGATATTGGCCCCAAAGACTGGCGCCCCTCTCGGTATTTCTTTTTATATTAATCAATTCAAAGTATAAGAGAGTGGGTCGAGATTCACTCTCAGCCTCTGCATCCAGATGCTCTGAGAAGTGAAGCCCTCACCACTAATTTAAAGGTTACAAGGGATGCCCAAAAGCAGAGCCCCAAAAGCTTCAAATCAAAAGCAACTGCTCTCTCTCTCACACAGAGAGTCAAAACTTGAAAGCAAAAGCATTCTCTCTCTCTTTCTCATTGCGTAGAGAAAAAGCAAGATTCACGTCGCTCATCATTAAAATTAAAAAAAAGTTTTTTTTATAAGCCTCCGCGATTTTATGAAATTAGGGTTTCTGGCAGAAATTAGGGTTTCTAGCAGAAATTATGGTTTGCAAGAATTTTAGGGTTTCTAGCAGAAATTAGGGTTTGCAAGAATTTTAGGGTTTCCACCACGTCATCACTTTGTGACATACCCCCCCCCTTGAAAGCATTGTAATCGACCGCGATTACGCCTGCAAAACCGACAAAAGCCATAAACCGTCTTAGCAGACACTGACTGTTAGCACATGTACAAAATCGACAGTCACATCACACAACATCACATGACATTCAACATTCATTCGGATCTTAGACCATGATTTATCGGCAATGTAGCTAGCAATCACATCTAGGTCCAATCGGGACCTCATCGATGCCCGATTGACTAACCCCTATTGCAACCATGTCTATTCGAGATCAAGTAGACCAAAATGCTGCAGTCTGTTGACAAGGGAGCGGAGTGACTCCCCTCTTGTGCATCCCACTGCACCAGATCTTCGGCCAAGCTAAATTTTGGGTTCCATTTGGAGTAGACTATGCTAAACCAAAACATCGAGGTAAAGTTTCATAATCCGAGGAGTATCTGCTAGGTCCTCCCCCTCCATCCACTTCGCATCAAATGCAGGAAAGTTCTTGAACTTAACCAAGAACTGCCTTCAGACTTTACCTTTCTTCGTATTGTTATGTGCCAAAATCTGTTTAGGAACAAGGATCTCCTCGTTTTCTTCCACTTCGGGTTGCTCATCAGGCTCCCCATCATCACGCACATCACCCTTAACAGGTTTCAAGAGACTCACATGCAATGCATTGTGAATCCTCCAAGTATCTGGCAGTTTCAATCGAAAGGAGACATCATTTATCTTGTGAGTGATCTGGAAAGGTCCGTAGTATCGCATACTAAGCTTTGGAAAAAGCCTCTCCTTTCCCTGTTTCTTTCGTAGGCGTGCCTTCTCAAAACGTAAGAGCACCCAATCATCCTCCTTCAATTTCAAGTCGCGATGATTGCGATCCGTTGCCTTTTTCTGTCGTTCTTGAGACTCCTGCAAAGCCTCGCGAATATGCATTCGCTTCAAATATCTAATCTTTCGTGCTCAGGAAGGATGGAACCTTCATAGCACTTTCAACAATCTCACATGACGTCTTCCCCGTCGAAGAGTGTATCGTGTTATTGTAGGCAAATTCCACCAAAGGTAAGTTCTTTTCCCATTGAGTCTTCTGATCCGAGATACACGACTTCAATAAATCTAAAATCACTGAATTGGCAATCTCAAATTGCCCGTCAGTCTGCAAGTGGAACGATGACGAGAACTGCAACTGCGTGCCAATGTTCTTCCAATTGCCTTCAAAACAAACTCATAAATCTAGGGTCTCTGTCGGAGACAATGGTCTCAGACGTTCCATGTAATCGGAAAATCATCGTGATCATTCTGTGTTCTCGGGAGATCAAAAATGAAATCCGTTTCAATATTTTCCCAGGGGCGGGTGGGTATGGGTAAAGGCTGTAACAATCCCTGTGCCTTATGCCTGTCAAACGGGACCTTCTAGCATACTGCGCACAACTCTTCCATATCCTTTTTGAGTCTCGGCCAAAAGAAGTATCTCTCTACCCCCTTCATGGTGGTAGCAATGCCGCGGTGACCCATAAAAGGTGGACAGTGGCATTCAGTTATAACCTTTTCCCTCAACGGTTGTGTAACACCCAACATAGTCTTTTTCATCAAGTAGCCTTCCCGAAGGGAGTATCCAGCTACTGTCTCCCCATCCCGTATCCGTGAGAAAATATCTGCAAAATCTGTATCTGTGGCATACTGATCAACCATATCCTCGAAGCTCCTATGATGTATCGCGAAAATAGCCAGATCCAACGGCTTCCGAGACAAAGCATCTGCCACCACATTCTTCTGTCCCTGCTCATGGACAATCTGGAAGTGAAACTGTGACAAGATGTTCGCCCACCGCATCTGCTTTTCCGAAAGCTGCTTCAGTGACAAGAAGTAGCGCAAACTCTGATGGTCTGTAAGGACAGTAAAATCCGCTCCGAGTAGGTAGTGCCGCCACTGAGTAAGAGCATGGATCACTGCCAAAAGCTCTTTCTCATATATCTGTGCTGTCATCTCCGGCCTAGAGAACAATTGGCTCTCGTAAGCAATGACATGGCCTTCTTGCATCAAGACAGCACCCAGACTACGACCATAAGCATCACAAAATACTTCAAATGACTTTTGCAAGGCCGGCAAAGTCAAATCTGGTCTTATAGTCAATTTCTCTTTCAATGTCTGAAAGGCAGTCACCTTTGTGGGTCCCCACGAGAATGGTACTTTCTGTGTCAAGATATGCAAAGGGGAAGCAACCTCTGCAAACTTTCGTATGAACCGCTTGTAGTACGAACACAGTCCCAAGAGGCCAATCACGAATAGTCTCTATCTTGGCCGGGTCCATTTGCACTCCTGCTCTGCTGACACAATGTGTCCCAAAAAGTGTATCTCTGGTAGGAAAAATTCACTTTTCTTTGCATTAATCACTAACGTGTGATCTCGTAATGCCTGAAATACTTGAAGCAGATGATCTCTGTGTTCTGCCTCATTCATGGAGAAAACAATGATGTCGTCAAAGAAAGTGCCAACAAATAGCCTCTACTCTCGAAAAATCCTGTCCATCATCCGGTTAAATGTCGCAAGAGCATTGGTTAAGCCAAAAGGCATCACCAAAAACTCAAATAACCCAAAAGTCGTCCGAAAAGCTGTCTTGTAGACATCTCCTGGCGCTATCCTGATCTGATGATATCCACTCTTCAAGTCAATCCTGCTAAAGCACAAGGATCCCTGTAACCTGTCGAGTATATCATCGATCCTAGGAATCGGAAATCTGTTTTTGATGGTGATTTTTTTGAGAGCTCTATAATCGATGCATATTCTCCAAGATCCGTCTTTCTTCAAAACCAACAACACTAGAGAGCAATACGGTGAAGTACTAGGTTGTACAAGACCCTTTTCCAAGAGGTCTTTCATTGGGTTCATAATCTTTTCATTCTATACTCGGCTCACACGGTAAGGTGGCCGGTTCGGTGGCGTGCTTCTAGGTATCAGATCAATGGTATGATCTTTAGGCCCTCTAAAAAGCAATCGGCATGAGTGTGGAGAAAAATCTTGGCGTTCTTTTGATCAAGTCAAAACATATTCAACCTTTATCCATCGTTCAGTTCTCTCCAAAAAGAATGAGTAAGAAACTGAAGTTCATCAAGTACAATCTCTGAGCCCTTCATTTATCAAAGTCGCTTTCTCGGCCCGGTAGTCAACCACGGCGTAGTTCTTGTGGTACCAAGGGATCCTCAGTAGAACGTCACTCGCGTGCCCTGAACACCCCTGTCAATGCTTGGTGCAATGGCAACATCCCATCCGGGTGCCAGTCGAACTACCTCTACCTGTGGCGTCAGTCTGTCGGGCATAATTCCAAATCGAGCCGCCAATTCCAAGTGAAAAGAAGTTGGCCTTGGCTCCTTCAAAAGAGCTTCCTGATCCTTCACTTTGCCCCAAAAAGCAGTAAAGTTTGTACTTTCATTCATTTGATTCGGTGCAAGTCCCACGCCATGTGGTACCAATTCTACTTTTCTATCTGCCTTTTCTGCCACGCTCCTCAGCTGCTCTCGAACTCTCAGGCCTGTCGTCGTCTTTATCCTTCTGTTCTTTCTGTGCCTTTTAGGGCACTTCGCGGAGATATGTCCAAGTTCCCCGCATCCAAAGCACTTCCCCTCCCTGATGAAGCGAGCTCTCTCCTGAGGAGTAAGCTTGGGTCGTGCATCCTTTCTCTCTGGGTTGCTCTTTCTTTTTCTACTTTCATTCCCAGAAGTCTGTCCGGGTCGTTGTGTCGTGACCTCATCTGTGGGGTAGGTCAGACTGCCAGAGTGAATTGCAAAGCCCCGCTTCGCATGATTCATCAACTCCTGAATAGAAGTTGACCTTTGTTCCAAGCAGTGGTCTCGGATCTCTGTAGGTAGATCCAAAGTAAACCGCTCAATTTGTTCTCTGAACGAGATCTTCTTGAATGAAGAGGCGGGTAGAAAAGAGCTCCAGAATCTTTCACGGTAAGAATTTGCTGTATCGTTCTTAGTCATCCGGAGATGGTTCCAAGCAACTCGTATATCTCGCTCAAACTCTTGAGTCAACCAAGAAGAAATAAAAAGCCTCTTGAATTTCAGCCATGTAACTGGCACAGTCTTGCTTAATAGAAGCGTGGACCACCAAGTGCGAGCATTCCCCTTAAAATAAGAGGCAGCTCTCTGAATCTTGGAGTGCTCTGAATAGCGTCCTCCCACGAAAGCGATGTCAAACTGCTGTATAAAAGACAGAGCCTTCAAAGCATCGGAGTATCCCGAAAAACTATCAAACTTAAGTGCTTGGCCACCTTCCTTAAACTCTCGGACTTTCTTGCTTTTATCTTCAAGAAAGTCATACTGGTTGGCTTTGTAAAAATTCTTCCTGTTCGCATAAAAGTTTCCGTTGTTAGAGTCTGAGCTGTCCGTAGACGAGTCCTCTGTAGAAGTGTCACTCACTGGGCGAGACTTAGACTTCTTTGCCTTTTTCTTGCCCTTTCCGAAGCGTTGTTTCTTGCTTCGCTTTTTGCTTTTTCTGTCTTCTTCGCTCGAGTCTGAAAAGCTAGAAGAACTGTCAGAAGAAGAAGAAGAAGAAGAACTGGGTAAGCCTTCAAACTTGACGCGCTTCTTTAGTTTCTTTGCCTTGTCGAATGTCGACCGACGACCCAAATATCCCGGGAAGTCAGTGCCTTTCTTCTGCTTTTTTCCGTGCTTTTTGTCTTTCTTTTGCACGTCGAAAAGCTGAGCAATCCGTGCATCAACCACGTTCTCCAGTTCCTTCTCCGTATATTTCTTGGAGGCAGAAGGTTTCTTGAGAGCGGGTTTTTGGAGTGGTGTTGTGGTTCTCTGCCACTCCGTCTGTACCTCTTCCAAAGAGGTCATATATTTTGCCATATTCGGGTCCTTGGCAAAATTGAGCATCATCTTTGTTGCATCATCAATCAATTTACGACGCTTCATCTCTCGCTGCTCCGCTGGAGTAGGCCTAGGCGGGCCATACTCCGTGCCGGAATCTTCGTTGTGATTCCTGCCCGCATCTCCAGATGCAGAGGGAGTCGACTGATCATTGCCTGAAGCCATAGGTGCCGCGGAAAAAAATTTCGGGGATCGGATTTCCCGTAGAAGAGAAATCGGATGTGCTTTGATACCACTGTAACAGACTTGGACTCTCCAAGTCAAGAATCAACCGCGACAGCACCAAATAACCACTTCAAAACAATTCACAGATCACAATAGATTTGCATTGGCCCGGCGGAGTTCCGTGCCTAGAGATATTGGCCCCAAAGACTGGCGCTCCTTTCGGTATTTCTTTTTATATTAATCAATTCAAAGTACAAGAGAGTGGGTCGAGATTCACTCTCAGAATCTGCGTCCAGATGCTCTGAGAAGTGAAGCCCTCACCACTAATTTAAAGGTTACAAGGGATGCCCAAAAGCAGAGCCCTAAAAGCTTCAAATCAAAAGCAACATAGAGAGTCAAAACCTAAGTTGAGGAGTAAACTCGATGCGAAGTCCATTAAAGGCCTCTTCATGGGATATGGTGAAGAAGGCGAAATGGGCTACAGGATTTGGTTACCTCAACTCAAAAGGGTTGTACGCAGCCGAGATGTTGGTTTTAATGAGGCAAGGCTGCTTCAAAACAATTGCGCCTCAAAGCATGACCATAAAAGGGTGAAATTTCAGCATGACCAGCCACCTGTTAGGCCTATTTTTGACCCTCAGGATGCACCACAAATGGCTGAAAATGTAGATGATCCAGTGGTGTTTGAGCCAGATGATGTTGGACAGCAAATTGAGGCTCCTGAAGGGCATTTGCAACCAAGACACAATGCTGAAAATGATGTACAGCAGCCCATTGTTGATGATTTTGTAGTGCCACCTGATGTAAACCCATTGCCGGATAATGTGGATCATTGGGTGAGGCGGTCAACTCGTCAAAGACGGCCTATGAGTCGATATGACCCCTCTTTGCATTACATTATGTTGACAGATCAGGGAGAGCCTCTTACGTATAAAGAGGCAAAGACATGTGAGCACAGCGACAAGTGGGAGCTTGCTATGCAGGAAGAGATTAAAGCTTTGCATGCTAATCATACTTGGGATTTGGTTGAATTGCCCAAAGGAAGGAAGGCTATCCCTAACAAATGGGTGTATAAAATCAAAACTGTTGATGCAAAACCCAAGTATAAGGCAAGGCTTGTTGCAAAGGGATATGTTCAAACCAAGAGCATAGACTTTCAGGAAGTGTTCTCTCCTGTTGTGAAGATGACCACTTTGCGTGTATTGTTTGCCATTGTGGCTGCTCTTGATTTGGAAATGGACCAAATGGATGTACATACCGCTTTCTTGCATGGTGATGTGGAAGAAGAGCTTTACATGAAGCAACCCGAGGGTTTTGTCATCCCTGGCAAGGAACATTTGGTATGTATGCTCAATAGTGGGCTGAAACAATCATGTAGACAGTGGTACAAGAAGTTTGATCGCTTCATGCTTAAACATGGTTACAAAAGAAGCCATGTAGACCATTGTTTGTATACCAAACATGATGAGGATGGCAGCCCTATTATTCTTGTGCTCTATGTAGACAATATGTTGATAGCTGCAAAGAAAAGAAGCACTGTTGATGCTCTTAAAGGGCAGCTGAAGTCTGCGTTTTCAATGAAAGACCTTGGGGCAGCTAAACATATACTTGGAGTGTGTGTTACACGGCAAAGAGACAAGCGCCTATTGTATTTGTCGCAAGAAAAGTACATTGGAAAGGTGCTGGACAGATTTAACATGGCTGAAGCAAAGCCTCTTGGTGTGCCATTACAGCCATATGTCAAAATCTCCAAGGATGATTGTCCCAAGTCAAAGGAAGAAGACAATGACATGCAAAGTGTGCCTTATGCTTCAGCTTGTGGTTCACTTATATATGCTATGGTTGCTACTAGGCCTGACATAGCCCATGCAGTGGGAGTTGTGAGCCGGTTTATGGCTAATCCAGGCAGGTTGCATTGGGACGCAGTGAAGTCCATTATGAGGTACTTGAAAGGGACTAAAAAAAAATGCCTCTGCTATGGTAAAGGACCAATGGATTTGAAGGGATTTTGTGACTCT
Source organism: Adiantum capillus-veneris (assembly GCF_014529385.1). Lineage (NCBI taxonomy): Eukaryota > Viridiplantae > Streptophyta > Polypodiopsida > Polypodiales > Pteridaceae > Adiantum > Adiantum capillus-veneris. The sequence goes on from NC_140931.1 coordinate 114,422,384, forward strand.
GACATGGCTGGTGATGTGGATACACGGAAATCCACAAGTGGCTATGTATTTACTCTTGCGGGAGGTGCTATTTCATGGTGTTCTAGATTGCAAAAGGTTGTTGCATTGTCTACGACAGAGGCTGAATATATTTCAGCCACTGAGGCTTCCAAAGAAGCTATTTGGTTAGCACGACTATGCAGTGAGTTTGGTTTGCCTGCCAAGGCACCTATGCTTGGTTGTGATAGCCAGAGTGCCATATGTCTGGCAAAGAACGCCATGTTTCATGCACCCACAAAGCATATTGATGTGCGGTATCACTTCATACGAGAAGTGCTTGAGGATGGCCTTATTACATTGGTTAAGGTCCATACATCACAAAATCCAGCCGATGCTCTCGCTAAGTGCTTACCCAAAGCACAACATCATCTATGCATAGAGATGGTGGGAGTCACGTAGCTTAAAGGCGCCATTTATGCCTTTAAGTGGGAGGTGGGTGGGTTAAAGGCCCAAATGGCCCCCTTTAATGTATATTTTAAAGGTTACTAACCTTTGGCCAAGTTCACATTAAACTTGGCCACTAACTTATAAATTGGTCCTATACTTTTAATAAAGGGAACAAGTGAGTAAATTAACTCACTTATCATTTCCCCTCATCTCATGTGTAGCGTGCTCTCTCTCTTCTGCTAGCGCCTCCTCTCTTGCTGGTCTTCGCCTCCCTTCTCTGCACACACACTGCACTTCCTCGCGTGCTCTTTCACTTGCACACACCGCCACGAGCTCATCACACCCTTGAGGTCTCTGACGCGGGTAGAGATTAATAGACTCATTCGTCAGCATCTGATCCAGTTGGACACGAGGAGGACATGGATAGAGCCGATACAGGAGTTGGGCACAAAGATGGCTTTCTATAGAGAGCATCTTCTCCACCTCACGGGGGATGGGTTTGTGATTCGATCTAGCTATATGGACACGCATCTTTCTCATGGTTGGCGTTGTGCCATTGGCCAGATACGCACGTCCTCACATAAGCTCGAGATTGAGACTGGCAGATTCAGAGGGACACCAGCAGATAGCAGGATATGCTGCTTATGCCATCTAGAGCCAGAGACGGAGGTACATTACATATGTCATTGCACAGTGTACTATGAGATACGAGGCCGTTTTCATTGTCTATACAGAGAAGGTTTTGGGACTCTACCTAGAGTCATGAGTTCTGAGGATGAGTTACACAGGCATAGAGAAACTTTACTGAGGAGAACTGAAGAGAGACAACCCCAGAGACAGATCACAGATTTCTTACACTAGATATTGTACACCCAAAAGAACAGACAGAGGAGCAGCCAACAGTGGAGAGGTCTGCCCACACTACTGGCATTCTCATAGACCGAGCATTGGAGCTAGGGAGATCTAGACGACCCCGATGGAGAAGAGGAGCTACACAGTTTCGAAGGAGGCTACAACAAAGAATTCAAGCCATACTTTTTCGTCGTCCAGAGTGCAGATGAAGATGGATCTCTATGAAGATGGATCTCTACTTCCCTGCCATATTGTCTACACATTGTACTGCTTAGTTCACACAGCTTAGTTTAGGATTCCGCAGTATTTATATTTTTTTATCCTAGTTTAATTTATTTTGTTAATCTGACTTTGTATCAGATACACCACATTGTAACTTTCTGGTCTCATAGGTCACTTTGGCCTTTTGAAGACGTTAATATAACATTTCATTTCATTTCATCTCTCTCTCTCTCTCTCTCTCTCTCTCTCTCTCTCTCTCTCTCTCTCTCTCTCTCTCTCTCTCTCTCTCTCTCTCTCTGTGTGTGTGTGTGTGTGTGTGTGCGCGCGCGCGCGCGCGCGCGCGAAAAGTGGCTGTATCTATGTACAAAAGAGACCTCTGGAGATAATAGCCTATCACCCAAAGGAAGTACAAAAGCAAGAGAACAATCTGAAGGCTATGACCTATAAAATGAACCACCGGGGAGGTGCATAATGCAATGTGATATGAGCATGGTCCTGACTAAAAAGAATTGAGGATCTCGCCCAGGTGCGAAGAAAAGAGAATCTATGCTGCTTCTCTGCCTTGGAGGAGCCGGCTGAAGTATCCCACTAGCTATGAAGAGTATGCAGCAGCTCAGTCCAAATGGCCATCAGAATGGAGGATGTAGGGGAAGACTGTGATCCTAGAATGTGAAACATGCAGATGACCTGTAAAATGAACCACCGGGGAGGTGCATAATGCAATGTGATGTGAGCATGGTCCCGACTAAAAAGAATTGGCATCTCGCCCATGTGCGAAGAAAAGAGAATCTATGCTGCTTCTCTGCCTTGGAGGAGCCGGCTGAAGTATCCCACTAACTACGAAGAGTATGCAACAACTCAGTCCAAATGGCCATCAGAATGGTGGATGTAGGGGAAGACTTGTGAGCCTAGAATGTGAGCACATCGAGCCTTCCACATGGTCCAAAGAGTGATGCTGCATATCGTAGTGAAAACTGTCTCCCGTTGGTAGAAGTCCAGCTGGTGACTAACCTGCATCTTGGATATTTGTAGAGTGGCCGGTCTCTATCCTAAGGAAGTAAGCATGAAGACCGAATCTATTGGCTAATGTCACAAACCCATCATGTATGCCCACTCTAATCAACAAACAATAAACTGCCATCCGCACTGGCTGCGCATATGGAAAACCCCAAAAATAGTGCCTCAAGGACTTAGGCTATAAGTGCATCTCTCACAAGTCGGATCATGACCACTGACTACAGCACACCCAAGTGCCAACAAGCAATCCTGCATGTGCTATCATCCACGTGAAATAACATATCTTGCAACTAATCTTAAGGGTCCAAATGCATGATCAAAACTGTTGCTCAAACGCTGGGAGGATGCGCTGATCCTGGCATACCTCTGACTGGCGTGGAGAGTAAGGTGGATGTCTGATCCATAAGAGAAGCCTCCTCCCAAGGGATACAGTGTACTCAAAAAAGGAAAGGGGCCCCATCGGAAAGAGAGAAGCCTCCTCCCAAGGGATACCGTGTACTCAAAAAAGGAAAGAGGGGGCCCATCATCATGGAACAAAGGCCATTGCCACTCACCAAGATCCTAGTCCAACTGAACAAGAGGCTTTCCCTGCCAAATCCACGATCTCCAAAGTGGTGACTCCTCAGTAGCGAAAACAATGTCAACACATGATCTCCTCTCAAAAGAGCCTACCATTCTAACAAGCTGTCAATTAGTAGTCAACTGCTGAAGGTGGTACCTCACCTTGAAACTCCACTCTGATGTGATGGAAGTCTCGACAATGCTACTAGAGTACATTGTTGTGCAACAACCGGGACTCCCGAAAGGATCGAAAAACACCCACCAACCCTAATGAGAAGGTAAAATAGTCTCTTGCCCGATGTAGCCATGCCATTGAGCTGGAGTAGCCTCATTAATCTCTCTCATACAGGCAGCAACCCCTTTGCGGATCTCGTAGGTAGCACCAATAACCTGTGCATCAACCAAGGAAGCATCTGACCCTTTGTGGGAGATGTGCCGGAAGATATGCTAGATGAAGATCAACAAGAAGTTGAGGAACCTGATGAGATCTTGGTACCTGAGTAGATTTTGGCACACAAAGAAAGAAAAGTTGGGAAAATTTGTTGTGAGCCTCCTTCGCTCCTGGGAGCGGCTGCGGAGAGGCCTGGAGCAGCACCAGCCGACTTGCATAGGGGAGCGCTTGAGAGAACCCCTTGTTTGGAACCCCATGATCAGCACTCAGAGAGGCCACTTGGTTGGTAGTAGGCCTCATGTTTCTTGGGGTCCCATATGGCAGAGGGTCCAGCACGCACTTTAAGTGACTGGCTACAGTTTTCAGGTTTGTCAGAGGAGCTTCAGAGCATCCAGCTACAAGGCCTCAAAGGGGTGCAAAGCATGTGTCAAGACATCACAAAGGTAGTACCAGCTGAGTGGCTTACACCTTGTGAGTCAGCAGCACCCAGATGGATGGGGGCCTTCACGCGACTGGAGATCCTCATCGCAGTTCGGGCTTGCTCAGAGACTGTACCCTCCACGTTTTTCGAGCTACAGGGCGAGGGTCAATTACACAGAGTCTCAGTAGAGGCCCCATAGGTTGCAGAGTGTTGTTTTCAGAGGATCCGAGTTGTGAGCATCTGTGGGAGGACGTGTCATAAATCCTGACCCAACAGCTCTTGAGGCAGGCCACTTGAGGCTGTGGGCTTGGGAGAGCTGTCTACTGGCACGAGTGCAATGGGATCGTGAAGGTTGTTTTGGAGGGACCCTTTCTCCTCAGCCGACCATCCAGGTGTCCCTTTCTTTCAGTGCACTGTTCGACTAAGACGTCACATATTGGCAGCACAGAGAGAGGCTGCTGCAACACCTCATTGGCCGGAGGAGGGTCTCATAGCTGAGTTCTTGACAGCTTTTTGAACGAGGTTGTGGGACGCCAGACAACCGCGGCGAGTCACGTTGTTCTAGTGGCTGATTGAACATAGAGCTATAGCAGTGGAGAGCTGGCTTGTACATAGTGGCCTCTCGGCAGCATGTGCAGCTTGTGACCATCCTTTGGAGAGTCGATGTCACTGTCTTTGGGGCTGCCCTATGGCACAACAGGTTTTGGCTTCGTTCGGCTGATGCCAGCTCTTTCCACAGCACGGCAGTACGCTTGGGGGGCAGCTGCTTGGTCCACTCTCACGGGCCCTGCATTATAGTTTGAGCTATCCTCCACCAGCAGGATGATAGTGATACATGGGGGTCGACCTACACTGCAGCCTGCTACAGAGCTTACTCCACAGGAGTGGTGCAGTGAGAGAAAGGAGTGTTGGGAGTTCGTCTGTGGCTTGACACTCTGGTTCATATGGCGGGCCCGCTGCTTCTGCACCTTTGAGGCTCGCCTTGTGCCACCAGTAGAGATTGTTCGAGATTTTTGGCTAGAGCTGATCCAAACTCTCAGGGGACCCTAGGCCTTTTTTCACCGTGATCCAGGGTGTGCTCAGATGGCACTACCGTCCACCTGTGTGGCTTTTCCCTCCTCCCATCTCCTTATTTAGCCTCAATGTACATATGTGGTTTTTTCATTGGATGGAAGAGTGTGAACTGCTAGTCACCGAATGTATTGCAGCTTTACCTTGAAGCCTTTGGGTTACAACCTGCCCCAACTCAACGTGTTCAAAAGATGGGTAATGATGGAGCTAGCACATCATATGTACATAGGGATTCAGTGCAATAGAAGTGTACGCTCTACAAGTGTTAAAGGTACAATGCTCACTACTATGATATATGGAAATGAAAAAAGTATGAAGGTTTTATAAAGTCATTTGTATCTATGTTCCATGACCTTTCTTGCGGATACATGTGATGATAAAAGGGTGCTAACCACACTAAATCATCTATGGCATGTATATCTGGCATGCAATCGAGGACGTTTGCGATTTCAAGAGGGGGGGTATGTCACGAGGCTTTGACAATCACTAACCTTAGTTGTTGGTTTCTTTCTTTTGATTTTTATTTAATTTTTGGGGACCCTCTTCTTGAAGTCTCAAATGGTCGGACATTGTATGGTCAGTGCGAAACGGCCAATGGCCGAGAGTTTCACCCACAACAGCGAAGGCCAAGTCACCATCAGTTGGTCGGGCTAATCGGCATTGAAATCTGAGCAGTAAAAGGTTGGCTAGGCTCAGTTCAAAGTCATTTAGGCCCCACGCGACAATTTATAAGTTGGTGGGTACTAGGAAATTAACTCAGAAGAGGCAAACTCAACACAAGCCACATCGGCTGGGGGCGCCCGTTTTTGAGAGAGGAGGCTGCCATCTTCTTCACTAAGTGCCTATAGTGTGTATGTGAGTAGTGGGTGCAAGTTTCACAGCTTTAATGAAAAGCTTGCTTAGTCCCTTGTCTTATGTAGCACGATGAGTCATCTCTCGTGCACCTCTCTCCCCTTTTGAATACATAATCGTGATGCCCAGCTCAAGGGCTATTCATCTGTATGTATAGTTGTGTGGTCTCATGCGCGATTGCCGAGGCAAGAGCCTCTTGCACAGATATCGGATTAGCTAATTGCTAATTTCCCACAAGTACATGTTGATTCAGAGAGATTTCACGTGAGAAATTTTGTCTAAATCAAAAGGCAAGTAAGCCTACAAGTATGGGAGCTTGAGGGCTTGCTATGGATGCGACCAACACACGAAGCGGAGCCCGAAATAGGAAATTACAGCCTGCTGTGTATTTTTGCAGGTTTAAGATTTTGACCCTTTTTTATCCCTAATAGCCCCAAGAGATTCGGGGAAGCTAGGGGATCGTTGTACATGTGTTTTGGTGCATTTTCGGAGCCAAAAACAGAGATTTCAGAGTGCTGCAATTTCTTGCCAGGTTTGGGAAAGTGCTCTAATGCGCCAGAGAAATCACCTACGTCATGGGGATTTTGCCTGTGAAGCCTCCTACTGCCAAAATTGGGCTAGAATAAGCCATTTTGAGCCCAATAAAAGTGGAACAGCATGTAGGAATTTAAAGGTTTTCTCCAAAGTTTTAATTGAATAAAGAAATACCGAAAGGGGCGCCAACCTTTGGGGCCAACACAGTGTCATTGTCTGCTTGAAAGCACTCTAGCTGCCAAGCCGTGGTTTGTTTGACGTGTAATTTTCCAGTCACAGGCTTATTTGTGAAGTTTCTGTGTCGTAAAATTTATAAGTGTAAAGATCAGGTGAGAGCTAGAGTCTACCGCGAGTCTACGTGCCGCTCTCTCTCTCTCTCTCTCTCTCTCTCTCTCTCTCTCTCTCTCTCTCTCTCTCTCTCTCTCTCTTTGCATTGGCTACAGCACACCATGGCCACATGAATGACACTGTGAACCTGCGAATTTCCAGAAGCGGCCTCTCTGTCAGGTCCTCACCTACACGCACCATGGGACCCAAACCAATACAGCAAACAACCCCCCCGAAACCGGACATCATGGAAGGGAATACGCCACCATGCTCATTACGAGACATATGGGGACTCATCTCCTCGATGCACACCACCATCATGAAGCAGAGTGATGAAATCAAAGACCTAGCTCTAAAAAACCAAGAATTGGAACACAAGCTCCAAATGCAAGACCTACGAGTCCGTCACCAAGAGGAGAAGATGCAAGAGCAACAGGGTGCTCTTGATAAGCACACAACTACAATGCAAGACACGCTAGCCACTCACAATGAAAAGATTGCGCAAATGAATGTATCTGAAAATGTGGGCTCTTGGAAAGATGCACTGACACACACACCAATGCCTTAGACTTCTTCAATGAACAGAGACATGTATGCTAATGAGGATGACAAAGAATACACCGAACAAGAGAAAAGAAAAATGAACATGGTGATACGGGGTATCCCCGAATCCGACAACGAGAAGGTCATCACCTTGAACACAGACATCACGGAAATGATCTCCACTAACTTTGGAATGCACGATGTGGTGGTATATGGTGCACATCGAGTAGGCAAGAAGAAACCAGAAGCAAATCGGGCAATCGTATGCACACTTCTGGATTCCCGCAAGAGGGCTATTATCCTCGAAAACGCCCGCATCTACTTAAAGGATAGCGCACTATACATCAGTGAAGATAGAACGCCGAACCAACAAAAGACCAGACGTGAAGCATACGAAGCTCGCATGAACAAAAAAACAGCCCAAGCGGACACGAAAGGGGAAGCAAAAGAGGAAACAAAATGACAATGCGAGACCCATGGGTTCACGGAATTACACGTAACAAGTTGGAATTGCAGAGGCTTCCCGTGGCATAAAGGAGAAGGATTAACGGAAGTCCTACCACAAGCCGACATTCTCTTTTTATTGGAAACATGGGAACACGATGCATGTAGAATACCACACATTGAAGGATATGTCACACACTCCCTACGGATGCCATGTACAAAAATGAGGGGACAAGGAGGAGTCGCAGTGATATACCAAGAGGAACTCAGAAAAATGATCACAATTTGCAAGACAGATGCCCATAACCGGTACATATGGATCAAGTTTGACACAAAACCTAAACCTATGTTCATTGCCGAGTGCTACATCCCCCATAGAGAGTCACCATTCTATGGTGCCTTCAATGTAGAGAAGAATTACCCTTTCGAGGATCTGTATGCCGATATCCATGCCTATGCACAAAAAGGGATGATTACGCTTATTGGGGACATGAATGCTTGCATAGCACATGCGCAAATGCAAATGGTGGATCTCATGACACCTCCAATGCTTGAACATAATGAGATACTAGATCCCACATGGGAGAGATGTTCGAAAGATCTCATTACAAACCCGCAAGGTATTGCATTGCTCAGTATGATGACATCCCTACAACTAATCGCCGTCAATGGAACAAGTAAGTTTGAAAAATCGGGAGAATGCACATGCTACACAGCCAATAAAGGCATGAGTGTTATTGATTATGTATCGATTGCATATGAGGCATCCCATATTGTAAGTAATTTTACAATTGGGAAGAGGTCACCCAATTCGGACCACACCCCAATCCATGTAAGGCTACAAGTTCCCACTCAAAAAGCACAAAAACAGCCCCATGCCCGATCATGGACATACAAAATGCAAGTGGACAAGAAAAGAATGTATGCAGAACATCTAGACAATGCACTTGCTCATGTACCCATACCATCACACATCGCACAAACATGGCCAATTTTCAAACAAGCTCTCTGTGACGCCGTGGAACAAACAATGGGAAAAACGCATCGGCGAGGAAATCATGTTAAAGGGCTACCGCATAACCCATGGTCTGATGAAGAGTGCAAGTATGTCAAAAAACAATTGCGGGCACTGTCAACGACGAACACGGAATGGGAAACTCTATCAAAAGACTACACAAATCTCAAGAGGCGGAAAAGAAGAAACTATGAGCTACGCACGGAGACACAAGCCATAGCCAACTTCAAGAAAAATCCCAAAAAAGAATGGCTGAAAATAAAAGGACGGAGACATGACATTATGGGGGACATAAGCTCAGATGACATGTACATGTATGTGGAACAACTATATGTGCATAATAATGCGGAAGAAATGCAACACATGCAAACCGATCTCCATGCCCAAGACCACTTTGATCCCGAAACGGTTAAAAAAGGCATACAGAAACTTGCAAATGGGAAAGCTCCGGACATACTACACTTGAACTCAGAAATGTTTAAATGGTCAGGTATGAGAGCCAGAGAGTGGATACATAGAATGCTAAACCAAGCCATTGTTCAAGGGCTACCCGAGGATTGGCAAAAGAACTGGATCAAAGCACTTTACAAAAAAGGGGATGTAAATCAGCCTACCAACTACCGTACCATTATGGTTGGATCTTGCATGGCAAAGCTTTTGGGAAGCATCTTGGAACAAAGCATAAGCACATGGGAAGAGACAAATGGAAAACGAGCAAAAGAACAAGCAGGTTTTCGACCAAAACATAGCACCATTGATCACCTTGTTTCACTCAGGGTATTAATGGAAGAGAGTCGGCTAAAGGGAAAAACATTATACTGTTGCTTTGTAGATTTCACCAAAGCCTTTGACACGGTCCCGAGAATGGGTATATGGAAAAGGATGGAATGCATAAAAGTACCGATGCATCTCAGGAGTGCGGTAGCACGTCTCTATGACAGAGTCCTATGTCAACTAAAAACGCACGAAGGGCTGTCCAAAGCTTTCTCGAGCAACATGGGGGTCAAACAAGGATGCCCTCTCTCCCCTACTCTTTTTGGATTGTGCATTGATCAAATAGAAAGCTTCCTCCCTCAACTAGAAGGGGATGAACCAGCCATCGGGATGTTTACACTTCTCATGCTCATCTATGCAGACGATGTGGCTCTTTTCGCCCATGACATTACAGCTCTACAGAAATTGGTCAATGCGTTACATGCTTTTTGTGAAAATGTGGGTCTATCAATCAATGTAGATAAAACAAAGTTCATGATTGTAAAGACTCGTAAGATGGATATCCACGCCCCCCTCATGTATCAAGGGACACAAATTGAGAAAGTCGACAGTTTCAAGTACTTGGGGATTGACATCCCGTGCAGCTATGCTTGGGGACAATGCGCACATAATAGAATTGACATCGGCCATGCCAAGTACTATCAATTTGAAAACATGTGCACACAAAGGAGCATAAAAAGATGGGAGATAAAAGTGACCATTTTTGAGACATGCGTAGTGCAAGCCATCCTCTACGGAGTGGAAATATGGGGAGCAAGCATTTCAGCCCACACATGGAATGAAATTGAAAAAATTCAGAAAAAATTTCTATGTCGACACATGGGGGTCAAAAAGACGACACCATACTCCATGCTACTCTTGGAGACAGACAAGAGACCACTAGAAATGAAAGAATTGCAAAAAATGTACACGTATATTATGAAGGACAAAGCGATGCCTACTACTCGAATCCCCCGCATTGCATGGGAAACGGGATGTGCGCCGCAAAAGACAAAAAAAAGCAAATTTTTGTCATCGAGCCTCATACAGGACATTAAGAAATGGTTCGCTAAATGGAATGTAGAGGCATATGTGGACATGCTTATTGAGGAGGGCAAGGAGGGAGAACACATGCTGAATTTTGAAATTACATTACTAAATAGCCTCCACACCAAGTGGAAGACAACGCAACACCGCTCGAAATTTGAATACTATTGCAAGCATGTCAACACAAAGTATTGGGAAGGCTATAACACAAACCCAATGGAAGCTCAGGCCCACATACGAACACCCATGCCCCACATGGCACGAAGAGCCATCTCTTTGATGCGCACAAGGTCACATATGCTCAAAATAGAAACAGAGGGCTGGCTGAAAATTGATGCTTCTAAACGGATATGCACATCATGTACAATGCAAGCTCCCGAAGATGAAGCACATGTGACATTGGAATGCCCAAAATACGCTCACATCCGGGCTAACTTTCAACCACTTCTAAGCGGTTGCTCTACCTTTGCGGACCTATTATCCAAGACAGACCCCTCCCCTACAGCTCTCGGCACATACCTCACCCGCATACTTGAGCATAAAAAGACACTCATAGGAACACAAAAAGAGAATAACACGCACACACACCACACCATACACCCCCGTGAGGGGAGACTATGTATCACTTTGAGGTCCCATGGGTCATTTCTGGCCCCCCGCGGACGTTAATACCAAATCAAATCAAATCTCTCTCTCTCTCTCTCTCTCTCTCTCTCTCTCTCTCTCTCTCTCTCTCTCTCACACACACACACACACACACACACACATTCTTGCTTCCATTGTGCCACTCTAGCAATCCCTATTCAACAGCCTTTCCATCTATGATGACTTGACCGTCGCAATAGATAGCACCCTCACCCTCCTTGCGGGACTTATGACACATAGCATGCATGAGTACCAATGCTCTATATGCATCTAGGTAATGTCATCTTCCAAGGGCCGATCCCTCGAGATTGTGCAAGCACTATCCTCTCCCTCATGAAGAAGGATATACCCACTTCATTCCAAAATTTTAGGATAAGGGCTCGTTTTTTGGTGGTGTCTTTCTTGACACTCCATGCTTTGCCAAACGAGAGAGGGTCCTTTTCCTTGTTGCCAAGTTTTTTGCTTAGTGTTTTCCTATCTCCTTCAGGGGTGGATTTTAACTTTCTGCGAAATGTGCGGCATGCTTGCTCACCTTCTCCTCTAATGTAATGTGCACAATTTACAGATCCCCTCCCCCATGCTTCCTTGTGGAGGTTTTCTTGACCACATCCCATCACCCCTCTTGCTTGGCTTCGATAGACTCGGCAATTGCCTTTGTCTTCTTATCAATTGTCTCAAAAAGTGCCTTGATAAGCTCTTTCTTCATGGCTTATTTCTTTCCTTCAAGGATCTCCCCTTCTTCTCAGCCCAATCGGTCGCGTAGAGGAGATACTTCTCCGTTGAGCGTGTGAATCTCTTCTTGCATTGAGGCTTTCTCCATCTTCCATGAAGCTCTCTCCTTCTCCCATTTTTTTTTTTTTTGGCAAGAAAAAGATCCTTCCATTAGTTAAGAAAACTGCCCAATGGGCTACAATCTTCCCTTGCTAGAGAGGGCTACATCATCATGTGGGGAGACTCTCCCAATGAAAGACAAGATATGTACAATGATGTGGAGGAGGCAACAACCGCATTGTTGGATCATACTGTCATCTAGGTGCGCCATGAACTATGGAGTGTCACGTGACACATCCAACCCCATGTGTCCGTGGACAAGCTACAGCATGATCAGGCTTCAGTCAGTCCACTCAGTCTAGATTAGAAGTGATCTGGCACTTTTGTGAATCTATTCGTAGACCGTGCATGCCTAATCACTTAGTGTAGATGCATATCCTCTGGTTGCACATAGCATGATCATAAGCATTCCCATCAGAATCCTTCAGGGGAATTTTCCAGTGCATTTAGCCTATTTTTGGCATTTTTCACTTATTATTTTTAAGTGACTTTTGTTGGAAAGTAGGTAGGGCAAATTGAGTTTGTTTGTTTATAAGCAAACCTAAACTAGCACTAATTGGCAGAAGAGGCAGCAAGAGCTCCACCGCTCAACAAGAGCTCCACCGCTCAACAGGCAACTTCTCAAGCAAGACCCCCTTGGTGGTTTCCCTCCAAGCAAGAAGATCCCCATGCTAGCATTTTTCCTCCACATCAACACTAGTGTTTTCATCAGGCACCATCGCCATAGGACCTCAGTCAACTAGCGTTTTCTATCAAGAAGTTCATTGCCAGAAGTTCCCAACACCTAGCGTTTCCAGATTGCAGCCCTAGCGTTTTGGAGCCCAGATCGCCCTCCCTTCTGGCTGGCGTTTTTCAGCTATGAAGCAACAGAAGATTCAGCCCTAAAAGACTTGCAGTTTCAGCCCAAAGAACATCAGTTTTCAGCCCCACAGTAGATGCAGATTTTCAGCCATAAAGAACAGCAAAATCAGTGTTTTCCATAGCGTTTTCAGCAACAGCAGATTTCAGCCCATAGCATTTTTGGACAGCAGATAAAAGGTTGCAGATTTCAGCCCTTAGGTCGGTCTCGCCATCACCGTCGTCGACATCAACATAGCCTAGACTTGCATCAGTCACATGCATTCGGTTTGTACCAGTTTGTGCAATCATAAGTAGACCACTCTCGCCGACGAGAGTGGGGCCTTTAGAGGAGGGTTTTACGTCGTCCCTGGTGTCGTATTTCTCTTCTCTCTCTATCTCTCAGTCTCATACACTTGCACGCACAGTGTCCATTCACTTTGTTATGATCATTGCACTCTCTCATTAAGAACGGAAGGCTCTCCCTTCCATAAGAACAAAAGGAACCTTGAGCACACTTCGGAGCACTCATCTTGAGCAAAGTTCAAACATTCATTCTGTTGCACCTAACATGGAGAATAAGGGCTCTAGGCGCCAAAGTCGCAAGAAGGCCTCGCGGACGCTCTCGCATGCAATCGAAGCTACCCTGGAGTCTCTCAAACTGGCCCCTCCGTATGTGGATCAGCTCCAGCCAAATGCCACGGATAGTCTCAACCGGTGGGACGGGCCAAGCCTCGAAGATGCGGGATCGCCAGATGAACCATAGTGTCAGGCTGCAAATGAGCTCCCAACACCACTCTCTATCTCAGCTCCACTCCTAAGGGACTAGCTCTGTGGCTGACTGGAGTGTCGATTGGCCCTCCTACATCACAATCATCCTGCTGACTAAAGCCATCTCAAAATAAAGTGCAAGGCTCGTGAGTGTGGACAAAGATGCAGAACCCCAAGCGTGTTGGAGAGTGCAGGCATCAGTTGAAGAATCGGAGGTCAAACCTACTGTGCCATGGGGCAATCCCACAGTCAGTGAAGCTGAGTCTCAAGTGCGTGGGCACAGGCGGCACATCACAAAAATACGGAAGCGTAAACTGACGTTTAATTGCACTTCAAATACTCAAGAGAATTAGAGAGAGAGAGAAAGCTTGACACTTCATTGGGGACCAGAAGATGGGCTGGTCCCCCCCCATAAAGAGAATATCTTTATTACTAAGGGAGAATCTTTACAAGCACAGGAACGAGGTGAAAGCCCGTCCTCTATTCTTTCTTGTCCTTTTTCTCCTTCTGACTGAGAGAGTAGAAGAAATGCTCTCTGACTACTGAGAGGATCTATCCTCTTCTGCAAGATTTTGGGAAGCTCTCGTACGGGAGAGTCTACCTTCCACGAAACTCATAGGAAGCTCTCACGAATGAGGGTCTATCTTCCTCTAACTGTGCCACTTTGGACGTAATCATTCCTGGAATTAACCAACCACAGAAACATGCAAAACACACACACACACACACGCTTGCTGTAATTTTCTGCACATAACCAGAAATTGTTACCTGAGTGTGTTCCAATGCCAAATTGGAGGTCCTTTTCGCGATGGAAATGCTCCAAACTTGGTGTATGTGTAGAGTAGGTAGTGGGGAATGAGATTCTATTAAGACTTTGCTGAAATTCACCCTAATACAAGTGATTAGGGGCTGAAAACAGGGAATTTGCAGCAGCTAGACAAGGGAGAAAGAGAGTTTTCTACTACTTTACGCGATGAAACTTCTCCCAAAGCTACAAGCAACCATGAGAGGCCTTGTTCTAGGTCATGGGTGCTTAGAGGCTCCACATACACCACAAGGTGCTGCTCTCAAGCTTGAATGGAGAGCTTCACTGCGTAGAGGATGGTCAACTTGGGGGGGGTAGTGCACTGCCAACCCGGCAAGAGGGGGAGGGGCTGCTCTCTTATAGCCTCCCAGAAGAGGGGGCGCTAGCATGAAGAGAGAGAGAGAGAGAGAGAGAGAGAGAGAGAGAGAGAGAGAGAGAGAGAGAGAGAGATTGCATGGGAAAGTGTGCCAAGTGGCACTTACTTTAAAATTTAAAAACCATTCAACTTTTGACTTTAAAAATCCTATGCTAGTTAAGGAAATGTGCAATTAAGTGCACAACTGCACACATAGATGCAACAAATGAAAACTTTATCTGCTCCCTAGCGCATTGCTGTACCAGCAATGCTCTGGTATTACCTATTCGCACTTGTCCGGCCATTTGGTCCAGTGCAAAATCACTTAAGAATACTTTTAACTAACTTATCCTAAGGCCGTAAAATAATCAAGCCTTAGGGTTATTATTCTAAGGACCCCATCTCAATCCTGTGCTTGCACTAGCGCACGTAATTTTCTGAGCCTGAAATCTGAGGCTACTATCTACCCCTTCATTGAAGACCGGATTTCCCAATCGCTAGGGCTTCAGGGGATTTTCTGCTAGGGTCTCCCTGAAGTGCACTGGCCCAAACTTGGGCGCACCTGAGGCCACAGAACTGCTAAATCTATTCTGATGTGCACACAACTAATTAGATAATTCTTTTCTCGTAAATAAATTAATTATTTACAAAGTCAGTCTGACTTAGTTACAACCAAGAGGCTGCTCCTACGACTGCGGTAGCTTGATGTGCAACTAGCCATTGGAACAAGGTGACTCGCCTCGGTTGTCTGCTGTCTCACAAGCGCTCCCAAAATCCTACCAAGAACTTGGATGTGAGACCCTCTTCCTGCCAGTGAATCACTACAACAGAACGAGCCTCTCTCCGCGTTGTAAGTACGCAGTGAACTAGCCGAGAGCTGCATATTGGAAGAAAGGGATCCCCAGGTGATCGGTTGGAGTAAACAGATCTCGCCAAAACCACTCCCTCGGGTCCCCCTGCAGTCGCACTAGGGCGGCGTTCCCAAGCCCAAAGCCGCCACTGTCCCGACTCAAGATCCGACGGTCGGGGGTCTATGACACAAGTCCTCCCACCGATGCCCACAACTCTAATCCGCTAAAAGCAGCACTCTACCACCTCTGGTGCCTCGGCAGTGACTCTGTGGAGGTGGCCCTCCCTTTGAACCTCAAAGAACTTGCAATAACCTATGTCTAAGCAAGCCCTAACTGAAATGAGGACCTCCAATCGGGTGAGAGCCCCCATCCGGAAGAATGAAGAGGAGCATAGGCGTCACTTGACCATTGTGTTCGAAGAGCTGCACAGTCACAGGTTGCTTGTCAATCCTAAGAAAAGTGAATTCTTCCTCGAAGAGATCCACTTTCTGGGCCACATAGTCTCAAAGGATGGTGTTAGAATGGATCCCGCAAAGGTCGAAGCTATCAAGACATGGCCAGACTTGAAGACTGTGCACGATGTCAGAAGCTTCTTGGGATTGTGTTCCTACTATAGAAGGTTTATCAGAAATTTAGCAGAGATAGCATCGCCTCTTCACGCATTGCAAAAGAAAGAGGTCACTTTCAGATGGACCCAAAAAGAGATTTCAGCTTTTAGTCTCTTAAAGGAAAAGTTGACTTCAGATCCAGTTATTGTTTTGCCAGATCTCAGGAAGTCATTTGTGGTCCAGTGTGACACGTGTGGCAGTAGCATCGGAGCAGTGCTAATGCAAGATGGACGGGTAGTAGCCTATGAAAGCCGAATTTTGCAAGGGCCAGAGAGGACTATGCAAGTCTATGAGAAAGAGCTCTTGGCCGTGATTCATGCGCTTTCTAGCTGGAAGCACTACCTCTTAGGTGCTGATTTTGTTGTCCAAACAGATCATCAGACCTTGCGATACTTCTTGACACAGTCAAAGTTATCCGAAAAGCATATGCGATGGGCAAACATTCTTTCCATGTTCCACTTCCAGATTATGCATGTGGAAGGCAAGAAGAATGTTGTGGCTGATGCGTTATCAAGAAAGCCACAAATTTCAGCTGTATCAATTCCTTATCATCATGAGTTAGATGACATGAAGGAACAGTATACTGCTGATGAAGATTTTGCAAGGATCTTTGAACAGTTACAAGACGGGCAACATCACGAGCACTACCTCCTCAAACATGGTTTTATGATGATGCATGGCAGACTTTGTGTCACTAGGCCACTGTGACATAAGGTCATGGAAGAGAGTCATGTCCCACCGTATGCAGGGCATCGTGGCATTCATGCAACAGTTAAAGCGGTAGAGACGTTCTTCTATTGGCCTACCTTGAGGAGAGATGTGGATGCCTTTGTGCGAGCATGCATAGTTTGCCAACAGGTCAAGTTTGACAGGCAAAAGGCACCAGGGTTGTTACAACCACTGCCGATTCCGGATGAGCCATGGGAAAGCATTGCTATGGACTTTATCTTTGATCTTCCAAGGACACCAACAGGGAATGATGGTATATGGACCATTATCTGCGGGTTCAGCAAGCAAGCCCATTTTATCCCTGTCAGGAAGAAGATAAAATCTGATCAGATGGCACACTTTTTCATGTACAATGTGTTTAAGTACCATGGTATGCCACAATCGATTATCAATGATCGTGATCCTCGCATGACCAGTTTGTTCTAGAGAGGATTGTTTGAGAACATGGGTACTACGCTCAAGTTCTCGTCTTCGTTTCATCCACAAACTGATGGACAGTCAGAAGAGGCCAATTCTACTGTCTTAGATCTGCTGAAATGCTATGTGTCAGATAATAAGGGCAAGTGGGAACAGTATTTGCCTATGCTTGAGTATGCGTACAATAATACGGTGCATTCGTCTACTGGCAAAGCACCTTTTGAAATTGTTGAAGGCGGCAAAAAGGTTCCTCCCATTTTGCACACAAAGGACAAGATCTTTGAGGCAGATCGATATGTTGAGAACATGGATGAGATGTATAAGAAGATTAAAGTTGCCTTGGAGAAGACTCAGGCAAAACAGAAAAAGGCTGCTGATCGTCACCGTCGTGAATTGCTACTATCACCTGGTGATTGGGTTCTCTTAAGGTTCGAAAAGGCAAGGTTAAAGAAGATGAAGGGCAAGGAACGGCTGTTTCCTAAGCTCAGCATGCGTTACTATGGGCCTTTTCAAGTGCTTGACAAGATCAGCGATGTGGCTTACAGGCTGAAATTGCCTGATGCGTGGAAGATTCATAATGCGTTTCACGTGAGTCTTCTAAGACCCTTCGTGGGTGATGTGCCAGAAGATATGCCAGTTGAGGATCAGCCAGAAGTTGAGGAACTTGATGAGATCCTGGTACCTGAGCAAGTTTTGGCACATAAGGACAGAAAAGTTAAAGGACAAGTTGCAAGACGCTACTTGGTGAAGTTCAAGAACTATCCACCTATGGATGCAAAGTGGATGGAAGAGCATGAACTGTCAGAGTAACCAAATGTATTGCAGCTTTACCTTGAAGCCTTTGGGTTACAGCCTACTTATGCCCCAACCCAACGTGTGCAAAGGAGGGGTAATGATAGAGCTAGTACATCAAATGTACATATGAATTCAGTGCCATAGATGGAAATGGAAAAAGTATGAAGGCCTCATTAAGTCATTTGTATCTATGTATGTTACGACCTTTCTTGCGGATACATGCGATGATAAAAGAGTGTTAATAGCACAAGATCATCAGTGGCGTGTATTTATGGTATGCAATCGAGGACATTTGAGATTTCAAGAGGGGGGTATGTCACGAGGACGTGGCAGTTATTAACCATGTCACAGAAATGTGGCAACTGCTAACCTTGGTTGTTGGTTTCTTTCCAATGGGGTTTATTTTATTTGTTTTGAGACCCTCTTTTTGAAGTAGCAAACGGTCGAACATTGTATGGCCAATGTGAACGGTAGATTCACCCGCAGACGGGAAGTGGTCGGCACTGGAATTCGTATGGTAAGAGGATGTCTAGGCTCAGAGCAAGATCATATAGGTCCCCCCGTCGCACTTAGCAAGTTGGTGGATACTAGGAAGTGAACTCAATTAAGGCGTAAAGTCAAGGTGGGACTACCAACAAAAAGTATCCGACAGTTGGGCCACATTGCATTTTTGGATGCGGTCCCAATGAGGATAGATGGTCAGAAGACCAGTGGCAGCCCAACGGAAGCATCTCCTAAAATTTAGGGAACTGCTATTTTGGGCCGGGAAATGTGTTCGCGTCATTACCTCCGGTATGACTAGGGGAACATTTTATAACTCTGCCGTGAAGTCAACTGACGCGTCGGTTGGGATATTTTTAAGCGGCGAATCCGAAACGGGAAAATGCTTGAAAATGCGCCAAGTGTCACATTTTCGTGAACTTTCCTCTTGCAGAAAAATGGGCGCTGATTTTTAAGCTGGGAGAGGCCTCATTTGCAACCTGTCACAGGTTAAGAGCTATGGAGTGCTTCCTTTCCCTCTCATGTACAGTGTGGTGCTAGGAGTGATGCCCTGCACACTACACACTGCTCTCTCTCTCCCCTACGTGCAGTTATGTGATGCCCCACAAGAGGGCTACTCATTTGACTGATGTACAGTTGTGTGGGTTCATGCTTTTGTGCTGAGGCAAGAGCCTCCTTGAGCAGGAACAGGGGTAGCTAGCTGCTGCTCCAAAGCAGACACTGGTGAGGGTCATAACCTCACCATACAGGTGCAAAATCAGCGCTGTGTATGCGCTGTAAATTCACTGTTTTTCAGCCGTACGGACGCCAGGACTATTGGGAATCGTGCCCCACTGGCAAAGGACAGTTCGGGGACTGTTTGGGGCTGAAAACAGGGCAAAAACCAGTAACTACAGCGTGCTGAATTTACTGTTTTTGGACAGGAATCAGAGGGTATACGACAGTGCAAGCGAGTTCCAGCAGGGGAATTGGTTTCGCACAAGTTTTGGGGCTGTTATGCTGCCGAAATTTGGCCAAATCAAATGGTATCTAGGTGGATACACGTGAAGGATTCCCAGGACCTTACCTTGTAATTTACCCTCCTAAAGAATAAAGAAATACCGAAAGGGGCGCCAATTTTGGGGCCTACAGGTTGTCGGCGTCTGCTCGGAGCATTCTAGCTTCCGAGCCGTGTGTGTATTCAAGTGTTAACTCCCGTCGCAGGTTCTCTTTGCAAAGTGCTCTGTGTGTGTGTATAAAGTAAAGAATTTCAGGTGAAAGCCAGCGCCTACCGCCCTACGGGCCGGTTACAACTTTGCTATTGTTGGCTCTACAGGGTTGTCAAGGTTGTCTCCTCCTCTAATCAGTCTATCTCTGTTGTCGCCCTCTAGGGAAATCCCTCACCAAGTGCCTCATCCCATTGCATTGGTTCGGTCTACCGGTAGCCACAATCCTCTACAAGTGCAACATCCCTTTCCACTCAAAAGTGATGGTATTTGGGAAGACTCTGGAAGTTGTATAGAAGGCACAAATGTCTGAAGCTGCACTGAACGCTTAAATGGTATGCCAAAGATAGAACACATCTGTCTTAGCATGTCTAGCAACCAAAACTACACAAGAAGCTTTGGAAAAGCTATTTTTACTAGATACTTTGGAACCTAACATCTGTCCTCAAAAGCAGCTAAAGAAAGATCCTCGTACCACAAATGCACAGGAACCAATTTGGTCTTGAAACCGAGAGGAGTGCAGCTGATGACCCTAGAGGCAAGTTCTTTTGATAAAAAAATAGCAATAAAAGTACCTCTGTCGAGTCAGATGATATCCTCCATTTCGCCTTTATCCGAACCGGTTAGAGTGCACAAGAGCCACTCCTGGATATTGGTACGAGCATAGGAACACCCCACCAAGTGACCAACAACCCCTTTTTGAGAGAGAACTTCAATACGATCACCAATCTTGCGTTGTAGATCTTTGGAAATTGTCATTGAAGGTGCCATAATACTTGCAAGAGCGGTTGAGATTAACCCTTACTCGAAACCGAGTGGCGGGAGGGTTAGAAGGTGGGAGTGGTATGTGTGGAGGGACGGCCTAGAAGTGTGCGCGAGTGAGTGCAGGGGAAAAACCGTAGGTATGCACGCTATGCATGGACAGTGAGGGGGGCTGGGCAAAGCAGAGAAAGGGGGGGGGGGGGGGGGGGGGGGGGGGGGGGGGGGGGGGGGGGGGGGGGGGGGGGGGGGGGGTAGACAGGTTGCAGCGTAGTAAGTGAAGAAGGGCAGCAGGGCGACGCGATGGGGAAGTCGGACAGCAGATCAACAAGCGCAAAGTGAAGCAAGGCAATAGTGAAGCACGGCGAAGTATTGGTGAAGCTGGGCTCGGCAGCGCAACACGGGATGCAGGCGGAGAGGTTTGGCTAGGGTTAAGGTAGGGTTCCTACGCACGCTTAGGGTTTTCGTTGGGCACAACTAGGGTTCGCTCATTGAGTCTCTCTCTCCTTTCCAGTATTCTCTTCAGGCACCCTCGTTGTCTCTTACACGGGTGGAGATCACTAGACTCATTCGTCAGGACCTGATCCAGCTCGACACCAAGAGGACATGGATAGAGCCGCCTCAGGAGTTGAGCACGAAGATGGCTTTCTATAGAGAGCATCTTCTCCACCTCACAGGAGATGGGTTTGTGATTCGACCCAGCTACATGGACACACATATGTCTCATGGTTTGCGTTGTGCCATTGGTCAGATACGCAAATCCTCACATCAGCTCGAGATTGAGACTGGTAGATTCAGAGGGATACCAGCAGACAGCAGAATATGCCGATTATGCCAGAGAGAGCCAGAGACAGAGTTGCACTACATATGTCATTGCACAATGTTCTATGAGATACGGGGGCGTTTCCACTGCTTATTCAGAGAGGGTTTTGGTCCTCTATCTAGGGTCATGAGTTATGAGGATCAGAGATGTCTTGGACTATATCTACTTGAGTTACACAGGTATAGAGACACTTTACTGGGGAGAGCTAGAGAGAGGCAGTCCCAGAGACACATTACAGATTTCTTTTCACTAGATAT
Source organism: Adiantum capillus-veneris (assembly GCF_014529385.1). Taxonomy (NCBI): domain Eukaryota; kingdom Viridiplantae; phylum Streptophyta; class Polypodiopsida; order Polypodiales; family Pteridaceae; genus Adiantum; species Adiantum capillus-veneris. The sequence goes on from NC_140931.1 coordinate 114,444,049, forward strand.
GGGACAGCCAAAGGAGCAGCCACCACTGCAGAGCTCGTCCCACACTCATTCGACCACTACTGGCACTCTCATCGACCGAGCATTGGAGCTACAGAGATACAGACGACCGCGACTGAGGAGAGGAGCTACACAGCATCGACGGAGACTACAACAGAAGATTCGAGCCATACTCTCTCGACATCCAGAGTGCAGATGAGGATGGATCCTCACCATTTCTTCCATCTTTGTTTCACACACTGTTACATCCAGTTTACCGGGTACCTATTGTATCAGCTGCTACACCTACGTAGTTTTAGATTGTAGTAGTAGTAGTAGTATTTTGTTCCACTTCTAGTTCTTTTGTACCCAGACATGGTATTAGATTCACTATTTTGTAACTGATTGGTCTCATAGGTCATTTTGGCCTTTTGAAGGAAGACGTTAATATAACATTTCATTTCTCTCTCTCTCTCTCTCTCTCTCTCTCTCTCTCTCTCTCTCTCTCTCTCTCTCACACACACACACACACACACACACACATGATGGGAATGGGATCGTGCTAGCTAGGGTGGATGGAAGACAAACATAATGCACACAAGTGAGTGTGTGTAGGCTAGATTATTACTCAAGCGAATTAGGTTCCAAGATAGATTAACTTGGACTCATAAACACGATTGAGTAGTTTGCTAACCCATCACAAGCTCACCATAGACAAGAAAGATGTAATGCAAACTTGGAATGGATTTGTTTATTCATGAAAGGAGCTTTAAGTAGCTCTGCAGCTTTGCACCATTACATGTGGGATAATCCCACCTCTTTCCTCATTCACTCACACTCTAGTGACTCTAGGACAAAGCTCATACCTTACAATCCTCCCTTGAGGACTAGGACAATACATTGATTCATTATCCACTAAGGATGACACATAGTATCCACACATGATGTCAATACAGATCCACAAAGGATAACAAAAAATCCTCCCCTTGAAGTTGAGAGGTCACGTTATGTCGTCGTAGTAGACAAGGTTATTCTCACCTTTGTCGTCTTCTTCTTCTTCGTTCTCCACCACATGAGCTGATCCTCTTATAGGTTTCTTGCCTTTGTAGTTTTTGTTGTTGCTGCTGCCACTGCTGTTGCCTCCACTTGAGTAGCATCGAGAAGAAAGATGCCCCTTCTTACCACATTTTTTGCAAGACTTGTTTAGAAATCCTTTGCTACATGTCCCATTCTTCCATAATCATAACACTTCTTTACACTTGATGATGATGTTGAATATCCTCCCCTTGGTGATGATACGACAAAAGCTCCTCTTGATTATGTCGATGAGCCCTTTTGCTTCTTCTCTTCAGCTTGAAGAGAATTGATGACGTCTTGAAATGCTAGAGCCGGTTTTTTTTTTTCAAAGATGGTGACTAAGAGGTCATAAGAGGGTGGATGTGCACTCAAAAGCACGGCCACTTTGTCATCTTCTGGTACCTCACACTGAATGTAAGTGAGTTGTGTGACAATGCTCTTAAGCCTGTTAACTTTGCTAGCAATAGTCCCCCCCCTTCAATCATGGTGAACTTGTATAGTTGTCTTTTGAGACTGACCTTACTTCTTTTAGTCCTAGCTTCAAAATTGCTCTCTAGAACTCGCCAAGCTTCCTGTGCATGCTTACATTCGTCTATGAAATGCACATAGTTGTCATGCAAGGAAGTGATGATAATTCCTAAAGCTTGTTCATCTTTGGTTAAATTTTGTGCACTTGCTATGAGCGTAGATGTCCTAGAATGCACTCCCATCGGCTTCGGCTTGTTGCTCTAAGGTTGTGCTGATAACAGATCATAAACATTTCTTCATGAGGTATCCCCTTAACTTCATCCACCAGGTGTGAAACCCCTCCACATTGAATTCTATAATACCTTTTCCCCAATTGTGCGATGAGGACAGTCTTATCTTGAAGACTCTCCAAGACAGTGTCTGATTCCTCTAACAGATGCACAAATACCCCTTAGGAGATAATAGAAAATTTATTTGCAAGTTATTGTGCTTGGATACGATTCTTTTTATTACAAAAATGGGGAAGAGAGAGAGAGAGAGAGAGAGAGAGAGAGAGAGAGAGAGAGAGAGAGAGAGAGAGAGAGAGAGAACGCTTTCCTTCTTTGTGAAGCTCGTCTTCCCCGGAGTAAAGCCCCTCTTCACAATCTATAGTTGCTTTGGAGTGCTTTTGAAAACCTTTGGAAACTTCCAAAGAGAAATGCCCTTGTTGACTTTGATGCCCTTCCTTGAAGCTTTGAAACCTTTTATGCACCCTTGTGAAGCTCTTTGAAAGCTTTGATGAAGGCCTTGATGTTCGACTTTAAATAGCCTTCGAGTTCCTACTCATGGGAAGAGCCTCTTGCCAAGATGAGAGCTTTGGGGCCTTGGTGCAGCACATGAAAGATCTCCAAGCTTGATGGTCTAGGCCTCTTGGTGGTGCAGACTGCTGGGAAACCACTTTAGGTAGGCTTGTTGTGGGAGGCAGCTTGACATGGGAGCTGGCCCAGCATAGGCGGCCTGAGCAGGCAGCAATTCCGTGGGAATGCCACCTATACAGGGCCGAATGAGCGCGCGGGATTGCCTGCTTGCGGAGCCGAAAAAGCTTTAGGCTTTATTGTAGTACACTGGGATGGAGTCCGGTTGGACGTCAAAAAATGTGGTTGGGCGTTGCAGTGTGTGAGCCCCCTCTTGCGGACCTTGGAGGCTCTATAGAGAGCTTGCAAGGAGCACTTCGAGATGAGGTGAGCAATGCAAGGAGAAAATGAACTCGATGAAATTAAGTGAAGATGCAAATTAGCACAAAATCGACACAAAATGTGTTCTAAACGCAAACACAAAAAGGATACTAATCCTCTCCCTAATCAAGCCTACCTAGCCATGGAGGGTAGTGGCCTCTTGGGTCTGCCAAGCACATGCCCAGCTAGAGAGATCCAGACGCCCACGAGTGAGGGGAGGAGCCTCACAGCATCGATGGAGACTACAGCAGAGGATTCGAGCCATATTGGCTCGACATCCAAAGTGCAGATGAGGATGGATTCACCACCCATTATATCACCCTTTTATTTTGGGCACCCACATATACCCCACAGTTCCAACTAGCACTTTGAGATTCATCTTAGTATCTCTTTTATATACCTATTTTTTGTACCCAGACATGGTATCAGATTCACCAGTTTTTGGTCTCATAGGTCATTTTGGCATCTTGAAGACATTAATATACCATTTCATTTTAAATATCTCTCTCTCTCTCTCTCTCTCTCTCTCTCTCTCTCTCTCTCTCTCTCTCTCTCTCTCTCATGAGGTGTCTGATTACATTGACGGAGAGGGTGATAGAGGTGCCCAGCTGGCGAGGACGTGGATCCCATTGTTGTTATATACTAATGATATTGTGTTGATCTCTGACTCACCAGAGGGTATGCAGCGACAATTGGATGCATTACACAGTTTTGCAAAGGATAGTGGATTGTCTGTAAACCTTGGTAAAACCAAGGTTATGGTATTGAACACCACACCACACTGGATCAGGAGATCAGCACCGACTTTCACATATGATCACGAGATTGTTATACAGATGCATACACTTACCTTGGGGTTGTCTTCACTGGGCCGAGGTTTTCTTTGGGAAGAGCAGCAGAGACTAGACTGACTAGAGCTTATGTAGCCTTCGGAGGTTGGAGCGGATGTGTTCGCAGGTTCACTTCCAAGAACCTCGGACAAAGTTATGGCTCTTTGATACTTTAGTAGCCTCAGCTATGATGTATGTGGTGCAGATATGGAGACCTTATATAGGCCAGGATGATTGGAGATGTATGGAGATGTCCTTGGAATCTATGATCTCTCGACGCTCCGTACCCCATGCTATCATTCGAGCAGAGCTAGCTGCCCCTCGTATGGAGATTGAGGCGCTTACCAGATCAGTCTCCTTGGTGCACAGCTTGTGGGATACTACTAGAAACCGATATGCTAGACTGGCCCTTGAGTCTTCCAGACAATTAGCTCTTCAGGGGGACACTTCATGCTGGTATCACAAATGACATCATGGTTTCAGATGCATAGCTTCACCATGGACAGGCTGCCCCCTTTCCAGTACTGTCCTCGGACACCCTCGATGTCTCTTACACGGGTGGAGATCACTAGACTCATTTGTCAGGATCTGATCCAGCAGGATACCAAGAGGACATGGATAGAGCTGCTACAAGAGCAGAAGATAGGTTTGTAATTCAACCCAGCTACATGGACACACATATGTCTCATGGTTTGCAGTGTGCCATTGGTCAAATACGCACATCCTCACATCAGCTGGAGATTGAGACTGGTAGATTCAGAGGGATACCAGTAGACAGTAGGATATGCCGCTTATACCAGCTAGAGCCAGAGATAGAGCTACAATACATATGTCATTGCACAGTGTACTAAGAGATTCGGGGTCATTTCCATTGCTTATTCAGAGAGGGTTTCAGTCCTTTCTCTAGGGTCATGAGTTTTGAGGATCAGAGATGTCTTGGGCTATGTCTACTTGAGTTACACAGACATAGAGACACTTTACTGAGACAGCTAGAGAGAGACAATCCCAGAGACAGATTACAGATTTCTTTTCACTAGATATGGGACAACCAAAGGAGCAGCCATCACTACAGATGTAACAAACTTGGACACTCCAAGTCAAGATTCTACCGCGACACGACAGGAATTCACTTCAAAACAGTTCACAGTTCACAATTGATTCGACACGGCCCGGCGGAGTTCCGCGCCTAGAGATATTGGCCCCAAAGACTGGCGCCCCTTTCGGTATTTCTCTTTGTATTAATCTATTGCACAAAGTACAAGGGAGTGGTTGGGTCTCACTCTCAGACTCTGCGTCGAGATGCTCTGAGAAGTGGGAGCCCAAACCACTCTTATAAAGATTTTACAAGGGATGCCAAAAGCAGAGTCTTAAAAGCTGAAAATCAAAAGCTTCATAAAAAGATAAAGCAATTTCTCTCTCAAGCCATTGCTTCGCAAATAAAGCAAGACTAAAGCGCTCTCTCTCTCTTGTTGATTGCGTAGATAAAAAGCAGGCCCAAAAACTGCCGCTGCTGCCGCAAAAAGCGCCACAAAATGCAGGATTCCGTACAGCCATGCCACGACAGCCCTAGCAGCATGAAAACCGGAAATCCGCAACAGCCACATCAGCATTTCAGGGTTTATCCGGGGCTGCCTTGCTGCACCATTTCCTACTGCCACGTCAACGGTTTGTGACATACCCCCCTCTTGAAAGCAGTGTAATCGTCCTCGATTACGCCTGCAAAACAGACAGAGGCCATAAACTGTCTTAGCAGACACTGGCTGCCAGTACCAACGCACTAGGAAAACACATCTAGCACATGTACCAATCGACAGTCACATCACACGACATCGCAGGACATCACTTGACATCACAGGACATCACATGACGAATCACATTCAAAATTCATTCGGATCTCAGACCATGATTATTTGGCAACATATTTAGCAATCCCATCTAGATCCACTCAGGACATCATAGATGCCTGATTGACTATTCCTTATTGCAACCATGTCTATCAAGATTGTTCAGGCCGAAATGCTGCAGTCATTTTGTCTATCAGTTCTTGCACTTAAACAAGTCAAGAACAAATCAGTATCATATTATCGGGAATTTCAGTTCATAAAGCCATACAGCAGAATACTGTCAGCTCATAGTATCCCTGAAACTCAAAGAGACATCAGTGACTTTAGTATAAAAAATCGAGGCAATCTGTTGACAAGGAGTGGAGCGACTCCCTTCTTGTGCATACCCGTTGCACCAAATTCTGCCCAAGCTGAGTTCAAGGTTCCATTTAGAATAGACTATGCTAATCCAAATGCTTCAAGGTAAAGATTCCCAATCTGACGAGTATCTGCTAGGTCCTCCTCCATCCACTTCGCATCCAATGGACGATAGTTCTTGAATTTAACCAAGAACCGCCTTATCACTTTACCCTTAATCTTTCTGTCTTTATGTGCCAATATCTGTTCTAGAACAACGATCTCCTCGTTTTCTTCCACTTCGGGTTGCTCATTAGGCTCCCCATCTTCGGGCCATAGTTACCCGGAACGGGAACGGGGAACGGGAACAGTAGGGTGCGGAACGGGACGGGAACGGGAGGGAGGAGAGGGGCCGGAACGGGAACGGGGCCGGAACGGTAGACCAAAGAAACTACATATATTATATGTATTATAGGCTCATATTATAGGCTCATATGTAAGCTAAGCTTTTGAATTCGACCATCCTAATTAGAGCCATATTTACACATGTTGTACGATGACGGAGCTTGAGACAAGGATGGAGTTTGGAGAGAGAGAGAGAGAGAGAGAGAGAGAGAGAGAGAGAGAGAGAGAGAGAGAGAGGATGGAGCTTGAGACACAAGAGGGAGGGATGGAGCTTGAGAAAGAGAGGTAGAAGCCACATTTGTTCTTTGAGGGTGTTGTGCTTTCCGCCAAAAAGGAACAGAAAGAAGCCAGAGCTCCATGTCCAAGCTTAAAGCTTTAGCAAGGAGAGTAGCTCAGTAGAGATGTTGAGAGCTTGAGGAGGAGGTGAGACGAGCCTCCAGAGTCCAAATCAGCCCTCTAAATAGCCCCCAAACAGCCCCAAATCAGCCCTCCAAATAGCCCCAAATCAGCCCTCCAAATAGCCCCAAATCAACCCTCCAAATAGCCCCAAATCTGACCCCAAATAGCCCCCAATAGCCCCAAACATGCCCCCAAATAGCTAGTGAAAATAGTTGACTTTTTGGTTTGACCGTTCCGGATTCCCGTTCCGCCGTTCCGAGTGCCGTTCCGCCCCGTTCCCCCCCGTTCCGGGTCGCCGTTCCGGTTACACCCCGTTCCGGAACGGTGTTCCGTTGCCGACTCCGTTTCGAGAGCCAGACCCGTTCGGAACGCCGTTTCGGAACATTTAGGGTCCGTTCCGCCCGTTCCCTGTTACTATGCTTCGGGCACATCACCTTTAGAAGGCTTCAAGAGACTCACATGAAAAGCATTGTAAATTCTCCAAGTATTGGGCCGCTTCAATCGAAAGGAGACATCATTTATCTTTTCGAAAATCTGGAAAGGTCCGTCGTATCGCATACTTAGCTTTGGAAAAGCCTCTCCTTTCCCTTTTTCTTTCTCAGGCGTGCCTTCTCAAAACGTAAGAGCACCCAATTGTTCTCCTTCAATTTCAAATCACGACGATGCGATTTGCTGCCTTTTTCTGTCTTCCTTGAGATTTTTGCAAAGCCTCACCGACCTTGGCAAAAGCCGTGTCCAAGTCACGCGTGTACTCATCGGCTTCAAAAATCTTATCTTTCGTGCTTAGGAAGGGTGGAACCTTCGTAGCACCTTCAATAATCTCAAATGGCACCTTCCCCTTCGAAGACTGTATCATGTTATTGTAGGCAAATTCCACCAAAGGTAAATACTTTTCCTGTAACAGACTTGGACACTCCAAGTCAAGAATCAATCACCACAGCACCAAGTAACCACTTCAAAACAATTCACAGATCACAATAGATTTGCACTAGCCCAACGGAGTTCCGTGCCTAGAGATATTGGCCCCAAAGACTAGCGCCCCTTTCGGTATTTCTTTATGTATTAAATCAATGTCAAAGTACAAGAGAGCGGTTAGGGTTTCACTCTCAGACTCTGAGTCCAGATGCTCCGCAGAGTGAGCCCCTCACTGCTTATTTAAAGATTACAAGCGATGCCCAAAAGCAGAGCCCCAAAAGCTTCCAAAACAAAAGCAGAATCTCTCTCACACAAGCTCCTTTGAGCTCTTGGCCAAAAATAAAGCAAAATCTCTCTCTCTCTCTCTCTCTCTCTCTCTCTCTCTCTCTCTCTCTCTCTCTCTCTCTCTCTCACACACACACACATTTCGCGTGAAGAAAAAGCTGAATTTTGCGTCGCTCAGGCTGAAAATCAGCATCCGGAAATTTCGCCACAAAACCCGAAAAACGTACTGCTACCACGTGGTATTTGCCGCCAATTTTAGGGTTTCAGCCAGCAGTTAGGGTTAGGGTTTCCAAAAATTAGGGTTTCTGCAGATTAGGGTTTCTGGCAGATATTAGGGTTTGCAGGAATTAGGGTTTTTGCTCTCGGTAGCCGAGTCATCACTTTGTGATATACCCCCCTCTTGAAAGCATTGTAATCGCCCGCGATTACGCCAGCAAAACCGACAGAAGCCATAAACCATCTTAGCAGACACTGACTGTTAGTACCTACGTACTAGGAACACACATCTAGCACATGTACTAATCGACAGTCACATCACATGATATCACAGGACATCACATGACATTCAACATTCATTCGGATCTTAGACCATGATTTATCGGGAATGTAGCTAGCAGTCGCATCTAGGTCCAATCGGGACCGGGACCTCATCGATGTCCGATTGACTAACCCCTATTGCAACCATGTCTATTCGAGATCAATCAGACCAAAATGTTGCATTCATTTCGTCTATCAATTCCTGCACTAAAAGAAGTCAAGAACAAATCAGTATCATAATCAGGAATTCCATACAACAGAATACTGTCAGCTTTTAGTATCCCTGAAGCTCAAAGAGACATCAATGAGACTCTAGTATCTAAATCAAGGCATCTGTTGACAAAGGAGTGGAGTGACTCCTCTCTTGTGCATCCCACTGTACCAGATCTCCGGCCAAGCTGAATTCTCGGTTCCATTTGGAGTAGACTATGCTAAACCAAAAGCATCGAGGTAAAGTTTCACAATCTGAGGAGTATCTGCTAGGTCCTCCTGCTAGGTCCCGCTTCAAATATCTAATCTTTCGTGCTCCGGAAGGATGGAACCTTCATAGCACTTTCAAAAATCTCACATGGCGTCTTCCCCGTCGAAGAGTGTATCGTGTTATTGTAGGCAAATTCCACCAAAGGTAAGTACTTTTCCCATTGAGTCTTCTGATCTGAGATATAAGACTTCAATAAATCTAGAACCACTGAATTTGCAATCTCAAATTGCCCATCAGTCTGCGGGTGGAACGATGACGAGAACTGCAACCGCGTGCCAATGTTCTCCCAAATTGCCTTCCAAAACAAACTCGTAAATTTGGGGTCTCTGTCGGAGACGATCGTCTCAGGCATGCCATGTGGTCTGAAGATCTGGGCCACAAACAGTCTCGCTAAGTGATCCGGCTTGACTATTTTCTTCACTGGAATGAAATGAGCCTGTTTACTAAATCCGTCAATAACAGTCCAGATACCATCGTGACCACTCTGTGTTCTCGGGAGATCAAAAATGAAATCCATTGCAATACTTTCCCAGGGGCGGGTGGGTATGGGTAAAGGCTGTAACAATCCCTCTGCCTTATGCCCGTCAAACTTGACCGTCTGGCATACTAAGCAACTACGCACAAACTCTTCCACATCCTTTTTGAGTCTTGGCCAAAAGAAGTATCTCTGTAGCCCTTTCATGGTGGTAGCAATGCCGCGGTGACCTGTAAAAGGTGGACAGTGTCATTCAATCATAAGCTTTTCCCTCAACGGTTGTGTAACGCACAACATGGTTTTTCTCATCAAGTAGCCTTCCCGAATGGAGTATCCTGCTACTGTCTCCCCATCCCGTATCCGTGTGAAAATATCCGCAAAATCTGTATCTGTGACATACTGATCGACCATATCCTCGAAGCTCCTATGATGTATCGCGGAAATAGCCAGAACCAACCGCTTTCGAGACAAAGCATCTGCCAGCACATTCTTCTGTCCCTTCACATGGACAATCTGGAAGTGAAACTGTGACAAGATGTTCGCCCACCGCATTTGCTTTTCCGAAAGCTGCTTTTGTGACAAGAAGTAGCGCAAACTCTCATAGTCTGTAAAGACAGTAAAATCCGCTCCGAGTAGGTAATGCGGCCACTGAGTAAGAGCATGGATAACCGCCAAAAGCTCTTTCTCATAAATCTTGCTATCATCTCCGGCCTAGAGAACAATCGGATCTCGTAAGCAATGACATGGCCTTCTTGCATTAAGATCGCACCCAGACTATGACCACAAGCATCACAATCTACTTCAAATGACTTCTGCAAGTCCGGCAAAGTCAAAACTGGTCCCGTAGTCAATTTTTCTTTCAATGTCTGAAAGGCAGTCACCTCTGTGGGTCCCCACTAGAAAGGGACTCCTTTCTATGTCAAGATATGCAAAGGGGAAGCAACCTCTACAAACTTTCGTATGAACCGAATGTAGTACAAACACAATCCCAAGAAGCTTCTAACTTCATGGACATTCTTCAAATCGAACCAATCACGTATAGTCTCTATCTTGGCCGGATCCATTTGCACTCCTTCTCTGTTGAGACAATGTGTCCCAAAAAGTGTATCTCTAGTAGAAAAAATTCACTTTTCTTTGCATTAATCACTAACTTGTGATCTCGTAATGCCTGAAAGACCTGAAGCAGATGATCTCTGTGTTTTGCCTCATTCTTGGAGAAAACAATGATGTCGTCAAAGAAAGTGCCAACAAATAGCCTGTACTCTCGAAAAATCCTATCCATCATCTAGTTAAATGTCGCAGGAGCATTGGTTAAGCCAAAAGGCATCACCAAAAACTCAAATAACCCAAAAGTAGTCCGAAAGGCTGTCTTGTAGACTGTAGACGTCCACTCTTCAAGTCAATCCTGCTAAAGCACGAGGATCCTTGTAACCTGTTGAGTATATCATCGATCCTAGGAATCGAAAATCTGTTCTTGATGGTGATTTTGTTGAGAGCTCTATAATCGATGCACATTCTCCAAGATCCGTCTTTCTTCAAAACCAACAGCACTGGAGAGCAATATAGTGAAGTACTAGGTTGAACAAGACCCTTTTCCAAGAGGTCTTTCACTTAGTTCATAATCTCTTCATTCTGTGCTTGGCTCACACGGTAAGGTGGTCGGTTCAGTGGTGTGCTTCCAGGTATCAGATCAATGGTATGATCTTCAGGACGAGCAAGTGGTAACTCGCCTGGTAGGCCTTCTGAGAAGCAATCAGCGTGAGAGTGGAGAAAATCTTGGCGTTCTATATCAAGTTTAGACATATTTGTCCTATCCTTATCGCTAAATTCTTTCATAAAGATCAAGTAAACAAACAGACTGGATTTCATTAATTTTAAAATGGCCGAAGCCGATACAATAGGGACAAACTCGCCCTTCAGTTTAATATCAAGTACAATGGTTCTGCCCTTCTCTATCGTCGAAGTCGCTTTCCTCGCCCGATAATCGACCACGGCGTTGTTCTTGTGGTACCATGGAATCCCTAAGAGAACATCACAACCCTCCAAAGGAATTATGAAGATGTCCTCATGCCCCAAATACCCCTAACAATGCAACCGAAGTTTGCCAATGATAGGTGTAATGGCTACGTCCCTACCGGGTGCCGCTAGAACTGCCTCCGCAAGTGGTCCCATCCGATCGGGAGTGATCTCGAGCCGCCCCGCCAATTCCGGTGAAATGAAGTTGGCCTTGGCTCCTCCATCAAAGAAGATCAGGGCCTCTTGATCTTTCACTTTGCCCCAAGCTCGGCAAAGTTCTGTACTCTCGTCCATGGTGTTGGCATCGGTACCCACACAATCTGGAACCAGTCCTGTTTTCATCTTGCCTTTTCGTCCACATTCCTCAGCTACTCTCGAACTCTCAGGCCTGTCGTTGTCCTTATCATTCTGTCCTTTCTGTGCCTTTTTAGGGCACTTCGCGGAGATATGTCCATGTTCCCCGCATCCAAAGCACTTCCCCTCCTTGATGAATCGAGCTCGCTCCTAAGGAGTAAGCTTGGGTCGTGCATCTTTTTTCTCTGGGTTGCTCTTTCTCTTTCTACTTTCATTCCCAGAAGTCTGTTCGGCTCGTTGTGTCATGGCCTCATTTGTGGGGTAGGTCAGACTGCAAGAGTGAATGGCAAAGCTCGCTTCGCATGACTCATCAACTCCTGGAGAGAAGCTGACTTCTGCTCCAAGCAGTGATCTCGGATCTCTGTAGGTATACCCAAGGTGAACCGCTCAATCTGTTCTCTGAACGAGATCTTCTTGAATGGAGAGGCGGGTAGAAAAGAGCTCCAGAACTCTCACAGTAAGCATTTATTGTATCTTTCTTGGTCATCCGAAGATGGTTCCAAGCAACTCATATATCGCATTCATACTCTTGCGTCAACCAAGAAGAAATAAAAAGCTTCTTAAATTTCAGCCATTTAATTGGCGCAGACTTGTTTAAAAGAAGCGTGGACCACCAAGTGCGAGCATTCCCCTTAAAGTAGGAGGCAGCTCTCCGAATCTTGGAGTGCTCTGAGTAGCGTCCCCCGCGAAAGCGATGTCAAACTGCTGTATAAAAGACAAAGCCTTTGAAGCATCTGAGTATCCTGAAAAAGTATCAAATTTGATCGACTATCCACCTTCCTTAAACTCTCGGACTTTCTTGCTTTTATCTTCCAAAAAGTCATACTGGTTGGCTTTATAAAAATTCTTCTTGTTTGCATAAAAGTTTCCGTCATCGAAGTCTAAACTGTCTGTAGATGAGTCCTCAGTAGAACTGTCACTCTCTGGGCGAGATTTAGACTTCTTTGCCTTTTTCTTGCCCTTTCCGAAGCGTTACTTCTTGCTTCGCTTTTTGCCTTTTCCGTCTTCTTCGCTCGAATCTGAAGAGCGAGAAGAACTGTCAGAAGAAGAAGAAGAAGAAGAACTGGGTACTCCTTCAAAGTGAACACGCCTCTTCTCTTTCTTTGCTTTGTCAAATGTCGACTGACAACCCAAATAACCCGGGAAGTCAGTGCCTTTCTTCTGCTTTTTGCCGTGCTTTTTGGCTTTCTTTTGCGCGTCAAAAAGCTGAGCAATCCGTGCATCAACCACCTCTTCTAATTCCTTCTCTGAATATTTCTTGTGAGCAAAAGGTTTCTTGAGAGTGGGTTTCGGGGGTAGTGTTGTGGTTTTCTGCCACTACTCGTGCACTTCCTAAAAAGAAGTCTCGCTCATATATTTTGCAAATTTTGGGTCCTTCGCAAAATTGAGCATCAACTTTGTTGCATCGCCAATCAATTGACGACGCTCCATCTCTCGTCGCTCCGCCTGAGTAGGCCGAGGCGGGCCATACTCTCTGCCGGAATCTTCGTTGTGATCCCTACCCGTATCTCCAGATGCGGAGGGAGTCGATTGATCCTTGCGTGAAGCCATAGGTGCTGCGGAAAAAAATTAGGGATCAGATTTCCTGTAGAAGAGAAATCGGCCGTGCTCTGATACCACTGTAACAGACTTGGACACTCCAAGTCAAGAATCAATCACCACAGCACCAAATAACCACTTCAAAACAATTCACAGATCACAATAGATTTGCACTAGCCCAACGGAGTTCCGTGCCTAGAGATATTGGCCCCAAAGACTGGCGCCCCTTTCGGTATTTCTTTATGTATTAAATCAATGTCAAAGTACAAGAGAGTGGTTAGGGTTTCACTCTCAGACTCTGCGTCCAGATGCTCTCCAAAGTGAGCCCCTCACCGCTTATTTAAAGATTACAAGGGATGCCCAAAAGCAGAGCCCCAAATGCTTCCAAAACAAAAGCAGAATCTCTCTCACACAAGCTCCTTTGAGTTCTTGGCCAAAAATAAAGCAAAATCTTTCTCTTTCTCTCTCTCACACAGTTTGCGTGAAGAAAAAGCTGAATTTTGCGTCGCTCAAGCTGAAAATTAGCATCCGAAAATTTCGCCGCAAAACCCGGAAAAAAACATACTGCTGCCACGTGGCATTTGCCGCCAGTTTTAGGGTTTCAGCCAGCAGTTAGACTTAGGGTTTCCAAAAATTAGGGTTTCTACAGATTAGGGTTTCTGGCAAAAAGTAGGGTTTGCAGGAATTAGGGTTTTTGGCAAAAATTAGGGGTTTTGCTCTCAGTAGCCACGTCATCACTTTGTGACATTTCCCATTGAGTCTTCTAATCTGAGAAGTAAGACCTCAATAAATCTAGTACCACTGAATTAGCAATCTCAGATTGCCCGTCAATCTGCAGGTGGAACGATGATGAGAACTACAACCGCGTGCCAATGTTCCCAAATTGCCTTCTAAAACAAACTCGTAAATCTCGGTCCCTGTCGGAAACAATCGTCTCAGGGCCACAAACAGTCTCGCTAAGTGATCCAGCTTGATTGTTTTCTTCACTAGAATGAAATGAGCTTGCTTGCTAAATCTGTCAATAATAGTCCAGATACCATCGTAACCACTCTGTGTTCTCGGGAGATAAAAAATGGAATCCATTGCAATACTTTCCCAAGGGCGGGTGGGTATGGGTAAAGGCTGTAACAATCCCTGTGCTTTATGCCTATCAAACTTGACCTTCTGGCATACCAAGCAACTATGTACAAAATCATCCACGTCCTTCTTGAGTCTCGGCCAAAAGAAGTATCTCTCCACACCTCTCAAGGTGGTAGCAATGATGCGGTGACCCGAAAAAGGTGGACAGTGGCATTCGGTCATAACCTTTTCCCTCAACGGCTGTGTAAAGCACAACGTCATTTTCCTCATCAAGTAGCCATCCTGAATGGAATATCCCGCTACTAGCTCCCCATTCCGTATCCGAGTGAAAATATCTGCAAAATCTGTATCTGTGGCGTACTGGTCGACCATATCCTCGAATCATAACCTTTTCCCTCAACGGCTGTGTAAAGCACAACGTCGTTTTCCTCATCAAGTAGCCATCCTGAATGGAATATCCCGCTACTAGCTCCCCATTCCGTATCCGAGTGAAAATATCTGCAAAATCTGTATCTGTGGCGTACTGATCGACCATATCCTCGAAGCTCCTATGATGTATCGCGGAAATAGCCAGAACCAACGGCTTCCAAGACAAAGCATCTGCCACCAAGTTCTTCTGTCCCTGCACATGGACAATCTGGAAGTGAAACTGTAACAAGATGTTCGCCCACTGCATCTGCTTTTCCGATAGCTGCTTCTGTGACAAGAAGTAGCGTAAACTCTGATGGTCTGTGAAGACAGTAAAATCTGCTCCGAGTAAGTAATGTCGCCATTGAGTAAGAGCATGGATAACCGCCAAAATCTCTTTCTCATAAATCTATGCTGTCAATTCCGGCCTTGAGAACAATCGGCTCTCGTAGGCAATGACATGGCCTTCTTGCATTAAGACTGCACCCAGACTACGACCACAAGCATCACAATATACTTTGAATGACTTCTGTAAATCCGGCAAAGTCAAAACAGGTCTTGTAGTCAATTTCTCTTTCAATGTCTGAAAGGCAGTCACCTCTGTGGGTCCCAACGAGAATGGGACTCTTTTGTGTGTCAAGATATGCAAAGGGGAAGCAACCTCTGCAAACTTTCTAATGAACCGCCTGTATTACGAACACAAGCCCAAGAAGCTTCTAACTTCATGGAGATTCTTCAATTCGGGCCAATCACGGATAGTCTCTATCTTGGCCGGGTCCATCTACACTCCTGCTGCTGAGACAATGTGTCCCAAAAAGTGTATCTCGGGTAGGAAAAATTCACTTTTCTTCGCATAAATCATTAACACGATCTCGTAATGCCTGAAAGACCTATAGCAGATGTTCTCTATGTCCTACCTCATCCTTGGAGAAAACAATGATGTCGTCACAGAAAGTGCCAACAAATATTCTGTACTCTCAAAAAAATTATGTCCATCATCCGGTTAAATGTCGTTGGAGCCTTGGTTAGGCCAAAAGGGATCACCAAAAACTCAAATAACCCAAAAGTCGTCCGAAAAGTTGTCTTGTAGACATCTCCCGACGCGATTCGGATCTGATGATACCCGCTCTTCAAGTCGATCCTACTAAAACACAAGGATCCCTGTAGTCGATCAAGAATATCATCGATCCTAGGAATCGGAAATCTGTTCTTGATGGTAATTTTGTTGAGAGCTCTATAACCGAAGATGCACATTCTCCAAGATCCATCTTTCTTCAACACCAACACCACTGGAGAGCAGTACGGTGAAGTACTAGGCTGGACAAGACCCTTTTCCAAGAGGTCTTTCACTTGGTTCATGATTTTTTCTCTCTGGGCTCGCCTCACACGGTAAGGTGGCCGGTTTTGTGGTGTGCTTCTGGGTATTAAATCAATGGTATGATCCTCAGGACTCGAGCGGATGGTAACTCACCTGGCAGGCCCTCTGAAAAGCAATCGGCATGAGTGTGCAGAAAATCTTGGCGTTCTTTATCAAGTTCAAACATCATTCAACTCTTTCAAAAAGATCGAGTAAACAAACAGACTGGATTTCATTATTTTGGAAACGGCTGAAGCCGATACAATAGGGACAGACTCGCCCTTAACATCAAGTACAATAGTTCGGTCCTCTGTAGTCGAAGTCGCTTTTCTCGCCCGATAGCCGACCACGGTGTTGTTCTTGTGGTACCAGGGAATTCCCAAGAGGACATCACAACCTTCCAAGGGAATTATGTAGAAGTCCTCGTGCCCCAAATACCCCTGACAATGCAACTGAAGTTTGCCAATGACAAGTGTAATGGCTACGTCCCTACCAGGTGCCACTAGAACTGCCTCTACTAGTGGTTCCATCCAATTGGGTGTGATCTCGAGCCGCGCCGCCACACCAATTCAGGTGAAATGAAGTTGGCCTTGGCTCCTCCATCAAAGAAAATGAGGGCTTCTTAGTCTTTCACTTTGCCCTTTCCGAAGCTTTGCTTTTTGCTTTGCTTTTTCTCTTTTCTGTCTTCTTCGCTCGAGTCAGAAGAGCTAGAAGAACTGTCAGAAGAAGAAGAAGAACTCGAGACTCCTTCAAATCTGACATGCTTTTCCTACTTTCTTGCCAAGGCAAAAGCAGATTGACGACCCAAATAACCCAGGAAGTCAGTTCCTTTCTTCTGCTTTTTGTCGTGCTTTTCAGCTTTGTTTTGCGCGTCAAAAAGCTGAGAAATCCGTGTATCAACCACCTCTTTTAATTCTTGCTTTGTAAACATCCTTGGAGTAGGAGGTTTCTTGAGTGCCGGTTTGAGGGATGGTTCTGTGGTTTGCCGCCACTGTGCATGCACCTCGTCGAAGGAGGTCTGGGTCACAAATTTTGCAAATATCGGGTCCTTCCCAAAATTTAACATCATCTTTGCTGCATCATCAAACAACTCCATCTCTTCAATCTCCGCCTGAGTAGGCGGAGGCGAGCCATACTCCTCGTGAGAATCTTCTTCGTGATCTCTTCCCGCATCTCCAGATGCAGAGGAAGTCAACTGATCTCTGTCTGAATCCATAAGTGTTGCTAGAAAAAGGATTGGATTTCCCGGTAGAAGAGAAATCGGCCGCGCTCTGATACCACTGTAACAAACTTGGACACCCCAAGTCAAGATTCTACCGCGACACAACAAGAATTCACTTCAAAACAGTTCACAGTTTACAATTGATTCGACACGGCCCGGCGGAGTTCCGTGCCTAGAGATATTGGCCCCAAAGACTGGCGCCCCTTTCGGTATTTCTTTTTGTATTAATCTGTTGCACAAAGTACACGGGAGTGGTTCGGTCTCACTCTCAAACTCTACGACCAGATGCTCTGAGAAGTAGGAGCCCAAACCACTCTTATAAAGATTTTACAAGGGATGCCAAAAGCAGAGCCCCAAAAGCTGAAAATCAAAAGCTTCATAAAAAGATAAAGCAATTTCTCTCTCAAGCCATTGCTTGGCAAATAAAGCAAGACTAAAGCTCTCTCTCTCTTGCTAATTGCGTAGATAAAAAGCAGGCCCAAAAACTGCCGCTGTTGCCACAAAAAGCGCTGCAAAATGCAGGATTCCGTACAGACATGCCATGTCAGCCCTAGCAACGTGAAAACTGGAAATCCGTAGCAGCCACATCAGCATTTCAGGGTTTATCCGGAGCTGCCTTGCTGCATCATTTCTTGCTGCCCATTCTAGGGGTCATGCCACGTCACCAGTTTGTGACAGCAGAGCTCGGCCCACACTCATTCGACCACTACCGGCACTCTCATCGACTAAGCACTGGAGCTACGGAGATCCAGACGGCCACGATTGAGGAGGGGCTACAGAGCATCGACGGAGACTGCAACAGAGGATTCGATCCATACTCTCGACATCCAGAGTGCAGATGGGGATGGATTCTAGTAGTAGTATTTGTTAGGAATTGGATCGTGCTAGCTAGGGTGGATGAAAGAGAAATATAGTGTCAATGTGTGAGTGTGTGTAAGCAAGATTATCACTCAAGTGAATTAGGTTCCAAGATAAGATTAGCTTGGACTCATAAACACAATCTTGAGTATTGACTTAGCTTAGCACAAGCTCACCATAGACAAGAATGTAGTGCAAAATGGAGTTGTGTTTATTCATTCATGAAATGAGCTTTAAGTAGCTCTACAGCCTTGCTCCACAGCATGTGGGATAAATCCACTCTCCTCTCCTTGACTCACACTTTAGGACAAAGCTCACGACGTTAATATAACATTTCATTTCTCTCTCTCTCTCTCTCTCTCTCTCTCTCTCTCTCTCTCTCTCTCTCTCTCTCTCTCTCTCTCTCTCTATCTGTGTGTGTGTGTTCCAGTAACAATATAACATAAACACCAAAGAATTTTTTCAAATTACAAAAGACTCTAGAAACTATTTCAGTGAAAAGGTGATATAATTCCCATTCATAGTAAAGAACGGACTTTACACATAAGTACAAGAAGAGTTAAGAGCCTAAAGATATATAAATTCACCATCTTCAATCCAAGGAACTTTGAAAACCATAGTTGAGAAGGTAACCCTCACCACCTGCACCCATGGAAACAATACAACTTTCAGTTAGCATTGGCACCATATGCAGGTAATGCATGGGTATCCCACATGTTATAGATGTCACCCAACTAAATTGCTTTCAAAGATAATAAGAAATAAGAAAGTCGAAGCTACTCAATAAGAATCTCGTCTAATTCAAGGGGCAAGTGACCCTACAGGTGCAAGAGCTCGAGGGCTACCCAAAAAAGTGATCGGCACGCGAATTGGAGCGCAAAACAGAGCATTATAGCTTGTTGTAATTTTTTGCAGCCAGTTTTGATGCCTACAACTTCAGGGAAGCTAGGGAATCACCGAACAGGTGTTTTGGCGCAAATTGGAAGCCAAAAACAAAGATTTCAGTGTGTTGTAATATCTCGCCAACTCTAAAGTGCGTGGAAAGTAAATGTTTACTTGGGATTTTGTCCGTGGAGACTTCTACTATGGTTATACTGCCGAAATCTGGTTAGAGTAGAGGAATTTCAACCCTATAAAAGGAGGACAGCTTGTAGAAGTTTACAGGTTTTTCTCAAGTATAATAAGAATAAAGAAATACCGAAAGGGGCGCCAGCCTTTGGGTGTCGTTGTCTGCTTGGTAGCGCTCTAGCTGCCATGCCGTGGTTTGTCTTGAAGTGTTGAAAATTCAAGCACAAGTTTACGTGAAGTTCCTTTGTGTCGTAAATTTAAAGTAAAGGTATCAGGTGAAAGCCAAAGTTTACCGCCCCATGGGCTGGTTTCAGCGTGCACGAAAAAGAGGCTGATTCTATTACTTGAAAATCACCCAGAACGCCAAAATGCGGATGACGATAAATTTTGAGGGCTTCTGCCTATGTGGCACAAACGCTCACCATCGAAAATTTCAAGATCAAAAAAATCAACCACTTTTGCTAGTGCCACGTAGGCATTAGTGCTCGAAATTTAACCCCGTCACCCAAATGGTGCCTATTTTGAGAGCGACTACATCACTGTTTCTAAAATAGTAAATTTTTATTTTCTATACACATGAAAGTATACCAAATTGTCAGTAATAAAAACAATTGAGGCCGTCAATGGCAGTTGCCATGATTAAAATCGGCATCAAACTTGGATGTGCAAATTATGGATGGGATTGTGACCTTGGTAAAAGACTTCATAGTGAAACTCTTGAAAGATGGTGGTTGTAGTATGTACACACTATGTGAAAGCCAAAACATTGTGAGCCATAACAAAGAGCTCACTGTATCACCTAAATGCCAAAATGAGTCCTCCAATCACAAAATTAAGGCCCGTGGGCCGTGACATCAATGGAGGGTGGGTGATAAAAACTCGAAAAGCATATTCTGTCAGATCTGCTCATGAATAACACCTAAGGCCAGACCGTGCCCGCACGCTCAAACATGAGGCAAGTATTGCTGGTATGAGATGTAAAATAAATAATACAACCATCACGATTGAGGCATGAGGCATGAAAATTTAGGCAATTCCCTAAACCTCCACTTTATCAGGTATCAATGATCATAACTCTGCAAAACCTAACAGAGGGACGACTAGACTAATCTAAGAACCAACTAAATTTACTGACCTCCTTGACAATCTTTCACTGTAAAACACTATGCTGATATTCTCCTCATGAAGGTAATCATCCACAGCAGTATATGATCATCAGCTCCAGTATGGATAGTGCCTACTTAATACTACAGCATTTTTCCCCTAAAGTTAACAGTACCTCATTACAATACGGTATTAAACCCTACATCTACATGCAAAATCCTTTTTGAGTATCAGAAATATGAAATGCATGTACATAAGACCCCTAAAGCAATGAAACAGGAGCTTACCCAATATGATAGCCAAACATGAAGTTTGCCATAGAGGCTGTGAGGGCATGAGGAAATGCCGGCACCCATCCCCAATCAAAGCTGGGTACCACTCCTTGCATGTCATGGCTGCTTATTTCAGTACTGCTATGTAATTCTTCTAATGTGACATCTGCACGCAACAAATATTCCTCCTCAGACCAGAAACACCACCTTGAAACTCTTTCAAGTCAGATATAAAGACTGTAACCCCTCTAGAATCAGCTTGAGCTTATCAATGGGCAATCATTGCATGCGATCATATGGACCCTGTTCCTGAAATGTAGAAGCAAAGAAAACCCAACAAATTTTCTCCAAAGCAGGCAAAGTAATGTCACAACTTTGACTCTCCAAAGTACCAGTAGACCATTGGTTGCTATTGCTATATATGCTAAGAAGCTTTAGGAAAGACGGAATAAATTGCACTGACCAGTGATGCAAGCTACCATCGAACCCATTGAAATTCTCAATCAGGTATATGATTGTTTCTATCTGACACACACAGGTGTCACCGGAACGCCTATAGAAGAGGCTGATTGCAACCAATACAATGACAGATTTTTAAGCAAGAGCCACCTTCCATTGGGTACAGCAAGAGCCAAGTGTCAAGAGTCAATGATAAGAAAGTAAAAGGGGTGAGAGAGGGATCCTCGTCCTCCATTGAAGCACAAGAAAGAGGATGGTTTTCGGGCATATAAAAAGGGCTAGAGCCCCAACCAAGTGTGAAGCATGGTCTTTTCATAGGGATAACATACAGCAAACGCATAGGAGTATGAAAGCGTGATTTAAGTGTGTTCGGAGAGATTATCCAAACATACGTGACCTTTTTTTTCAGCTATGAAACCAAGATAATGTTATTGCATTTTATGTAGAGAGGGATCTCTTCCCAGAGGAATCAACAGTACTTGAATAGTACTTGAATCGCCACCCACTGGTTGCCAAATGAACCATACCTTTTGACTAATTCTTTGGAAACATAATCACTGCTTCGCCATGCCAAATTCAGAACTTGAAAAACCGAGAGACAACATGCAGAAGAGCAGAAAAGGGGTACCCGGTTGTTGAACAGCTGGAGCAGGCTCTTCGGAAATGGAAGCACTGGGTGGGAATCTTCTTCTCGAGAGGAGTAACGAAGGGCGATAGTCTGCGGACTTGAAAATAGTCCAGTGGGTGCTCAAATGGGCTCCTTGTACTTTCGAGAGAGGATTTCTCCCACAATTGAGAATCTGCTGCGCAGGTGTGAGTGCCGAAATATTGACAGCTCCCACCACCATCCTGCCCCTTCTGGTGTAGACAAGATTGACGAGCGTTGGGGGCTTCAGCGAAGAGTGAACTACTTGGCCGTTAACAAGTTCCCTGTTGCCACAAGCTTTGCATCATTGCATGTCAACCCATAATCATGTTATGACACGTGGTAACATTTCGATTGTACCGTTCAAAGCCCAAAAAAAACGCACACGCCCAAACCACAACACAGTCCGGAAACATGGGATCAACGGTTGTAAGATGAGCGAGGGAATCTCGAGGCGGACAGACAAACCAAAAAAAGGCCGTTGTCAATGCCCGCAAGGTGAATCGAACCCACCACCTCCCCCGTTGACAAGTTGCTGCCCTAACCACACGGGCGCGTAGCCTTTGATGGTATCTAAGGCAAAACACACCCTTATATGGTGAACACAAACGAGAAAAAGTAAACTCGGTCAAAAAAAAGTAGACTCGAAAAACATTCAAGGGTGCACGCTATTTTTTAATGTTGAGCCCTGCTTGCGCGTCGTTGTCGGAATGTGTGCGGTCTAACTGCGAAGGTGCAAAACCTCTGGCTGTGAGAGTTCGTGATGAGAGTCACAAACACTTTGTGAAAAAGAGTTTGCACAGAGAATCACCAACCCTCTTTCTAAGGGTGACAGAAAATCTAAGAGCGTTCGTAACAGCAAAGTCACAAACCCTCTTTCCTATCGTGCTTGGAGTCTACTTGTTTTTGTAGTCGAGATTATGATGAAAGGATCACCAAATCACATTCAATTTTACTTTACAAGACCATTTAAAAAACATTAAAGTTTTAGCCATGAAACCTCAATGCTCATACAAGCACAATTCTCATTGGAAACCCAAACCTCTTTCATGGTATCTTGTAGCCTCGCCCCCAATTACATAGTCGTAACATCAAACGGTTGAAAGGAATGCTCGAGCTTCCACCTTCACGACAACCATTTTTTGATTTTGCAGAGATTTAAGAGCTTCTATATTGAAGCCCAAACACCATTTTGATAAGGGGAAACCTTAATTCACTCCCCTCACAAGCTCAGATACAAGATTGCGAAGAGGCGGGACAACACACATAGATTGAGCAACCTTGGAAGCTATTACACAGTAGTGCAAAATTGTTGGTCTTTTCTGTAAAAAGTCCCCCTTCCCTCTCTTCCCCACGGCAATATGAGCTGATGTGTCAATTTTTGGGCCATTTTGCCACTTTGGACCAAAACTAAGCCATTTTCACCCAAAAATGTCATTTTTGATTCGAAAAATCCCAAACAGAGTCAAGAAAATCCCTAAATTTGTGGGATCACTCGCATAAGCATAAAAATCATAGATAAGCATCATTTTTCATCAATATACCATTTTGGGTCACTTTTCATGCAATCCTGCAAACGACGCCTGTTAGTTGCTATTTTTGGCAGTTTTTGTTCGCATCAGTCTTTGTAGGTGAGATGAGTGTGCCACCATGAAATGCTTGTACTATGTACATTGTCAAACCAAATTAGGCATCTTATGAAGTGGAAAAGCATGCAAATGCGCCACATCCAGGGCCACGACTCCCCGGATAGGTATGTACATGATAATGACCGCAGTAGACGCTTCAACATATATCACAATATGTACATGATTGCTTTTATTTGCATACATTGAGAAGTGTTAAGAGTGAGGTGAATGTTTTTATTTCACACTATGTACGTGCCACCACATGACATTCACCCCCTCTGAATCTGCACATCCTCCAGTATGTGCCACAACAACATTTGTAGAGCATTAAAACTCATGGTCGGACGCCATATTCTCACTTTCATCCTCAGTTTGCATATAGTTGGCTTCATCATCCTATTCACTTGGTTGTGCATCAAATGGATCAGCATTCCCTCTTCTTTTGCATAATTTAATTCTTTTTCCCGCAATGGGAATTTTCAGTTTTGTCCCATCCAGTTCACGCAAGCTGTAAGTTGCATTTCTATGCACATATTTGACAACATAAGGACCAAACCATATCTTTGCAAGCTTCCTTATTGTAGAGTGCTAGTTTTCAAGGCTACTATCGTACACCAACACCCAATCACCTTCTTCAATGTCTTTTGGTCTGAGCCTATGCATCTTGTCAAATCTGTCTTTGTTTTTCAACCTTGCATTCTTTAGTCAAGCTTTTGCAAGCTCAATGTCTTCAGCCTTCTTTCCAATTCCCGTATGCGCAATGCAAGAAGGTCTTCTCTACTCATTCCATCTTCCCATGGCAATACATTCCATGTAAGAACTACATCTTCAATTGGCATCACAGGTTTTTGACCATACATTAATTCAACAAGCATATAGCCAGTGATGACTGAACTATGTGTTGTACGGTCAGCCCACAATGCAAATGGCAGTAAGCTTGGCCACTCGCCAAGTTTACCTTCACAAGCCTTAGCTAAAGCTTTGATTATTGGAGGATGCCCTCTTTCACTTTTTCCATTTCCCTCTGGGTTATAAGCACAAGTTAAAGCTAGTTTGATGCCCATTCTAGAGAAGATTTCCCTTGCTTCATCAGCATCCAATTCTCCTCTATCTGCAGTTATCTTTCCCACACACCCATAGCAACAGATCACATCTTCAAGAAGAAATTTACATACAACTTGTGTACTCTTTGTCCTCAATGCACACCCTTCAACTTGATTAGACAAATCTTCTCTTGCAAGCACCAAATACCTCATCTGCCAAAGTCCCAAAGGCATTGTGACCAAGTCCACAACCCATTTGTAATGCATGGCTAATGGATAAGTAGGATGTAGTCCATCACGATGCCGTACATTTGAATACATTTGGAATGTCACACAAGACTCCACAAACTCAGCCACATCCTTATACATCCCTTTCCACCAATACCTTTCTTTTACCTTGGCAAATGTTGCCCATACACCTCGATGTCCTGCACATAAACTTTCATGGAACTCCTTGATGATTTGTTGCTGAGTAACCTTACCGCATACTACGTGTAATGGTGTTCCATCTCTTTGTTTAGGATGCTTCCATAAGTAGCCATCCTCAAGAAGTATCCATATGCTTTTCTTCTTATCCTCTTAAATTCTTGCTCAGTCCAATCATCCTGCTTCTGCAGTGCTTCTGCAGAGTACTTAAGTAGCGACCTATCAAGAGCCATTCATCCTCTTATAGTTCCTCTGAAAAGGACTCAAGTGAAGACACAAAACATGCATGACTACTCTTTGCATAATCAATAATATAAAACTTTGTGCCTACATCATCTCCTTCAATAATCATGTCCTGTTCATCTTCATACCTTGCCCTAGATAGAATATCTACCATTGGATTGTCTCTTCTTGCAATATGCTTGAACTCAGGATTCAAGGACTTTATGTAGGCTATCCATCGCAACATTGCAATATCAGGAGTCGAACAGTTTGTGATCATTCCAAGAAGAGGCAAACATTCAGTTTCCACAACTGGTGCCCCTATCTAGTACTCCTTGTCACACCTCAATGCTGTAACCACCCCCCATAGTTCCCTTTTTACTTGTGCATAATCACGTCGGCGAGAACTCAGAATCTTGGCTCCAAATCTCACCACATACCTTGCCCTACTGCCCATCCTATCCTTGAAGGACTCATGTCCACTGTCACAATAACAGGTCTCTCACATGCATAGTCTACCTTTCTCAAGGTTGGCGATGAAAGAAGTAGCTTCTTTAGCTTTCTCATAGCTTTTGTGTGCTCTTCTTCCCATCGAAACTTTTGATTCTTTCTCAACAACCTATAAAGGGGATCTGCTACATGTGCATAATGTGGTATCCAAATAAGATAGAAGACGCAAGCACCAAGAAATCTTCGAACTTCAGTTATAGTTGTACATGTTTCTTTCATGTTTTTGATTGCATCCATCTTTTTTGGACAAGGTCTTCCGACCATAAGGACCACACAGATGCCCCACAATCAACACTTCATTAACACCAAATACAGATTTTTGCCCTGACACGGTAAGATTAACTTCTTCAAGCTTTGACAAAATCTTCTCACAATCTTCGATATGGTCTGCAACAAACTTACAGCACCCCCTTGAATCCATAGCTTCATTTTTATCTTTGTCTTTACATCCTTTGATGGGCACATC
Source organism: Adiantum capillus-veneris (assembly GCF_014529385.1). Classification (NCBI taxonomy): domain Eukaryota; kingdom Viridiplantae; phylum Streptophyta; class Polypodiopsida; order Polypodiales; family Pteridaceae; genus Adiantum; species Adiantum capillus-veneris. Next base: position 114,469,969 of record NC_140931.1, read on the forward strand.
ATCAAGAAATGGCATTGTGATTTGAGATATGAAGTCACGTAGAACCATGTTCATCCCATTCATCATATCTGCAACTGAATTTGTTGCTCCTTGAGGTAAGGCACACATCCTTACCAATCCCAAAGGTGTTTTCATAGTTGTAAGATCTCTACTCTCAATATCTAGCTGAAATGGATCGTACCCTGAATAGAGATCTCCCATTGAGTAAATTGATCTTCCTGCAAACGCCTCTGTAAATTCATCCACTATAGGTCCTGTACCCACATTCCTCATGGTAACCTTGTTTACAGGTTGCATATCTTGTATGAACCGCAAAGCTCCATTCTTCTTAGGCACAGTGAACCACCTGTTTGAATATGGCGCACAAGAAGGCTCCAGGATACCCATGCTAATCTTTTCATTGAGTAGTTCTATTAACTTTGGCAAATGTGCTTTCGGAACCGGAATTGGGTGTATATTCCAAGGTACATGAGGGATAGTGAAGATCACCATAGGTGCAACAACATTAGGATCAACACACCCTATCTCATGTGGCTGGAAAGCAAAAGCATTACCATGTCTTGAAAGAATTTCTTTAAAACTCTTCTTCTCTCCTTCTGTTAAAAACTCTTCACAACCAACTTTTATCTCTTTTAGGGATTCCATTGTGAACTTGTGTCCAGTTCTTTTTGGATCCCTGAGACTCGGCTGCAAAGAAGCTTGCTCTAGCTTTTTCTTGCAATATGATGGTAAAGGTAAGGCCACTAGTCTCACTTTCTTTGCCACCGTTTTGTACTTGGTCTCCACACGCACTTCCGGTCCTTCATTAGCATTGAAATGTTTTTTATCTTCAAAAGCCTCAATCACATCATACATTTCCATAGAGCATACTTCCACAATGTGGGTTCCATCTTGCATGCTAGAATCCATTATAGCTTCAAGCTCAAGCATAGTATCTACATGAGAAACTTGTTCAAAGAAGCCCGAAATGTATTCACTATCCTCTATGAAACCATTTTCTTTCATGTATTTCTGTACACTATATACATATTGTCGCGCACTTCTTTTCATATTCTCAAGCTTCATAAAACATATTGACCCATGCTCTGTTAATCCCTGGAAACATGTAGAAAAAGCTTCTTCTCGCTTTGGGTCAGGCAATAATATTTTTCTTCTTGTACCATTGCAATCTCGCTTCACAATGGTACATGGCCAAAACCCCTTGTCTCCCTGTACTCTTTGAACTCTTTGTTCGCTTTTGGTAGAGGATACTCACGAAGACTATTGCGGTTCCTCTCGTGATTCACACACATAGTCAAAAATTGCACAGCTCGCCTCCCATCTCTGCTCTTTACCCTAGCATAAGCAAAACCATCATCCAAGACCTTTGTTTCCATGCGAACGGCTGTGATGTATGGCTGCCCAAGGATAAGAGGATAGGTAGACATCTCCTGCACAAAGAAATTTTTCTCATCCTTCACATTACCAATCGTCACTTTCACATTTGGACAAGCCCCATACAGCTCTCTTAATGAGTTATTTGCAACTCTAATCATCCACCCATGGTCTATGTCTATCGGCCACTTACCCTTCATGTAAAGACTCTTGGACATAAGATTGATCTCAGAGCCATGATCTATCAATGCAACATATGTCTCCTCAAGATTACCCACCTTGACTAAGGTTTCTGTTGTAGCTCTTGCCCAATGACTTATGGAGTAGTGGCTTTTATAGGAGGCTTCATCATCATCATCATCATCTACAAATCAAGCATGTGCATCTCTTCGAGAAGACTGGTAGCATCCTACCACATTTTCATCATAATCACTCTCTTGGACATGTATTCCATGTGCCTTAAGTGACTCCCCTTCACCCTCAGACTGTGGAGGAATAGACTCAATGAGAGTTTTCCTCTTTCTTTTTATGATATCTATAATTTCTTCATGAAACTCGCGTTTAGCAATGCCAAGAACCTCACCCAAGGTAAACTCAACTTTGCTATTCAAAATCCTTTCCTCCAATACCTGCTTTAAGTTTGTGGCAGATTGTAGTTTGTATGCAGGGCCTTTTGATTTAGCTTTTCCTTTCTCTTTCTTCTTCCCTGTAGATGCCTCCTCCATAGGGATCTCAGGAGGAGGAGGAGGCACATGTGGTGGAGCCTCATAAGAAGGTCCTGGATCCTTCCAGCTCTTGTAACCCTCTTTGAAGTAGAAGGACCTGCATCTCCATTCTCACGTCTGCACTTCTCTTCCACAATTGCTTCATTGTTATAGCATTTTGCAAGATAGGCATGCACTGGTAAAGAGTCCACAGGGTCATCCCAACCTGTTGTATGGCGTATGAAATCACCGGCTTCATGTAATACCTGTTTAGTTACCTTCCCTTTTTCGGTTGAGGCTACTGCATATGGCCACAAGCTATCAACCTCCTCAAAATCATATGGAGTATACTTTAACACTTTCTTTGGAATTAGCTCTATCTTTGCCCCATAGGTAGCAGCCTCCACTGCAGAAATAGCATGACTAGTTGCCATATCCTCCACTAACTTCTGTATACCTCCTTTTCCAAAGTAAGTTCCTCATGGCATACCTGTCTCCCGCAAATGGATCTTGCCATCCTTAAAAACACAAGATCTCTTTTTAAGGCATCACTAAAGCCATCACAATCCCTTCTGCCATGGTCATGTCCTTTCTCTTCAAGCCTTGTTAGCTTTAACTTCATTTCTCGCATGCCCTTAACAAGCTCATCAAGCATTGAATTGTCACCTTTTGGACTCACAACAGAAGGCTTTGGTGGAATCTCTGACGTGCTAGGAGGAGAGGTAGTACCATTCACCACCATCTTGTCCCTACGAGGTTGCCTCATAGCAAGCAATCACTACAAGAGGCTATTCATATTAGCGACGCTCAAAAAAATATTTTCCCGGCGTCGCTATCACTACAAGAGGTTGTGTGCTCTTGTGACGCTGTTAGCGACGGAAATACACTGGGTTTTTATAACCCCCGGCGTCGCTAAAACCGTCGCTACGAGAGCGTCGCTATATGCGTCGCTATACGCGTCGCTATATAGAGACGCTCATAGCGACGGTTATAGCGACGTTTACACAGAAGTCTATAGCGACGCTTATAGCGACGCTCCAGAGCCATAAATAGCGACGGTTATAGCGACGCCCGAGAGAATTTTTTTTTGGTGACAGGGCATTGAATGCCCTGCCACCCATAAACCATATTGTACTTGATTCACTTTTTAAAAAAAGTGCAAGGGTAGATAATAGACCCAAAATAGTCACCCACAAGACGCATTGTTTGCAAAATTGACAATTGTACACATCATAGGCAAAATGAATTGATTGGCAAATGTAATAATGACAATTGTATAACATCATAGGCATAAAGAATTGATTGGCAAAATGAACTGCGGTGACAAATGTAATAATATACATGGTTCAAAAAGACGTATAAAATCCGTCTCATGATACATAAGCTATGAGAAACCCTAAACTAATGCTATCTAGCTACGGCTAAACTGACGTCGTCTAGTCAGACGTCTCATCGCGTCCAAGCGGCATATCTGTCGGATTCTGCAAAAAAAGACAATAAGACAGCTTTCAGTAAGTATAAACATATAACGACATTTATAAAACAATACAAAAAATAGAAAAGAGTAAACCCTAATACTAACCATGCCTCCGCGAGAACTGAGAATGTCCATCAGGGCGTTTAAGCACTTCCTGCCTGCGTACTCGCACTCGTACGGTGTGGGATCACGTCCTATCATCGACCACTGTCAAAACATACAAAGATTTCATTATGTTAGAATTAAAAAACTCATAAACCCTAAACTATCGAACATAAAGAGCAATGCGAAAACACTTACAAAATCGGCCTCAAATGATGCCCATCCACCGCTCCCCAAGTGGTGCGAGCTCCCTGCCTCTACTCGCGCTCTGGCTGCATCCTTTTGTTGCTTCCACTTGTCGGGATTCTCGCGCGCTGCTTTCTTCGCATTCTTCCAATCTTCTTTGGCCAGCCAATCTGGCCTGTTCCACCCATGCTTGATTGCTTTTTGCACTTCGGAACGCTTGTGTTTGCAGTATTCGCGCATTCGAATCTTCATCAGGTCTTCATTGAAGCGCTGATCCCGTGTTGGAACGGGAAACTCATCATGAAGTATGCTGATGACTCTGGCTTTTAAATCACTTGGTACTTCACTCCATTTGTTTAGTATGTAGTGTCTAAACAACTGAGAGCAAAGACCACACATGCGTGAGATCACCTTCTTGCTGTCATCATCCATGATGATGCCGTCGCTGAAGTCGACGGAGTAAGGCAAGCCCTCTGGCCGGTGATGCGTGAACCTGGGTGTCCCGGCAGGGGTCTCTAGCGGCATGTCGATGGGGGTACGGACGTCAGGTTTCTCCACCGGCGTCTGGGCCCCAAAGCGAGGAGTGTCAAGTGGGGTGGCTCCTGGCGGAGTAGGTAGAGGTGTGTAGCTGCTAGGAACAGTCAGCCGCGCAAAACCTGGCGTAGATGGCGATGTTGTGGCTAGTGTGGGGGCGGGAAAAGAAGGGGAGGGTAAAGAGCCTCGTCGAACACGAGGCGGTGTGGAGGCATCGGCGGCGGAATCCCCACAACAACCGCCACCGCCACCACTAGAGCGCCGGTGTCTAGACGAGTGTGAAGATCGTCTCGTCGACACCGAAGCTTCGGAGCGCGCCGAATGCTCCGAAAGAGAGGGAGATGCGGATGGAGTAGGAACGCGCGATGATGCGCCAAAGCGATGACGCGCCACGTACCAATGTCTCTGCTGCGGTGACAAAGAAGAAAGAAACTCCTCATCATCCATACGTGCATTAAACACACGAATATTTAAACTTAATATTGAATGAATAGAGTAGACAATGACGCAAAGACCATTAAATACAATGACGTAATGATGCATATAAATACAATGACGCAATGAATTGAGTGATAGAAGAGGCAAGTCAAAAACTCAGAATCCACAATCAAAAGATGTGAGCGCGAGTAGAAAAGAGCGTTATACACCATGGAAGGTACTTAGAGAGCCAGAGCTTTTACAACACGGAGCAAAATTGTTCAAATACAATATTTGTGGCTTTAAGAGATCTCTCTCTCATCCTCGCATAACTCAGCATAACTTCCTATATCTGTATAGAGCTCTCCGTTTAAACACATATCCTCTGTTTCATTTTGTAGCTCCTCTGCATGCACCCCATATAGAGTAGTAGCATCTTGATGCTCGTCTGGCACCACCGCAGCGGCTTCTGATTGAGCATCTTCTCTGATCTCCTCCATTGATGCCGTTGTGATTGGCACATGGTAGCCTTTATACGTCCTTGCACTACGAGGGGCTACCTCTATGACGTACCACCAGTTTGATGTAGACTTTGTAGGATGAAATATTACCTGCCAGAGCCACATAACTTACATGAGAGCTTTCAAGCACATAACTTGTAAAAGGGGGATGCTAACTATTTCCATACTTACTTGTTCACAATGCTCGGGTAGTACGAAAGTGTCTCTTAGGTGAGTCCATTTCTTAGTAGAATCCACCTCAAGAAAACCAGACTCTCCTCTACGCACAGTAGCGTTGCGACCCTCCATGATTATCTTGAACCATTGCACGTCGAACAAGTCACTAGCTAGTCGTACATTGCAAACTTACCTTGGTCGCGCAACCCTGAGAGTACTCCCACTCTTCCTCAGTCACTTTGTCACCGCATTGTTGTGCGCTTTTCAATTGGTTGTGCAACCATCTTAAGCTCATGAATGTTGGTAGGCTCTCCAGACCCGTCGGATAGTGCATCGGTGGTCGTCTTCGCCGTCTCCACTCGATTCGTGCCCTCTGTCGCTCTTGCTTTGCATCCTCATATTGTGAAATCCACTTTTGCATCACTGGATTGTGAAGCATGCAAAATCGGTTGATTTTAGCCTCTAGATCTTCCATCATCTTCTTCTCAACACCGAGATTGCACATGACAATCCCAGATATGCGCTCATCATCTATGGTTCGCCATAGCGTGTCCCGAGCTTTATCAAATCCGTCTAGCCACTCTCCAATGTACACTAGGGACTCTGACACCAACCAACCTTCTGCCATGCTACCCTCCGGACGTGCCTTTTGACGCACATATCCCTTAAGCGTTTTCATGAAACGTTCTAAGAAGAACATCCATCTGGAATGAACTGTGCCAGCTATTTCCACCTCATCAACTATGTGAACAAGAAGATGCACCTGAATGGTTAGCATGGTAGTAGGAAAATGTTTCTCAAACATGCACACAAGCTCCGCAGCATTTAGTTTGGCGAATGGTATGGAGTCTACGTTGATCTCCTTTTGTGAGATCCATTGCACCAGCTTTGCAAGTTTGTAGATTGTGTTACGGATGTCGAGAGACAAACATCCCTCAATGGCAACCAGTAAAATAAACTGTAAAGTATGTGCAGCAATGATATTAAAGTCCACATTTTATGCAATGATATTAAAGTCCACTATGAACGTACCTGACACATTTTATGCCAATCGTGTGACTTCAAACCGGTAAGCTTTCCTTCTTTAGTAAAACACGTTTGGAGCGAGTGCATTACGCCAGTGGGGGTCCGCAAAGATCGAATGGTCTCGTTTACTTTGCGTTCTTGGGCTCCTGTGAAAATCCATGGTGCTTTAGGGAGTTTTATCGATCCATCAGACGCTGTTTGCGACCAATATTGCTCCATACGATCCACATTTCTAAGGTCAACTCTGGCTCCCAAAGTATCTTTCTTGTCGGTCAGATGGTCCCATAGTAGATTACCCACATTCTTGAATATGTGCATTGGATCGAGCAAGTGATTGATCATGAGTCAGGGCCAGTATGGTAACTCGTACCATAGAGATAGTCTCTTCATCCCTGGAGGCAATCCGTCATCGCACATCTCCTTCTGCTCTAACCATGCTTGTGCAGACATCCTTGGTGGCTCTCTTCCCAAAAAGCCATCGCGTAACACATGATTCTCTGGAAGATACGCTTGATGACTTTCGTAGATTTGCTTCTTCAGTGAGGGCGCCCTACGTGCATTCAGTCTAGGTCCACATGTGACACATGCTTTGTATCCGCTTGTTTGAAGCCCTGCATGTATACACATGATAATAGATCAACTATGGGAAAAAACAAGATTTACAGTGTCTGAGTGAGGAGTGTCAATAGATCACTTGAGCATTCTGTTAGCCCGGGATAGTCATGCATGGTCCACATTAGAATGCCTCTGATCAAATCATTCCGTCGTCCTGTGTGTCGGCTCATATCCACCACCTCTATGCCAATCCACAATTGTTGTAGCTCTTCCAATAGTGGACGAAGATACACATCCATATTCTCCACTTTATATCGCCCTGGCACAATCAAGCTTAGCCATAGGTGCCCCTTCTTCGTAGTCAACCACAGGGGAATGTTGTAGTTGACGATGACAACGGGCCATACACTGTAAGATGTTGATCTTTGACCAAATGGATTTACGCCATCCATAGCCAGGCCTAAGCGCAAATTTCGAGCTTCCCTGGCAAAATCCGACCATGTTCCATCTATATGTTTCCAGGCTGCGCAATCTGCAGGAATTCGTAGCACACCATCCGAAGATTTATTCTCCTCATGCCATGATGCTAGGGCGGCCATGGACTTACATTCGAAGAAATGCTTGATGCGAGGAAGCAGAGGAAAATGTTGCAAAACCTTTTGTGGAATTTTTGTCCCCTGGAGATCTACTCGATATCTTTCGGAATCACATTTCGGACACTTCTTCATGTCTATGTATTCCCCTCTGAAAAGAATGCAGTCATTAGGACAAGCGTGGATAGAATTGTAGTCCATCCCCAAGTTTCGCAAAATCTTTCTTTCTTCATCTCGGGAATCTGGCATCACATTGTCAGCTGGTAGTATGTGCTCTTTAAGCAATCTACACAACATAAAAATACGATACAGTCGTGTAAAAATCTATCAATCATTATACATTTAGAGTTTTATTAAAGTAAACTAATTGTAATAGATCACGTGAAAAGCGCTGTGACGCTAGTGCCACTCCATCCAAACTTTGCCTGCATGTTGAGAAGAACCAGGAGTGCTTTCAATCTAGACATACGTGCTCCATTATACAATGGCGTATCGGCTTCACTTTTCATATCATCATAGATAAGCCTTTCTGAATCCATGATCGTCTCGATCATTCATCAATCTTGGGATCAAACATTGCCTCGTTGGGAATGTGCTCTGCATGATCATCCCCCGAGCTGTCAGAGGCTACATCTTGTGGCCTCACATATGCTGCTTGACCAAAGCGCCTGCGAACACGTCTATTGGGTTGCAAGATTGCTGCTTGTTGGCCAGCGTCAGAGTCCGACGAGTTATAATTGGCAACAACTTGATCTATAATAGATGGATCGAACTCGCCAAATTCGCGAACGTGCTGCAAAGAAACACGTCTTGTCTGTCGCACAGCATGCTTGCATTGATTACAAGGACATAAGACCCTCGTTGAGAGATAGGTGTTTCGGTTGGACGGTCCCACATCCTCGTCACTACTCATAATGAGGATAAAAATCTTATAACCTGGACAACAAATTTAATATTCTATTGGCATTCTTCGTCTTATCTCCCTCTCTCTCTCTCTCTCTCTCTCTCTCTCTCTCTCTCTCTCTCTCTCTCTCTCTACCTCACATTCTCTAGTCATGTCCAATCCCCGCACACCTCGGTCTAGAGGTGCACGGAGATCAGAACCACCGGGTTATAATCTCGTCTTTATTGGTCAATACCTATATTTGTGGGTACAAGAAATCTACAGACCCACGTCTACATGATACTGCATGTAGTGGACAAAACACCTTTGCCTCTTCTCTAGCTGTAGCACTTCACAGCATCTTAACGTCTTTTCACAGTAGATCTTTTCACTGTTCGTCTAACTCTAAACCCTAAACCGTAAGTAATTCTTGTGTGGACTCGATCTAACGTAAATAAGTGTAAATCTAAATAAACGTAAATCTAACTAAAAATAAACCTAAATCTAATTTAACGTAAGTCTACATCTAACCTAATCTTTAACGTCTTTTGGGATAGTTTCCTACGACGTTAAAACTCTCTTCTTCTTGTGTGTGTGTGTGTGGGTAAACCTAAATAAACCTAAGTCTAATCTAATATAACATAAATCTAAATCTAACGTAAATTATGTTATATTAAAAACAAAGAACTAAACTAACAGGGATTATAAGAACCTTAAAACTGATTTAACACATAATTTTTCACATAACTCGGTAAGAGTTGGCATTCTCATCACTAAAGATGTGAGAGTTAACTTCCGGCGGTGACGCTGCCTCATCTCCATCCACATCTGACGACAGCAATTGGCCCTTTGGACCGTTCTTGCTCTTGTTACTAACTTTGAAGTTGCTGTTGAATGACTAGAGGTTGTCTAGATGGTCATTGTCGGGGATGTAGTGACTCGTGCCGCATGAAGATCCACCTTCTTCCCTATCTTCTGAAGACATTTCACCAGTACTTTTGGATCGACGGAGCCCACCATGAGTGAAGGCAACAATACCCTATATTCCATTGAGGGCTTTCTTCACCCGCTTCATGCAGGCATCGCAGTCTATGGAGACCTAAATCTAATCTAATATAACGTAAATCTAAATCTAGCGTAAATAAATGTAAATCTAACTAAAAATAAACCTAAATCTAATCTAATTTAACTTAAATAAACCTAAATCTAATTTAACGTAAGTCTACATCTAACCTCATCTTTAACGTCTTTTAGGATAGTTTCATACGACGTTATAACTCTCTTCTTCTTGTGTGTGTGCGCGTGTGTGGATGTGTGTGCCAATAAAAAGAGATAAATGGTATAACCTTTCTATCACCCATGCCAAGTATGATAGATTGGTTATGCCATTTCCCTCTTGAATAATAGGTCTTGAGTTCAACTCCTCGTCGGCTAGATCTTTAGGTCTTTTAATTTTAATTAGTTTCCTACGACGTTAAATTAGTTTCTCTCTCTTTCTCTCTCAATGTGTGTGCGTTTTTTTGTTTATGCATGTTTTCTCTCTCTTTTCCTCTCTCAATGTGTGCGTTTTTTGTTTATGCATGTTCTCTCTCTCTTTTTCTCTCTCAATGCGTGCGTTTTTTGTTTATGCATGCTCTCTCTCTCTTTTCCTCTCTCAATGTGTGTGTGCATTCTTTGTTTATGTATGTATGTGTGCGTTTTTGTTTATGTTTGTTCTCTCTCTCTCTCTCTCTCTCTCTCTCTCTCTCTCTCTCTCTCTCTCTCTCTCAAAAACACTATGTGTGTGTGTGTGTGAGAGAGAGAGAGAGAGGGAGAGAGAAAGAGGGGAAGGGAACATGAGAGTGAGGAGAGGGAAGGAGCATACCTGGCTCTCCTTCCTCTCCTTGTGTGTGTGTGTGTGTGTGGAGAAGAAAGAGAGAGAGAGAGAGAGGGAGAGCGTTACCTGCTCCTTGCTTGAGGGCGCCGAAAAACTCAGATCTGAGATCTGAGTTTTTGGGCGCTCTCTGTTATTTTTTTTAGCTCAGCCGGCGTCGCTATGAGCGTCGCAAATTTTCAAGTGAATTTGCGACGCTCATAGCGACGCCGGGAATTTTATTTTTTTTTTAGCATCGCTGTGTGAGCGTCGCTAGTATGAATAGCCTCTTGTAGTGTACGAGCGTCGCTATGAGCGTCGCAAATTTACAAGTAAATTTGCGACGCTCATAGCGACGCCGACTGGGCTAAAAAAAATAACAGAGAGCGCCCAAAAACTCAGATCTCAGATCTGAGTTTTTCGGCGCCCTCAAGCAAGGAGCAGGTAACGCTCTCCCTCTCTCTCTCTCTCTTTCTTCTCCACACACACACACACACACACACACACACACACACGAGGAGAGGAAGGAGAGCCAGGTATGCTCCTTCCCTCTCCTCACTCTCATGTTCCCTTCCCCTCTTTCTCTCTCCCTCTCTCTCTCTCTCTCTCTCTCACACACACACACACACACATAGTGTTTTTGAGAGAGAGAGAGAGAGAGAGAGAGAGAGAGAGAGAGAGAGAGAGAGAGAGAGAGAGAAAGAGTACAAACATAAACAAAAATGCACACACACATACATAAACAAAGAATGCACACACACATTGAGAGAGGAAAAGAGAGAGAGACCATGCATAAACAAAAAACGCACACATTGAGAGAGGAAAAGAGAGAGAGAACATGCATAAACAAAAAACGCACACATTGAGAGAGGAAAAGAGAGAGAAAACATGCATAAACAAAAAAACGCACACACATTGAGAGAGAAAGAGAGAGAAACTAATTTAACGTTGTAGGAAACTAATTAAAATTAAAAGACCTAAAGATCTAGCCGACGAGGAGTTGAACTCAAGACCTATTATTCAAGAGGGAAATGGCATAACCAATCTATCATACTTGGCATGGGTGATAGAAAGGTTATACCATTTATCTCTTTTTATTGGCACACACATCCACACACGCGCACACACACAAGAAGAAGAGAGTTATAACGTCGTAGGAAACTATCCTAAAAGACGTTAAAGATTAGGTTAGATGTAGACTTACGTTAAATTAGATTTAGGTTTATTTAAGTTAAATTAGATAGATTTAGGTTTATTTTTAGTTAGATTTACGTTTATTTACGCTAGATTTTGATTTAGGTTACATTAGATTAGATTTAGGTCTCCATAGACTGCGATGCCTGCATGAAGCGGGTGAAGAAAGCCCTCAATGGAATATAGGATATTGCTGCATTCACTCATGGTGGGCTCCGTTGATCCAAAAGAACTGGTGAAATGTCTTCAGAAGATAGGGAAGAAGGTGGATCTTCAGGGCGGCAAGAGTCACTACATCCCTGACAATGACCATCTAGACAACCTCTAGTCATTCAACAACAACTTCAAAGTTAGTAACAAGAGCAAGAACGGTCCAAAGGGCCAATTGCTGTCGTCAAATGTGGATGGAGATGAGGCAGTGTCACCGCCGGAAGTTAACTCTCACATCTTTAGTGATGAGAATGCCAACTCTTACCGAGTTATGTGAAAAATTATGTGTTAAATTAGTTTTAAGGTTCTTATAATCCCTGTTAGTTTAGTTCTTTGTTTTTAATATAACATAATTTACGTTAGATTTAGATTTATGTTATATTAGATTAGATTTAGGTTTACCCACACACACACACACAAGAAGAAGAGAGTTTTAACGTCGTAGGAAACTATCCCAAAAGACGTTAAAGATTAGGTTAGATGTAGACTTACGTTAAATTAGATTTAGGTTTATTTTTAGTTAGATTTACGTTTATTTAGATTTACGCTTATTTACGTTAGATCGAGTCCACGCAAGAATTACTTACGGTTTAGGGTTTAGAGTTAGACGAACAGTGAAAAGATCTACTGTGAAAAGATGTTAAGATGCTGTGAAGTGCTACAGCTAGAGAAGAGGCAAAGGGGTTTTGTCCACTACATGCAGTATCATGTAGACGTGGGTCTGTAGATTTCTTGTACCCACAAATATAGGTATTGACCAATAAAGACGAGATTATAACCCGGTGGTTCTGATCTCCGTGCACCTCTAGACGGAGGTGTGCGGGGATTGGACATGACTAGAGAATGTGAGGTAGAGAGAGAGAGAGAGAGAGAGAGAGAGAGAGAGAGAGAGAGAGAGAGAGAGAGAGAGAGAGAGAGAGAGAGATAAGACGAAGAATGCCAATAGAATATTAAATTTGTTGTCCAGGCTATAAGATTTTTATCCTCATTATGAGTAGTGACGAGGATGTGGGACCGTCCAACCGAAACACCTATCTCTCAACGAGAGTCTTATGTCCTTGTAATCAATGCAAGCATGCTGTGCGACGGACAAGACGTGTTTCTTTGCAGCACGTTCGCGAATTTGGCGAGTTCGATCCATCTATTATAGATCGAGTTGTTGCCAATTATAACTCGTCGGACTCTGACGCTGGTCAACAAGCAGCAATCTTGCAACCCAATAGACGTGTTCGCAGGCACTTTGGTCAAGCAGCATATGTGAGGCCACAAGATGTAGCCTCTGACAGCTCGGGGGATGATCATGCAGAGCACATTCCCAACGAGGCAATGTTTGAGCCCGAGATTGATGAAATGATCGAGACGATCATGGATTTAGAAAGGCTTATCTATGATGATATGAAAAGTGAAGCCGATACGCCATTGTATAATGGAGCACGTATGTCATCGTCAACTACAACATTCCCCCGTGGTTGACTACGAAGAAGGGGCACCTATGGCTAAGCTTGATTGTGCGAGGGCGATATAAAGTGGAGAATATGGATGTGTATCTTCGTCCACTTTTGGAAGAGCTACAACAATTGTGGATTGGCATAGAGGTGGTGGATATGAGCCGACACACAGGACGACGGAATACTTTGATCAGAGGCATTCTAATGTGGACCATGCATGACTATCCCGGGCTAACAGAATGCTCAGGTGATCTATTGACACTCCTCACTCAGACACTGTAAACCTTGTTTTTTCCCATAGTTGATCTATTATCATGTGTATACATGCAGGGATACAAACAAGCGGATACAGAGCATGTGTCACATGTGGACCTAGACTGAATGCACGTAGGGCGCCCTCACTGAAGAAGCAAATCTACGAAGGTCATCAAGCGTATCTTCCAGAGAATCATGTGTTACGCGACGGCTTTTTGGGAAGAGAGCCACCAAGGATGTCTGCACAAGCATGGTTAGAGCAGAAGGAGATGTGCGATGACGGATTGCCTCCAGGGATGAAGAGACTATCTCTATGGTACGAGTTACCATACTGGCCCCGACTCATGATCAATCACTTGCTCGATCCAATGCACATATTCAAGAATGTGGGTAATCTACTATGGGACTATCTGACCGGCAAGAAAGATACTTTGGGAGCCAGAGTTGACCTTAGAAATGTGGATCGTATGGAGCAATATTGGCCGCAAACAGCGTCTGATGGATCGATAAAACTCCCTAAAGCACCATGGATTTTCACAGGAGCCCAAGAACGCAAAGTAAAAGAGACCATTCGATCTTTGCGGACCCCCACTGGCGTAATGCACTCGCTCCGAACGTGTTTTACTAAAGAAGGAAAGCTTACCGGTTTGAAGTCACACGATTGGCATAAAATGTGTCAGGTACGTTCATAGTGGACTTTAATATCATTGCATAAAATGTGGACTTTAATATCATTGCTACACATACTTTACAGTTTATTTTACTGGTTGCCATTGAGGGATGTTTGTCTCTCGACATCCGTAACACAATCTACAAACTTGCAAAGCTGGTGCAATGGATCTCTTGTTGATCCATAGCTTTAATTATTTGTAATTAAACCTTTCAAAACAAGTATTTGAACCCCCACCCTAGCTGCTTCGCATCGGGTTCACCTCTGGCTGTGAGAGTTCGTGATGAGAGTCACAAACACTTTGTGAAAAAGCGTTTGCCGAGAGAATCACCAACCCTATTTCTGAGGGTGACAGAAAATCTAAGAGCGTTCGTGACAGCAAAGACACAAACCCTCTTTCCTATCATGCTTGGAGTCTGCTTGTTTTTGTAATCGAGATTATGATGAGAGGATCACCAAATCACATCCAATTTTACTTTACAAGACCATTTAAAAAACATTAAAGTTTCAGCCATGAAACCTCAATGCTCATACAAGCACAATTCTCATTCAAAACCCAAACCTCTTTCATGGTATCATGTAGCCTCGCCCCCAATTACATAGTCGTAACATCAAACAGTTGAAAGGAATGCTCGAGCTTCCACCTTCATGACGACCATTTTCTGATTTTGCAGAGATTTAAGAGCTTCTATATTGAAGCCCAAACACCATTTTGATAAGGGGAAACCACCCTAATTCACTCCCTCACAAGCTCAGATACAAGATTGTGAAGAGGCGGGACCGCAGCACACATAGATTGAGCAACCATGGAAGCTATTACACAGTAGTGAAAAATTGCTGGTCTTTTCTGTAAAAAGACCCCTTCCCTCTCTTCACCACGGAAATATGATCTGATGTGTCAATTTTTGGGCCATTTTGCCACTTTGGACCAAAACTAGGCCATTTTCAGCTCATTTTTTACCCAAAAAATGTCATTTTTTATGCAAAAAATCCCAAACGGAGTCAAGAAAATCCCTAAATTTGTGGGATCACTCGCATAAGCATAAAAAACATAGATAATCATCATTTTTAATCAATATACCATTTCGGGTCACTTTCCATGCAATCTTGCACAACGGCGCCTGTTAGTTGCTATTCTTGGCAGTTTTTGCCCTCATTAGTCTTTGTAGGCGAGATGAGTGTGCCACCATGAAACGCTTGTACTATGTACATTGTCAAACCAAATTAGGCATCTTATGTGCCACATCCAGGGCTACGACTCCCCGGATAGGTATGTACATGATAATGACCGCAGTAGACGCTTCAACATATATCACAATATGTACATAATTGCTTTTATTTGCATACATGTTGAGAGTGAGGTGAATGTTTTTATTTCACACTATGTACGTGCCATGGCACGACTCCGTCACGATCCCCCGACTTGGGCTTTATTAAAGACCCTGTGGTCTTTAGTGTTGTGACCCACCCAACCCCTTGTGACTAAAGGATGACCGATGTGGGTTTGATGGCATGGATGGGTGTGGATCCATAGGTGGGAGTGATGATTGTTGATTCCCGACAGGAATCTCAAGACAGATGGGCGGCCCAAAAAAAGTACGGCCCCCGATTGCACCCACACGTTTCAAACACGGGACCTCCTCCTAACGAGGTTGATAGCGTAACCACCTCACCCGCACACATCATTTGATCTTAGTGGCAAACATAAGCATTACAAATAAACTCAGACGTCCACCCCACCTTGTCGTCGTTTACTAATTTTGTCATAGTTTACTTTTTGAAAAATCTGAAAAGTAAACTAAGACAAAATCTGACGGCGCTGCGCATCTAGTTATTCCCGTTTGTAGTTCCCCATCATGGATCCCATGGACGGGGCTTCATTGAAGGCCCCGTGTTACTTAGTCCTAAGGGATGCAGATGGAAAGGCCAAAATGTTCTATGTGGCAGGTAGGGGGGAAGGAGGGTGCGAGGATTGTTGGGCAACAAACGTAAAGCCAAGCAACGCAAGAGGGCGTCCGGGATGAGTCACATGGCAGGTGATGGGGACAGTACTGTGGCATGCCACATCAGATCAAGTGCTTGGGAGCCTTTCGGTGGGGTTGCTCAAGTGGTAAAGGGAATTTGAAAATTCCATCATTGAAGAATAAGTGGTAATCGAGTACGAGCAAGTGTATCGCAATTGAACACGAGGGGTGGCACTCATGCATGCATTTCCTCTACCAGAAACGAGAGTAGGGTCTTCACTTCGCTTTACAAGGGTGCATGCACCATGGGTTGGGGGACACTTTGGAAAGGGGGAAACGGGAAAAAACCTAGCACCTAATATGAATGCCTCTCTATAGCCCAGTGATTCCACAACACCCCTATCCGCTGCTTAACACACACCCAATCTGCAAACGACTATTTCCCTTGCCCGAACCCAGCCAACCCAGCCAACCATGACAACACATACCCAACTGCAAAGCATGTATCATAGATTCAATCTCTGATCCTGGAGAGCACCATCACCCAAAGAAAAGAAACACCCTCCGACACCCCAAGGTTGGCACATATGACAATCTTGTCTATAAGCTAGTGGATACCCTCTTACACATGATGCTCACACATATACCATTCACATTATGACACATCATTGGACACAAAAGTCGAAGAGAACGTTGATATAGGTTTTAGAGTAGAGTTGACAAAAAACCATGGTAGAATCCTTAAATGGAACATATACAATGATAGAACGGTGTTGAACCTCCTCTCTCGCTTTCATGCACTGCAACCAATCCTTAAAGTGCTTGCCTCCTACTCCTCAGCTCTTGAGAGGCCCTCCTTTGTTGCATGCCCCTCTGCTACACCAAGTTTTTGGGCCTCGACCTTCAACACCCTATAGTGCTCCTCTTGGCAATCCTCAGCATCTCAGCGATCCCATGGAGTTTCCCATCTCGCGACCTGGCTATGATCTACAGCTTGAGATCCCAACCTTTCTTCCTCTGTCCTACTCACTAAATGTTCGCGAATCATGCATGACCACCAATTATCCCTACAACTGTTTGCTATCGGGCTCATGCTTTGCAACCGGTCGGCTCACTTCTCTCCTCTGTGCTCTTTTGCACTCAGCTCCAGGCACGTTACACAGCTGTATCACACCACCTAATCGGCCTCCTTTGTGTTGCTAGCTCTTCCCCAGCCCCAATGGCATATCTTGCTTTACATGCCCTGGAGGCCCTGCACAACCCCCCACCTTTAACTTGCAGCTCTCGATCCCCTGTAATCAACCCCTCCTTCTTTGCAACAAACGACCTTCCCCACCTGATATATTGGCTCTTTCATTTGCAGAACATGGTCCACAACAACCCCTCTCAATCCTCCTTGTTTGCATCCGACCTTTGAGCTTCCTTTAGATGGCATACCCCACCCACCTCTGTTAACTGCAGAAGCCATCCAAAATTGATCGTCCTCCTACTCTCTTGTAGTAGTGCTCCTTCAAAACCCCTGGTTGCTCCTCCTTCTCGAGACGAGTCAGCTTCCCATCCAACTGCACTTAGGTTCAGCCAGTGCTCTAGCAAGTGCCCCCGGCCGTCATCAAGCCCTACTCCTTGTATAGCCGCCTCCACTCTCTATCGTCGGCGGCATTCATTTTCTGCATATATCGTTGCCAACTCTCTCAGAGTCTCCGCTTCTCAATTGGCGGTTTTGTCCTGACCAAGAAGGCAACCTCCCTGCATGGTAACACCTCCCCACACCGGTCGTGCAACCATCCACCTTCCATGCGCTGCTTCAATAGCGCCGCCATTTCCAAGATGATGCTCCTTTTTTTCCCCTCATATTTTCTTGAAAAAAATCTTGCTTGGCCACCTTTCCCACACCACTGACTGTTGACTTTCATTTGCCTTAAAAAAACTCCTTCGTCCCGAGTCGCACCTTGACTTAGCAATCATAGCTTCCTCTAAAGGTACCATCGATTGCAAAAGACAAAAGCCATGTCCCGTCCTCCGTAAAGCAAAAATTTGTTACATGATCCTTTTGACCTTCAAACATGTGCACCAAATTTGTAGTCTTGTCATCATACACCCATATCTTTGTATGTATCTCGATTGATAATTGGTAGTCAACTTCAATCTGATGTCACCTTTCCCAAATAGTTTCAAATGTAGAGCTATAAAAAACATGCTACATAAAGTATCAAGAGCCACAAAAACATTGATAGACTGTGTCCCTCGGGCATTTCTAGTAGCGCGTTGGAAAATCATGCTTGACCTGCTAGAAAACACATACGGCATACAATCCTTGATGACATCTTTTGTTCTTTGCATCTAGTACCTGCCCAAGCATTGTGCCATGACCCTACTAGCTTTTATGCATCTGCTTGGTGCTTGTCCATGGGCCGACAAGATTTGGCTGCACCATCATTGGCCACCCCCTAGTTGAGCATTCATGCTCAACCATAATATTATTTTGGTAAAATATGATTGCATAAGAAAAAATGGCATAGATAATAGCTATATAATCAGATGGAAATAGAAAAGATGATATATAGAAATTGTATATATAATAGAGATACAGAGGAAAATATCAGTGGTTGTCCATTCCCCCTGGATCAAATGGAAAGCCTTGAGCTTCCCCAAGCATTGCGCTGAGTCCACCTGGATTAAATAAAAACCATTGGCCGAAGCCATGCATCTGTAAAATATATGAAATCTGTGCCTGTAATGCATCTGTAAACCTACACATAGAGCATGATAAAAACTCTTGATAACGTTCCTCCTCTTCAACTTCTATCTAGCTATGGTCTTCGTACACATGATAAGCATCCCCATCCATATGAGAGACTCCTACAGAGTCCCAGGCAACCATACCAATATCCAGTGAAGAGATCTTCATATCAAAAATTCCTTGCAAAGAGCATAGTATCTGGCATACAACTTGCAAAAAAGCAACCCTTAAAAGCATAACCATCAACCCATCGGCACAAACCTATTTGCACATAGCCTGGCTGTCTCTTTCCATCAATCTCAAGTCCATAGATTCGCCTTCTTTGATAGCTTTGCCTATAGATGTTGAGCCAAATTGCCCAACCAATGCTTCTTCTTCGTCAATTAGGAGAGAACCATCAATAACCTCCTTGCTATAAACTGACTCTGTATGTAGTTCTTTGCCTTTATGTTCCTATGTGAGTAGGCATGCCCACCCCCTTGGTCTTGGACAGCATTCGCTTTTGCCTTGACTACTTGAGCAGGTTCTAGCTTTGTATTGGCTTCTACACTTGGAGCCTTTGACACTTGCATAGTCGGCTTGATCTCCTCTACCGCATGGTGATCTTCACCCTCTATCGACACATGAAAATCCATGATGATATCTTCTGTCTCTTCCTCATGCATATCCTCGTTTATGCACCCTTCATCCTCGTTGATGAGATCCTCCTTTGTAGTCATGGATGTATAGCACATAGGGGGCACCAATGAAACACGATATGGAATAGAGCTTACCCATGGAGAACTTGTAACCGCTACATGTTGGCAATTGGGAACTGCTTTTACCTACACTACATGTTGCGAGGTCGTCGAAACAACTGTATAATCACTAGGCTTGAGCAAACCCATCTCCAACTTCTTCTTCGTCTTTCTACTCTTCACTTTGGCGATGCACACTGCATCCTCATAGGCCTCTGCACCAGCAAACTCCACGTTCTCTCGAATCTTAGGATGTAAGCACTCCAAAAACCTCTCTAATTTGAAGTAGTCGTTACCTCAAAATTGTGTAGCAGCTTCTAACTGCTGCCAAATATCTTCAAATTTCTTTAAAAATATGCAAACTCACCACTTATATCTTGCTTCAAAACCTTCAATTTTGCGTCCAATTCTGCATGTGAATTCCTCTGCTGGAAGTCTTTAATAGACCGAGCTCGAACCACCTTCCATGACTGCTGCGCGCTCGGGACCTTCTAACCCCTCGAACCAAGCTTTGGCCTTCCCTCCCATCACTAGCCGCACAACCCTTGACTTGGCTTCCTCGGTCACCATCCGCATCGACAACATCCAAAGCTCCACATCTGACATCCAATCTTCAACATCTTGCTCACTTGAGAACACCAACTCACAATCTAGCACCATGTTATTGAACCATGCCATCACTTGAGCGATCAATGTGATCCTTCGTGGGGGCACCACAAGATGGAAAGGGGGAAACGGGAAAACACCTAGCACCTAATATGAATGCCTCTCTATAGCCCATTGATTCCACAACACCCCTATCCTCTACTTAGCACACACCATATCTGTAAACGACTATTTCCCTTTCCCGAACCCAGCCAACCTTGACAACACATACCCAACTGCAAAGCATGTAATCATAGCTTCAATCTCTGATCCTGGAGAGCACCATCACCCAAAGAAAAGAAACACCCTCAGACGCCCTGAGGTTGCCACATATGGCAAGCTTGTCTATAAGCTAGTGGATACCCTCTTACACATGATGCTCACACATATACCATTCACATTTATGACACATAATTGGACACGAAGGTCAAAGAGAACGTTGATATAGGTTTTAGAGTAGAGTTGACAAAAAACCATGGTAGAATCCTTAAATGGAACATATACAATGATAGAATGGTGTTGAACCTCCTCTCTCGCTTTCATGCACTGCAACCAATCCTTAAAGTGCTTGCCTCCTACTCCTCGGCACTTGAGAGGCCCTCCTTTGTTGCATGCCCCTCTTCTACACCATTTTTTTTTGTCCCTCGAGCTTCAACACCCTATAGTGCTCATCTTGGAAATACTCAGCATCTCAGCGAGCCCATGGAGTTTCCCATCTCGTGACCTAGCTATGATCTACAACTTGAGATCCCAACCTTTCTTCCTTTGTCCTACTCACTAAATGTTAGCGGTCCTGCATGACCACCAATTATCCCTGCAATTGTTTGCTATCGGGCTCATGCTTTGCAACCGGCCGGCTCACTTCTCTCCTCTGTGCTCTTCCTCACTCAGCTCCAGGCACGTTGCACTACTGTGTCACACTACCTAATCGGCCTCCTTTGTGTTGCTAGCTCTTCCCCAACCACTTGCATATCTTGCTTTACATGCCCTAGAGGCCCTGCACAACCCCCCGCTTTTAACTTGCAGCTCTCGATCCCCTGTAATCAACCCCTCCTTCTTTGCAACAAACGACCTTCCCCACGTGATATGGTGGCTCTTTCATTTGTAGAATATGGTCCACAACAACCCCTCTCAATCCTCCTTGTTTGCAGCCTACCTTTGAGCTTCCTTGAGATGGCATACCCCACCCACCTCTGTTAACTACTTGTAGCCATCCAAAATTGATAGTCCTCCTACTCTCTTGTAGTAGCGCTCCTTCAAAACCCCTGGTTGCTCCTCCTTCTCGAGACGATTCAGCTTCCCATCCAACTGCACTTAGGTTCAGCCAGTGCTCTAGCAAGTGCCCGTGGCCGTCATCAAGCCCTACTCCTTGTATAGCGGCCTCCACTCTCTGCCATTAGCGGCATTCGTTTTCTGCATATATCGTTGCCAACTCTCTAAGAGTCTCCGCTTCTCAATTGGCGGTTTTGTCCTGACCAAGAAGGCAACCTCCCTGCATGGTAACACCTCCCCACACCGGTCGTGCAACCATCCACCTTCCATGCGCTGCTTCCGTAGCGCCGCCATTTCCAAGATGATGCTCCTTTTTTTTCCCCTCATATTTTCTTGAAAAAATCTTGCTTGGCCACCTTTCCCACACCACTGACTTTTAACTTTCATTTAAAATCATATGTATACCTGGAGGTTGAACATAGCATTCACTTACATGTAGTCAAGTACACATGACAAAAAGCCTTGTGTGAAAAGGCCTAGTATGTTTTTGATCTATGAAACACTAAATTAGAGATTAGTGAAAAACAAGCAATATTGAACTAGTAACCTTGGGTGTTGCCTTGGCAATCAGAACCCCTTGGGTAAAATTTGCATGTAAATTGTTGAAATGGTGACCAAGTTAGTCTACCATGCTCAATAAAGATTGTAATCAACTTGTTAAGTTGAATTTATCGACTACCCCTTGGCAGATTTTGGACTTCTTTCCTTGAAAGTACAATTGTAAAGAGATCAATGAATGACCATCAAACGCATGGAGTGATTTGGTACCACTTGGGTCATACCCTTGGAAATACCACTCCTATAGCCACAATCAGTGCTATATATTAAACAGAAAATATTCGCAAGTTAGAATCTATTCACAACTAGAGCTTGAAAGAATCATATCCCTCCATGAACAGGAGAGAAAGATTCTCAACACCCCAAACAAGGTAGTCATACTAAATTTTCTTGGGTGTTCAAACAAGAGATCACCTGCTTTGTGACTCTCTTAGTCTATTCATGTCATCCCATGAGTTATTTTCTTGATAGCGATGCCATGCCTACTTGCTATCCACAGAAAGCATCATCTATATTTCCAGCATCTTGTGCACAAAAATTTACCCACAGTTGTAGTCCATATACAACAATCACAAGAAAATATACCAGCCTCAACTCTTCTTGAAAAGAGTAGTTGATGTTAAAGTGGAAGCGTAACAATGGTTCAGTAGAATAAATCCCATCGTACTGGCTTGCCATGCATCCATATCAACACAATAATGTTACTAAGCGCTTGACTACAATATCAATCTCAACAGTTTGACCCGATGCCATATCTGCCTTGCACAATCTGTACTAGTATAGATACACCACAATTTGACCTAAAATGTGAGCTTATATCCATATGTTTCCAATTTGTCAAACTTGTGTGCCATGGCCCTTGATCCTAAGTGAAAGGGTAGCATTGTGGCATTAAATTGAAACCTTGCTTCTCGTTACATTTGTCAAAGCACTTTGATTTTGCAAAGTAGGAAGTTTTTTTCCAAATGAAAGGTTAAAGATAGAAAACAAGAACTTAAAATTGTCTAACCTTGTTGCTCCTCGGAGATGAGTTGCCTTTGCTTGTCATAGCCATGTATATTGATAAATTTAGAGTTGTCGGATGTCCCTTGCATGCCCTCTTAGCTTGGTTCATTCCGACCTCTAGTGAAAAAGAATTCATACAAGTTACAAAGTTTCCCTAAGTTTGTATGCTAATAGCATATTCCAAAATTTGGAAACTTCGATGTAATATGCCCTAAATTTAAGCCTTGCTTTGCATAAACACACGAAAAAAAGATAGGATGGAGTCCATGCTCATATCCAACAGCTTCTCCTGCTGACAAATAGATGTCAATGCAAAAGAAAATTGACCGTGTCAAGTTTTCATAGAGAATCAGTCTTGCTGAATCGTACATGTGATTGAAAATCCTTAGATTGCCCAATTTTGTGAGTAAATAGCTCAAGAAACATAGTTATCAAACTGCCAAACTTTGCTCGACCAAAGCAACATTTGCTTGTCAAGTTGGCATTGTAGAAAATCTTGGAAGATGGAATAAGTTCAAAATTGAAACTTAAATTTAAGGCACTTACCAATTTTTTGTAACCATCACCCTTTGCATCAAAAGTCATAGCATCCTATGAAATGATTGTTGGCATTGGATTTGGCTCATAGCTGTGGATGTCAATGTACTTCATGTACCTATTTTGCCTGCACTTTGTCAATCTGATTTCAATGTACTTAATTTACATATTTTGCCTGCACTCTAGCAAGCTGTGAATGCTTTGGAGTGACCGTGCACCCAATGCATATACATAGATATGGAGTTGTGCTCCTGAAAGCCTTGCTTTTCCCCTTCGCTTGATAGCATAAAGAGGACATATAAAAAGAGATATTGACAAACAAAATCTATGGCCAATCGGCTTACAAACTTTCTGTAACTCAATGCAAGCCATGCTTGTCTTAATGTTTTGCAAACTAGAAAATAAGAATGCATCATGGCATGTAGAAACCCAAATTTTGCAAACTTCAAGCATAATGTAGATGCATAATTCAAATGCATGTGAAATCATAAAAGTAACGATTGTTCCTACTTGCAAATCAATATAGATGGATGAAAATTACTAAATCTAGTCACAGTCTTGCAAATTACTAAATCTAGTCACAGTCTTGCTTGAACAACAAGCAAATAGGCTTTAGAAGCTAATGTATACCCCTTTTGTGGTAATCATTGTAGAACCAATTCGAAATTGAAACAAGCTGGAAAATGTGTACCTGGATTCTCATTAGATGCACCAATATGCCTCCCAATATGCCAAAAATCCACAACGAATATCTTGTATGTAGGCAAAAAAGAATCCAGCCCAATTATGTTGTACATAATTTATGAGAAGATTTGAGTCTATCCCCCAATCCTTGCTCAATGCAAACCACAAGCGTATCCCCTGGATGAAGGGAAACCTTCAATGATCCTTGGATCAAGGCTTCCATGGAGCAGCTCATAACCTGCTATTCACCTGCCAAGTCCAACATAGATGTACATCTTGTCCAACTTCAAGCCCAGATGATTGACTATGGTGTACTCAAAGCCGTGCCCCTCCAATCATGTGTTGAACTTGGGATTCTTGGAGTTTGTTAAGCCTTGAGTCGCGGAAGATTTCTACACCAAAGCTCGAAGCTCGCATGCCTTGCATAGATTTTTTTTTTTGATTTTGCATGCCTTGCATATCTTTCTAAGATCTACTCAAGAGATTCTAGAACCTTGTCAAAACCCCCTATCCCATGCAACCACATTACGGTCTCTTATTAACCACTAATTTCCTAAGTGTGGGTACCCCATTGTGGGAACCAAGGTTGGCCAAGTTATTGGCCTTTAGGTGTGAAAGTAAAGCAAGAAGTCATTGCAAATGGCATTGGCAACACAAAGGAACTCAAAGTAGGTAGGATGAGAGCCATGGGCGTCCCCTCGCAGCAATTGAGAAACAAAAATGTTATCGCTCAGCCTCGTGATGCTAACGAGCCCACATGCAGGCCATCCTGTATAGGTCACCCTCACAGGCTCTTTCTATGGAAGCGATTTACAGCAAGGTTGTAAGTCGATTGGGCCATAGATTTTGTTGGTCAATATCTCTTATGATATGTCCTCTTTGTGATATTAAGTGGAGGGGGAAAGCAAGCCTTCTAGGAGCACGGTTCCATATCTATGTAAATGCATGGTTCATGGTCACTCCAAAGCATTTACAGCTTGCCGAAGTGCAGGAAAAATAAGTACACGAAGTACATTGAAAGCACATTGACATCCACAACTATGAGCTGATTTCAATGTTGGCATTCATTCCATAGGATGCTAACAAGCCCACATGCATGCCATTTTGTGTAGATCACCCTCACAGTCTCCTTGTGTGCAAGCGGCCGTTCTCGCAACCATCTCCCCTTGACACACCTGCTCGACATCCTTGCTCAAGAAGCCCATGCATCCCATGCAATTCCATGCAAAGAGAGAAAGTGAGCGATGACCTTTCTCCCCTCCTCCATCCCTGCTCTGCTCCACCTTGCTCTGATACCAATATAAGAGAGAGGGAACTGATGCATGCAACTTTCCACCCAACCACCTATATATAGACCCTTGGCCTGCCAAATATAGCCCCCTAAGTTGCACGAGAATCCTGGCCCTTGGCCTACTAACCAAACCTACCTTAGGCCTGAAAATGTCATATTTTGATGTATTAGGATATCATCGGTCACAATCATCTTTCAATCGTCAATTCTCATAAATTTCAAATCCAATTTCACAAACACTATTGTGATTGAAAATCATCATATTTAAAATGCAAATCCAGTTCCAATTCCAAATCCACATCTATTCCATTATATACTCGAGTAACAAAATCACAATAAGCGCAGTGGTGGCCAGCCACTATAGCATGATTTTGTAATTGGTGTTGCTTAAATCTGTGAATCGACACCAATTGGTTGATTGGAAAATATGTACTTGTGCTGCATAAATCGACGAATCTGCAATGATAGTATTTTAAGTAGTGAATTTGTTATTTGTTGTTGTGCTGCCTAAATCGACAAACCTGCACTCATGCTGCCTAACTTGACAGATCTGCACAGTTATTTGGTGTTGCTTAAATCGATGAATCTACACCAGGATGAGGATTTACTTATACACTGCTTAAATGGGTGAATCTGTGTATAAGTGACCAAAGGACTAGACAAGGCATAAAAGACAAAACATGTACTACTTGTTTGACACAAAATTGGAGTATGCTTAAGTACTAAAGTACTTAGAAACCATTTTTCACTATCCAAAAGCATCTTATCTCTTATGAGTGGCTGTATGACTTAATGAAATTTTTTCTCAATTATAAATTACATTCAGTGTAAGCACAAGCCACAATGTTAGGGATAGTTAATTTCACATGTCATAAGAGACTGCAAATAATGCAAAGATCTCTTTCCTTTCAAATTATCCAATGGTATTATCCTTGTTGCGAAGTGCTTGAGTTTGTCTCCTTGAAGATATGTACCAAGAAAACAACTTACAAGGAAGTTGACAAGGTGAGTATTATCATAGTAGTATATTAAGCAAGTACATTGTAGTATAATTAGATGAGAGATGGTTCCAAATGTGCTTGTTCTTGATGGTATGTATGCATTATGTTCTACATAGTCCTTTGAAGTTTAATGGAAAAATCATTTGGTTAATGTAATTTGAGAAAGACACTTGGAATACCTTTAAAAAAAAAAGTACATTAAACAAAGGTTCAACTATTAACCACTTGTCCTAATTAAAAGCATTAACCAATTGCAAATATAATTCTGACAAGATTTCTAAAATGAGCAAAGGATTGGTAATGTTATGTTGCATACTTATTGGAAAAGGGTCATAATAAACCACAATTCATAAGTAAAATGACACCGTGGAAGGATCAATAAAATGACAAAGGTACCTAAGATAGCTGCTAAATTATTTATCTTTCTTGGTAGACACTAATATTGGCTACTTTTGAAGTCTCCCTTAAGGATTATATGCCTCAAAGGGACTAGTAATATGGGGATGGAGTCTAGAGTTTAAAGGATAACACTCACCTGCCAATAGATACAGATTTCCATCTCTCTCTCTCTCTCTCTCTCTCTCTCTCTCGGTGTTTTCAAATACCGAGAGTGTCTATTGGTATTTGAAAAAACACACACACACACACACACACACACACACAGAGAGAGAGAGAGAGAGAGAGAGAGAGAGAGAGAGAGAGAGAGAGAGAGAGAGAGTATAACTTATGAGTAAACCTAGTGAATCAATCTTGTAGTAATGCTAATGACTCTTCAAGAATTTAACGATCATGAACAACTCCACTTGTCAACTATATAGTACCTATGCATGAAGACCATACTTTACGCTAAATTGTAAAAATCATGACTAAACTTTGTGCGTACCTTGAAGGGAGCCAATAAAAGGTTGTATTTCAAATGTGATACCTTTATAATATGAGCCATGGTGGTAGTTTTGGTCTTGGCAAAAGAAATTGGTACAGTCTTAGTTGAATGTTAACTTATAAGGTGCGTGTGCTAAATGTGGTCTTTTTGGAAGGTTCTTTTTTATTGGTGGTTAGTGGGCAAGGATTGACATTTGCATTAATTTATTACAACATTCAATCAGACTCCTTCATTTTCATTCTTCTCTCAGTTGAATGTCTCAAATTTTCAACTGGCTCAATGGTAAGGTGAAACCAATGCTGTTAAGGATGTCGATATACAATAAATATCCAAGATAAAAGAAATAGTCATTGTTCCTCACGAGAGCAATATCCGTAGAAACTTTAGGTGTGCAATGATTACAAGGTAGGATTTCATATGTCAGGGATTATAATTGCGGATGCAGCTTGTTGACTAGGTGATCAAAGGGATGGGGTTTTGTAAGTGTCCCAAGTTGTCACAAGTAAGATTACTAATGCAGAAGGTGTGGGAAAAAAAGATTAAAAGGTATGGGGTATGTCCCTATGATTGATTTTTTTTCTTTAATCTAGAAAAATCATGGAATATTTTGCTTGCAACCTTGGAACATTGGTGCTCTTCACATTGTACCCGTTGCTACTCCTTCCAAGGTGTCTAACAACCCAGTCTCACCAAAAACAAGGACTGTGCAGTATAGCAGACGGGTTGCTTGATGACTTAATTCTCCCAACCAAGGCTACACACACTCATTAAAAGGTAAAGAGGAGGAGGGAATTTGTAGTGATGGGCACTCTCAAGTTCGAGCTGGACGAGGCGTTTGCCTTCCATCATCACAAAATTGGGACGCGCCATAGTCCTTGTGGTGGTTGAGGCATTGTGCTCTATCTATTTTTATTATTGTTAATGTTAATATTATTATTATAATTTGACACAAGCACTATGAAATCACCCTAGGGATTTGCCTAGGTGGTTTATGATGAATCTTGATAGATCATGTTTTGCATCCGTACGAGCGTGATCTAGGTGAGTTTTGATAGATAAAACCTTTGAAGGCAAGAACTAAACTCAAAAAGCTCAAGAATCTCATGAAAAATTGTACAATTTTGAATATAAAAGAGCCAGTACGTTCGCCAGCTTGGGGAAAAGGAAAATTGTTGTTCAAAACATGGAGCGTCGTTCATGCAACTTGCAAATGAAAATGCGAGGAACTTTCAAATACCTTTGGAGGTAGAGGGCTTGTAAAACAAAGACTATGAATGTAAAAAGTTGGTGCAAAACTAAACCTATTAATCAGCTACCAACTTGCAGTTTCACATAGGCCCAATTGCAACCCAAGCCCGCCTTGTAGGCTCAAGCCCTCTTTGTTTTCTCACTATTGTCAAATCAGCTTGTTTGTTGTTTGCTCCCACCAAGTGCCCTTTATACTAGCCAACGCTAACCTTTTCCTGCCACAACAACAAAGACCTACCATTTGCTATAGTTGCGGTACTCCACGCATGGGTCCAAGCTTCCTTGGATTGATCGACCTGGCTGTGTGTCCCACCAAGCTTTCGATGGCCGCCCCTATGTATGAGAGTGTGTGGACATTAGCTATGCATAATCAATGTAGGGCTTTTGTGTAGGTTTTTTCTGAAAGGTTGGGAAATATGATTTTATTTTTAAAAAACCCATCAAGATTTTGTGTAGGATTTTGCGATCATAGGCTGGGGAAAAAGATTAATTACCCAAGGCATCTCCTAAGACATTGGGCATATGATGTTATTATTATTATTATTATTTTTTAAGGCCAGTAAGCCCCCCAATTTGAGAAAAATAAAAATTCTTCCAAATCATTTCAAATGCATGAGTGAAGGGTAAGTATAGAAAACGAAAAGCCCCATGTAAATGTAAAGTCACAGGAAATGAAAAGCCCATTAAAATGGAAAGTCAAAAGACATTTCATCTCCGACTAAAAGAAGAAGTGGTAGTGTGTATTTCTTCTTCATTTCTCTTTAAAATTTCCTTGCACTATGTAGGTAGAGTTTCCTTGCGTTATGTAAGGTTGTGAAATCATATCAATAGGACACTCCTATGTAGATTTAGTGTAATCCCACCATTTGTAGGTGGGATTACACTAAACCTAAGTTTTTTTGAATTTTTGGAATCTTTGAGTTTTTGACCTTTTAACTCTTTTGAAGCAATAGGAACTGTATATTATTTTCTGAAGCCATTAGAAGCATAATCATCACTATGAATAAAGTTAGCCTTTGTGGACCAAAAGACAAGCTAGATCTACTACTGTAAAAGAAAAAGGGAGGTCAAAATAAAATTACCATTAAAAAAAGGAAGAAAAAAAATGATTTATGGTTTACTCTTCACTTTTATCCACCACCAGTAGTGGGGGCCATCATTAATGCCTTAATAAGCAAAATCTGGAAGTACCACGACGAGCACCCAGATGGTGTAGTCAGCAGATAAAATTTGCGATGGCAGAGCAGCAGGGATTTGATCATGAGAGATGGCTGCTGGTAAGGTCGCTGCAGTAAGCAATTCTGTTGTTGAGAGGGAGCTCCAAGGAGAAGCAAGAGGAGACGACGATCATCTCTTGTGTTTCTTGCAAGCACAAAGTGAATGGTATATTTTTTTTCTTGAATGAATTACTCCGCGTAGCAGCTTTGCAGACACTTGTGCTCCAGCCGCGAGGAGATCGCAAATGAAAATTTTCAACTTTGTGGGTAGTGGTTGATTGCGTGCTGTGCAGAGGTGAGGAGATCGCAAACGAAAATTGTCAAAAAGGAAGCTTTGTGGGTGGTGGTTGATTGCGTATTGGTAGAGGATGGCTTGGCGGCTGCATGTAATTGGGTGCTGTCATAACATGTATAGAAGAAAGTTGTGCGATTCTTACTTTGAACTGGTTGAGAATGCATGCAAAAGCCGCAATGCATTGGGGATAGCTGTGTTGGTTCTTGCCCACCTACCTTTGTCACGTACTGCAACAAGCCAAGCCCATGGTTAGCATTCCCGATTGTCATTAGTTAGCTGCTGTAGGTGGTGGTGCTGGCCGGCGTTGTTGCCGCGGCCACTGTTGAGAGCGATGACAAAGGCTCCAAGAAAGAGGGGAGCCACGCCTATGGGAGGCAACACATAGCGGAGGAGAGCAGTAGGCAAGGTCACCCTCTCTCTCTCTCTCTCTCTCTCTCTCTCTCTCTCTCTCTCTCTCTGTCTGTGTTGGAGAGTATTGCGTGCATGTAATTCTTCGTCGTACATTAGAGCCACCATCATCTTTCACACAATTACCCAAAGGAGCTGTTCTCACTAATGAAATCCAAGAGTTTAGGACTCAATGTTGACACAGGGTGTCAATAAAGCTCCAAACCACAACCTAAGTGAACATCAGGGGTCTAGAATTTCCAACTGTAGTACAAAATTGCGTGAATTAGAAGGCAGCTGGTCAAGTGGTAAAGCTTCTCTTCTTCTTCTACCACTACAAGCTAATCATACGGATTTTCCTATTACATAAAACTTCTCTTATACTGCTTCTTCCTCTTCTTCTTAGTCTCTGCAAGCCTTGTTCTACTCTTTGTGCATGATAGAAATTCCTAAGCACCACATTTAAGATACGCTTTGATTCACCATAGTCCTATACAAGAATCTAATCCTATAATATGGGTAATCTTGATTAACAAAATTTCATAAGATCATTAAAAAAAAAAAACAAAATGATAATACTTATTAGTAACAACACTCTATCAAAGGAGCTAGAGAAATAAACAAACTTAGCTTTGATGTATGCCCGTCCTTGATCGATTTTGTGGACATGGTTCTTGCACTGCTAGGAGCATATCGCTGGCTTTGATACCACTAAAATAGCCAGGTTGCACAGAGATCCCTACCAAATACTAAAAATAACATGCTACAAAACATAAAACGATTGATCTACATACCGGGCAAGTCGCACAAGCACTTAATCTACAATGAGACTAATTTGCGAGAGACAGACAACGAGAGAAAGAACCTTCAAGAGTGGAGTGCTACACCAACACAATGAGAAAGAGCAGAGGAGAGGAGAGAAGAAGAACATATTGGACATTGGGTACAATCTCCCCCTGTGCAAGAGTGAGTATTCTCCTCTTGCACATATTTATTTATAAATTTTTTGAATTCTCAAAATGAATACAGACTGTCCGTCCAAACATAATGATGACCATAGCTCATAAAGAGCACTTGAATAATAAAATGTACATAAATGTGATATCCTTTTGCATAGTCGATACACCGAAATCTTTTTCCACTTGCTAGTTGCAATAAACATGTATTCAACAATTTCCATTACACATACAACCCCGATGCATTAGATGGGAACAACCCTTCAATTTGGTTATCAAGGATGATTGGATGATCTGCATGTGCATGTGATTCTTAAAGAATAGTATTGAAAAATAATCTCCACCTTCACGAAAAACGAGTTTGGGATGCCTTTATATACATCGGTGTTACCTATTCAGCATGGTGTTGGCTTACTTGTGTGGTCATGCTATGCACGCATGACGTAGGAAGAACAAGTGAAGAGAGAATTATGTTCCAAATCACCTTGAGGAAGGTTTTTGAGAGATCAATGAACGATGTTCGCCAAAAAGCGTTGGTGATTGAAAAGTGCATGACATCACTACAAACCACCATGCAAGTGGTCCATATTGACCCATTATGCCGGGAAGCAGGCGTAAATGGCACCATGCAACAAATTGAATGTATTATGCAGGTATGTTGGCTCCACACAAAGAAGGCATGGGTGGAGCACTTACTTCCGCAGGTGCATCCAAAGTCCTTATGATACTTGTTCTCACATGAGGAATCCAATGTCCTTGTTGCACTTATGTTTTCTCCCTTGTTTGTAAGATCCTAAAGAAATGCAAGACTATCTATACACGTCAATAGAAAATTTAATGAAATATCCTACTACGCAATGAAAATTTGACCTTCAGTACATTGAAATAATTAAAGATTGTGGTGACCATTGAAACATTGTTAGGTACATAAGTAATGGGTGGGCTGCCAAAACCTACTTTTGGCATTGATTGTGGCCAGAACTTGGCTGACAATTTTTGCACGGGCATGTTGACACTACTAACTTGGTGGAGATGCTATGGTTGTATGTATACACTCTATTGGATGCACATATCAACCAATAATCCCTATACCTATTGTAGGCCCTTGTAGGGGACTCAAAGATTGGGACACACATGGGTGGCACTATTGTGGATTTCTTCAAACAAAAGCATGAAATTGGTAATGTCCCTCTACATGTGCTCGGGTTTGTCTATGTATGAGTGTGTTTATGCTCAATTGTCTAGGTTTATTTGTGCACCTCTTTAAAATCTTTATATTTGTATCTCTATAAAAGCAAGTACAAAAATGACATGATGTTAACCACTCACTTGTCATGTGGTGAGAAAATGCTTGGTAGATACTCAATGACCTAACAATTCAAGTGGTTGATGAAGTTGCCCTCATTTTCTAGGTCTTGACAATGTCATGCTTTGAGACTTGGTACCATTTGGGCCTACAATTAGCATACTACATTTGAGCGTACAATTAGCATAATGTGATTTGCCAAGTTGGTTTATCATGTGAAACACTATTACGAGATACAATGCCTAATCCTAAGAGATTTCTTTCCTCATCTATGCAATATTCTTTGCATTATTGATACAACTAGGGTATTAACAAAATTCAAGAGAGAGTTAACTCCACGGTTGAAGTCCCGTCTGAGAAGGCCAAGCCCCACATTGACTTGGCCAAGCAAGGAGAAGATTCCTATCATGTCCTATGTCAATGCATTGAAGATCTAAGAAAACTCTTGGATAGGCTACAAGACACAAATTGAGTCATTGACAAGGCAAGTTCAATCAACATATGATTGTCTTTCTCATGAAAGAGCACCCATGGAGATCCAATTTCTAACAAAGGTCTCAAGAAAATGATGTAATCATCACCCGTCGCTCCTCCTACAAACAAGTGTGATAAGGTGAAGGCATCAAAGGGGCAGAAAGAGAGTCCATTTTGCAAAGCACAAACAAGTGTGCTATCATTGTTGCTACACGAAGACCTTGCTGGTGAACCATATTTTGGAGGCTTGTCAAACATGTCATGCAGTGTTGCCCCTCACTCCACAACAAGAGTCAAGAGAGACTCTTGATGCTTGATTTGGTCAAATTGTTTCATTAGCATCATGTGGCCAGGATGAGGATGTCGCTTTTGTGTTGGTACTACCTAGAGGCCAAGCCATTGAGAACTTTTTCGCATCCATACATTGCATTGCAACTATGTAAATCTAGCTTAAATGTTATTGAACATGGCCCGTGGCCTAGGTTTATCTATATGTAGTGTCCCTTATAGAAATTCTCACCCTTATATATGTGTGTGTGTGTGTGTGTGTGTATGTGTGTGTGTGAGAGAGAGAGAGAGAGAGAGAGTGTGTGTGTGTGTGTGTGTGTGTGTGTGTGTGTGAGAGAGAGAGAGAGAGAGAGAGAGAGAGAGAGAGAGAGAGAGAGAGAGAGAGAGAGAGAGAGGGGGGGGAGGGATATTTGTACATATTACCATTAAATATTATCATACCCGACTACCCCATTGTTAAAATCATTTCGTTTTCTTGTTTGGCCATGGCATTTGTCTAAAAGATGTGAGGATCTTCCCATTTTAATAAGCACTTTAAATTGCTATTTATACTGTGCTGCCTAAGTTTTTTTTTAAAAAGAAGAAAAAGTGGATGGTCATAAGGATGCTTTGATTTATTATGGTTTAAGTGGAATGGATACTTCTGGCCCAAAAAGCGCCAATCAATTGAACTTTTTTGGATTGGGATTTTTGCATACTGTAGGTATCACTCTCTTGGTTGCATGCTTTAAGTAGTTTCTGCTCCACATAACAAGGAGTGAAATGTGGATGTCACTTTTTGGGTACTGCTCATTTTTTGCAGGTTTTTATAACAACCTTATGGTTGAGAAATCTATATTTTGATGTGGTTTTAATCATGACACTGGTTGGTACAAGCTATATATATGGTGATATAGGGGTACTGCGTATTTGATTAGATCTTGGTATTTTTCTTTGGCTTGATATGTTGGACCAAATTTGATGCCCAAACCAAACAAAGGGTTTTTTTCTTGGGGATTGAGTCCGATATTAGACTACTATGACTTCATGGAGAAAGACAATAAGAAAAATATTGCTTAGATGTGTTGCTTTGACTAAAATTTGCTACATTAAGTAAATACCTTGCAAAGTATTTACTTAAAGTATTTTAGGTATTTTTAGGGATGGCTTTGGGCAGATTTTTTTTGAAACACTTTGATTCGAAGGGGTAGTGGTGTTCTGATTAAAATAATATGTATGTTAATATCTATTTAAGGTCTAATTAAAATGGGGCTATATATGAACCATTATTACTTCCAGAAATCTAAGGATAATGTCTTTTTGCCACAAACTTTGAAATGATAAAAAATACACACACCTTATACTTTACAAAACTAGAATACATTTACACTCTGAATGTTTTTAAAAAGTTGTAAGTTGGAAATGGATAACAATTGATATAGTCCATTAACACCTATAAAATGCATTCAAGGCTAACATATATGTTGTCTTGTTTGAGTGGGTGCAGGTGAGGACTCTATCCTTTCTTGGATTTTTTTTGCCTTAACACTAGGTTGGTAACCTAACAAGACATAAAAGTGTCCTTTCAGGGTTTTGAAAAAAACCTCCAAAACCATAGTAGATTCACTCATTTTGTAAAATCCTTTCATGAGGTTATAGTTCAAGGCCTACTACACATGGAAAAAATAAGAAACTTGTAAAATTTCTCATCTTTTGGTCACACCAAGCCTCCAAAGTTGATGGACCAGTACATTTTCATCAAACAATCATTTCTTACATTTTGTTGCATAAAAATAAGATTAGGGATTTTTTTAGGACTTGAGATAAATTCCCTAGTTAACTTCAATGGGTTGGTGATCAGAACATATGATTGCTTCTCACTCACTATTTTTTGTTTTTCCAAAAGAAATAGGTACAAAAAAGTTGAATTTTTACCATTTTGCAAACCTATCATCAAAGTTTCTATAGCCACACTCAATACAAATAATATATGCATGTCTTCTTAGTTCCCTATTGTCCTTTAGGTTCATAAGGAGCCATGGAGCATGTCAAAATAATAATACATCTCTTACCAAGGGGAATCTTGGGGACAAAGATGAAGTGCTAAATACAACAAACATGAAAAAACTGGGTTCAACATTATGAGTTGTAGAATCCCATAGAAACTATTCAATATCTAGCCAAATTTGATCCTTATGACTAGATATGGTTACTACCTACAAAATGCATGTAGTTGTCACAAGAAACTAACAATATTGAAAAAGGTATACTTGATATACTAGAATGTTCCGTTTTCTACTATAATTGAAAAAATCAACCATCGTTTTCTACTATGCAAAATAGGATATTAGGTGCCCCAAAACTCAATGGATATTAGCTTTATGTTATAATATGCGGCATAGAAAATCAAAACTGCATTTGGATATCATGAAAGCCACCCAAAAAATCATAGAAGAGCTA
The DNA here is from genome assembly GCF_014529385.1 of Adiantum capillus-veneris. Classification (NCBI taxonomy): domain Eukaryota; kingdom Viridiplantae; phylum Streptophyta; class Polypodiopsida; order Polypodiales; family Pteridaceae; genus Adiantum; species Adiantum capillus-veneris. The sequence continues at coordinate 114,506,053 of NC_140931.1, forward strand.
AAATTGGCTAAAAAACAAGATTTGACAATTTTTGTAATTTGGTCATAACTTACAACTTTAACATTTATTCTCCCTAGAAGCATCATGACATGTTGAGGACTACTAAAGATAGTTCTCTAGCATTATAGACCTCACAAACATTAATTCTAGAGTGGTATAGTTGCAAAAAGTTAAAAACACGACCCGTTTTTTCACACAGTTTAGGTTGTGAAATGTTGTGCAAGGACAAGGTTAAAGATGGAATTGATATTCCAAAAAAATGTCAAGTTTTTTTTTCAGCTCATGAGACAACTTTCTAGACAGATAGCACCTCAAAATCCATTCTGAAACTCTTGACATAATTCAAGGAAAATGGTCACTTAGCAGGATATAAAAGTGTCCCAGGACATAAAAGTGTCCCATTACCAACCTAGTGTTAAAGAAAATGACTGTCCGTGACTTCTCAGGCTCCTACTACTATTTGGAAATTACTTCTTTGATCGGTGATTGTATTTTTACATTAGATTGAGATCTCATTCTTATAGCCCTGTACAAAGATAATTCTAAGACTGAGTTGTTTTTGTACTAATCATTCTCACGTTTCTAGATCCATTTGTATTTTGAGTGTAAAAGTTCATTTATGTCTTATTATATAAGTAAAACAGCTACACACATGTCTATAAATAAAGTTTTTCCAACTGTTTGGGAAAACCAGGACATTGGCTTTGGAAACTAGATCAAATCATAGTTCTAAGTTGGACGTACTGCCTATAATTCCTTTTTGGGTTGGGTGGTGTTAGGTGGTGGCTGAAAGCAAAGGATGGTGGTACAAAAAAGGGCCAATTTTTTTTCCACCTGTTTGGTCCTTTGGAGGGAAAGTTTTGAGGCCCAAATGTTTTGGAATTTGTATTTTTTAGCTATAATTGTATCTCAAAAATACAAGTCGTGCAGTTTCACAATGGGCCAGCCCATGTGAGAGTAGTGGTGTAATTAGTAAATTTAGTGGTCCGAACTGCGTCCGTTTGAATTGAGCGCTTTTTGCCAGCGCTTGGGCTCTCTCTCTCCCCCCTTAGACTCGTAGAAGAGCTGCTCGCTCTCTCTCTCAGCATTGTAGCAGAGCTGCTATCGTGTGATTTCTACCACCATGAGGACCCCAAAGGCCAAGGGAGCTGCTACCAGCAGAGCATCACCTTCAACATGCAAACAGAAAGGGAAGGACAAGGAGGGAATGCCCACCCATGGGAGAAGCAACAACAAAGGTTCTTCCACCCTTGCCTCTCAACAAACAGATCTGGAGAACAAAAGCAGTCTCAACACAAGGGCTAGTGCAAAACAGTTCAAGGCTTCTGAAATCGACTCCGAACGGACCTCACACCGTGTCGATGAGGATGAATCAAAATCTGCCAACAAGTCAAGACAGGGTAAGCTATTCATTGGAATCAAGCTTGTGTTAATTAGATGGTGTAAAATTTTGAATTTAAACGTTCAGTGTAAAATTTGATACCTTGGAGCATCACATTTGTAATCCATATGCATATGAGAGAAAATTAGAAAATTGACTTGGACCATGCTAAACTGGTCCATCAACTTTGGAGGCTTGGTGTGACCAAAAGATGAGAAATTTTACAAGTTTCTTATTTTTTCCATCTGTAGTAGGCCTTGAACTATAACCTCATGAAAGGATTTTACAAAATGAGTGGATCTACTATCGTTTTGGAGGTTTTTTTCAAAACCCTAAAAGGACACTTTTATGTCCTGTTAGGTTACCAACCTAGTGTTAAGTGTATTTTTCTAGGATATTCTAGAAAAGTGGTCGTGGAGCTTCAATGGTTTAGCTGAGACAATGTACATGATTCTATAGTTTCCCTGCTTTATGTTAGAGCTTTGTATATCATATGCTAAGGATTAAAACTGAAGTTATTGCAGACTATTGTTGAAGTTTCATGGAAATAGAGTATGGATAAATCATATTGTAAACACATTAGTTATTAGTTATTAAATGTACAGTAACAAATGTGGTACTTTGAATTTGCTTCACAATAATTTCTGATTTGTTTGACATTTCAGGTAAGAATAAAATGGAGGAGTACCCTCAACAAACCAGGTTCTGTTATACAATAGAGGACTTGCATGAGGAGTATGGCCTTAGCCTAGAAGGAAAACTCCCTAAGGACCTGACTGATGAGGACTTGCCATCCGAGCAGTGGTTATCTGTTTTCAAGTACAAGTTCCAAAAGAACAACAAAATTTATTTAAATCATTTGCAGCCACATCTGGTGGATGACTGCAGATTTCTATTCTCCAAAGTTTATCAGGGACCCCCTTCATGCGGTGAACTGATGTTCGAGAAATGTGATGCGGCGAGAAAAGAACCAACAGGGCATAGAATAGCATGGGCCCGGTTTGGGGAAGGAGTGTTGCAGATGATATCATTTAGGACTGGCGGGTCTTGACCGTAAAGTCGAGACATGGAGGAAGCAAAATGCTTCCTCCCTTGGAACTGTCCCGCAGTCAGTTAAGAAGGCCCGCATGACTCAAAGTGGCAGCAACATCTGCACAGAACCAGAGCAAGGTGTAAGAGGGGCAGTGGATGACTATCTACCTGACTTAGAGGCATTGCTCCAAAGACTCCAAAAGCAGGTGTCACATCCAGGGTCATCAACACTAACAGACCTGAAGGCCTCTATTCAAGCAAACAAGGACTAGTCTACTGGTATATGAGGGTAAAGAGGGCGTGGTGAAAAGTTTGATGGAGGATATTGATACCTTGGAGGCGCGCATCGGTGTGCTACGGTAGCAAATACCTATCCCCGATGAAGAGATCAAAGAGGTGGAGGCTGATCTGGGAGAAAGTTAACACTTGTTACGACGGCACGGGATTTCCGAAAATATCAAGAAGCTGCAAGCTGAGGTTGAACAGCAGGAGGTATTGTATTTTTGGCTCATTGCATTGTGTACGACTGTTGAAAGTTTTTATTCTGCACAAGGTTTGGTGATTTGGCATGTTTCACTTCTTGACTGGTTTATTTGATGAAATTTTTATGGGTTTTAGTACTATCTTGGACTGGTTTGGTACTCTCTCTAACTGTTTTGGTACTTTTAATTAACACTAAGGGCAGTGCTGGAACTTTCCTTAGTACTTTATGCTGCTACTTCATTTCATTTGGTACTCATTTGAACTACTTGGTACTATATTAGTACTTCCTTGTTTCTAATTTTTGAGTCTTACACTGTACTATTTGTTTTGTTTTGGATTCTATAATGGCACAATCCATGGTACTTTTGGTGCTTTTCTGTCTTTTTCAATTCTATTTTGGGACTGCTATGGTACATGCTGCTTAGTGCTTTGGTATCTTCTTTAAATGTCTTGGTACTTTCCAGTTTTTTTAAAAAAGTGGTTTGCTTATTTTTGGACTGTTTTGGTACTTTTTAAATTGATTTGGGTATTTAATCGAACACTAACTGCTATGTTCGTACTTCCCTTGTAACCTTTTGGTGCTTAGTTATTTTAATTGGTTCTCTCTGGTACTGGCTTGAGAATTTTTGGTACTCATATAGTTTACAAATATTGTCTTGGGTGCTATGTGGCACAATCTTTGGTACTCTGGGTGCTTTTTTGTTCATTGGGTACTCTTATTACTTATTTTGGAACTTTCTAGTGAGGCGGTCCGGGGCGGGCAACAAGAAGAGCAACCTCTAGACACCCTTCAAGGCTCCCGTGTTGCTCAATGGGGCTGGGGCACAACACAACACAAACCAAAACAACAAACCCACAGCCAAATCCCAACTACACAAGGGGCACCACCTAGTTCAAGAGCGAACTAGGACGCAAAAGAGGAGAATCGTTAGAGCAACCCACAAACAAGCAAGGAATTTACACTAACCCTAACACCAATGGAACACTCTCACACACTAAAACACGAGAGAGAGAGAGAGAGAGAGAGAGAGAGAGAGAGAGAGAGAGAGAGAGAGAGAGAGAGAGATGGTGTACAACTTAGCTTCAACTTTATATTTTGCACAAAAAGGAACTTAGAGCTTGCGGAATCAAGTGACAAGATTTGGTTATAGCATCACTAGCACATTGTCTTAGGCTTATGGGAGCCCTCTCACCATCCACCCTCTTACAATGGTAGCCAAACAATAGCCAATCAATCACAAGCAACAAAACAAAAACCTTCAATGAAACAAGTCACCTTATGAAGCTGAATGAGTTTGCCAAGCCAAATTGGAGGAGAAGCGTGAGCCTTTGGACATGAATTGCACCCAAAACTACCAATTCATTGATGTTGGGGTAGATACAACAATGGTAGGAAGAATATCTTCTACTCGCACTCACTCAAACTAGCTCAAGCTTTTCTATGCACCAAGGTGATGGTGTATAGAAAGCTTACTCTCTCTTTACAACCAAGATAGAACTGGCGTGTGGTACGCTCAATCTACTGTGCAATGGTATAGTGATGTCTTTTACAAGGAGGAATGGGTTCTATTTATAGGTTTTAGAAGCCTTGATTAGGATTAAGCCTAATCAATTTTATTAGGAAAGATCAAGGATTATGAATTTTTATGAATTTCAAATGAGAATGGGGTCTCTCTTTTCTCTTGAGTCACATGGATGTGGGCTCAAGTAAGAGAATTATTGATGTGGTGCAAGGAAAGAAACTACCATGGGAGTGAGTGAATTTGGTTTACTTGTGCGGTTGCCTACTCCATATGTTGATAGTGTGGGTGCATTTTTACAAGAGAAGTTAGTTGTTAGTGGTAATAATCACTAGAATTGTTAGTGATACATTTACAATGGGTAGGATGAGTTGATTTGATGAAGGAAGAGGGGTGAATTAAAAGAGAATCATTGAGATGGTGAAGCTTTGAAGAAGCTTGAACTCACCCTTGTGTAGATTGTGGAAAAAATGACCGCTGGTCTTCTTCTTCTTCTTTGCTTCTTTACGCCGCCGCCACGGTTGACCACCACGATGAAAAGAGGATTTGTTGATGAAAAATCCTCAATTTGCAGAAGTTATCATGGTTAAGATGCTGAATTTTAGATATTTTTAGGAGAGGTAAATGAAATTGTAACATAGAAGCAATAGAGAGAGACATGGAGAGGGTGTATGTATGTAGAGGTTCATAAAAGAACTATAGGGATGAGAGAGAAGGGTAATGGTAAAGAGGGTGGGAGAAGCCATGGAAATTGCAGGTTTGAGTGAGGGAAGGAGAGGGAGGGATGTGTAAGAGTGAGTACATGTGTGGAAGGGTGAGAGAAGACTAAGGGCTACTTGTGAGAAAAGTGGGCAGACTGGGGTCCACTCAAAAAATCATAGCTCACCGCTGGTAGCTCCAAAAATCATGAAAAACTTTGAGGTGATTATTCAGAGCATGTGCTACATTTTCGCTATTGACCATCGCTCGATATTCGGAGTGGAGATAGGTGCCAAAATTCTCACCAAAAAGCCTGTTTTTATGTCTGCAAAAGTCTTTTAGTGGCCCCCTCCTTTGTTGAATTTGTACAATGCATCCAAGAGTGAGCCCCTCCTTTGTCATATTATAATACAAAGCATCCAAGTTGCCCTTGACCCATGCATCGAGGAGGATTATTGGTGAATAAAGAAATATATACATGGTGGGAATAGTGTATGGACTATTCATGGACTTTAGCTCAATGAGCACATGGTGTTAGAATAATGAGTAAAAATAATAATAAAAATATGGAGGAGTTATGGATATGGAAAGATATTGAAATCATATGATATGGTCCCTCCTTGAATTATTTTGGGTGAAAGAGGAAAAGGTATGCAAGTAAATAATATAATAAACGTAACCAATGAGTAGAAATCAATTTTTTGTTTTCACGAGGGTGAGGGTGAAAATGTGGGAGTGATTTGTATAAAGGAAAAATATGAGGTTAGAGTATGTACATATTGGCAAAAAATATAATTATGGTGTAAGAGGATGAAAGAAGGTGTACATAAGTTTAATAAAACACACACCTAAGTAGAAATATTTAAATAAAATACCAGAATAATTATAAAAATCCCTATATTTAGGCCATATATATAATGCAATATTTACACACAAATGGGCCATAATATATTTTATTTTTTTGACTCAACTAGCCCAGTGACTAGCTAGCTGAGGGTTTTTAAGAAAATATGGGAAATGTCCCCTAACTCACACACGCCTATTTACAGTGAAATGGTAGGGATAGCCATAGTGTTTGGATTTTTGTAGGGTGAGGTAGGTTACTATGGCAATTATGGAAAGCCGAAAAACGGCTATCATTAGCCCCCCCCTTAGATAATGGTACATTTATGTACCATTTATCCGATCATACAACATGTAGATTGTGTAACGTCTGTCTTTGTCTGCTCTTATCTTTGTATGATTAAGAAACCTTGTGTGATATGAAAGGTTCTCAGAGACAATAGCAGGATGTAATCAAGTGACTGAGTAAACCTCCTCCATTGAGAAAGTTTCCATAAGCACCCCCCAGGATCAAAGATCTTGAAATATCTTTCCCAAAGCGAGATGTATGGTATGGAATCACTTACTGACTTCGGTTGAAGAAACTTGTAGATTTTACTGTTGTCCATCACTGCATCTATCACTATGAATGTGATATAAAAGATTGGTTGCTCTGCCTCTTGTGTAAAGTTGATGTATCTGCTACGATCTTCAAGAGCTTGTATGAGCGAATTCCTGAATTGTAGCTCATAAAATTCATTCAACCTGCGTAGGCTCACCAAGTCAAAAATTATATGGCCTTCATGATTTAGGAAAGCTTGAGCCATGCTTCTAGCTGCTGTTGGAAAGTATTGCAAATAGTTTACCACATAAGTGGATAATAGACGAAGGTTTCTATTGCTTCCAACACATTGGAAGAGAATAGATTTTGGTACTGATTGATGAAATATCCACATGTAGCAATCAACAAATTTTTCATCTATGATGAAGACCAGAAGCATCACAATGTGCGATATCCATACACCAAAGAACCAAGTGAAGAAGATTTGGAAACATCCGTTTATCACCAAGTATTCATGTCCTCTTCCACTTAAGAAGGTATGGTGTCCCCGATGAAAGGTATATGTGAAGAGAGGAGAAGTTGACCTTGAAGAGGTGAAACCCAATGTGAAGATGATTGGGGCTTCAAAAGCTTGGATTTTCTTGCTAAGAGATTGTCCCATGAATGAAGAGCCACCCACTAAAACACCATTGGAGAGAATGATACCCTTCTGATAGTTTCCTTTTATGATTTTATTTTTTACTACTCTCCCATGTTCTTCATCCCCTTCTAAGCCCCCCCTTTGGCAAGATTGTAACTCCTCACATTGTACCACCTCAAAGGTTGATGGAATATTGTTTGATTTTGTGAAACATTTGGCTTCTTGCATGATAGGTTCCTTTATGCTTAACATACATGGGTCATACCAATGCTTTTCAACATCCTCAAACACTTCTTCAAGATTATCCTCACCTGGATTCAACTCACACTCTTCTACTTTGTTTTGGAGTTGGCATTCCATGTACACAATCATCTCTTTATGACCAATGTGGTCTACGATCTCTCCACCTATGATTTCATCTCAGTTCTTCACTCTCTTCTTTTAGACAAGATACACTCTCAGAACATTCCATAAGATCAAGGTTACCTTCAAGGTCTTCATTCTCCATAGAGTCATGTTGCACAAAAGCTTCGTCTGCTCGGACTAGAAATTGATCCTCCGCCAAAGGGTTGGATATATCCATTATTGAATCGTCAATGCCATTTGAGATATCTTGTGTCGATTTTTGCATGCTTGTGATAAAGGTAGAAGAAAGAGATTCCACATTTGAATCTTGGCCACACACTTTAGCACTTGAATAATCAGTTGGCATGTAAGTAACTTCTTCAACATTTGTCGGAGTAGAAGGAGACAAGTATGGAAAAGGAGATGAATCCTTGATAGAAACACTTTCATGATGGTTGGATCTTCGAGCATGATGGAAACCATTTTTGATGTAGAAGTACTTGTGAAACTTCCTTCGGGCAATAGTGACCGCTTCTTCACCGCTTCTTCAAAGGTAGAGGGTCCACTACAAGTAACCTTAGTCTTTAGGAAAGGAGACAAACCCGAAATAAATTGCTCCATTTTTACATAATCTGGAAATGTAAAACTAAATCCACATCCTCCCCATTGACGAGAAAAAAAATCCTCAGAAGCATAGTAGTCTTCACCATGTTGTTGAAGTCTCCCTAATGAAGCCCATGCTGTCTCTGTTGTTGGAATTTTAGAGAATCTGGTCTTCAAAGCTTTGGAAATTTGGGTATACCCATCTTCAATCTGACAAGACATACTCCAAAACCATTGCTTAGCGTTGCCTCTAAGGCATAGCAATAGAAAATCCCCTTTTTCAAATTCATCCCTTTTACCAAGGATACGACAAACCATTCTAAAATCAGCAAGAAAATCATCAACATCTTCTTCTAGATTTCCGAAGAAGATTGGGATATCATCAAAGGTATAGCGTGTCATAGTCTCTCAATGCTAGAACAACACAAAGATTAGTTCCAAACAATCATTTTCTCTCATGACATCAACTAACTACACAAAGTTTTGAAAGGTCTTTCAACATGAATTTTAGATTCTGATGTGAAAATGTTTTTTTCCTTTCTTATGTTATGCTAATCCAAACCATATTCTAGATCAATTTTTGTTGCCTTGAAATTAAACTCGGTCATACAAGTTTTCATGATTCATATAATCTACTTGATTATGCTAAAATTCAAGCATTCATGCAATACAACAACAATAAGCACAAAGTCAGTCCTCAGTGGGGGCACCAAAATTGAGGCGGTCCAGGACGGGCAACAAGAAGAGCAACCTCTAGACACCCTTCAAGGCTCCCATGCTGCTCAATGAGGCTGGGGCACAACACAACACAAACCAAAACAACAAACCCACAGCCAAATCCTAACTACACAAGGGGCACCACCTAGTTTAAGAGCGAACTAGGACGCAAAAGAGGAGAATCGTTAGAGCAACCCACAAACAAGCAAGGAATTTACACTAACCCTAACACCAATGGAACACTCTCACACACTAAAACACGAGAGAGAGAGAGAGAGAGAGAGAGAGAGAGAGAGAGAGAGAGAGAGAGAGAGAGAGAGAGAGATGGTGTACAACTTAGCTTCAACTTTATATTTTGCACAAAAAGGAACTTAGAGCTTGCGGAATCAAGTGACAAGATTTGGTTATAGCATCACTAGCACATTGTCTTAGGGTTATGGGAGCCCTCTCACCATCCACCCTCTTACAATGGTAGCCAATGAATCACAAGCAACAAAACAACAACCTTCAATGAAACAAGTCACCTTATGAAGCTGAATGAGTTTTCCAAGCCAAATTGGAGGAGAAGCGTGAGCCTTTGGACATGAATTGCACCCAAAACTACCAATTCATTGATGTTGGGGTAGATACAACAATGGTAGGAAGAATATCTTCTACTCGCACTCACTCAAACTAGCTCAAGCTTTTCTATGCACCAAGGTGATGGTGTATAGAAAGCTTACTCTCTCTTTACAACCAAGATAGAACTGGCGTGTGGTACGCTCAATCTAGTGTGCAATGGTATAGTGATGTCTTTTACAAGGAGGAATGGGTTCTACTTATAGGTTTTAGAAGCCTTGATTAGGATTAAGCTTAATCAATTTTATTAGGAAAGATCAAGGATTATGAATTTTTATGAATTTCAAATGAGAATGGGGTCTCTCTTTTCTCTTGAGTCACATGGATGTGGGCTCAAGTAAGAGAATTATTGATGTGGTGAAAGGAGAGAAACTTCCATGGGAGTGAGTGAATTTGGTTTACTTGTGCGGTTGCCTATTCCATATGTTGATAGTGTGGGTGCATTTTTACAAGAGAAGTTAGTTGTTAGTGGTAATAATCACTAGAATTGTTAGTGATACATTTACAATGGGTAGGATGAGTTGATTTGATGAAGGAAGAGGAGTGAATTAAAAGAGAATCATTGAGATGGTGAAGCTTTGAAGAAGCTTAAACTCACCCTTGTGTAGATTGTGGAAAAAATGACCGCTGGTCTTCTTCTTCTTCTTCCCTTCTTTACGCCGCCGCCACGGTTGACCACCACGATGAAAAGAGGATTTGTTGATGAAAAATCCTCAATTTAAAGAAGTTATCATCGTTAAGATGCTGAATTTTAGATATTTTTAGGAGAGGCAAATGAAATTGTAACATAGAAGCAATAGAGAGAGACATGGAGAGGGTGTATGTATGTAGAGGTTCATAAAAGAACTATAGGGATGAGAGAGAAGGGTAATGGTAAAGAGGGTGGGAGAAGCCATGGAAATTGCAGGTTTGAGTGAGGGAAGGAGAGGGAGGGATGTGTAAGAGTGAGTAGGTGTGTGGAAGGGTGAGAGAAGACTAAGGGCTACTTGTGAGAAAAGTGGGCAGACTGGGGTCCACTCAAAAAATCATAGCTCACCGCTGGTAGCTCCAAAAATCATGAAAAAATTTGAGGTGATTATTCAGAGCGTGGGCTACATTTTCTTTATTGACCACCGTTCGAAATTGGGAGTGGAGATAGGTGCCAAAATTCTCACAAAAAAGCCTGTTTTTATATTTGCAAAAGTCTTTTAGTGGCCCCCTCCTTTGTTGAATTTGTACAATGCATCCAAGAGTGAGCCCCTCCTTTGTCATATTATAATACAAAGCATCCAAGTTGCCCTTGATCCATGCATGGAGGAGGATTATTGGTGAATAAAGAAATATATACATGGTGGGACTAGTGTATGGACTATTCATGGACTTTAGCTCAATGAGCACATGGTGTTAGAATAATGAGTAAAAATAATAATAAAAATATGGAGGAGTTATGGATATGGAAAGATATTGGAATCATATGATATGGTCCCTCCTTGAATTATTTTGGGTGAAAGAGGAAAAGGTATGCAAGTAAATAATATAATAAACGTAACCAATGAGTAGAAATCAATTTTTTGTTTTCACGAGGGTGAGGGTGAAAATGTGGAAGTGATTTGTATAAAGGAAAAATATGAGGTTAGAGTATGTACATATTGGCAAAAAATATAATTATGGTGTAAGAGGATGAAAGAAGGTGTACATAGGTTTAATAAAACACACACCTAAGTAGAAATATTTAAATAAAATACCAGAATAATTATAAAAATCCCTATATTTAGGCCATATATATAATGCAATATTTACACACAAATGGGCTATAATACATTTTATTTTTTTGATTTTATTTATTTATTTGACTCAACTAGCCCAGTGACTAGCTAGCTGAGGGTTTTTAAGAAAATATGGGAAAAGTCCCCTAACTCACACACGCCTATTTACAGTGAAATGGTAGGGATAGCCATAGTGTTTGGGTGAATTTGGTAGGGTGAGGTAGCTTAGTATGGCAATTATGGAAAGCCGAAAAACGGCTATCACTAGTTACAGTATTATACTGTAATGTTGAGTTTGACTTGGGTACTTTTGGTTCTTGATACTGCTTTGGTACTGTTGAAACATTTGGTACTTCAACCTATTTTGGTACTTTTGGTACTTTCCTTGTAACCTTTTGTGCTTCTTTATTTTATTTGGTTCTCTCTTTGACCATTTTGGTACTACCTTGAGAATTTTTGGTACTCATATAGTCTACAAATTTGGCTTGGGTGCTATGTGGCACAATCTTTGGTACTCTGGGTGCTTATCTGTTCATTGGGTAGTCTGGTTACTTATTTTGGTACTTTCTAGTTACAGTCTTATACTGTAATGGTAAGTATGACTTGGGTACTTTTGGTGCTTGATATTGATTCGGTACTATTGAAACTTTTGGTACTTCTGGTATTTCTAGTACCTTGATACTACATTGGTATTTTCTTCTAATAATGTTTTCTTTGCTAATTGTTTGATTTGGTACTCTCTTGGTTCTATTTTGTAACTGTTGCAATAATATTTTGGTATTGCATGTGTTATTCCTTGCTAGCAGTCAATTTTGGTACTATTTTGGTGCGTGTTGGGTACTGTTTTGTTTTATTTTGGTAATCTTTCAATAATTTTTGCTATTGCATGTGTTCTTCCATGCATCTTGGTTGTTTTGGTAAGTAAATTACGAGAGCATTCTGTTTTGCAGAGAGACTATGCCAAGCTCTACAACGAGTCCCTAGAAACCCAAGACCATTACGAATTTGTAAGCAAGCTCTCTGCTGATGTGAAGAGAGGGATGACTCACACGTTGACTCCAAGGCCTCATGTTGTGGACCCTGAAAACACAATACATGTGTTTGGTTCTTGTGTTGCCTATGGGGAGGCTTTGGAGGCTTCTTACGTGGTTGGTACCTTCATGCTTCCGTGCAGTCATCAGTACCATCCACTGTGTTTTGCAGGTGTATTGAGAATGGAAGATACGTGTGTGAAGGCACTTTGCAACATTGCAATCCCTTCGGAGGCAAAGGCCTGGATTTCAGGGCGGTCATTATTGAAGAGTAAGTGGGGTGTTTGTGTTGGACACTACATGCTTATAATATCAATTGCATTTATGATCTAATCTTCTCTTTCATCTTTGTGTATATGTAGGGAGAGGATCTTTCGGTGTGGACACCCATGACAACACCAACACCCCTGTGGATCGGAAGGATCTTCCTAGATATGGCAAGTCAGATGCCAGTCACATGTTCCAGGAAGATCCTTATAAGTCAGTGCATGAAGTACTGCATGAAATTGGTGCCAACACGATGGAGGGCAAAAAGGGTGAGCCTGCTCTAGACTCTAGTTTGGAGGAAGATAACACTAAAGCCGAAGTGCAGGAAAGCCAGCAAGGCCCTAATGACAGCACAGTGGAAGGGAAAGGGTCTGAGGCTGGTGTGGGCTCTAGTATGGCAGAAGCTAAACTGAAAACTGAAGTGCAAGAGAAGGATAAACAGGAAAGAGAACCGATTGAGGAAGTTGATGACATAGAGATGAGCTAGGCAAGAAGAACAATGCAGGAATTCAGGCTGATGCGGAGGTGGCAGTGGAAGTTCCCTCCGCGGACGAGTGTTTGGATGCAACTCCAAAGTATGTAGAGGAGAAGGCAGGCAGAAAGACGAGGCAGCAGGCAAAGAGTGAGGCGGAACTTGTTGACAGTGCGAAGGAGGCGGAACCTGCCGAGGGTGCGAAGGAGGCTGCGAAAGAGTATGGCACGGAGGAGGCAGCTTATTTTGCGGAGGAGACGAAATCCATGGAGGAGGCCGAAGGTGCGGGGCAGGCAACAACCTTAGAAACAGGTTATAACATTGACTATGCCTCACTCTCCGAACTCTTCCTTATGAAATGTAAAAAGCGCCCCAAAGGTCGTGGTCTCAAGCCACGAACCTCCAAGAATTAGCTATTTAACAGCATTTTGTACTTGCTTCTGGCTTATCATGAAATACGATCCCTTTTTTGCGTTTGTCAATGTTTGGTGTCATGTTAGTCCGATGTTAATGTGTCCGTTCCTTGTTATGTCATGCTGTCAACAATTGGTAACCTTTAATGGTGCTAAATGTCCACACTTTCTATTGCCAAAATACTGGGTGTTCCTTTACTCATTTTGCTTCGTGGTACTTCAGTGAGGGACAGGGGGTGGCTGAATGAAAAGCAACCGGATACATCAATGCCGCTGGACGTAAAGGCGAGCACTAAGCGCCTTGTCATTCTGGATGTGAATGGAGTTCTGTTGAAGGATTGTCATGAAGAACCCAAAGATTTATGGAAAATCCCATTTCCAGAGGGATGTAGGCCCCAATGCGTGCAGGTCTCCCGGCACAAATACTGCGTGGTCAGACCTGATGCGGAGGATTTCATCCTTAGCCTGAGGAGGCGATGCGACATGATGCTTTGGTCCTGCAGCCAAAGACACAATCTGATGACCATACTGCATGCTTGCTTCCCTAAGTTGATGAAGATGCAAAGTCTCTTTTTAGGTATGAATCCCTTAACTTCCAAACTGGTTTGGCTGATTTTGGTATTGTATCTACCTTTGCTACTGATTTGTACATATTCTGGTACTATTGGTTCTTTTTGTACTATTTGGTACTATCGTGTATAGGATTTGGTACTATTTGTACAAATTGATACTGTCCACACAATTTTGGTAATGTTAGCACAATTTGGTACTGTTTGCACAATTGGGTACTATTTGTTTCTTTTGGTTATTTTTATTCATTTTGGTCCTTTGGTACTTTTTGCACAACTTGATACTGTCCATACAACCTGGTACTATTTGCACAGCTTACTTTGGTACTTTGGTATTGTTATGTACAGAACTTGATTTTTTTCTTTTTTTGGTGATTTAAGTCCTTTGGTACTTTGGTACTGTTATGTACAGAACTTGCTGTTTTTCAGACTCTGGTGATTTAAGTCCTTTGGTACTTTGGTACTTTGGTATTGATATGTACAGAACTTGTTGTTTTCTTTTTTGGGTGATTTAAGTCCTTTGGTACTTTGGTACTGTTATGTACAGAACCTCGGTACTCTGAACTGTATACCTGCTCTAACAACTTAGATTACTTGACACATATATTTTTGACCAGTCCCATTGTGAAAAATGGACTTCCTCTATGAAGGATGTGGCAGGCCTTTTGGGGCAGTTCAGCGACAAGCCCATTTTCTTGAAGCTCTTGCAAACAGTTTGGCGCAAGCATCCTCAATTTAATGAAGCCAGCACGCTCCTTATGGACGACACAAGATACAAATCATTGAAGAACGATTATGAGTCGTGCTGCTGCATTCGGACATATGAGCCAAAATATTACGATCCGAACAAGCCAAAGTATCTCATGGATGTCATTCTACCATGGATCACAGGATGGATAGATGAGAAGTTCCCCATCGCTTATAGCCGGCGCACACCCCTGTTTGATGTAGAGGACGACATCTCCTTGTATGTTGGTGACTACTTTGTATCTTTAGAAGGGTACTCGTACCGGTTTGACCCCCTTGATGTGTAAAAGATTCTGTAAAAGACTGGCATTTTCGTGTAATAAGAAATTATTGCTGGGCATGAACCTTTGTCTGCAAAAGTTTTACACATGCACTTAATTTTTCTGCACATGATCTTTTTCTTGCCACTTCTTTGGTAATTTTTCTGTTGTTATTTGCATGTGAAGCCTGAATCAAAAGAAATGTCAAATAACCCACAAGCATTGATTACTCCTTCCCACTTTAATTTCTGTCCCATTGATAACTAAACCCGGATTCTTGCACCTGCCTAAGATATTTTCAACCATATTAAAGTATCCTGCTATCAAACAAGGATTAGGCAGTCTGGCTATCAAATCTGGTACTACAAGAGTCAGCTGAAAACAAATTAGCAAGTACACACTACTGATCACAAGTAAGATTCTATTCAAGAGAATTACAACTGTTGTTGCCAGTGGCTAGACTTGTAGTTGGGGTTTACGCTGTATGGCTCCCCTCGTGGTCAGTCCCTTCGTCATATGGCATACTGTTGTAGATATTTTCATATATCTCTGAGGATAGTTTAAAATGGTTATGCAGGCCCGGTTTGACCGCCATGGGGAACCGTATGGATCTAACAAGATGGGAGTACATCATGACCGGTGGTTTCTCATTCAATAGGATATAAGTATCAACTTTTCCCTCAACCAGGGCATAGTACAAACCCTCAACCAGAATTCCACCCTTTACGATCTTGCTATGCCAAAGGTCCTTCAGTACTCTTGGTGCTTGGTACATGGTTTTGGTGCACTTTAGAAGGTAGAAGTCCTTTTTCTCCTCGGCTGCTTTCACCGCAAAGTTATCCCCAATGGACAGTAATTGGCTCAACACCTTAGGGTCTCCTTCATACATAGGCATGGTTAGATCCAAACTCACTTGGGAGGAAAGCAGATCATTGTAGTTCTCCTCATCATCCTCGTCCTCATCACTACCTACTTGTACAGACTCTGTCAATGGCTCAATGGAGAGATATTTCCATTCTTTAGTGCATTGTTGATTATTGCATCTCCTCCATTGCCCATGCACACAAGGATCACAAAAGCAAGACAGCGTCCGAAAACGCACATCACATGGATTGTGTGTTGAGTAGCCGTCAACACAATCGAATGAGCGAGACCCTGCAATTGGTTGCGGCAGTCCCATAGTGGAGAACGCAACACATCATTCGATGAAACCAACCAGAAGACCCTTCTTGTGCTGGCACCCCCACTTTTCCTCGCTGTGTTAAACCTCGCGTTTAGAAAATTGACCACATCAGCCGCACACTTCATGGGCTAGCCATCGGGCTTTAGCTCCTCATGCGTTAAGGTTCTCTTTATAATAGCACTTGCACCATCATGCTCTCCTTTTCAATGTCCTGAAGCGGAGAAGTTGTGCATCATATGCAATCTTGTCAACTGATAATACCTGGCTACAAAATAGTATGGTCGTCATGCCTTTGAACTGTGAAGCGGCACCATCTGACCAAACCCAATGATAACGGAAACAGTGTCCTTGTTGTTTCATCCAACTGTCATGCAAGAGAAAACAATGCTGAACAAAGAGCGTGTCATGGAGCTTATCGTCTTATATGTAAAAATGCAGAGTCTTCTCAATGGCTCCTACTGAATTCCTGATATAAGAGATGTGCACCAGTATTGTGACCTGTGTTGACCACCAATGCATGGACTGAATCTCATTCTGCACTTTAAAGCTGTAATTCTTTGCAAAATCAACAACAGAAACCACAACGTTGCTTGGAAACTTTAGCAAGCAGTCTTTAAATTGCTGGGCCTGCCACCTAAAAACAAAGTTGTGCTTGACAAAGCTTTTCAGATAATCTGAAAAAAGATGAATGAAAGTTGCACTTTTCATCCTTTCCACGACTAACTCCTTCCTCTTCTTCTCGTTTCCTTCAGCATTAACCTGTCCAATATCCACATCCTTAAATATCTTAACAATCACCTCCTTGCTATCTGCTACAATCTCGTCTGGGCAGAATGACAACTTCCTTGCACCACATCTAGGGCACTCTCCTAGCAAGAATCTCTATGCATGATATTCATGATCCTTAGGGCGAGGGCACAATATGAAATCCAGCAAGATGCTTATATGCTGAAAAACTGCCTGGTTTGCATAACACTCACCTACTTCACACTGTGTACCACAAATGGAGCATGTACATGGATGTTCCTTTGCATGATGCCCAAACTTGTTCTGGTGCATTTGATTGAAAGAATCCCTGAATTATACCATCTGTATATGGTAAATATAGTAGCAAGTATAGCGCTCCTTTAATTTTCGGACAAAGAATGGCTTGAGTGTCTCAAAGGACCTAAGTGACAACTCCACCGCAGGATATGTGCTTTTGAATCTTTTGTAGAGCTCCACCCAGATACAAAATTTGATCCACATTAGAGCTCATAATATTACTATAAAATAGCAAAGCATCAAAGTAGTAAACCACCAAATTAACAATGTAAACCACCAACTCATTCTAAAATACCAAATTTGGCACTGTATTGCCAGATTTCAGGCTATAGTACCAAATTAAGTGCAGAAAAGCACCAAACTGGATTGATAATACCAAACTGGATTCATAGTACCAAAGTGGGTACATTTTTGTACATTGCATAGAACTAGCCTGTATTCATAGGACCAAGCAGGGTCCATAGTACCAAATTATGTATATTGCATAGTACCAACCGAATCCATAGTACAAAACAGGGTCCCTACTACAAAATTCTGTACATTGCATGGTACCAGCCTGAATTCAAAGTACCAAACAGAATCCCTAGTACCAAGTTTCGTACATTGCATGGTACTAGCTTGAGTTCATAGTACCAAGCACGATCTCTAGTACCAAATTCTGTACGTTGCATGGTACCAGCCTGAATTCATAGTACCAAACCTAGTACCAAACAGGATCCCTAATACCAAATTCTGTACATTGCATGGTAGCAGCCTGAATTCATAGTACCAAACATGATCCCCACTACCAAATTCTCTACATTGCATGGTACCAGCCTAAATTCATAGTACCCAAAAGGATCATTAGTACCAAATACTGTACATTGCATAGTACTAGCTTGAATTCATAGTACCAAAAAGGATCCCTAGTACCAAATCCTGTAATTCATAGTACCAAAAAGGATCCCTAGTACCAAATCCTGTACATTTCATAGTACTAGCTTGAATTCATAGTACCAAAAAGGATCTCTAGTACCAAATCCTGTACATTGCATAGTACCAGCCTGAATTCATAGTATCAAACAATATCCCTAGTACCAAATTATGTACATTGCATAGTACCAGCCTAAATTCACAGTATCAAACAGGATCCCTAGTGCCAAAGTGGGTACATGTCTGTACCCTGCATAGTACCAATTTGGAAACCTAGTAACAATTTGGGTACTTTTTTCTATACTGCAAAGCTACAAAATGGATCCATAGTTCCAAAATAACAAATTTCTAGATACAAAAAAGTACCTAATTGGGAGTGTGCATTTTTACTTTGGAGCATTTCTACCAAACAATGGTACTATGCATCTGTTTGGTACTATTCAGAATCTAGAGAAGCTTCAAATTGGGTACTAATGAGGTAGGAATTGGTACTAGAATGATACTAGGTTTGGCATGCTGGGAATTGGTCAAATTTTGGTATGCTGGAAATGGTACAATGGAGCTGAGTATTCGTACAATGATTTTTGGCTAACAAGTTGTGGTATTCAGTGTTAATCCAAGAGTAAAAAGGCGAGCAAGGATTACAGTGTGGGCAACACATATTACCTGAATCATCTAGAAGATGTATGGGATGTTTGATGACACATTTTGCCTCAATCCTGTGCTTAAAGATATCCTTTTTGTTAGGAGAAACTCTTGTCTCAGATTTCCAGAAAGCGGCCACCAAATCTCTAGTTTCGATTGTGATACTTGTATGCAGAGGCAACTGTCTGTGACAAGCACTAAGTGGCAACACTTCATCCTCATCTTTCATTCCCAGTCGACTGCTTCCTGCCGCTATATTACGTCGATGAACACCTAAGGCAACAACAATTTTGGACTGGTTCACAGTGGTTATGCTCTGATCACCATTGTTCAGTATCATCGTCAAAGAGGTTCTCTTCACAAAAAGCTCAGTTGAAGAGTGGGGCACTTTCAGTTGAGCCAATGTATTGCGAACGTCGGAAAGAAGACTCGATTGCACATCCGAACTCCTCAACTTGGAAAATGGTAGATGATGCATGAGCTGCTCTAGAATTTCTTGTTGTTCTAGTGTTGTTAGTCCTTGGTTCTGCCGACGCCAACATCTAGCCATGGATTTGCATATATTGTTCCTTGATCTGGTTGTAGCAAGTTCAACTCTCTTAGCAGGGTTAGCCTTGTGTCGTTGCTCACGCTTATTTTGTGCCCAATAGTCCCGCAAAAATACTTGGTTGCTGACAGGTTCATGAATGCTCGTGGTTTCCATCATAGCACCCTCTGTAGATGCAGGTACCCCTGACTCGAGATAGGTGAAGGAATCACGCTCAGTATCCATCGTCATCTCTGAAGATATGGTACTGGCCTGAGCTGCCATGGCTGTATGGTGGGAGAGGGAGGGAGGGAGAGAGAGAGAGAGAGAGAGAGAGAGAGAGAGAGAGAGAGAGAGAGAGAGAGAGAGAGAGAGAGAGAGAGAGAGAGAGAGAGAGAGAGAGAGAGAGAGAGAGAGAGGTGGACGGGAAGGGTGGGTGCTTCACAGAGAACAAAACAGAGAATGTGTGTGTGTGTGTGTGTGTGTGTGTGTGTGTGTGTGAGAGAGAGAGAGAGAGAGAGAGAGAGAGAGAGAGAGAGAGAGAGAGAGAGAGAGAGAGAGAGAGAGAGAGAGAGAGAGAGAGCCAGCTGAATCTCCTTCCCCACTTCTTGCACCCACGTCGTTTATCTGTTATAACCCGTTTTGGGAAAAAAGAATAAAGTAGAGTAAATTATAAAGCCTCCAAGAAATTGATTTTATTTTTTCTCCTTTTTGTTCGATTTTGCATCATTTACTTGGGTCTGATTCTCCTTACCACACCCACCAAGCCTAGGTGGTGTCAAGGACAACCAATTTTGTACCACTATCCCTTGCTTTCAGCCTGGTCCCTCTTAGGCTATTATTCTGGATACCTGCTCATGACTATTATAGTCTTTGACTTTGTCGCTTTAAGGAGTGTAGGTCCAACCTACAATACTAACCATATATATTTTTAATTAACTTTCAAGATCACAAATATTTTAGACTGACTGCTCGCATGAGAGTGATCCACAACGCGAAGAATCATACAAGGATTTTAGAACAAATTAGGTCTTACTTAAAGGACTATTCTCCAAAAAAAGCCTTGGCTGTTAGGACTAGACCTTTTTTGGATCGACGGGCCAAAAACTGTGTTACTTCTTACCCTAAGTAATTCCTTGCTTACTAATAATTTTGTCTATTGTAGACCCTTGCTCTTTTGCAGGGCCTGGAATTATCCTCTGAGCCCCTCTCTGTGGAAATCTCTCTTGTCCGCATATGTATTTGCAGTTTGGATGCTTCTCAATTAATCTATTATTTGATCCTTGCCACATATAAAAAAGTTATCTATCTTACACATGCTTCCTTTCGATGATTGGATCAAGATTTTGGCTACCCTCGACAAGGACTCCAACGATGGGGTTGCTATGATTTCCCATTACATAGCCCAATTACCTATACTTTCTTTACAATATCAACAAGATCTAGCCATGTTCTCTTCTTCTGGTGCTGAGATATCTAAATTTTTCAAAAAACTTATGTGGCCTCAATCCATCTTTTATCATACCTCTACTACTCCGACTATCCCTCAAACTGGTGGCATCTTTTGCGGAGATAGTGCGGTGCTTGAAGTTGTCAAGGAGTTTCAAAACAATCTTTGCTCCCTTAGTGTCTGTAATCTTTCGGAAATGGTACCAAAAGTGTCAAAAGTTTTTACTTTCTTACCTGTTAGGAAAATTGAAATTCAGTCTTTTAGAGTGGATCATCATCTCTGGGTTTTACCTAACAAGGCCTTTCTGGCACCAATTCTTAGTGAAACTTGGGTATATTTGGTTAATCTTCCTGCCTCCACAATTGAGGATTGCATACTCAGGATTCTGAAAGGAGGACAGTTCCTTGACAAAGGGAAACTTATTAAAGCCCCCTTCAACCTTAACCTTTTTGAACATTTCAAATGCTCTTCTAATGCAGGATTGTACATTCAGACAAAAGGGAACATGGAGTTTGCTAAAAGTAATCTTGACTTCTACACGGAGTCAATATGGAATGTATTTCACCCATATGTTAAATTTTCATGCAAGTTTCTTGACCCTAAAACCTCATGCAAATATAACATTATGTGGTTTGACCATGCTATCTGGTTTATCTACAACCATCTTGACCAACTTTTTCCCGAGAAGCCAATGGACTTTCATCTATCCCTTATCTATTCTTGGTTACCGGGCCAAGCCAAACAATTAATGGTTGCTCAAATTTCTTTCAATAATTTTCATGGGCTTATGCTGGATATCCTTAAAGAACTCAAATCCAATGAACGAGGGATTTATTTGACCACTTATGCCAACTACAAAGGTGTTAAGATAATCATCAATTTACTCAAGCCTTGTATTGAAGATGATGACTCCCCCTCGTTGAAAAGACCTAATTCTGTAGTCATCCTCGATAATACATTCACATCGTTTTGGACACCTAGTTCTTCCTCTAATTTTAACAAAGGAAAGTCTAGTAGCTTTACTAGGGGAAGAAAAAGAAACACTCCCATCCAACACCTCCTTGACTTATGATCACCGATACTGTGCAGGTTGCTTTTGGCCCATGTGGAAGGATGCATCTTACTAGGAAAACCTCTTGCAAGGAGTATATCTACATACATTATCTTTTCCAAAGTGAACTTCTGGATTGGGTGCACCCAAAAACAATATTCTGTAAGTGCTTTGACTTACTTTTTGGCAAACATGAAATACTTGATAATGTGCTGATTGGTTGGAAGTATCAACAACCTCTTAATAATTTTGTCTATAGTAATGGTTTTTTACGATAGTGACACTGCTCCGGAGTGTGCATGTGATAAATGTATCTCTTTTTGTAAAGATTTTGATATTTATAGCAAGCATGTCTGCACTTGTGAACTTGATTTAGTTAAAGTTATCACAATCCAGAAAATTTTAGGTAAAGGACTAAAAATGACATCCCCATATTTCCAAGAAATCCATATCTTGCTCTATTAGCTGCTTAATTGACCTTGTCAGTACTCTCCGACTGGAGAAGACAATCCTATTGGACTTAGCTAAAATGGTTGAACAATGTTTCTTTCAAAAAATCTTGCTTATACCATACAAATGATTGTCTACTGAGAGTTCCTGGATCACACCACATCTCACAGTTGAATTTCAAAAGCTTTTGAAAGATTGGTTTATAGTAGGGTTGGATAAAATCTCCAAATGTCCCACTCTTTTGTGCAAAAACTTGCCTTGGAAAGCTGCTCACTCTTGACTATCCGGGAAGGAATTTACACCGCTAAACGTATCTCCTTGTGTGGTTATTGATAAGATTTCCAAACATCTTTTAAACCTTAGCTATTCTCTTCAGGCTACCAAGCTTCCAATGCTTTTTCCCACCTATAAACTTCACAAGCATAAATTGAGATGGATATTTGATGCTTCGATGGTATTTTTACTAACATTACTAAAGATATCACCCTTTGCCTTGACCTTGTACTCTCAGAATTTGAATTTGTTTGTGCAACCAAACAAAAAAATTATTATAACTTTCTCCAAATACACTATAACCCCTTTTGGTGTTGGAATTAGGGTTGCAGAGAAACGCACATAGCTTGGAGAAGACAAAGGAATCTCAAAGCACACAATAAAGAGTGTGTTTCTTAGTATGCAATGGAAAGATAGATAGACCTATAGTGATGGGCGTACATACAATGCTCGGGGGAAAAAACCTCCTAAAGAGGGGAAAAAATGCCCCAGCGGTCCTAGTGTGTTCACACACATCACTACCACATGTATCTGGTAACAAATCCCCCCTGGAGTGATGCGGTGAACGGGAGATGGCACATGAGTAAAGGGAAGTGATATGCCTTGAGGACATGATCAGTCCACAAAGGGAAGTAAGCCCAAAGCTTTGCAGAAAGCTTCAAGGTTCTCACGAGACAATGCCTTTGTGAAAAGATGTGCAAGGTTGTCCTGTGTTGGCACATAAGTCAAGCTGATCTCTCCTGCTGAGAGCCTCTCCCTGACATAGTGGTAATGCACCTCAATGTGCTTTGTGCGAGCATGAAAAACTGGGTTCCTTGCAACTGCCAATGCGCTCTGACTGTCAGTGTAGATAGTGCTGGCAGTGTCTTGTCCAACACCCAAATCAATCATAAGGCGTCTGAGCCATACACACTCAATCGTAGCTGTGAAGATTGCCCTGTACTCAACCTCACAACTCGAAGTGGCCACAGTAGGTTGCTTCTTTCTCAACCATGATATAGATGAACTGCCAAGCATGAAACAAAAACCACTTGTGGACACTCGCGTGTCAAAACAACTAGGACAATCTGAGTCCGAAAAAGCTGTTAAGTCTGGCGGAAATGATCCCCCCTTGGGATAAAACAAGCCAAGATGTAAAGTGCCACTAAGGTAGCGGAAAATCCTCTTAACAGCCTGCCAATGCTTAGACCCTAGGCTATGCATAAATCTGCTGACGTGTGAGACTGCAAACTGAATATCCGGCCTTGTGTTGCATACATAAATGAGGCAGCCAATAGCAATTTGGTAAAGAGTGACATCAGTAGCAGCAGGATCGCCAGCATCATGTAGACTCAACTTCAAACCTGTTTTCCAGTATAGTGGAAATAGGTTGGCAATCCTAAAGTCCAAACTTACATAGCAATGTCTCCATGTAACTTTTCTGACACAAGACAATACCACCATCACACTGCTTAAACTGCATACCGAAGTAATAATGCAACAGTCCCAAAACTTTCATCTTGAAAGTAGCATTCAAATCAGCCTTAAATTCAGCAACATGTCTCTCATTTGTCCAGTGATCAACAAATCATCGACATAAAGAACCACAATGAGAAGTACATCACCCTCACGCTTTGCATACAATGTGCTTTCTGTTGGACTGTTACGAAAGCCTCGTTTAACCAAACGAGTGTCAGCTTTCTCAAACCAAGCACGAGGAGGTTGCTTCAACCCATACAAAGCCTTCTTACATTTGCACACTTTGTCCTCTTGTCCTTTTATGAAAAAACCGCAAGGCTGTGTTACATATACTTTCTCAAATATGTCACCATTCAAGAAAGCAGTAACAATGTCTGATTCATGTACATCCCAACCAAAATGAGCTACCAATGCACATAGAAGACGCACGGTAGTCATAAGACAAGTGGGACCGAAAGTCTCTTCATAATCTATGCCTTTTTGCTATGCATAACCCTTTGCAACAAGTCGAGCCTTATGGCGATCGATCTCACCATCCGTTTTGCGTTTCAACTTGTAAACCCACTTCGTACCAATGGCCTTTTTGTTAGGAGGCAAATCACATAAAGTCCATGTGTCATTTCTATAAGTGCATCATATTCTGATTGCATGGCAGCCATCCAGTTTTCTGAATTCTGTGCTTCATCAAAAGACAGAGGCTCCTCAACATCATGTAAGCTAGACACAGCCAAAGCATAACAATCTGATGCATAAGATGCATGGCGACTAGACAAAGGCACATCCAATTTACTGTCACGTAAAGTGTGCACCAGCCATTTTGGCATACCTCTAGCCTTCTCATTTTCAGCCCTTTCCTCATCAAGTACATCATGTACATCTGCATCGGTAATAGGCTGATCTGTAACATTTTTAGAAACCCCCATAGGCTGTACATTTGACTCATTGGAACTTACATTCGTATTTCCACCACTGAAAAGAGGCAACAAAGTGTCATAAATGTCTCTCTGGTGTGTTTTCACTATTGAACAATGAAATGCACAATCCTGGACATGTGCTTCTTCTAGGTAACACTCGAATTCCTCCGGATTTATACATAATCGTAGAATTTGGTCCGATCCTATATGATACAACCGTTGTGCAATCAACTGGAAGTTTTTTGTTTGTCGAATTGTTTTTTGTTTGGATCTCTCTTCCGTGCTATCAAACCTACTTCCAAAGGAAAGAATACTAACAATTTCCTGAGACCATTTGGGTATCATTTCAATATTGAAAAGATAAGCATCTGGTATGTCATCATCTACTCCTTCAGGAGCTTCCCCGTTGTGTATCCTTGAAAGATGATCCGCTAGTAGATGGGTTTTACCCTTTTTGACCACAACTGTGAAATCAAACTCTAGCAATATAATAAACCAACGTACAATTCTCCCTATATTGCATGGTTTATTTACCAAATACAAAAGAGCTTGATGATCTGTGAAGAACACAAATTTGTTTGCGAGCAGATAATGCCGAAATTTCTTTACAGCATAAATCATTCCTAACCCCTCCCTTTCGGTGGTTGTGTAGTTCTTTTCCGCACTGTTTAACTATCGGGGCTAGCATAACAAACTGGAAAATCCATTATTCTGTCTCCAGGTTGAGCCAGAATACTTTCGATTGCATATGCAGAAGCATCAATGTGAACATGGAATATCTTTTCCCAATTCGGTGCTGATACAAGGTTTTCCTTCAACTTTTGGAATGAAGTTTCGCACTCCTCGGTTCAATCGAAATTGACTAGCAAATGATACAGAGGTTGTGCGATGACTGCATACATATATATGAATCTTCGATAATACCCACAATGTCTCATGAAGGATTGCACTTGTTTCGCATTAGTAGGCGTGGGTAGGTCTACTATGACTTTGACTTTGTCTAGGTCAGTGGTTATGCCATTTCTTGATACAATGTGTCCTAAGATGCGGCCTTGCCTAACCATAAAAATACACTTTTCCGGGTTAAGACAGATTCGATATGTCCTGCATTTTTCAAATACCTTTTGCAAATGGTCGATATGTTCCTCTCGTAGAAGAGAGTGTACACAAAGATCATCCATGTATATTTCTAAGAATATTCTCAGGTATTCTTTGAATGCATGCGTCATTAACCTTTGGAAGGTAGCTGGGGCATTAGTTAAGCCAAATGGCATAACTCGATACGCATAAATTTCCCATTCTGTGGCAAACGCTGTTTTGTGTTGATCCTCCATTGCAATTGCCAGTTGGTTGTATCCTGAAAACCCATCTAGAAAGGAATAAGCCCGTTTCCCCGTCACCCTCTCAAGTACATGTTCTGTGATCGGCAAGGGATAATTATCCCTTATGGTGGCTGCATTTACCTTTTTGAGGTTTACACACTTTCAGTTTTCCGTTCTTTTTGGGGACTACCAGAATGGGTGACACCCAATCTGTATGTTTGATTTCATAGATGAATTCAACTCTCAATAGCTTGTCAATCTCCTCTTTGATTCGTTTAGAAAATGTGTCATTATATGTATAAGGACACTGTTTGCTAGGTGCTGCATCTGATTTCAAAGGAATTGTATGTTGGTATCTCGATGGATCAACTCCTTTGAGGTCTTTGTAGGACCATGCAAACACATCTTTATACTTCTTGAGAAGTTGTGTTAATCGTTCTTCTTCTTCAGGCTCTAAATCGGATGCGATATAGACCGGCTGAGGCTTCTCACATGGTTCCGCGAGGTCTATTCTTTTTGCATTTTTTGGCCCATCGTAAGATTCCTGGTTTGTTCTTTCCCTGACTGGTGGTGTCATTATGATTTTTATATCCTGGATGGTAAATTTTCGATAGTGTGATGTTACATTCATGTTTCCCTTTTCTGACTCCCCTTTACCATCACTATCTCCCTCAGTAGTCCATACCTCTCGTAAAGACCTTTTCAGTTCTTGGTATTTCTCTTTACGCTCCAGTTTGCTCCACTCTTGGTCTTTTGTTGTTTCTTTTTTTTATTTTTGAGATTGTTGTGATTTTGCTTCTGTTTTAGCTTTTCGTGCTTGTCTTTTTTCCTCTTGCGTTCTTTCCCTTCGAACTTTTGAGAATCTTCCTGATATTTGATTTTTTACACAATCCTCTGCTTTTACAAGCATCAAATAGTGAATTTTACATTTTATCCTACGCATCAGGTTCTCTCTCGCTTTGTTCCATACTCGTTTCTTCCTATAGAGTTCCTAGCGTCTAGGGTGCTGATTAGCAAAATCATAAAACTTGATATTCTCTGTTTTCCTCCCACACTCACTTGAGTTGTATGAACACTCATTATCTGCATCCTTATTTATTTCCAGATGTTCAGAGGAGTTATAAAACTCTTCTTGTTCTGGTGGTTCTATCGTCTCATCTCCTCCTGATATAATGCTTACCATGTAGTAGGGTAGCACATCATAGCCATCCTTGTCGCAAAATTTTGTTGTTGGACTATTTGTTCACTTGCCTCATCTATTGTATTTGGCACTATGATAGGCTCTCCCCTAGACTCATAGTCATACGCGAGTTTTTCCTTCGTCTCTACTTATTCCTCTAAAGTTGGTTGGATAGGAATTGGAGCTGGTACTTCATGCCAATTTGCAGGTTTACCAAGCGGGTTTTCCATCAATGATTGAGCTGTTTCAATCATCTTTCTATACATTTCCAACCTCCGTTTTTCTATTTCAGCATATGGATAAGTCATCCATCTTTGCTCTTGGGTTTGGTTTTTTTTAAGTCTGGCTTCATAAGCTTTTAGAAGTGCATCCATCTGCTCATTTACCTTGTCTGCCAGTATTGATCCTTCTGATTCTGCAATTTTGGGCTCTGCTATTTCCTTGGGTGCTATGGTTGCTGTGGTGTGTGAGCTTAAGCTAGCTAGATCCTCTAACCATTCTAATCTATCCTTTGTATGTTTTAACTCCTCGGATAGAGCTATTTGCTCTCGTTCTTTCCTGGCTTTCATACGCGCCTTTCTGGCTTTCCAAGTGCTTCTCTGACTTTTTGTTTCTGAACTTGGGGCATCAGTTTTTGGTTCTTCAATGATGGGTTAGTTCGTCATTGTTTGAGCTTGGGCTCGTATCACCGCCTGAATAGGTATGATTGTTTCATTTTCTGACCCTCCACTAGAAGGCACTGTTTCCAGCATGTTCAAGGTAGTTTTTGCTCCTTTGCTCGCGCTCTTAGGGCAATCAAGAATCAAATGAGTAACTCCACACTCGGTGCAATATGCGTTGACTCTAATGATTTTGTTGTGAGGACAGTCTCTTAGCCAATGGTCTCCACCACACTTGTAGCAGGGTCCTTTAGGCTGTTGAGGTGCTCCTTGAGCTCCTCTTTGTTGGTATACATGTCTCTATCCGCCCATGCCTCCGTTGGCTATGAACAACAATGTTCGTTTATCTAAGCTATATCTTCCTTCTCCTGCTGCCTATGCAGTTGTTGGTGATTCTGTATTTCCTATCATTCTCCATGGTTCTGGTGTCGAGGGTTCTTCCTGTGGATAATAGACAGGATTTGCCGCATATCCACTAGGATCTTCATAATATGTATGCATAGGCACCAAAGCCTTATCTTTTGATTCGGTTACGGCTGGTGTGTATCTTATGCCAACTGGTCCTAATCCTGGTAGGGGTGGTTGTTGCACCAACACTGGTTGTGGTCTTTCTACACCTACAGGTCCTAGTAGGTTGCCTGCTTGATACCTAGGAATTGGTGGACCTTGAGGAGAAGCTACTTAAGCTTGGGGAGCGTAAGGTCTCTCTCTCACATATCCCTTGTTATAATAACATTCCTCTATCCCATGGTTTGTCCATTTTTGTTCAATAGCACACCACTTGGGCTGTTTAGCCTGGGGTTTGGCGTACAAGTTAATCTTTTTTAGCACTTCCTCTACAAGCTTCTCCTGGTTTACAGATACTTCTCCTTTCGGTGCTGTCTTAGAAGACTTGCTTCCACTTTTTTGTGAAGATGAGTCGTCGTCAAGATCTTTGAACTCAACCTCTTTGTAGACCGCACAATTGTCCACAAGGTAAAGAGCCTCCTTGGTTAACTCATTCAACGTCGTGCTCCTCTTCATATGTAAGTCCTTCTGGAGATCTGCATTCAATTAGTCCTTGGATGAATATAAGCATAAGTTTGGACTGAGTTGGCAGTTCTTCCACAGGGAAGAATTTAACATATGTTTTTAGTCTTAGGGATGCTTTTCGCATAGGTTTCCCGTATTTCTGTTTGAATTTATGGATTTGTGAGACCGTATTATGAGCTATCCCCCTTTGTGAGAATTCCTCCATAAACTCGTCAAACACTTCCTCCATAGAGTCAAAGTCTCTACGCTCCACAAAGTCAAACCAAGTAGCAGCATCATCCTCTAGGGTTAGTCCAAACCCTACAAATTGGGTAGGGAAGTCTAGCACCTCTTCCGCTATAATTACACGCACAAAGGCTGCTATATGATCTCTTGGATCTCTGTTTCCTGTGTATTTTTGGTTACCCATTTTTGCACTTGAGAAGGTCTAACTCTACGATGGTCTACAAAACTCATCATTGGATCTCCACGTCCTAATCGATATACCTCCTCTGGTCTTCTGTAGTAAGTTGGTTCCTCTCCCAATGGCTCTCCTAAGCCATAATTTCTAACAGTTCTTGCAAGAGATGGTTCATCTCTTCGAACTCGTTCTATGGGTGGTCTTCTAGGCTCCATTGACCCTTGAGTTTTTGGTTTACTGTCTCCTTGATACCTTGAATAGAGTGGTGGTTCTTGCAAATCCCTTAGCCCTCGTGCGGCTTGATAACCATCTCGGTTTTGGTCTTGTTCCAATGTTGCACTCTGTCGAAGCCACGCCTGCAATGATGGCTGAGTTGCTGGTTGGTTTTGATTGTTGAATGTCTGTTGTTGGGTAGAATGTGAGGTCGCGTCATAGTCCTTTGAAAAGGGATTTGTAGACTTGCTAGGGGTGTAGGTGGCTCTTGGCACTTTGTCGGGGGCATATGTTGATGCTCTTGGAACTGTTGCCTTTTCTACCTCCTCTAGGAGAATGCATTGGTATTCCCGCCCGTATCTATCAACAAAAACAATATCCTTTCCCATTGCAGTTTCATAGGAGAATAAGTAAAGAACATTGTCTTTGCTCAACTCGGTTAAATATGGTTCTTTGAAGCGAAAGTAAGCGACTATTCCCTCACTCTCATGCTTGTAGATTCCCACGTTCTCATTATAAGTTGAAACCCTGGTTGTTTTCTTATCATCCATAAAAATTGCTCCAGGTCGATCAATGTTTGGTGGCGGTGCTTGAGTCTCTGAAACCATTTTTCCCTTCGCCACGTTATCTCCATATCTGTTGTAATCCTCAGGGTTACTAACTATCAGATAGTGGTTCCCCTTTTCGTCTCGGAATCTATCTCCATCATCATAGACTCGAATTATCTCTAGTCTCGGAGCCGGCATTTCTTCAATACAAATACACTTGCGTCCTCGATAGTCAGAATAGACTAGGGCTCCCCTCGAGTTTCTTCCTTCTAAGAAGATCACAGTGAACTTGGAATTATTCAAAGGATTTAGGGAGGTGCTTCCTCCTGGCATAGGTCCATCATAGGTGAAACCTCCTAGCTGTTGACTACCCATCATGAAGGAAGATTTGTCTGACGAAGTGTCAGTATCACTACCTTCCTCAATAATCGGTACTAGTGGATGTAGCCTTGCCTGAGTTGCACTCTCCTCGGTGGACACTAAGCTACCTTGGTCACCTGCCACCTTTTGGTCTCTAAAAATGTACCTTCCTGACCTTAAATGCATCAAACTTATCAATGCAATTTATCACAAATCCAACCACTCACCTGGCAAAGGATTAGTCTCCTCACAACTTCTTGCTTTGTTGTGCTGAATATACCTGTACACAAGCATTTAATTTTGGCAATCGAATCAAAGCATTTAACTGCTAGAGGTGATCTTCGTAATGATTGGTATAACTTGGAGAGTTAATCTCAACCACTACTATATTTTATACATTGCCGATGTTTTGGATTAGGTCTGCTAATCTAGAACTGTACTTCCCTCGGATGTTGGTCAATTTACGTGAAAAAGTCTGAATTCAGTCTTTGCTCCGTCAAATGGCCAAACAAGGTCCAAATTCACTTCTGAAAGAAGTTCTGGAACCCTTAAGCCAAATGGAACCTCACTGTTTAAGCCCAGTCAAATTTTCTCTTCAGTAGGCCCCAGTAGACATCCTACGTGTAGGATGTCTCCTGCTCTGTTTTGCCTGGATTTTTGCACTATGGATTCCCCTTGATCTGCAGAGTTCACAGCTGTTTTTACTTTTTGATTTGGGCTTGTCAAAGGATCAAAAATATGTTCCGACAGTCTGCTGCTAGTCTTGATCAGTCTAATCAACTCCAATTTGGACCAAAATTAACTAGGAGGCTTTCCTCAGGCTATGCAGCACCTTGATATGCCCACAGTCAGTATCTAGCTTTAGTTTCTCGCTTTAGACATCCTACGCATAGGATGTCTTTTTGCCCAGAATGGCTTCAAATTCAAAGCACAGGCTTCCCTTGAGTTGCTGATCACTTTGGTATGCTCAACATTAGGTTTGGAGTGCAAAATCACACAGAAGACATCCTACGCGTAGGATGTCTTTTTGTCTGTTTGATCCCAGACTTGACCCACAACTTCCCGTTGATGTCAGCAACTCAGTGGTATGCTTAGATTTTGGTTTGGATTTCAAAAGTCCCCAATTTTAGCTGTTCTAGTCTTTTTCAGTCAAAAGTGCTAAAGTCTGCTTAGAACCCAATTTTCTCACCCAAATGAGATGAAACCTCTCTCAGTCACTCAATATATCATGTAGATCATGCCCATGCAGTCATCCTATGGTTTTGGTCTTCAAATAATGCTTTGGCACAATTTGGGTAGGATGTCTGGCAATTTCAGTCTATCTGGTCTTATCCTGTCAAGATCTGGTCAAATTTTCACTTTCCAGGTGAAAATAGGGTAAACCCCACCTTCTGAACACATTGGTCAACTCAAAATCCCAAAATTCCCACCAGATTAGCCTGTAGACATCCTACGCGTAGGATGTCTCCTGGATTAAAATTAAATTTTTTCCTGACATAAATGCTCCTGATGCTCTACAGCTCTATCAGAAACACTCACAGTAACTTTTGGACTTCACTTCAGCTTTCAAACACACTTTTGCGTCTTTTTGCGTCTTTTACAACCTTGTGATGAATCTACCAAGCAAGTATACATGCATGAAGTGCTCTAGATCCTGAATCATGATGTCCTACTTACTCTACTCCTACTCATCGTATGAAATGGTGATAATGGTGTTTTGGTTGCTTCCTGGCTTCTCTAGACTCTCAAGCTCTCCTCTCACCGCTTCTACCACTCCAACTCCTACTCAAGAACTCAACTAATATCTAAAACTATCTCAGTCTACCTAAATCTACCTAAGTCGAAGGATCTAGGCCAGACACATGCTTCCTAGACTCCCTCTAAGACCTAGAAAGTCCTCCACCCTCTGATCCTATCTAAATGTAAAATGAGACTCTTGGCAAGCCAAAGAATCCCTATCCTCAAGGACTAGTCTCGGTCACCTACCTAAGGTTTTTGTCCCCAGCAGCAGCGCCAATGTTGGACGGATACGCCGCGACGGACGTCAGCACAGCGAAAACTCACCTGACAAGATTTGTTAGCTAAGGACAAAGCTCGACCCGCAGGCACGTGGAAGCAAGCATAAGGTGTCAACCTACACTCGACTGACTCCTAACTAATTCCTACAGAGGTCTCTGCCCAATGTCTAAGTCACAGCCTTCAGGAGTGCATAAGAGGAAACTTCCTACAACGCTTTCTAGAACCGAACACCCATCAAAAAATCTCAAAACACCATAGAAATTGAATGAGACCCTACTAACACCAATAGGTCGCTCTCCCTAAGGTCTATGATCCAAAACCCCAACCCAAAACTCCCGGTGCAAAATCACGTAGGATGTCTGGCCGAAATTTACAGTTCTTTGTTTTCAAAATCTAAAGTGCCTAATGTGTAGCTCTACTCAATGTCAACGCGTGGATATGTTGCAATGCAAAATCGGACAACATATGCTCACCGAATCACCAGATGAAGCTCGTAGATGGAGCTCACAAAACCGGACCGTACGCGCGCAATGTAGGTATCGGCGCATAGCTCTTGTCGGGGGCAACACTCTGCACTTCTCCGCACTCGATTCGGACTGCCAATGCACACGTAGCATCAAGATGAAGCTCACACTCTCTCTCGTACACAGTACGCTCACTCACAGACTTCAAAACTTTTTTTTTAAATGACAAAAGGTCTTTCATTAAGGTCAAAAAGGGGTATAAATCCCTTACAATTCTCAAACCCTAAAGTTCCAAATTAACCATCTACTCAATCTGAATGTCAAAACTGGGATACGATCTGAAAACTTCTGTAAGCCCCAATATTTACAAGGTGAAATGTCGGGTTTTCTCAATGAATGAATAGTTACAAAAAATGATAATCTACCGAGCCGTCATTTTTCGTAAGGTGTGTCCAGCTTCTAACATATACACTCACTTGCCTATATCATGTTTCTCTCTCTATTATCTTTCTAATGGTCTATCTATGAGTATATTACATGTTAGCAAACATAAATATTGACCTATATATATATATATATATAATTATAGTTTATTATATGTATCACTTTCATTTTCTATCTATCCACTATGTATCTATGTATCAACGTATTTTTCTATGTTTTCAGCTTCTAATAACGATAAAATGATCCCAAAACATTCATATATGCACACATACATGCATACCTACACACATAAGATACACACACACACACACACACACATATATATATATATATTATGTCATTGTAAATGTATGTATCCCTTTCTCTTTATATCCATGTAATCTCTATATCTCTCTATGTATGGACTATTCATCTATTTAGGTAAACATTTGTCATTGCATCAATCATGTATCAATGGGTCTATCGATCAATAAATAGTAAGCTACCAAACACATATATTGAGCCTATCTATTAATGTATAATGGGTCTATCTATCAACAATAAATAGTAAGCTACCAAATATATATATTGAGTCTATCTACCTATTATATATATATATCACACACACACACATACATATCCACCTAATAACTATTCATTTATTTCTATATATTGACCTAGCTATCTACAATACATTATATATATTGATTGGTCAATCATGTATCCATGGTCTATCTATCAATAAATAGTAAGATACCATATATATATATATATTGAGCCTATCTCTCTATGTATTCACGTATCCATCTATCTATCACATCCCTGTTTATCTATATATTCACCTATCTATTATTGATAAATGATCCAAAACTCTATATTTATATGTTTTGACTTGTTATGTACCTGACAAGCCACTATCCTCCTATCTCTCTAATTAATTCATGGACTATACATCTATTTGTGTAAACATTCGCCTATATCTCATAATAAAATTTGTATATCCTATATCCAATGTCCATCCATTATCATTGTACCTAGATTTATATTATAAATCTATCATTACGTCTATTTTAGTTGAGGTTTAATTAGTGAACAAATGGAAAGTATAAGCAATCAAATGTCTAGTGGTGAGATAGATAGATAATATATAAATAGAAGCATGAATATATTGTGATAGTGGATAGATAAATAATAAAAAGTAGATAGATAATCAGTGGCAAGATAAACATATGGACATATGTATACACATACATACACATGCACTCATGCACATACACACACCCATATATATATGTATATATATATATAACTTATTTATTTATTTCTTAATTATTTATATATATATAATATCCAATCGACAAATAATTTACGCATATATAAGTACCCATCTACATAGTTATCTATCAACATGACTATGTGTCTCCTTCCATCTCTATCCATGCACTATCTATACTATATCTACCAATATTTATCTATGTATATATTAAATGTCTATTGACGTGTCGACCTTCTCTCTATACTCACTATATCTAAATATCTATTGACTTGCTGAGATAGATAGATAGATAGATCATAATATATAAGATAGAAGCATGAGTGTAGAGAGTTAATTGATAGTCGAGGTTTATTAGTGAACAAATGGAAAGTATTTAAGCAATCAAAGATCTAGTGGTGAGATAGATAGATAATATATAATATAGAAGCATGAATATAGAGTGTTAGTGGATAGATAGATAATAGTAAGTAGATAGATAATTAGTGGCAAGATAAACATATGGACATTTGTAAACACATACATATACATGCACTCATGCACATGCACACACCCATATATATATATGTGTGTGTGTGTGTGTGTGTGTGTGTGTGTGTATGTATAAATATATCCAATTGACAAAGAGTTTACACCTATATAAGTATCCATCTACATGACTATGTGTCTCCTTCTATCTCTATCCATCCACTATCTACATTATATCTACCAATATTTATCTATGTATCTAAATATCTATTGACATGTCGACCTTCTCTATATACTCACTATATCTAAATATCTATTGACTTGCCTATTTCATGTATTGTAATGTCTACATGCCTCTCTCTTTCTCTCTCTATTATCCATGTAATGGTCTATCCATTAATAATATGTATCAATCTTTAGCTTTGTAGATGAATATATCTATTGGCATATTGACCTATCTCTATACACTAACTTGCCTATATCATGTTTCTCTTTCTATTATCTATTTAATGGTCTATCTATGAATATATTACATGTTAGCAAACATATATATTGACCTATCTATATATTTATCATTATAGTTTATATGTATCACTTTCATTTTCTATATATCCACTATTTATCTATGTATCAACATATTTGTCCATGTATTCACCTTCTAGCACGATAAAATGATCCCAAAACATTCATATCTACACATATACATGCATACCCACACACGTAAGGTATACATACACATACACACACACATTATATATATATATATATTTATTTATATGTATTTGTTTATATATATATATATATATATATATATATATATATATATATATATATATATATATATATATATATATATATATATATATATATTCTTATGTCATTATAAATGTATCCCTTTCTCTTTATATCCATCCACTCTCTCTATCTCGCTATGCATGGACTATATAAGATAGAAACATAAATATTGAGAGATAGTGGTGGATATATACATAATGAGAAGTAGATAGAGATTAAATGGCAACATAGGTTTAATGAACAAATAGAATGTGTGAGTAGTTAGAGGTCTACTAGTGAGATAGATAGATCATAATATATAAGATAGAAGCATGGGTGTAGAGAGTTAATTGATAGATAGATAGTAATTAGTAGATAGAGAATTAGTAAGCTACCAGATATATATATTGATCCTATCTACCTATGTATATATGTATCACATACACACACACACATACATATCCACCTAATAACTATTCATTTATTTCTATAAATTGACCTAGCTATCTACAATATATTATATATATTGATTGGTTAGTCATGTTTCTATGGTCTATCTATCAATAAATAGTATGCAACGAGATATATATTGAGGCTATGTCTATATGTATTCACGTATCCATCTATCTATCATGCATATCCTTGCTTATCTATTTATTCACCTATCTATTGTTGATAAATGATCCAAAACTCTATATTTATATGTTTTGACTTGTTACGTGCCTGACAAGCCACTATCCTCCTATCTCTCTATTCATGGACTATACATCTATTTGTGCAAACATTTGCCTATATATCATAATAACACTTGTATATCCTATATCCAATGTCCATCCATTATCACTTTACCTAGATTTATATTACACTAGAAGAGGAGTTGTCTATAACCGCTAGCATTGCCGCGGAAAAACAAAGCAAAAAGGAGAGAGAAAAAATTGTGGGTGCGGCAATAACCACGGCTATGGATGCAATAGTGGTTTCTCAGCAATAAGCACGGTAATAGTCGTGGAAATATACCCGATGCTATTACTGTGATAGTTGCCGCTCCTATTACCACGCTTATTGCCTCTACATGTCCATTCATGAAATAAGGTGCTCATTTTGGGTGGCCCAAATAAGCACCTTTATTTTTGACCTGCATAAAACAATGAAACACCAATTGTTTTTTGGAAAGTATAAAAATTACCATAGAATTGAAATATAATTTACTTTACCTTGAAAATTTAATATGCAAAAGATCAACTATTTGAAAAAGTTACAATAAAAATTAAATAGTTGTTTATACATTGTGCCACATTGGGACTTTACGAAAGTTTGGATAAAATATTTTTCTATCTAATCCTCCTCTATCTCTTCATCGTCCAAAGGCACGTACGTTTGATCACTTTGACTCTACATAAACCCAAACCAAATTAAACAATTATCAATAGCTTAATACAATTGATACAAAATTACTTGTTTTAACTTACCGCTTGTAGTGATTCAATTGCCGTGTCGAATTGCTCACGAGAGATGTGGTTGTTTTTTAACAACCATCGCCAAGTAGAAAATACCGTATATTGCTCCTGATAACCATCTCTCTGGCTGGTCGAGTAAGAGTGATATTTTCCTAAGTTAGCAATAACAATACAAAATCATCAACTACAATCTTTACAATCACCAATTGACGTTATAATTTAATCAGTCTTACATATTTGTCCTTCCAAGCTCCCTTGCCTCCTGAGCCATAGTGCAT
Organism: Adiantum capillus-veneris; assembly: GCF_014529385.1. Taxonomy (NCBI): domain Eukaryota; kingdom Viridiplantae; phylum Streptophyta; class Polypodiopsida; order Polypodiales; family Pteridaceae; genus Adiantum; species Adiantum capillus-veneris. The sequence goes on from NC_140931.1 coordinate 114,543,755, forward strand.
GAGAGTTTGTCTCGCGCGAGCCTCGCATTGTTGTCTGTATGATGAGCCCGTCGCAGCTTGATTGCTCTTTTCTTGAATTGCCCACTCCCACTCCGTGTCTGCCATGTTGCCACCACGGTAGCTCCTATCTAGATCTTTGACTTGGTTGGCTGCTGCGTGCTGCACACTCAAATTCTTGTTTGTCTTTATGTAGCCCTCCAAACACTATTGTGAAAAACGTTGATCAGGGGCATTCAAAAATCTAGCTAACAGCACGTCCTCAATATATTGTGCATGATCAAGCAGTTGGTCTCTAAACTTTATAAAACAATTCTTATAAATGTATAAGAGTTTATAGATGGCGTCGAAATGCCCTACCCTGTGCTATGTCTAAGTCCACCTCCCCGCCATATTTAACCCTGTAGTAGCACCCATGCTCTCTGGCACGGGCGCATCAGTATCCTTGTCTTCTACGTCATGGGTGGAACGCTCTGAAAGTGGAGACTTCGTCGCTACAAAAACAAGCAAAACCACAAGATCCACCACCACTTCGTCTCTCACGGCGCTCGCTGCCCTGAGACGAGCGTCGATGCGCGTTGCTAGAGGAAGTTCCTCGATGGTGTTCTGGCAAAGCAAGAGTGGAATGGAGTGGCGTAGGACCCTATGATGCAATGGGGGTGGGACCCTACGATGGAAGGGGAGTAGGACAATAAGAAGTGGTTGTAGACTTAGGTGTCGTCGATGCCAGGCTCTGTAGGTAAAGAGTCCCTCCCTAACTCCCCCATGGTGTAGTCTGCGGATAAAGACCGTAGTTGGCAAGCTACTGCAGAGTGTAGAGACCAAAAAAATTCTCTATCTCTCGAAGGTACTGGTCTCGTAAAGAGAGATCCCGCTATAGGTCTGGATCTACGATCAGTGGAGGAACCTGACAAGGGTAGGTGTAGGATGGCCATGCTTGCAAATAACAAAAATAAACCTATGACACTCATGGTTTAGGGTTAACTATCCAAAAACATTCTTTATTTCTTTGCTTGTTCTCACCAACTCAAGACTCGGGTCCACTGGAGGCGATGTCCACCCCGGGTGGGAGCCCACTTGGGATGTGAACCAGCCAAAAGAAGAGCCAGCTGACTGCTCCCCACCAGGTGATCTCTCGTCTGACATCTACAAAACAAAGAGCAATATAAGATTAAGCTTTCTCCCCTACTCACTTATCTATAAATATGTACACAAGTATATTAGCACACAGACATGTAGATACCAATACATACTAGTAGACCTAAGTAGGGGCTAGTAGTGCCAAGGTCAAGTGGCACCTCTTAGATATCATCACAGTCTCAACCGTGGTAAAACTAAAGGTACGTTGTGGTAACCATGCAAGACTAGACCAATGACCGCAACGCCACAATTAAAAAGGGACTATACCCAAGAGGAAGCGTCTAACCTTCGGGTGTTATGCTCCCATACTTAGTGCATACATACATGCATAAACAAATAAATATGTACACACAAATATATATACAATTGCATACTATAGTCATCGTTTTGAGTATAGATAAATAATTATGGTTGTAATGTAGCCATTTTTTTATTATAGATAAATAGTTATGGTTATAAATGTAGCCATCTTTTTGTGTTGTGCGCAGTGCGAGAGTGCTCGTGCTTCTGTAGAGTGCTATGAAGAAGAGCTTCTTTACTATGCTTCTTGTGTAGCATCCCTTCATAGCGTATCGCATGTCTGCCTACATTCTAAGGTACGGTATAGTTAAAAGTTGTCCAACCGGACGCCTCTTTCCCTCTCTCTCTCTCTCTATCTATCTCTCTCTCTCTCTCTCTCTCTCTCTATCCTCTCTTTCCCTCTCTCTCTCTCTCTCTCTCTCTCTCTCTCTCTCTCTCTCTTTCTCTCCACACACACACACACACACATATACAGCTCCACAAGGGGAAAATGGCTTCCAACCTCAGCTTCTTGACCTGCACAACGCATTACTGGTGGGTGATGTGCAGGTGGTGGTGGCGGGCAAAGGTCGAGAGGGGCTGGCCTTATCAATAGTTTATGCATCCGATGGCACTGTGCAGGTAAAGAAGCTGAGGCTGGAAATTGTTTGCCCCTTGTGGACCTCTGTGTGTATGTGTGTGTGTGTGTGTGGGGGGGGGGGGAGATAGAGATATCAAAGAGCCCCCAAAAGAAGTGTGAGACTGTGACTCTTTTGTGATCAGCTATCTAGTTGCATGGTGTCAGGGCCTTGACGAGATCTATCGCAGTCAGTTCGAGGTACGCTAATCTTGCGGGGGAGTGATCTCATGATTACGGCTCGTCCATCACTCGCGGAGACGAGATCGAGCCTCAAGGGAGGGACAGTAGTTCAATATGTTTAGTCTTGTGAATTCTGATGCATCAGTGTAGCTCGCCATTCGTCGAAAATTATGGATGACCGTTGGGACTACCACTTGTCTTTGCATGTCTACACACTAAAGGCGCCTTCCCACTCATACTATCTATTTCTGTCCCTCTCTATCTATCTCTCTCTTTCCCTCTCTATTTCTCCCTATCTCTCTTTCTCTATTTCTCTCTCTCTCCCTCTCTCTCTTTCTCTTTCTCTCCCTCTTTCTATTTCTCTCCATCTCTCTCTCTCTCTCTCTCTCTCTCTCTCTCTCTCTCTCTCTCTCTCTCTCTCTCTCTCTCTCTCGCTCTCTCTCTCTCTCTCTCTATCTCTCTCAATCATAACTTCTTCATTTAAACTCCGATTTAGGTGATCTATAACCTCAATCGAAGAGCACGAAGCCCTCTATGCATTGATGTAAAGACAAAATTTTTCTGAGCAATGGAAGGCTTTGCTGTAACAGCATCTTAGAACTGAAAAAACTGTCAAAACTTTGCGTTTTTGTTGCCGACTTGAAGGCAATGTGGGACAAAACTCGCAAGGGTGGAAAATCCACACTCACCATGGAGAATGATGCAAAATCTCCAAGGAATTTGGATGCTAATCCAACCACATCGTCTACAACAACGGAAGCAATGATCATGGCTTACTTGATCTCATTACAAGAAATCATCAACAAGCAAGGTGAAGAGTTGCGCGCACGTGCAATGGAAAATGGTACGTTAAGAGTTCTTTTTGTGGAGAATGAGCACCTCAAGAAGATTCTTGAAATGCAAACAACACGCTTGGTGCATCTTGAGAATGAAGTTCAAGAATGTAAGCGCTCTCTTGTGAACATGAATGTATTAAAAGAGCGCTTGAGAAAAGTTGAGATGATCATGTATTGAAAGAGGAAATGTTAGATACAATACGACATGATGTATGTGAGATGAGAAATGCATCCAAATCATGGGCTGATATATGTAAGGATAATGTGGTTTCTACATCTCCTATCATGCAAGCCGTTCTGCAAGCAAAGAATGTAGAGAATGTGGACACTCAAGAATTGCAAGAACGGCAAAAACACTCAAAGAACATTGTCATTTGTGGAATCAAGGAGAAAAGCATGGAAACACCCCAATCTCTTGCAGTTGCTATTGAAGAGTTTTTTGCTACACACTTTGGCATGTCTGGAATCATGGGTTATGGTGCACATTGTGTTGGAAAACAAGGAGCCCTATTGTATGTACCATGGCTGATGAGGTAAAGAGAAAGATCATCCTTGACAATAGTTGGATCTATCTCAAAGGAACGGGTTGTAATGTATATGAGAATCGCACTCTTATGAAACAAAATGTATGTCGCAAAGCATATGAGGAAAGAACCAAAAAGGTCAAGGTGTCATCTCAAGAAGAAAAGTCACTTGAGGAGGATGCAAGTCCACCCAACAAATAGGGGCACATGATCTATGAGACAAACTTACGCTTGTGAATAAGATTTTGGAATTGTAACGGCTATCCACGGAATGTGGAAATTGGTATTGATGAGCTTACCAATGACTCCGATGTGATACTTCTTGTCGAAACATGAAAGCATGATGCGCAACGAATTCTTGGATTTGACAAATATGATGTACATTTTTTGATGTGGACCAAAAATGCAAAGCAACGTAGAGGCCAAGGAGGCATAGCATGTATGATCAGAAAGGGTTTGAAAGATGTTTCCATTTTCAAAGAAGATAAGTATAACTGCTACTTATGGCTGAAAATCAGCCCACCCAATTGTCAAGTCATGTTTGTGGTTGGTTGCTACATTTCTCACTATGACTCCAACTTTTATGCTCGCTTGGATATGGATAGAGATCAGCCCTTTGTTGAACTAGGGGAAGAAATTGCTCATTACAAGGACCAAGGTGAAGTCATTGTCTTTGGAGACATGAATGCTTGCACAAATAGGTTACAGCACGAGACACAACAAGTTGACATGCCGCATGTCTCAAGAAGAATGGATGACTCATACATGTATAATCAAAGTTCTAATGATGCAAAAGAATTGGATCACTATGGGAAGTCACTTCTACATATGTGCAATAGTACCATAATGCTCATTGCAAATGGTGTATCTTTATGGCAAGGCACCAATGACTTTACATGTAGAAAGCACATGGTGATAGTGTGATCGACTATATGTTGTTTTCGGAAGCCACTATAGAATGCATACAAAGCTTTACACTTGATGAATGGAATCCGGAATCATATCATAGGATACTATGTATTGACCTCAAGTGTGGTAAAAGACCCGAGCATGTAGCCTCCATTCATGATGTGAATCATTCGTACCTATTTCTAAACTTCAAACGAGCACTTATATATGCTGATATGGTGGACCAAATGTTAAGCATGACAGAGCATCAAGACAGCTCAACATTAGAATGCAAGTAAAAAGTTTTCAAAGAAGTAATTTGCTCTTGTGCGAGGGAATGATTTTCGGTGAAACACATGTCTTGCAAAGGATCTAAGAAAGGTAGCACCAAGAAGAAATGGTTCGACATGGAATGCAGTCAAGCCCAAAAACACTTGCTAAGGTTGGATGCAAGCAAAAACAAGGAAGGTTACTTGGAACATTCACACACATACAAAGCTCTTGTTCAAAAAAAGAGGAGAAGGTGGGAAGTCAAAAAACAACTTCTTTTAGCGCAAGAAAAAGCACATGCATGTGGCAAGTTTTGGCAAAGTCTAAAAGGCAAGCGTGTTGAGAGCTTTGGTGACTTAACTCTTGAGGATATGTATACGCATTGCAAGAACCTCTATGAGCAGGGATTTCAAAATGACGTGATCACACTATAATTTTAGGTTAATAACAATAGAAATGCAAAATAACAAATATTTTGCTAATTGACATTCATCTTTTTTGACCTCCAGGGAGACCTGGAGACCGGCTCGTAGCCCGCCGGGCTAATTAGTTGGCCCGTCGAGCCTGCCGGGCTAGTGAGTCTTCCCGGCGGTCACGCCGGGTAAAGCTATTTGCCCGCCGGGCCCGCTGTAGCTCAGTATGCTATCTCTTCTTTCAAGTATTATTCAAACCAAACATTAGTGTTATAATCAATATCACACACAAGCGTAATAGTGAATCCTGAAGGGAATAAACCTCAATCTACTCAAACATGAGTAAGAAAATACAACGGTGAATCAAATATGTGATCAGTCCATCCCAAAAGTAGAGATATCGACCCAAAGATTCACCTTCCTACCTCCTTTCATGAATCAGTCCAGTCCAAAAAAGAACTAATGACCCATGATTGGAGCTCTAATCGAAATAGCAAGCAAATACAACGGTGAATCAAACATGTGATCAGTCCATCCCAAAAGTAGAGATATCGACCCAAAGATTCACCTTCCTACCTCCTTTCATGAATCAGTCCAGTCAAAAAAAGAACTAATGACCCATGATTGGAGCTCTAATCGGAATAGCAAGCAAATACAGTGATGAATCAAACATGTGATCATTCCATCCCAAAAGTAGAGATATCGACCCAAAGATTCACCTTTTTACCTCCTTCCATGAATCAGTCCAGTCCAAAAAAGAACTAATGACCCATGATTGGAGCTCTAATCGGAATAGCAAGCAAATACATCGGTGAATCAAACATGTAATCACTCCATCCCAAAAGTAGAGATATCGACCCAAAGATTCACCTTTCTATCTCTTTTCAAGATTAGTTCAGTCCAAAAAAGAACTAATGATCCATGATAGAAGTTCTAATCAATTTAGCAAATATAACGGTGAACCAAACATGAGATCAATCCATCCCAAATGTAGAGATACCGACGCAAAGATTCACCTTTCTACCTCCTTTCAAGAATCATTTCAATCCAAAAAAGAACTAATGATCCATGCTTAGAGTTACATTAAGTTTTTTTTTTTTTTAAAGACTATTCATTTTTTTACCTTTAGTTTTTCTTCTAAATTTTAAAGGATGACCAAATTTAGAGGAAGAGGTGATGTGATGTGAAGGGTTATATAGAGCCGCCAAATATGGAGGGGATACACGATGGGCCCGGTGGGATTCTTGCTTGTCCCGCCGGGCCTGCCGGGTTTCATATTAAACCCGGCGGGCCTGCCGGGATTGTTGGTTGTCCCGCCGGTTCTACGTTTTCTACCGGTTTTCGTAGGTCATGACATTAGATATGTTATTAACATGAAAAAAATAGTGATAATAACAGCAATAATTAACATTTAACAAAATGCGTCATCGCGTAATTAAAATCCCTGTCTATGAGAAACCCAATGTTGATAAGATGGAGTGTTGTAGCTCCCTTTCGTTTATGCCTCCCTTCTTTACCATTGAAGATGTATGTTGAGTGCTTGAGAAACTTTCTACCCACAAGGCAGGGGACCTTCAAGGTGTCAAGGCTGAAATGATTAAATGGACAAGCAAGAAAACACAATATTGGATATGCGATATGTTTAACCTTGAACTTTAGCATGGCATGCCTCATGATTGGAGTGAAAATTGGATCAAACCTTTGCACAAAGGAGGAGATGTAAACAATGTGAACAACTACCACACTATAATGGTTGGTTCTTTGATGGAAAAGTTATTTGGATGTATCATGGAGATGAAGATAAGTGAATGGGCTGAAAAGAACGGCAAACGTGCGCTAGGCCAAGCAGGTTTTCGAAAGCATCATAGCACTATTGATCACCTTTGTCACTCTTCGAGTTCTTATGGAAGCGTCTCGATTGAAAGAAAAAAAGTTGTATTGTTGCTTTGTGGATTTCAAGAAAGCTTTTGACATGGTACCGGGAGGAAATCTTTGGAGACGTATGCAAAGCCTTCAAGTGCCGAGAGAATTTATGCATGCAGTCTTTCGCATCTACCAAAAAGTGATATGTCGACTACGTATGGGAGATGGAATTTCAAGATTTTTTGCAAGCACCATTGGTGCCAAACAAGGATGCCCACTTTCCCCAACCCTCTTTGGGCTACTCATTGATGAATTGGAATGCATGTTTCTTGATTTTATGCAACAAGAAGGCATAGAAGAGGTTAAGATCGGAAATGCGGTGATCATGCTTTTGCTTTATGCCGATGATGTAGTGCTCTTGGCACATACCTTAGAAGATGCACAAAAGCTTATGAGTGTCTTGGAATGCTTTTGCCTACATAGCGGGCTGATCGTGAATGGATCCAGAACCAAGGTTATGCTTGTAAAGACCCTCAATGATGAAAATCCATGCATTGTATACAACAATGAGCAACTTGAAGTGGTAGATTACTTCAAGTACCTTGTCCTTGAGATTCCATCCAATCATAGATGGAAGGATTGCGCAATGCATTGCTTGGAAGCCAGAAAGAGGGCTTATTATGCATTTGAGAACATGTGCAATGCTGGAGGGATCAAGTGTTGGGCTCTCAAAAAGTACCTCTTTGACACATTGGTGACACCGGTGCTTCTTTATGGAGTAGAGGTGTGGGGTGGTAGCGTCGAGAAGTCTACTTGGAAAGAGTTTGAGAATGTCCAAAAGCGTTTTCTCACCAATTTTTTTCAAGTCAAGACACAAACACCCTACATGCTCTTACTTCTTGAGTCCGGATCGCTTCCCATTGAGGTCTTGGGCATGCAAAGGGTTGTGGAGTACATGCTTAAGACACAACGTAGCCCTTTGTATTGACTTCCTAGAATCGCATATGAAGCAAGTCAAAAGGTCCAAAAGACATGCAAGAGCAAAATACTAAGTTCGGGGTGGATGCTTGACATCAAGAAATGGTTTGGAAGATGGGATGCATGTCACTTGGTCAAGGATACATCGATCGACTCCCACGTTAATGAGGCCTTCTTACAACGCCAATGTATCACGGCTTGGGAGAAATTCGGAGGTTCTTGCTTCAGCCATTACACAACACACATTGCCCCAAACTACAAATCTCTCTTCTTCTCCGAGCGTGGTAACCGAACCCATCCCTACATCCTTGAGCCCATCCCATTGAGTGCGATCCACACCATTGCCTCCATTCGTCTTAGCTCGCATTCTCTACACTCCGAGACAGGACGTTGGGGAACTGGCGAGGAGTCTCATCGACTTTGCACCTTATGCCCTCGTCAAGTGCGAGAGAGTGAGTACCACACACTACTTGAGTGCTCAACTTTTGACCACATTAGGTCCTCTTTTCCCCATACCATTCAACCATGAGCTCTCCCTACATACCTTCCTCTCCCAACCACGATGTGAACTCTCTATTGCGATGCTCATTTCAGCAATTTTTGAGCATCGAGAGTTACTTATGACCTCCACTCACACCATGTGACATGTTCATTTGGTCCCATAGGTCATATTTGACCTCCGAGGACGACAATAGAACTCTCTCTCTCTCTCTCTCTCTCTCTCCTAGCTATCTATCCCTCTCTCCCTCTAACTATATCTATCCCTCTCTACCTCTATCTATATCGCTCTATCCTCTCTCTTCTCTTTATCTCTCTCTCTCTCTCTCTCTATCTCTCTGTTTCCTTCTCTCTCTCTCTCTCTCTCTCTCTCTCTCTCTCTCTCTCTATCTATCTATCTCTCTTTCCCTCTCTCCCTCTATCTATATCTATCTATCTATCCCTCTTTCTCCCCCCCCCCCTCTCTCTCTCTCTCTCTCTCTCTCTCTCTCTCTCACTCTCTCTCTCTCTCTCTCTCTCTCTCTCTCTCTCTCTCTTCCTCTTTCTATTTCTCTCTCTCTATCTATCTATCCCTCTCTCCCTCTATCTATATCTCTCTATCTATCCCGCTCTCCCTCTATCTATCTCTCTTTCCCTCTCTATTTCTCCCTATCTCTCTATCCCTTATCCCTCTCTCTCTCTCTCTCCCCCCCCCCTCTCTCTCTCTCTCTCTCTCTCTCTCTCTCTCTCTCTCTCTCTCTCTCTCTCTCCCTCTTTCTATTTCTCTCCCTCTGTATCTATCTCTCTCTTTCCTTCTCCTTCTCTCTCTTTCTCTATTTCTCTCCCTCTCTCCCTCTCTCTCTCTCTCCCCCCTCCTCTCTTACTATCTCTAACAAACCTAACATTTTTAACATTTGCTAATCTAACAAACTGAGCAATGCAACCATTTTCAAACAAGCGTCTCTTCTCTACCATGCACAAAGAGACATTTCAACAATGAGACCATTTCGGAAATGAACGAGGTATGTCATGATATCTCTACTTTTTTAATTTTTTAGGCTTTATGCATGTGTGTGTGTGTGTGTGTGTGTGTGTGTGTGTGTGTGTGTGTGTGTGTGTGAAAACAATAGGGAAAGAGAGGGGAGGAGCGTTGTTTTGTGTTTACCTTTCGTTGTAGCGCGGTTGTCGGCTAGGTTGAGCTTCCAATGACGAACGCGGAAAACCCCCTTCGATGAACTTGTCCTTGACCCAAAAATACGTATGTGTTTGTGTGTGTGTGTATGTATTGATGTTGTGCTTGAGATGGAGTAGGGAGAGAAGGTGTAGGGGGGGGGGGGGGCGTGATGGTTTGGGATGTGGAGAGGGAAGGGGTAGGGGGAAGGTGAGGGAAGGGAGGGGCGGAGCTTGGAGAGAGAGCGATGGCGGAGAGGAAGGAGAGAAGAGTATGCAGCAAAAACGCGGCATACTCTACCTTCTTGCCTATTTTAGGCGCCAAGAATTATTGCGGATATTACCACGCCTGTTATTGTGCTTGTTACCGCTCCTATGACTGCAACTGGTCATTTCAAACGGATACATGTGAAACTGAGGTTGCAGGAGGGGGGGGTACACACCAACCCCTCTACCCTTAGCTATCCATTATTCCATTTTTTAGCCTTTTGAGTTTTTTTATGAAGGTTTTTAATTTGTTATGGATACTTTATTTGTAGTACTTTTAGATGTTTATTAATTGCTTGTTTTAAGTTCTCTTTTACTTAAAAATAAATTTAGCACTCATTGTCATTTATTCTCTTTGAAATTTACTTCATGTAATTTTTTTAATAGAATTTATGGATTTTCTAATTATTTATTTTTTAGGACACATGGCTAAATAAACAACATCCCACGTGTGCAAGACATCGAATGGGATGATCGTGGTCCCCCTGGAGGTCTTGAGCGCAATCAATGGCTCAAGGAAAAAACTCCTTTGTCCTTGCGCTAAGTGCAAAAGGGAAATCCCTCGCTTGAAGCGCATTGCCTTGGAGCACGTGGAGAACGAAGGGCTTTGGCATCCTCAAAAAAGCGCTCGGAGAGATGAGAGTGTGACTCACTTGTCTCTTGAGGAGGTGCCCCATTGGTCTGTGTTCGCTGGTGGTACACTAGTGTGCAAGGCCAAACGGCAAAGGCAAGAGCCACTAGGCAATTTGGGTGCACCGCATGGTGATCCTTACATTGGCTCTACTTCGGCAGCTCCTATGGTGTCTCTGTCGCACTTTGAGGCAGAGGATGAGCACATGTTTGACATTTGTGATGAGTAACTAGCGCATGAGCATGACGTGTGCGAGGAGGATTGTCAGACCTGCACTAAATGGTCTGTCGAAATGGAGGATAGATTGATGGCGAGTGCTCGAACACCTCTTTACGATGGTGCACGGTACTTGGTGCTCCGAGCATCATTGGAAGTCCTCAACTTGCAAGCAAATTTGGTTGGAGTAATTCAAGTGTCAATGCACTACTTCTGTAAGTATGGAATGTGGCTTTTATATACTCTCCATTCGCTTTATGGTGCCATTGTGAGCGGGATGGAAACACACACAACACCTCTATAATGACCCGACACACACTCTTGGGATGATACACACACACTATTGGGCACCACTTGGCTTACACAATCCACCTGGCCGAGACAGGGAACACACCAATGGAGTGATAGGAGAGAGACTACCCATTTACCCACTCCACACAAAGACACACACACACACACGCACCCAAAAAACTCAGCTCAAAAGAGGAGAATTTCTTATGTTTAGTTACAATTGAGCTTAGGATAACACCAATGGGGCAAATAGCTCACACAATATGGGTAAAATATGTCAGATACAATCACAAATTCGAGCAAAAGCTTTGCTCGTAGGAGAAACTTACACAGCATCGCGTCTAGAACGGCCCAAAATCCCAGTCTACAATGTCAAAGTGCTCAATTTATGGCTAAAACAAGCTCCTAAAACAGCAAAAACACAGTTGTGACTGTTCCTCCTCTTCTCTCCACGTTTATTCTGATATTCTCTCAGGTTTTTCAATTCCCACACTTAGCTTTATTACTTGGGCACCTTTGGTCTTTTAGTTGACCTCAAACGGACCCCGAACAGGCCAAAACGTGGCCTCGCAGTGCATAGTTGTCACCTTGCTGGATCCATCCGCACACCTGGAACTCTACTTTTTCCGATAATGCATCCCGCAACCACATGAAGTGGCTCCAAAATATGGTCCTCATGATGAACTTTTTACATAATTATCACAAGAAAACACCCACGTTGTGTCCGTACTTATCCACGTGCAAATATTGACCCCATTCAACCTCCTGACGCCACAGGATGCCATCTGACGCACCTACTTACCTCATGTCGTCGACCCGCGGATAGCTTCCTAGAGAAGTTTTACGTACTACCAACTCATCATTATTATAGCAAAAATGCAGTGGCACTGGTGATAGTGAAAATCAATGCACTATGTACATGTTGTCCTACCTGTACACATGGGGACCCCACGTAACCACCTGGCTCTGGAAAATGGGTAATTCTTTATTTTATGCACCATGCATGGGTATGTACATATACGCAATCACTTATTCCAGAAAACTCTTGACATAATTTGCCTATCCCGTAGCCTGCTAGATCATTCATGATCAGCGGCAGCAAAAGAGATATGAGACTCGCCACGTCAGAAGTCTCCTCATCCCTCACCAACATTACTTGTTCTGTAGACCACTCATCTTGTTCCACCATCATTAACCTGGCATGATATAATTTAAGACGCAATCCATTTACGCTTGACTTATGTAGAATCCTATCCAGGTTAGCCAACTGATATGTACCATTTGAAAAACACTCCACTGCCTTGAAAGGGACATCCCACGTAACTTGAAACTTCTTTTGGAATGTGTTGTCCAACTTACTGTTGTAGTGCAAAACCAAGTCATGCTTCTTGATACCCTTACTTTTGACCTTTTCATTTATCTTTGCCAAATACTTATCCTGTATCTGGCCATAATGTTCCAGTGCACTCATCCTATCCAGCGGAACCTCTTGTAACTATAAGAGCCTCTCTTTGAATGCATCACTAGGTGGCCCAAGCAACTTCTCTAACATCTTGACTGCAGGCAACTCCACTTCCACAGGCAATAGTGCTTCCTTTCCATACACCAATTGAAATGGAGTAAACCCTATACCTGTCTTCACCGAAGTACGATAAGCCCATAATGCACTAGGAAATTCCAAATCCCAATTCTTTCCTTGGTGCTCTATCACTTTCGAAAGAATTTGTACCAACTCACCATTGAATCTTTCATTTAAGCCAATACATTGGGGATAATAAGGAGTGGTATGCTGGTGCCTAATCTTCATCTTTGCGCATAAAAAGTCTAGCAGTTTAGCTCTAAATCCCGGTGATGGCCAAAATTCTTCGTGCTCGATTGCCATCTTTAACAACAATCAAAGGATTGTCCCTAGTGATCTTGGCCTCCAAAGCCTACACATATGCATCCACTATAGCACTTACATAGACATGTCAAAAGTGGTCGATCATGAGGTTGTGCGGCTCTTGAATGCAGTGATTGAGGAGAATCTGAAATTCATCATCTTTGCCCAACCCTCTTGTTGAGCATTAATGCTCAACTCAAGCTTCACTGGAGAACTATGATCACGTGTGTTTGGCGGATGAAGTGACGAAGCTGCGGTTTCCAAAGATAGAATCTACATTTTTTCGAAAATATGGACCTTTTGTAAAAGATCTTCTCTGAGCCGAGAACTTGTAAAAGAATTTATGATTATTTCTCTGGGAGCAAATGTATATAAGAGAGCCAGTTAGAAGTTTAAGAGCTTTTGGCCGGACAAGCCATTTGTAAAGACCTAAACTATAAAGATCAATTTTGTAAGTTTGAACATTATCTTCTTTATGAGAAACTGAGAAGACAACATACGTTTGAGAGCTTCTTCTTGCTCCAACTTGTAATCTTCGCTACTGTGGCTACGGTAAATCGAATTCAATTTTGTTTGTTGCACTGTGTTCCTCTTACTTTGCTCTTCCATTCAAGTGTAATCATTCAAGATTCGGTGTAGATTTTCAACTACGAGTTTGAGACCTTAAATCGCTGTTTTGAATGCTTATATGCGCATTTTATGTTGTTTTGATCCTAGGAAAGGCTTTCTGACTTTGAGACGAACAATCGCGATCTTTGTACCTCTCCAAAATGATGTGACAGTGATAGGATATGTTCCTGATAATCTCATGTAGCTTCCCTTCAAGTTTCGTGCGATTCCAACATGATTTCCATGGTAAACGGGCGTGATGACGGTAGAGCTGTGTAGAAGGACATAGGCAGATTGCTTGGCTTTTGTGCGTATGATTTGCTTGAGAAGTCAGTAGTTGCATCTCCTCGACTTCACTTCATTAGGATTGACACCCTAGTGAGTTTCCATGCCTCATCCTGGTCGCTTCCCTTGTATTGATATTTTATGTTGATGCGTGAGAGCTATGCTATGCATATCCGTCGCGGCGACACGCAAACATTGGCGCCACTTCCGGGGAATGTACCTTAGGTGATGAGTGAACGAGTGCGCAGTTAGCTTCCTTAAAAGAAGATCAATCCATAAATCCATATTACACCTCAGTTAGGCTGCTAGACAGGGGTTTAGAGCTTAGTGGAGTCTTTAGTCAATGGACCGGTTGTTAGGAAATACGACGTAGCTAAATAGATATTTGAGTAGATTACTTAATGGAGAGAGATATATTTCACACACAAAAGATTATAGAGTAGAGAGAGAGAGAGAGAGAGAGAGAGAGAGAGTACACACGATATACGTGGTTAACCCAATGTGGACTACGTCCACGGGAAAGCAGCCACTCAATGGATTTAGTACTTCAAAACAAGAAGTAGTTTACAAAGGGATTATACCCTTAATGGAGCTCCCACCTTGCTTCACTCTCACCACCTCACACTCACCTTGTTGCATCAACTTCACACTATGAAATGTGTGTAGAAATGGCCTCCTTTTATAGGCCAAAAGGGTTGCCCTCTCTCATGAGAGGCAGCCATGTGTAGCCGTCCTTGTGTAGATAAGTCCAAATCGGACCCTCCAATCCGCCCATGTGTGGCTGCCCTTGAGAAGACAAGTCCGCTCTTGAATTCAGCCACCTTCCATTGAATTTGGCCATCGGCCAACGGCCAACCGACGGTTGTTTTCCTACCACTTTTCGGCCGCCCGCCGTTCGGCCATAATATTCCGACGAGGGAAAAAAAAAGTCTCGGGGGCTTACGCCCCCGAGGCCCCTAAAGTTCCCCCTGATTTTTGGCTGTGAAAATTTTGGTTTCCGGCGAGTGATTTTCCTTCAGGGTGAAAGCATGTTAACCTGTCGCGCTTTTTGTGCTAGTTAGCAGTTTCAAGTTAGCACATCTTCGAAAAGTTGGGCGTCCGGTAAATTTTTTACAAATCATATCAAAATTTGTCGGAGGTTGTTCATTTGGATTCCTTGTTTCAAGTGCTTTCTATTGATATATCATATGTCATAGATCTTGGAGATGTAGCTCAAGTTATTGTACTAGTTAGTATATGTCCAAATTGTGCTAGTTAGCATTGTCCGGGACATGAAAAAGAATGACAGGTTAACATGCTTTCACCCTTCACGCACGATGGCTTCTCCTCATAATGGGGGCCGTAAAAATGTGCGCTTTTACCACAGAAAATTACAAGGGTAAATCAGGCTCCATACTTAACAATCTCCCACTTGGAGACTGATCTCCAAACCAAACTTGTGACTGCTTTCCATTCTGGCTTATTATCCTTGAATGTCAATTGAAGATGAGCAAAAGCTCAACTTCTCCTTGTTGACCACCTTTGTAAACATGTCTGCAGGATTTTCACTTGTATGCACCTTTCCTAGCTTTAGCTCTCCCTCTTCCAAAAGAGTGCGTATGAAGTGATATCTTACCTCAATGTGCTTTGTACTTGAATGAAAGGCTAAGTTCTTCGCAAGATGGATAGCGCTTTGGCTATCACTGTACAAGACACAATTGTCTTGTTTGAATCCAAGCTCTTCTAAGAATCTGTGAAGCCTCCGTCATTGCTACATACTCTGCTTCCGTGGTAGAAAGTGAAACCACTTTCTGCAGCTTTGAAGCCCAGCTTACTGTTGTGCCTCCAACCGTGAACACATAGCCAATAGTGCTCCTTCGAGTATCTTTGTCACCTGCCATATCTGCATCAGCATACCCTTCTAGAAAAATATCAGCTCCTCCAAAATACAAAGCATTTGTTGTTGTCCCTTTTAGATACCTAAGTATCCACTTCACAGCTTGCCAATGCTCTTTACCTGGGTTGTCCATGAACCTACTCACAACTCCCACTGCATGTGCAATGTCTGGCCTTGTCCAGACCATAGCATACATTAGAGAACCTACCGCTACAACATATGGAACTTTAGACAGATAGGCTATCTCCTCTTGTGTCTTTAGACACATATCCTTCGTTAGTTTAAAATGACCAGCCAAAGGTGTAGAAACTGGTTTTGCATTTTGCATTGCAAACCTTTCTAGTACCTTCTTGATGTAATCTTCTTGAGATTACATCAAGAAGGTACTAGAAAGGTTTTCGTCATGTCCCTTTATTGTCTTCTTCGTCTTGTCCCTTGATATTTTCATACCAAGTATCCTCTTTGCAGCACCTAAATCTTTCATTGAAAAAGATTTAGACAGCTTATCTTTTAGGTCTTTGATGTCCTGCATGTTAGCACTTGCAATCAACATGTCATCAATATACAACATTAGGATGATGAATTTCCCATCTCCCAAATTCTTCGTGTAGACGCAGTGATCCGAGTTGCATCTTGTGAATCCATGATCCAACATCCATCGATCGAACTTCAAGTACCATTGTCTCGATGCCTGGTTTAAACCATACAAGCTCTTCTTTAATCTGCAAACCATTTTCTCCTTACCTTTTACTTCATACCCCTTTGGTTGAAGCATGTAGATTTCCTCCTCTAAGTCACCATGAGGGAATGTCGTATTTACATCCATTTGCTCGAGATTTAGATCATGAGCAGCCACAAGGCTTAAGACAAGCCTAATTGAGTTCATTTTTACAACAAGAGAAAATATTTCATTGAAGTCAATACCTTTCTTTTGAGAAAAACCTTTTACCACAAACCTAGACTTGTACCTTTTCTTCCCACCTTCTTCTTCCTTCACCTTGTACACCCATTTGTTTTGAAGTGCCTGCTATCCTTTAGGCAACTCAACCAACTCCCATGTTTGGTTGCGATGTAGTGAGTCCATCTCCACTTGCATGCTCTTCGTCCATTCTTCTTTGGATTCATGTTGCATAGCTTCTTCGTATGATTCCGACTCTCCAGAATCTGAGATCAAGAGATGGTTGAAGGAAGGAACAAACCTTTCTCGAGGTCTACTTGCTCTTATAGATCTTCGGGGAATAGGTTGAGGCTCCTCATTTGGTTGACGTTGTTGCACATTGTCACCATTTGTGCAGTCCTTGATTCTTCACTATCCTCAAGCTCCATGTACTCATCACCTGTTTCTTTTGTTTGTTTTCTTTCCAAGTAATCTTTGTACATATTTTGTTCGTTAAAAATTACATCCCTACTCCTTAAGATTTTACCATCTTCAGGATTCCATAGGCGATACCCAAAGTCACCTTCTCCATAGCCAATGAAGAAACACTTTTTGGATTTTGCATCTAGCTTTGATCTTAGGCTTCTATCTATGTGTATGAAAGCCTCACACCCAAACACTTTGAGAAATGAATAATTCACTGGTTTACATGTCCATGCCTCTTCTGGAACTCCCCCATCCAATGCCATTGAGGGTGACCGATTGATTAAGTATACAGACGTACTTACAGCTTCCGCCCAAAGCTCAAGCGATAAGCTTGCATGTAGCCGCATGCTTCGTGCTCGCTCCATGATTGTCCTGTTCATCCTTTCCGAAATTCCATTTTGTTGAGGTGTCCTTAGGGTTTTCCTTTGCCTCCGAATGCCATTGCTAGCACAAAATCTTTCAAAAGCTTGACTGCAATATTCGCCTCCATTTTCGGATCTGAGGCATTTAACCTTGGTACATGTTTCATTCTCCATAAAGGCTTTCCACCTTTGAAATATGAAAAATACATCAGATTTATTCTTCATGACATAAACCCATGTTTTTCTAGTCTCATCGTCTATGAATGTTACATAGTACAATGAGCCACCAAGTGATGGTGTACTTGCAGGACCCCAAACATCAGAATGAACCAACTCAAGTTTTTTATTTTTTCTTTCATTTCCTGATTTTTGAAAATTTACCCTCTTTTGTTTACCATAAACACAATCTTCACAGAAGTCTAAGTCCACTTCTTTCAAACCTGGTAGAAGCTTCTTTGTTTGAAGGATTTGCATTCCTTTGGCACTCATATGCCCAAGTCGGTAGTGCCACACCGCACTGTCAACTTCTGTAGTTGCTGCACAAGCTGAAGGTTGCGTGCTAACAGTACACAAGTAAAGTGTACCGACCTTTTCTCCTTTGCCAACAACCAAAGATCCCTTTGAGATCTTCCACCGTTTGTTTCCGAATGCAATGTTGTGACCTTCATCGTCCAATTGTCCTGTAGAGATCAAATTTTTCCGAAGAGAAGGAACATGCCTAACATCTTTAAGCTTCCATTCATTTTCGTTAGCAGTTTTGATAGAAACTGTACCTTTGCCGACAATCTCCCAAGCTTCATCATCTCCAGGTCGCTTACCTTGTATTGATATTTTATGTTGATGCATGAGAGCTATTCTATGGATATCCGTCGCGGCGACCCGCAAACATTGGCGCCGCTGTCGGGGAATGCACCTTAGGTGATGAGTGACCGAGTGTGCAATTAGCTTCCTTAAAAGAAGATCAATCCATAAATCCATATTACACCTCAGTTAGGCTGCTAGACAGGGTTTTAGAGCTTAGTGGAGTCTTGAGTCAATGGACCGGCTGTTAGGAAATACGACGTAGCTAAATAGATATTTGAGTAGATTACTTAATGGAGAGAGATAGATTTCACACACAAAAGATTATAGAGTAGAGAGAGAGAGAGAGAGAGTACACACGATATACGTGGTTCACCCAATGTGGGCTACGTCCACGGGAAAGCAGCCACTCAATGGCTTTAGTACTTCAAAACAAGAAGTAGTTTACAAAGGGATTATACCCTTAATGGAGCTCCCGCCTTGCTTCACTCTCACCACCTCACACTCACCTTGTTGCATCAACTTCACACTATGAAATGTGTGTAGAAATGGCCTCCATTTATAGGCCAAAAGGGTTTCCCTCTCTCATGAGAGGCAGCCATGTGTAATCGCCCTTGTGTAGATAAGTCCAAATCGGACCCTCCAATCCGCCCATGTGTGGCCGCCCTTGAGAAGACAAGTCCTCTTTTGAATTCGGCCACCGGCCTACCGGCGGTGGTTGTTTTCCGACCATTTTCCAGCCGCTGTCCGGCCATAATATTCCGGCGAGGGAAAAAAAAAAAGTCTCAGGGGCTTCCGCCCCCGAGACCCCTAAAGTTGCCCCTGATTTTTGGCCGTGAAAATTTTGGTTTCCGGCGAGTGATTTTCCTTCATGAACGATGGCTTCTCCTCATAATGGGGGCGTTACAAATGTGCGCTTTTACCATAGAGAATTACAAGGGTAAATCAGGCTCCATACTTAACACCGGCTAGATTCTCTCTGAGGAGATTTAGGGAGCTGTGAGTGAGAGTGTTCAAAGCATTTTTGCTCTTCAATTTCTCTAATTCTATTGAATACTGAAATCTCACCCAAAATCCATTTTGTTTGTTTTGTTTGATTCATTTCTTTATGTTCTTTCATTTTTGTACTTAGGAGTAGGATAAGTAAATCACATTCCAGTCAGACTTGGGGCAAAAGATAGAGTCAAAAACATTAGAAAACCATAACTTTGGTAAAAAAAGGCCATAAGACTCTGAAATTTAGAAAATTTGACCAAACAGGGTTGATATTGATTCAAATCACAAAGTGGTAGCACAAAACACTGAGAAACACTTGTCAGAGGGAGCAGACAAAATTTCATCAGATTTGGCCCACGTACTACGATCGCGATCGGTGTACCTCTGTGCCAGAACTGGACAAGATTTTTTGTGTGCCTTCCTGATATTATTCTAAACAAGTTTGTCTAAAGCAACCACACCCAAAAACATCAAAAATCAAGAAAATCGGTCCACTTGGGTAAAACTAGCCTGGCAGACCCAGAAAGTGCAAAATCCTGGCTTTTGGTGATCCAAATGCAGAAAGACTTGGGGGATAGCCTTAAAACATCAGTGTCTACAAGCATGCCAAATTTGGTCTAATTTGGGCTCAGAAGTACAATCGCGATCGGTGTACCCAAGTGCCAGATTCTGACCAAATTTCATCTGTGGGATCCTCAGGTGTATACAAACATAAAAGTCTAAAGGACCTAGAGCTAGAAACCTCAAAATACCTATCAAACCATCTGAATACAGATCCAAGTCAAAAACTACTAAAGTGACATAGAAATTGACTTTCAGTAGACGAAAACACATCAAAACTAGGAAGGAACCATACAGAGGGATAGCCTGTACATAGGACAACCCGAGATAGCTTTCAAATAATCAAGTCAAACTGACAGATTCAGGAAAACAGACACTTCCAACCAAGAACTGGTAAAAGCTTGACTTTTAGGAGTCTAAATACAAAAGTATCAAGTGGGTAGCCTTAAAATAGCCTAGTGAACAAGCTTGTGAAGTTTCATCAAATTTGGGCTCAGAAGTACGATCGCGATCGGTGTACCTCTGGCCCAGATCTGACTCATTTTTGACATGTTCATAGACCTAGACTATTTAAGATATGAGGAGTTGTCAAAACCCAAATTGGACATACTGCCAATAATTTGCAAGCAAAATTGTGTTAAAGTCATTGTAAAAGTGTTGAATCTGCTGACAGTTGGATGATACAGTGATCTCATAGCCATCAAGTGTATTCATTTGCAGAGACCGATCAAGTAACAATCCATGCAATCGGCAGGTTTGGAAGATAACTCCATTTCTAGGTAAGAGGTTTGGATTCAGTCAGTAAAGTCCACTTTCTTCATGTTTTTGAGATCGGAAAAACAAATCAACAACCAACACCGAAATTTAGTGGATCAAGCAAGTGTTTTATCAACGGACGAGAGTGTAAACCAAAGTGTAGTACGACCGTTAAAACAGATCCCTGAAGAAAGTTTTTTCTATACTTCTTCAGAGAGATCTTATGAGTATTTCACGGAACACTTGGGACAGTTAAAACTAAACGAAAGAGAAAACATGGCAGCAGGATTATCAGCCCCTTCGGCCACAATGAAGCTATTGTTCATCAAGCATCAATATGACAACAAGCAAGGTGCCAAGATCTACAAAGATGGTATGGACTGCTACTGTGTGAAAATAGAAGATAGACCAAGTGAGTTCAAGGACTTAGTGCCGATGAGCTATAGCGGAGATAGGTACCTAGATGACGAAGGTATCATGCACTTGGTAGTCCTGAATCCTAACATTTTGGACAAGTGGGGATTGATGGGCTTGAAAGCCAAAGTAGATGAGGAACCTGCGGAGAAAGCACCAACAATGAGCTTCCCTAATGCGAGGTTAAGGCGAGAAAACGAAACTTTGAGAGTCAACACAGACAACGTCTGCGTGGGGTTATACAAATATAATAATAGAGAGGAAGATCTCTATTAAAGATACGAGGAACCCTACGTCGATGAGTTGACAGAGCGGAAAAGACTGGACAACCTATGGGACCACCTCCTCAAAATCAACCACCAATTGGACCGTGCTATAGCTGTGGAAGTACAGATCATTGGGAGCGTAATTGTCCTTTCAAAGGCAAAAGAGTGAAAATTTTTGGCTTTTGTGACGTGTGTGGTGTGAATCACATACTGCCAGATTGCCTGAAGAATCCGGACAACAAGGGAAAAGCAACTATAAATATTGTGGGGGTGTTACCAAGTGCAAGCAGTGGTTCAGAAACCGAACCCATGATCCAAATCAATGCGGTAACCAGAGCCCAAGCCAAGGACTTAGAGAAAAACAAGCCATTGGAAGAAAAGGTCGAGTTGCCAATACCCACTGAAAACGAGAGTCTATTTGTGAGAACACAGCGGAAATTCTGGAAAGTGAAACGAGACAGAATGAAAACAAGAAGGATCAAAACCCAATCGCCATGCAAAATGAGTTACATGAAACGAAAGACCAACTAAAACAAGAGAGAGATAGTAAAACTACTGAAGACAACAACAAGCCAAGGAAAGTATCCTCAAGGAGATCAGTCTTGGTTGAGAATGGGCTAGAGCCTTTAGATGCTCTATTACAAGCGTATGAAGCGAGGCTAAAAACAAACCAAACCCTAGAGAGAGATGGTTGACTTATCCTCAACCGGAAGTGGAAACGAAGCGTTTGTGTAAGGTCTCTGACCCCAATCAAAAGAACATACCATGAAATGAACATAATGGAATAAGTTACTATTTTTAGCAGTTTTCCAAATTCTGTCTGTGCCATGATGTTTAGAATGTTTTAAAGCTTCGAAATGTAAATTTAAATAATTTTTGTAAAAAATTTTCAAAAATAGTAAGTTTTTGGTCACCCGACCCTTCCAGTTTTGATCGTCACGAAAAACTGCACCCGTACCCCAAATTTGGAAAAAATGCATTTTTGGACCCCGGGGGGGCTGCTAAATATGGCAGGTACTCGGGCCAGTATGCCTTATTAAGAGCTATCTATAGCAATTTCCCGCATCAAAATCCAACTCGTATGACCCGTTTTAGCCTAGAACCAAATTTCCTCAAAACTGTCCGGGGAGGTACCGGGGCCCGGAACAGGTTCCAGCCCACTCCAGATCAGCTTTAGCAGCTAGGGGGCGCCCTCTTGCCTTGTGGGAGTCCTGGGAAAGCTGCCAAGCCAGTAACTAAGTCTCGGAGTCAGTTAAACTAGCCAACCTGACACTTGGTGAGTAGGGAATTAGACTTGCCATGCTTAACTGGAGAAGCTCCCAGATGCATTTAGCAACCCAGGTCGATTTTCAGCCTGTAGGAGCCTATTTAAAGACCTGCACACACACACACACACACACACACACACACACACACACACTTACGCTCACACACACACACAGTGCATACACACACACCTACACACACTGGGAAGGTGCTGCCGGTTCACACACCTTTTGAAGGAGAAGCAAGGAGGAAGGTGCTGCCGAAATTCTCGCCTCAAGAAGCTCGATTAGATCAGATAATCGAGAAGTTTATCAGCCCTTAATCACGGTAACCACGGTTTAATTAATGCCTTCTGTAAATTCTTTTCATTACCATCTAAATTCTTCGTCTATTATGCTTATTCCTAGTCGTAATTCTCTTTAATTACTCTCTAATTTCTCCTTAACCATATTCTATTATGTAATCATCATCCCATAGCTGAATTATCAGCCATTCATTACTCTTGATTAATGATTAGTGTATAATTATTAGAATTTTCTCTCTCTAGGCAGCATAGTAATTAGTCGGTAAGCTAGTAATTGTGTAGATTTAAGAGAATCACTTTTTCTATTACCCATTAATACTGTAACTAAATTAAATTCATTTCGTTTATGCATTAAGGTGTAATTAAGGAAAAATTAATTTGTTATTAAGTCTCTACGAGTTGACTTTCCTCACACATGCATAAGATAAATCTGCATCATCTAGTTGCTAGGAAAGAGATTAATCATACTTAATTCATCTCTCTGATAATTCTATTAGTGAAATCCTACTATTCTTAATCAAACAAGTCGAGTAATTATCTTTAAAGCAGGTTCCCATAGGATTATGTGTCATCCATAATGATTACTATATGGAAAACTCTAAACCTCGCATATAGGAGGGATTAATTTATGTCGCTAATCTACCTATTGAATTGTTATTACACTTGCGAACCTTAGATTTTTCTCCAAGCTAATTAATTAAAGTAGTGAGACAAATGGCCCCGGTTAAGAGAACACGCTTCGGTGGTGCCCATGACCACGAGGCGGGAACCAACAATGTCAACGAGAAGGGGAAAGCTCCCATGGAGAAACAAATACCCGCCATCTCATGGGCCATCGACGAAGAAATAGAAGAGATAGGTCATAATTTCATTCAAGCTGTTGAATTTAACATTGCACACGTTTAGATAGGAATGAACGTATCCCCAAACATGTTGGAGAAATCCGACGGAAATCTCGACATTGAATTCATTGTACATTAAGTTCTAAAGTAGGAAGGAAATGATTGATGGGTATGCTGGTTGCAATAGGAAATAATGTCTGCTAGGGAAAATTTAGCTTGACATGTTCATTTTATTTCCAATGTTGAATCAGTCCTACCCTCCACTATCACGGGGGGCAGAGTTCCTCGTTAAAGGCTCTTGAATCCACGACTTGCTTTTTATGCGGTGGATACCCACGACTTGCTTTCTATGAGGTGGGAACCCACGTCTTGCTTTCTATGAGGTGGGAGTGTCGATGACGTGCTTTTTATGCGGTGGACATACCTAGTTGTATGGGCAGCTAGGCGACAACGGGAGGAGTGAACTCTCGCTGGAAGGGGGATGTTGTACCTCCAGAACATTGAAATTTTAATGAATAAGTTTGAGTAGAATTTTTACTAGAATTCTGTCTTGGTGTTGTTTGCAATACTGGTTGAAGGGCTGTCTTAATGAACAATGTGATTCGGAATTAAACAAGGAATGTCTATGTTGAACAACCTTTGTGGTAGTAATTAGGTCACACAAGGAAGTGTGAGTGTGGGGGTGGAAATTGGGGGCTTGGCTCGGGTTGCCAATTCCTACGAGATGGGTGGTCCCGATTGGTCGGGAACTCTCTGTCCCCATAGTGCTTACTTCGATATTAGTAATACTCATTGCCCCTAGAGTGCTGAAATCTCGAGAGTACGCGCCTCTGAAACATGGGGAAAAAGACGCTCGGGGTTTCTCTCCTCTTGGAAGGTGGGTCTTAGGATCGCTAGATAGTTTAAGTACGCTTCCCTTGCAAGGTGGAGCTAGATCTCCCTGCTAGTAGGCTCGAACTCGACTCACCTTGTGATGAGAGATCGTCTGCTAGTCGAACCATGAACCATTTTTTTGCTTCTGCAATAGATCTAGTGGCCACCAAGTTCACCATCAAATCTGCTGGTTGATACGGCGGGGTGGGGACCTCACACCTGGTATCAGAGCTAAGCCTAGGTTAGGTTGGGAAATAAAGTCGTATTGTTTGAACATTTAAAAGGAACTGAAAGTATATAGGTCGTTGATCCAAATTCCTTGCATTGGTGTTGCAGGAAGACCTCGTGCTCGAATATCGGAAGTTCCAAGTGTTTGAGCTTATTTATGAGCAAGCTCGAAGATCCCCAGTTTACCAGTTCAGGCGAGATGTCATGGAGATACTGTTGAAGGCTTATACGCCACACTCCACTCGCATTGATAAAGGATGGAAACTTGATTGGACATTTCCAGGAGGGGTTTACTACATCAACGCTCGAAATCTAGGATGCCTGGCTACTGACTTGAAGAAAATACGTTGGGGAGAAGAGTTGAGGGTAATAGAGATATTCTACTTGGTGCTTACACGATTGGACCAGACTGTTTCAAACAACTCCAATCAAACCATCAACGACTGGCTCTTGGAGAAGGTCACCAATGTGATCCAAGCGAACCGAGTCAAACCCTTTGGATTGCTGAAAGCGGAACTCCGGCTTGATATCTTAGTTTATTATCCACTCAAGAATGAGTATAGAAACTATTACACGAATAAAGTAGTGCATCATGTCAATACCATCTCCTAGGAGTATTTAATACACAATCCATAAAGCCATGTAATAAGCTGATCATCAGTTATCCTAAACCTTGAGGGGTTTCAATTGTAATAAATTTTCATCAATAAAGTGCTTTTTGTCTCTGAATCTCTGTCTCTTGATAAAGTAGAATCTTGAATTTTATTTAAAGTCTCGTGTCTATTTTGAAATCCAAGTAATGTATCAAGAATTCGTATAATCCATGTAGGTACTGCCTGTTGCTCTGTACTTGGCAGCGCAAGAGAAAAAGCTCCTCCTTAAGCAAGCCCAACCTCCGATCTTTAAGGGCGAGGGGGCAAATGTGGAGAGAGATGCGGAAGTATGGATGGAAGCCATGGACGATTACTTTGAAGCTGCGGGGACCCAACCCGTAAATCAGACCATGCTTGCGATGTTCCGCTTGACTGGCGATGCCAAGATATGGTGGAAGCAACATTGCAGGGACATGGATATTAAGGGATCTTCCCAGTCCTGGGAAGACATTAAAGCTGCGATAATGGGGCGTTATTTACCGCCTGCCTATAGAACCTTGAGGATGAATGAATTCTTTTCACTTCGGCAGCTGAATTCATCTGTCGAAGAATACTATGCAAAGTTTGCCACTCTTCGGAGATATGCTCCTAAGATGACCGTAGAACAACAGGTGGCAAGGTTTTTCCAAGGACTAATCGATCCTTTGAATACTCGGTTGGAAGCTCTCAGGCCGACAACACTACAGGATGCCTTATTGAGGGCCAAACCTCTAGCTCTCGAAGTACAAAAGGTTAATCAGAACAGGAGGAATCATTGGGCAAAGAGGGCAAGGACAACTGCTTGGAATAACAGACCAGCCAACCAAGCATATGACCAGCGCCCTATTGTGGCTACCACCACAGCCATGGAGTTCCCTGATGTTCGATGCTATGGTTGCGGCGAGCATGGACATTACAGATCCAATTGCCCCAGGAACATTCAGGCAACCAACGCCAATGCCATACCCTTGAATACCCGTGGGCGTGGCCAAGCTAATGGAAGAGGAGGACGAGGAAGGATGAACAGAGGGCGAGGGCGTGGAGCTACCGCCAGAGTGAATGCCGCAGTGGTACAACCAACTGTGGGCGACGAAGCAATGGAGAGAGAAACCCTAATGCTGCAATTGAAAATCCCAATGGTTGTGAGTAATACGCAGTCATTCATACGCCAAGATCTCTCAGAGGTGAACAAGTTAACTTCCTTATAGATTGTGGTAGTACTCTTTCATTTCTTTCACCCCGATGCATGAGAAAACTAAAGCTAGATAAGTATCCAACAAGCAAGCTAGTTGTAGAGTTAGCAAATGACAAGGAAGTAGTATCTCAACACTCTCTAGGCAAAATTGACTTTGATTTAGGGGGACACCCAACTTCTGCCCAATTTTGAACCTTACCCTTAGGATTCTTTGATGGGATACTAGGGATGGACTGGCTAAAGCAAAATAGGGCCCACATACATTGTGCACAAGGTAATTTTACCTTTACAGATAACTTGGGTAATGAAGCCTTAATCCAGGGGGAAAATGGGAGACCTAGGGCTACTCTAGTTAAGGCCAGCAGACTTTTGAAGGGACTAAGGAAGGGTCAGCAAATTTATGCGGTTAAGCTCAACAAAGTGGACCGATCAGATATCTCACTTCGACCAAACTGGTTGAGGGAATATGGTGATGTGTTCCCAGAAGACCTTACGAATCTTCCACCACATAGAGAGGTAGATCATGAGATTGAGACTATCCCTAGATGTGAACCTATCTCAAAAAGACCTTATAAGATGTCACTTCCAGAGGCCATCGAACTCAAGGAACAACTTAGACAACTCATTGAGCAAGGATTCATTCGACCTAGTACTTCTCCTTGGGGTGCTCCAGTTCTTTTTCAGAAGAAGAAGGATGGAACCTTAAGGCTATGCATAGACTATCGTGGACTGAACCAGGTAACTGTCAAGAACAAGTATCCAATTCCAAGGATTGACGAACTCTTGGACAGGCTCCACGGCGCCAAAATGTTTACAGGATCAAGGAATCAGATATTCCAAAGACAGCTTTCAATACTAGGTATGGACACTACGAGTTCACAGTGATGTCTTTTGGTCTAACAAATGCTCCTGCAAGCTTCAATCGACTTATGCAGGATATTTTCCGACCTTACCTGGATGATTTTGTCTTGGTTTTCTTTGATGACATTCTGATCTACTCTAAGAACGAGGCAGATCACGAAGAACATGTTTGCAAAGTACTTGATCTTCTTCGAAAACACCAACTTTACGCTAAAGAGAGCAAGTGCACTTTTTGCTCACCAAAGGTCAACTATCTTGGATTTGTCATATCGGCTGGAGGGATTTCAGTGGACCCAGACAAGGTCAATGACATCGTTGATTGGCCTCAACTATCCAACGTCAGCGAAGTAAGAGGATTTCTTGGAATAACGGGATGGTACAGGATTTTTGTCAAGGACTATGCACGTATTGCTGCACCTTTGACGGAACTCCTAAAGAAAGGAATGAGGATCGAATGGAAGACTGAGCACGAGTCTAGCTTTGCTAAACTAAAAGAGTTCTTGGTCTCAACTCCTATTTTAAAGCTTCCAGATTTCAGTAAGGAATTTGAAGTAGCAACCGATGCTAGCAAATTTGCTCTAGGCGGAGTTCTTACTCAAGAAGGAAGACCAGTGGCGTATACTTTGCGAAATCTGAGAGATCATGAGAAGAATTATCCTACTCATGATTTGGAACTTTTAGTAGTTATTCATGCACTGAAGTTATGGAGACATTATCTTCTCGGATGCAAGTTTCAGCTGGTGACAGACCACAAGAGCTTAAAATGGATTTTTACTCAACCTATTCTCAATATGCGACAATGACAATGGATAGAGCTATTACAGGAATATGACCTTGATATAAAGTATAGGCCAGGGAAGGAAAATACAGTTGCAGATGGTCTTAGCCGAAAATCCTTTCTCGGAACTATCTCTATTCCAAATAACCTTATCTGGGATAGAATCAAAGAAGCATCTTTAGTAGATCCAGAATACCAGCGTATAGTATCTCTAGTCCAGCAGAATAAGATGCCTGAAGCTAAAGATTACTCTCTTATGGGAGGATGTATTTACTACAGACATAGACTCTGTGTACCCAGAGATCCAGCCTTAAAGAAGGCCATTTTGTATGAAGCGCACGATAGCCCTACATCTGGACATCCAGGCTATGCTAAGACTCTTCATGCTGTCAGGAGGAGTTATTTTTGGTCTGGGATGAAAGGAGACATACTTCGCTATGTGAGGCAATGTCTTTCTTGTCAGCGAATAAAGGCCGAAAGAATCAAGTTACCAGGGAAACTTCAACCTCTTGACATACCCCAGATGAAATGGGAATGCACCAGTATGGATTTTGTTACAGGATTACCTTCTACAGGAGGTTATGATTCTGTTTTCGTGGTTGTTGATATGCTCACAAAAGTGGCTCATCTAATACCCGTAAAGACAACCTTTACTGCTTCAGATGTTAGTCGGGTATTCATCAAGGAGATTTTTAGGTTACATGGTCTGCCCAAGCGTATCGTCAGTGATAGAGATGCCAAGTTTACATCAAAATTTTGGACTTCTCTTTTCCAATCTATTGGGTCACAATTAGCCTTCAGTACAGCATATCATCCGCAGACAGATGGGCAAACTGAGAGAGTTAATCAAGTCATCGAGGACATTCTCCGAGCCTATTGTTCACAAGAGCCAAAGAAGTGGTTACAATATCTACCTTTGGTGGAGTATGCTTATAATTCTGCCGAACACAGAAGCATTGGAATGTCACCTTTCAAAGCTCTTTATGGACAAGACTGCTTAGCACCATTGAACTTCTCAGATCCAACCATTAGGGTAGAAGCCTCTAGAAAGATGTTAGAAGATATGGAAGCACAAACAAGAGCTATTCTCCAGGATATTCAGGCTGCTCAGAATAGACAAAAGCACTATGCAGATAAGAACCGTTCAGAAAGAACTTTCAAAGAAGGGGATAAGGTTTTTCTACGAGTTCGACCAAAGAAAAGCAACTTATCACTAGGCAGATATAAGAAGCTAAGCCCAAGGTATTGTGGACCATTCGAGATCATTAAGGTTGTGAGCGACCAAGCCTACAAGCTAAAGTTACCTGCAAACTTGAAGGTTCATGATGTGTTCCACATCAGCTTACTCAAACCCTATATTCCTAACCCTGATCAATTCTTGGACTCAGACCAGATAGTCATGCCAACACAAGGAGTTCTCGAGCTCCAACCTGACTACGTACTGGAAACAAGGGAAAGGAAGTTACACAACAGAACTATCACGGAGCATCTGGTAAAGTGGAAGGATTACCCTGAAGAAGATGCAACTTGGGAGGACGAACCAACGCTCATAAAACATTACCCACACACATTCTTGAGATGAGGACATCTCAAATTTTTCACGTTGGGAGGTTGTAAGGTCTATGACCCCGATCAAAAGAACACCATTGTACCATGAAATAAACATAATGGAATAAGTTACTATTTTTAGCAGTTTTCCAAATTCTGTCAGTGCCATGATGTTTAGAATGTTTTAAAGCTTCGAAATGTGAATTTAATATTTTTGTAAAACAAATTCCAAAAATAGTAAGTTTTTGGTCACCCGACCCGTCCAGTTTTGATCGTCTCGAAAAACTGCACCCGTACCCCAAATTTGGAAAAAATGCATTTTGAGACCCCTGGGGGGCTGCTAAATATGGCAGGTACTCGGGCCAGTACGCCTTACTTAGAGCTTGCTATAGCAATTTCCGGCATCAAAATCCGACTCGTATGACCAGTTTTAGCCTAGAACCAAATTTCCTCAAAATTGTCCGGGGAGGTACCGGGGGCCCGGAACAGGTTCCAGCCCACTCCAGATCAGCTTTAGCAGCTAGAGGGCGCCCTCTTGCCTTGTGGGAGTCGTGGGAAAGCTGCCAAGCCAGTAACTAAGTCTCAGAGTCAGTTAAACTAGCCAACCTGACACTTGGTGAGTAGGGAACTAGACTTGCCATGCTTAACTGGAGAAGCTCCCAGATGCATTTAGCAACCCAGGTCGATTTTCAGCCTGTAGGAGCCTATTTAAAGACCTGAACACACACACACTGCATAGACACACACCTACACACACTCGGAAGGTGCTGCCGGTTCACACACCTTTTGAAGGAGAAGCAAGGAGGAAGGTGCTGCCGAAATTCTTGCCTCAAGAAGCTCGTTTAGATCAGAGAATCGAGAAGTTTATCAGCCCTTAATCACGGTAACCACGGTTTAATTAATGCCTTCTGTAAATTCTTTTCATTACCATCTAAATTCTTCGTCTATTATGCTTATTCCTAGTCGTAATTCTCTTTAATTACTCTCTAATTTCTCCTTAACCATATTCTATTATGTAATCATCATCCCATAGCTGAATTATCAGCCATTCATTACTCTTGATTAATGATTAGTGTATAATTATTAGAATTTTCTCTCTCTAGGCAGCATAGTAATTAGTCGGTAAGCTAGTAATTGTGTAGATTTAAGAGAATCACTTTTTCTATCACCCATTAATACTGTAACTAAATTAAATTCATTTCCTTTATGCATTAAGGTGTAATTAAGGAAAAATTAATTTGTTATTAAGTCTCTACGAGTTGACTTTCCTCACACATGCATAAGATAAATCTGCATCATCTAGTTGCTAGGAAAGAGATTAATCATACTTAATTCATCTCTCTGATAATTCTATTAGTGAAATCCTACTATTATTAATCACGTAAGTCGAGTAATTATCTTTAAACGAGGTTCCCATAGGATTATGTGTCATCCATAATGATTACTATATGGAAAATTCTAAACCTCGCATATAGGAGGGATTAATTTATGTGGCTAATCTACCTATTGAATTGTTATGACACTTGTGAACCTTAGCTTTTTTCTCCAAGCTAATTAATTAAAGTAGTGAGACAAATGGCCCCGGTTAAGAGAACACGCTTCGGTGGTGCCCATGACCGCGAGGCGGGAACCAGCAATGTCAACGGGAAGGGGAAAGCTCCGATGGAGGAACAAATACCGGCCATCTCACGGGCCATCGACGAAGAAATGGAAGAGGTAGGTCATAATTTCATTCAAGCTGTTTAATTTAACATTTCACACATTTAGATAGGAATGAACATATCCCCAAACATGTTGGAGAAATCCGACGAAAATCTCGGCATTG
Organism: Adiantum capillus-veneris; assembly: GCF_014529385.1. Taxonomy (NCBI): domain Eukaryota; kingdom Viridiplantae; phylum Streptophyta; class Polypodiopsida; order Polypodiales; family Pteridaceae; genus Adiantum; species Adiantum capillus-veneris. The sequence goes on from NC_140931.1 coordinate 114,575,338, forward strand.
AATTCATTGTACATTAAGTTCTAAAGTAGGAAGGAAATGATTGATGGATATGCTGGTTGCAATAGAAAAGAATGTCTGCTAGGGAAAATTTAGCTCGACATGTTCATTTTATTTCCAATGTTGAATCAGTCCTGACCCCCTACTGATCACAGGGGGCAGAGTTCCTCGTTAAGGGCTCTTGAATCCATGACTTGCTTTTTATGCGGTGGATACCTACGACTTGCTTTCTATGCAGTGGGAACCCACGTCTTGCTTTCTATGCGGTGGGAGTGTCCATGACGTGCTTTCTATGCGGTGGACATACCTAGTTGTATGGGCAGCTAGGCGACAACGGGAGGAGTGAACTCTCGTTGGAGGGGGGATGTTGTACCTCCAGAACATTGAAATTTTAATGAATAAGTTTGAGTAGAATTTTTACTAGAATTCTGTCTTGGTGTTGTTTGCAATACTGGTTGAAGGGCTGTCTTAATGAACAATGTGATTCGGAATTAAACAAGGAATTTCTATGTTGAACAACCTTTGTGGTAGTAATTAGGTCACACAAGGAAGTGTGAGTGTGGGGGTGGAAAGTGGGGGCTTGGCTCGGGTTGCCAATTCCTACGAGATGGGTGGTCCCGATTGGTCAGGAACTCTCTGTCTCCATAGTGCTTACTTCGATATTAGTAATACTCATTGCCCTTAGAGCGGTGAAATCTGGAGAGTACGTGCCTCTGAAAGATGGGAAAAAAGGCGCTCGAGGTTTCTCTCCTCTTGGAAGGTGGGTCTTAGGATCCCTAGATAGTTTCAGTACGCTTCCCCTGCGAGGTGGAGCTAGATCTCCCTGCTAGTAGTCTCGAACTCGACTCACCTTGTGATGAGAGATCTTCTGCTAGTCGAACCCTGAACCATTTTGTTTGCTTCCACAATAGATCTAGTGGCCACCAGGTTCACCATCAAATCCGCTGGTTGATACAGCGGGGTGGGGACCTCACAGTTTGGAAATGTGTAAACACCTCATTGAAGAAGCCGAGGCATTGATGGAACCTAATGCGATTAGAATCCCAAAACAAGAAGTGTTGATTCACAAAGAGTGAGAAAAACTGAAGGTCAATGAATCAAAACATGTAAACGAACCCAGGCTTGAAATGATAGTGTCATTGGATCACCGAGTGGTGCCGAACACCACTGCTGATTCTAAGTCAATGACTATAATGCCAATTCCAGAAGTGGAAGAACCATGGCCACAACACTTATGGGAAACCATCAGAAATAGAAAGAATAGAAGCGCAATGCTACAGTCTGCACCAATTCTTGAGGTTAACATGGATAACGAATTTTATCTATGAGATATACAATCGCTGTATGGAGATGCAGGAACGGAGGTTTCGATGGAAAGCAAAGCTCATTCCCTGAAAACCCTGCCTTCATTTATAGGTGAATACGAGGAAAAATCAGAGATAAGATTAGTTCCATCCCAGATGAGAACTATTCCACAAATGATTGACTCAAAAAGTCTTCAAGAGATGTTGTCGACACCAGTAACATGCAAAATCACCCTGTCAGAACTCTTGAGAGTCATACCACACTTATGGGAAGACATGGGGAAACATTTGGAGAGCAAAGGAATAAAGATTCCTCTTCAGACAAACCCTACGATAGAAGAAAACAAGCAGGAAGTTCAACCCAAAGCCCAGCATGTGCCCATAAACAAGGTCGGAGATTACTGTGAAGGTGAAGAAGGTAATACAACCTTACCTGTCGAGTATCGGGATATAAAGACGATAGCGGGAGTTGCGATTGGTACAAAGAAAATCGGGGAGAAATGGGGCCGTCCAGCTCTCAGAAAGACGAGAATGAAACTGCAACTCGCAGATGGGTATGTAGAGAGACCATTCGGAGTCCTGGACCAAATAGTTGTAACTTTGTGTGGAATTAACTATGAGCACACCTTTGTCGTGGTAGATTTTGGGAAAACGAACAACTTTGACATTATTTTGGAGCGACCTTTTATGCGTCAACTCAAAATGATACAAGATTGGGGGTATGACCAAATTTACCTAAGGCATGAGGAGCTAATAACGAAAATCAACATGAAGGATCACAGCTATAGAGATGTTGCAAAAACACCAGTGCACGAATTTGATTCAACCACGGTGAACGAAAAAGAAATACCTGCGTGGCTACAAATGAAAACACATGTGTGTCTTATCTCCCGGAAGCTTTCCCTAAACATTTATTTGAGCCATTTGGGTGGACTCAAATATTGTCGACCTTGGATGTATGTGTTAATGAATGCACGCCTAAAAAAATTTGTGATGATGAAGGAAACGACCTAGTGACGTTGCAAATGGTTAGTGTCATCCTTGAGTCAGGATCAGAGAGCGAAGAACAAGAAGAACCACTACGAGAGACTGAGTGTAAAAGAATAGTTGATGAGATATCGGTAGTGGACGATAGGAATCGAACAGAGGAGGAATTCACAGATTCACTAAACGATGACCTTCCATCACTGGGTGATGAAATCCAAATGATAGATGCTGATGACAAAAGATCAAGTGAATGAGAGACGAATAGGAAGTATATGTCGAGACCGGACAGGTTTTACAAGTTTCCTAACCAAAAACCTAGTCTACAAGAGAGGTATAGATCAAATAGAACAAGGAAAGCAAGAGCGAATAAGCATAAACCCATGCCTCTTGTCAATGACAAAACGGGATATCTAAGGCTTGTAAAAGCTGACGATTGTGTCAAAGACAAGGTCACTGGACGGTTTATCAAAACTAAACCATGGAAAAACAACAAGAAGAACAAGCGCGAAAAGCAAACGACTGAGGCACATAAGGAGGGGGAAACAGGGTCTAGAAAGACCAAAACAGAGAGGAAAATAAGGTACAATAAGCTCAAACAGACCCTCAAGGACATATGGACAACTGAAATGGAAACAGATGAGGACACAATTTCTGACAAGATGGATGTGCCGTCCCATTATAAGAAGTATACCATACAAGATAGGAAAATCATAGTGCAACAACCTATGAGGGAATTGAAGGAACCTAGTACATCATACGATGGTCCTGAAAAATCCAAACAAGTAGATCTAGCAGAGCCAGGAGAAGATCCAAAACCTGCATATATTGCCACAGATCTTACTGAAGAAGAGGAGGAGCTTTTGATAGCTACTCTAAAATAGTATAGAGATGTGTTTGCATGGTCATACAAAGATCTTAAGGGGGTGGATCCAAGCATCTGTCAGCACACAATACCCCTTAAGAATGATGCCAAACCAAGCAGACAACGTCCTTATACTTACAATGAAACGTTTGCAAGGAAGATTAAGGAGGAGATAGATAAGCTGAAAGAGGCAGAGTTTATTTACGAAATTGAGCACACTAACTGTGTTTCACCGATTGTGGTGGTCCCGAAGAAAAATGGAAAGTTGAGAGTGTGCGACAATCTCAAGAAAGTAAACGTTGCTACAATTTGGGATAACTATCCCCTCCCCATTACTGATCATGTAATAGAAAGAGTAGCAGGAAAAGAAGCCTACAGTTTCTTAGATGGCTTTTTAGGATTCAACCAACTCTCAATAAAGCTAGAGGATCAACACAAGACGGATTTTGCAACCGAATGGAGCATATTTGCATTCAGGGTAATGGCTTTTGGCTTTACGAATGCACCAGCCACATTTCAGCCGCGGCTGATGGGTCATGCTTTTAAAGAATATCTAAGACAGTTCTTAGAAATTTACATGGATGACTTGTGCGTTCACTCTCTCGTAAGATTGGAGCACATAGAGCACTTGACCAAAGTGTTCAACAAGTGCAGACTGTATCGGATTTGCCTGAATCCGAAGAAATGTGTCTTCATGGTAAGACAAGGAAAAATATTGGGACATATAATGTCCAAAAACGGTATTTCGACAAACATAGAGAAGATCAGCGTAATTGTTGATCTACCACGACCAGTAAAGGTAAAGGAGGTACAGGCATTTATGGGCCATTGTGGATATTATCGCAGATTTATCTACTTATATGCTATAATTGCAAAACCACTTTACGCATTGATAACTAAATTTGAGTGGACAGATGAGTGCGAGACAGCTTTTCAAACTTTGAAGCAAAGATTGATATCCGCTCCAATTTTGAAGGCTCCGGATTGGGAAAAGATATTCCACGTCCACGTAGATGCATTAGCATTTTCTATAGGATGCATACTTGCACAACCTGGAGAAAACAACATGGATTTTCCAGTCAGTTACTCCAGTAGACAACTAAACAGTGCAGAGAAGAATTACATGACAACTGAAAGGGAGGGCTTGGGTATGATCTATGCTATGAAAAAGTTTAGACATTACCTACTTTCCAATAAATTTGTATTCTTCGTTGATCACCAAGCACTGTTGTACTTGGTAAACAAACCTTGTAGTACGAGGAAGATTGTATGATGGTTCATCATACTGCTTGAGTTTGACTTCACGGTTGTAGTAAAAAAAGGAACTACACACCAAAGAGCGGATCATTTATCTAGAATGATGCATGGAGAAAACCCTGCAGGAGTTGATGATGATTTTCCAGATGCATATCTCTTCAACATAGACATGGTTCCAAGATGGAGCGAGGATGTAATTCCTTTGTTGACTATTGGGTCATTGAATTTGACAAGACAACCATCTACCATTGCAGCATCTAGATCATTGGTAATGCTGGCTATAAGACTATACAAATAGGGATCAGATCAAATCCTTAGGTTTTGTGTTGAATCAAGTGAACAGGACTTGTATCTACACCACAGGCTCATGTACAAACAACGGGGATTCACAATGGGCATGCACAGACGTATAAAAGATCGATGAGAATGGGTGTATATTGGCCGAAAATGCAACAAAGTGCTCATATTTATATCAAATCATGTGTTATCTACACTTTTCAAAAGCCGATAGAGCACGCGACTCTATTCAAATTATCTATAGCACCCAAATGGAGTAACTACATTGTAGAATACCTCACCACTGCAATACTTCCTGAAGGGATGAGTAGATAACGTATCAAAACGATCATGAAAGAGGCAGAAAACTATGTATTGATTAAGGACAGTATTTACAAGAGGGGAAAAGACCATCAATTGAGAATGTGTGTGACGGAAGAGGAATACATTCCTATTTTAGAGCAAGCACATGGTGGACAAGCTGGAGGATATTTATCCAGCTGACAAAATGGCCAAAGCAATTCTTATTGCTGGCATATGGTGGCCTACACTATTCATGGACGCTGAAGAGTTTGTGAAGAGATGTGACAATTGCCAGAGGACAAAGATTCCTGGAGCACGAGATGACATGCCCTTGAGGCCAATGATGGGGGCGAGAGCGTTTGCAAAATGAGGAATAGATTTTGTAGAACCAATTGCGCCTCCTGGATATAAAACGCATGCTCAATACATTTTGTGGCAACAGATTGTCTAACAAAGTGGGTTGAAGCGAAAGCAACAACCAAAAATGATGCAAAAACGACAGCACAATTTTTGTATGCGAACATTTTCACCGGGTATGGCTTACCAATAGAGATAATGAGCGATAGAGGGACTCATTTCATCAATGAAGTGATCGAATTCCTATTGGATGAATTCATGGTAATTCACAGGAACTCAGCTCCCTGTCATCCACAAGCTAATGGATAAGCAGAAAGTAAGAACAAGATTTTGGTGACAATTCTCACGAAAATTGTTAGTGAATCGAGAGCCAACTGGGATCAAAAGCTGCATTCAGCTTTGTGGGCATATAGAGTAGCGTACAAAACCTCAATCAGAATGACTCCGTTCAACATGGTTTATGGAATTCAAGCGATTTTGCCACTTGAATTTCTTATCCCCACACTTCGGGTAGCTAAAGAATTAGAATGGACGGGTCATGAATTATCCGATCAAATAGATAACCTGGAAAAACTGGATGAAACTAGATTGAGAGCAATTGCATCAATCTACGCACAAAAACAAAACATGAAATCATTCTTTGACCAACATGTTATCAGCAAAGGAATTTGCTACGGGGGATTACGTCTTAATGTATACCCTGAAACAACATTCTCGGAAACTCAAAAAGCGAGGCAATGGACCCTATGTGATTCATGACATATCATCTAGTGGTTCTATTAAGCTTGCGACATTAGATGGAGAGGAAATTCCTAATTGGATTAGTGGCTACAGATTAAAGAAGTACAACCTACCACTAACCTCAGAGATGCTTGCAAAAATCCATGCTGCGAAGGAGCGCAAGACCAAAGCAATTGAGACAAAAGCTCAAGCACAGGAGGAGGCCAGAATCAGGATTTTAAAGCGAAACAAAAATTACAGCAACAAAAACTTCCTCAACCACCAAATACGGCTCAAATTCCTCTTTTTATAATTCACACTGACGAGAAATGGGAAATAGGAATCGATATTCTCATCAATGTCAGACTTCCGAATGGCAGATATCAACAAACATGGATTGACACAGGGGCAAGAGTCAATGTGGTCAAGTTCTCCACTTACAAGATGCTTACTGACGAACCCAAGCTTCTGCTTCACAACAAGAGAAGACGCATCAAAGAAGAGGTGTGTACAAGAAGCGGAGAAATCACCACCTCCTCCCTCGCCTAAATCACCACCTCCTCCCTCGCCGAAATCTCCTCCTCCTCCTCTTTCTCCATCAACCCAAAAACCACCACCTCCTCCTCCTTCATCCTCACAAAAAGCGTCTATGCCTACAGAAGGAGTAGGATACCAAGAAGCCTGTCAAGCTATTGTTGTTTGACCACAGGAAAACCTTACAAGAATTAGAAAGGACATTCCAATGCCAGCACGTGGTGCTGAGAGAAAAATAAAAGCCGGTATAGGAGGCTCAAAAAAAGCAAGCATCTGGGCAAGAGGAGTTAGAGAGCCTGTGGGCACAACTGGAGCTCACAACGAAGGAAAGAGACACTGAGTGAAAGCACGCCCAGTCTCTGATCAAAGATCTGGTGGACGTCAGGACGGAGTTGACCACCAAGGAAAAAGAATGCCAAGAATTGACAGCAAAGGTAAAGAAAGCAGCGAAGCAGCTTGCTTATGAAAGCGCAAGGTTTCAGAGAATTAATAGTTCATCCATCACTATCAAAAGTACTCTGACAACCTTGATGGCAAACCAAGAACCTGTTGGAGCATTGGTCTCCACATCAGACAATGCCACACTGAGTGAACACCCTAGCGGCGCTGAAAGGGGAGCTAGATCAAGAAAGACTTCGGAGGCAGCTGCTCTTATCAGGAATGATGGCCCAGACGGCGGCCAACGAGCAAAGGGTAAAAGAGCTGGAGCAGCAACTCGCACAAGCAAGGGCTGAGTTAAAGACTCAGAAATAGATCAGCGAGACACTGCTAAAAGAAAAAGAAGACCTGATTTCTCAACAGCAAATCAGAATAGACGTAGCCCAAGTGCAACCGCGACTGCTTTCAGGACAAGAAATGCCTGAATTGCCTGAAACATCACACCACGCAGAACAAGAGCAAGGATCAATAGAGGCAGATCTAGATATTAGAGATGAGCTCACTGAAAGAATCAAGGACATGCCAGAGGGACCAGCAAAAGAGTACATGATGTATGAAAAGAAGATAATGGAGTCAACGGCCCTGGCATTCTTACAGCCAGAAGAGCAGGTGAAGGGGTTCGGCCATGAGTACCTACCTTTTCCCTTGATATGCCACGAAGCAATCCTATGGAAAGAGAAGATGCGGCCGACCCTGCCACGAAACAAAGATGGAGATTACGAAGGTGTAGCACTGACAGCTGAAGAAGCTCAGGCTCTCATTGAAGACCACCCAAAGTGGAGGCAGAAGTGGCTGGACAAGCAGCCACAGGATCTAACCAACTACCACAATGCTCCTCAGCACATTCAAATAGATCCTACTTTCTGCCCAATCCCTAGAAGACGCACGTGGAAGGACTTTGCCACATGGAAAGGCTCAAGGCAGCAAAAGCTGAACTACCCGGTCCTCACAGCGCAGCATCCTCCTACAGTAGCCTATGTAGTCAGCACCCTGAATTCAACAATCACCTTGCTGCGGGATGTCCCCGACGTGGCCTGTTAGATGCTAGTAAAGATAGCCCGGATGATCATCACCTACATCCAAGTGTTCAAAGACACTGAAGGCGACGATCATCGTGGAATCTGTTCTTGGAAGGGCATCAAGGGATCTGTTGGAATCTCTAAGATTTGATGCCACGACATATTCTGATGGCAATGTACTCAAGGCTAATGTACCTACCTTCACATTACTTGCAGACGTTTGAAGAGGCCTTCGTCACAGGTTTCTTTGAAATTGACTCAAGGATCTTCCATCCTATGGCCAAGGACCTCAAGGAAGCGTACGTAGGATACCATCACACTTTAAGTGAAAATCCTTTCAGACTGCATCAAGAAGCCCTGGAAGCTATCCTTTGAACACGGAGTTTCTCAGCAACACTTGCTTCCTTGGAGCCCCATCAACGACCAAATCTCTAAACATGCACGAGGGCTTGCAAGGATAAGGAAGGGGGGAGTGTTTGGCGGACGAAGCGACGAAGCTGTGGTTTCCAAAGATAGAATCTATATTTTTTTCGGAAATCTTGACCTTTTGTAAAAGAGCTTCTCCGAGTCGAGAACTTGTAAAATAATTTATGATTATTTTTCTGGGAGCAAATGTATATAAGAGAGCTAGTTAGAAGTTTAGGAGCTTTTGGCCGGACAAGCCATTTGTAAAGACCTAAACTATAAAGGTCAATTTTGTAAGTTTGAACATTATCTTTTTCATGAGAAACTGAGAAGACAGCGTACGTTTGAGAGCTTCTTCTTGCTCCAACTTGTAATCTTCGCTACTGTGGCTATGGTAATCCGAATTCAATTTCGTTTATTGCATTGTGTTCCTCTTACTTTGCTCTTCCATTCAAGTGTAATCATTCAAGATTTGTTGTAGGTTTTCAACTACGAGTTTGAGACCTTAAATCGCTGTTTTGAATGCGTATATGCGTATTTTATGTTTTTTTGACCCTAGGAACGACGTTAGGGACCCTAAAACGACCCTTTAGGATCACCTGTTCACTGTTTTTGTTGACTTTGGGACGGACAATCGCAATCTTTGTACCTCTCCAAAATGTTGTGACAGTGATAGGATATGTTCCCGATAATCCCCTGTAGCTTCCCTTCAAGTTTCATGCGATTCCGACATGATTTGCATGGTAAACGGGCATGATGACGATAGAGCTGTGTAGAAGGACATAGGCAGATTTCTTGGCTTTTGTGCGTATGATTTGCTTGCGGAGTCAGTAGTTGCATCTCGTCGAGTTCACTTCATTAGGATTGGCACCCTAGTGAGTTTCCATGCCTCATCCTGGTCGCTTTCCTTGTATTGATATTTTATGTTGATGCGTGAGAGCCCCGGGTAGGTCACCTAATGAGAATGTAACCTATTACGTGAGTTCAACAGAAGGGTATTTAAAGTTCTTGAAACTTACAGAAATATATATACAAAAGGGAATCATTTTTTCAAATTTGAAAAAAACTTACAGATTTTAAAAGAAAAGGGTACATTATATTCTTAACACTAGAATGGTAACAGGACACTTTTATGTCCTTGGACACTTTTGTGTCCTGTTAAGTGACCATTTTGCTTGAATTATTTGAAGAGTATGAAAATGAATTTCTAGGTGCTACATATCCACAAAGTTGTCTTATGAGCTGAAAAAAACTTAGCATTTTTTTTTGAGTATCGATCTCACCATTAACCTTATTCTTGCACAACATTTTTGAACGTAAACTGTGTGAAAAAACGGGTCCTGTTTTTGTCTTTTTAAAAATTTTTGCCAACTATACCACTCTAAACTTCATGTTTGTGAGGTTTAGATGGCTAGAGGTTAGGCCTTCATAGTTCTCAACATGTTTTGATGCTTGTAGGGAGAGCTAAGTGTTAAAATTGAAAGTTATGACCAATTTACAAGAATTGCATAAGCCTGTTTTTTTGGCCAAAATTAGCACTTTTATGATTTTTTTGGTGGCTTTCTTGATATCCAAATTCAATTTTGATTGTGTAAGTGTAATGTATAACATCAAGCTAATCTTCCTTGAGTTTTGGGGGACCTAATATGCTATATAGCATAGTATATGATGATGGTTGAGTTTTTTGATTGCTGAAGAATATGATACATTTTAGAGTAACAAGTATAACTTTCTCAATATTGCTAGTTTCTTAGGCCAATTGTGTGTATTTTGTAGGTAGTAACCATATCTAATCATAGACTACAAACTTGGCTAGATATTGAGTAGTTTCTATGGGTTTCTAGAGGTCATAATGCTAAACCCAGTTTTTTCATGTTTGCTGTATTTAGCACTTTATCATTGCCCCCAAGGTTCCAATTGTAAGAGATCCATTATCCTTTTGACATGCTCCATGGCTCCTTTTTGATCCAGAGGCCCAAAGGGAACTAAGAAAACATGTATATAGTATCTGTATTGAGCGTGACTATAGAAACTTTGATGATAGGTCCGCAGAATGACAAAAATGTAACTTTTTTGTACATATTTTTTTTGCCCTAAACAAATTAGTGAGGTAAAAGCAACCATATGTTTTGGTCACCAAACCATTGAAGTTAACGGGGCATTTTATCTCATGTCCTACAAAAATCTCCACTCTAATTTATATGCAATCAACCGTAAGAAATTGTTTTTTTGGGAAAAATGCACTGGTCCATCAACTTTGGAGGCTTGTAGTGACCAAGGGATGAGAAAAATTACAAGTTTCTCATTTTTTCCATATGTAGTAGTTATTGAACTATAAGCTCATGAAAGGATTTTTCAAAATGAGTGGATCTACTATGGTTTTGGAATTTTTTCCCAAAACCCTGAAAGGACACTTTTATGTCCTGTTAGGTTACCATTCTAGTATTAACAAAATTCACAGATAAGGGGTTTTACAAACATGTCTTGAACGCACGTGATATGGTAGTTTTACACATAGTGAACCCCCCGAGGTGAGAGCTATGCTATGGACGTCTGTCGCGGCGACCCGCAAACAACGTGCCGCCAAGAAACCTCTACAATATTCTGAAAACTCTGAAAGCTTTAAAAAAACCATATTTACATTGTCAACAGCTCTAATATCACTTCCTTTGCTGATTCCACTTGCTAGATACCTGAACTGAAATCCCACCTAGATCAAAGGGAAAGCTCTCAACTTCCCAGCTCGAAGACCGGCTTCCACCTGGATTCCAAAGAAATTGCACATCCTCTTGAGGCTTGGATTTTGAACATAAAGCCTCAACACAAGAACACAAGCATCCAAATAAGGTGTGCAGATAGGCCATACCATCCACCGGAAGCTCCGGACCTGTAGCTACCACACCGTCATAAAAACATTCTAAATTGCCACCCTCCTATGTGAGAGAGGCGTCTTCTAGCATTGGATGCTGCATCTCTTGATCCTCTGACTCTCGAACACTGTTCAGGGCTCTCGTAGCTGTGATCCTATCAAGAGCCTTGTTGACATACACAACTTGGGAAGGATCCATCAAAACATCAGGGTTATCGAAACCCCAATCATCATCTGCATCCACCTCATGTCCATCATCCAGCACATCCAATGTCTGGGAGACACTCGTCACATCAGCACCATCATCAGCATTAACCTTCAAGAGGCATTGAAAAGCATACTTTCCTGCAAAGAGGTATACTAATCCCTTGAAGATATTGCAGGCATCTGCACATGCCCGCAACTCCCTCGGAGCACCTGTGACCACCTTAAGAGGCAAGTATTCATCAAGCAAACTGTCTAGATACTCATAAGTAAGGTCTTCAAACATATCAGCATCAAAGGGAGAAGGTGCAGGCTCGTAATCAACCTCTCCTGATAAGAGACTATCAATAAAAGCCATATCATCATCTCCATCATCAAAAGAACTCTCTACTTGTGCCATATCCTCACCCATATTGGTGCCTTCCTTGATGGGTACAACCTTCTCACCATCGACCACATTCGAAGCTTCTAAATCTGCAATAAGAGCATCCAAGTTCTCATCGGCAAGCTCATGCACTGACACTTCATCCTCTTCACCAGAGATCTCTTCCACCTCAGCTTCGACCTCGATCACCACTTGCTCTTTGATATTGGGCGATTGCCCAACCCCTTGCTCTGGCAGAGTCTCTATCAGCTAGCAGATCGCTGCTGCCTCTTCTGAGTGTACCTGCTCAGCCATCGCTTCATAAACCAAGCAAGACATGAATTCATTCCATACCTTCTCAGACTCCAAGTTTTCATCACCATTAGACAGAGGGAAAATTTCATGGTTCTTGACACATGATGGCCTGCACTCCAAGGCTGCATGTCCATCAGCTTCCACAGAGTCTGCTACCGGAGACAACTCTCCACGGCCACACACTGACTCTGGAACCAGACGTACCTCCACATGCTGTTGATCATGTTCAGATTGTCCACACTCTTGCTTTGACAGAGTAGATTCTAATATCCCTTGGAAGCCTTCAATTGAGCTGGGTGCACAATCATAATATGCACCATCCTCCTCACTGTCTTGCTCATCTACAGTATGCTCTCCACCAAGCACTGCATCCAAAATCCTTCTCGAGGTTGCCACATCTTTGGCATTATTATATGAGCTTTTGCCACTACCATTGTCCTCAAACTCTCCCATATATGCACTATCAATAGCTGTTTATGATTCTCCATCATCAGATATTGCCTCTGTTGTGTCTGCTGATCCCATAAACCTCTTTTGATCGTCACAAAAGGCCATAAGTAAGGCTATGTTTATCTGGTACCAGCTCCTTTGCTCTATTTTTGAGAGGTTGCAATAGACCCTCCATGTGGCTCCACGAAGCCCTTGCCACACATAATCTGCCTTTGCTTCATCATTGTCGATCTACAACTCTTCCATATCTAGCTCCATGAGCCATATCCACGGTCGAATTCTCTGCCCTGGTGCTCCACTAAACCACCTGTCGATCTTGGACTGCGCCATTTGCATCCACTTGGCGGCTTTAAGGCTTCAACACAATTGGAAATTTTCTTGGGAATTACCTTTCAAGACTTATCTCGGAGCTTCACAATGCTAAAAAAACCCATTCCCCCAGCGGGGTCGCTAGAAGATGATGGCCAAAATTCTTCGTGCTCGATTTCCATCTTTAACAATCAAAGGATTGTCCCTAGCAAGCTTGGCCTCCAAAGCCTACACAGAAAGACTTTATGCATCCACTATAGCACTTACATAGACATGTTAGAAGTGGCTGATCATGAGGTTGTGCGGCTCTCGAATGCAGTGATTGAGGAGAATCTGAAATTCATCATCGGCCCCTTATCTGAAAGTAGCTCCAGTGGCACCCCAAAATTGCAACATATTTCATCATACACAAATTTTGCCACATCCTTTGCACTGATCTGTTTTACTGCTATAGCCTATGCCCATCTAGAGAGATAGTCCACTTCAGTCAAAATATAGCTTTTGCCCCTACTTGTGATAGGTAACGGGCCTATTGCATCAATCCCCCACTTTTCAAACACATCAAATGCCATAATGGTTTTTCGTAGCTCTGGCTCAACACTCTCTTCCCAAATGCTTGACACCTATTGCAAGACCTACACCAATGGTGAACATCCTTGTGCAAACTAGGCCATGCATACCCCTCTTGCAAGATCTTCTGCAAGGTGATCTTTAGAGCAAAATTTCCACCACACGGCGCCTTCATGATTCTCTTCCAACACTCTGTAAAGCTCCTCCCGCCAAGGTACACATCTCAACATGAGATCGGCCCCTTTCATGTAGAAGACATCACCAATCAATTTGTACATGTATGCTCTACGCACAAAACCATACTTCTTAGGCTTCTGAATATCCTTCGGAATGATTCCTGTTAGCAAAAACTCTTCTTCTTGAGCCAAACTTTCCCGGCCATGATAAAGAGGTAAATTGGTCCTCAACACAAATAGCTCCCCAATCATGCTTTGAGGTGCTTCATGTGCCTCTCCATTTAGAGCACGCTCAATGTGTTTGATGCTCCATGCTTCGAACTTTTTTAACTGGCCTTTAATTCTGAAACACATCTTGTTCAATGAGGCGTTCTTGCTCTTCCACATACCCAATACTTGCTTCACCACTAACAAGGAATCACCTTTTATGCTCAACCTTCTAATCCCATGCTTCAAACAAATGTGTAATCCAGCTTCCAAAGTAGCATATTCAGCCTCATTGTTACTATGAGCATCCAATTTGAACCCTCTCTTGCATACTAGCTTCCCCTCTGGATCATAAAGGGTGAAAGCATGTTAACTTGTCATGATTTTTCATGTCCCAGACAATGCTAACTAGCACAATTTTGACATATGCTAACTAGTACAATAACTTGAGCTACATCTCCAAGATCTATGACATATGATATATCAATAGAAAGCACTTGAAAAAAGGAATCCAAATGTACAACCTCCGACAAATTTTGATATTATTTGTAAAAAATTTACCGGACGCCCAACATTTTGAAGATGTGCTAACTTGAAACTGCTAACTAGCACAAAAAGCGCGACAGGTTAACATGCTTTCACCCTAAAGTGCTATACCCCCTGAAGCTGCATCATGGATCTCTCTATATGAGCCATCAAAGAACAACACATGTGCATTGCTGATCTATGGCACTTCTTCAACTACCTTTCTCACCATTTCTTCCTTAACAAGAAGGGGATTCTCCTTGTAAGTCAACAATGATCAGCTAGGGTAGCTCTTGTAGTGTCTTTCACTAGAAACGAGAACTCAAACTCTTGCAACTCAATTACCCATTTCTTGACCACATTTGACATGTTAGTGCCATTAAATAACTGTGGAAAAAAGGCGTAACTCGTCAAGAAAACAAAAGGTCGTGGTAGCAAGTAATGACAAAATTGTCGACAAGCAAATATTACACTGGCCATCACTAGCTGTACTTCCAAGAATTTTCTCTCTGCTACCAGCTTCACTCTGCTACCAGCTTCCAAGAATTTTCTCTCTGCTACTAGCTTCACTCGGCTTGCACAATACACTGGCCTCATATAATGGCTGCCCTTCTCCTTTTGCAATAGCATGGCTCCAATGGCATCATCCCCTACTGATGGATTTACATAAAACGCTTTCTCCCAATCAGGAGCCTACATGGCTGACAGCCCCCCTAACACCTCTTTCACCTCTTGAAACACTTCTTCACACTTGTCATCCCATTGCAATGGATCATGCTTTGCCACTTGTTGTAAGGATAAAGAAGATGAGAAGACAATGGAATAAACCACGCCATGTACTTCACTTTGTGTATAAAGGTTGCCAATTGCTTTGTACTTGTAGGTGATGGAAGAAGAATAATAGACTTAACCTTGTCTGGATCAGCCTCAATTCCATTTTCTGACACCATATGGCCCAATAACTTCACCCTTGGCTGTGCTAGATGACATTTCTTTGGATTTAGTTGTCCTCCACATTCATCATATCAAGCCAATACGATCTGCAACTTCTCATGGTGTCCAACCCTACTGCTGTAGACATAGAAGTCGTCCATAAAAGCTTTAACACAACTACCAATGAATGGTTCCAATACCCAATTTTCTCTCTCTTGATAGAAATATGGTCCATTTGACAACCCAAATGGCAATAGCGTGTAGTAATAACAGCCCCATGGCGTAATGAAAGTTGTCTTTGTTCTGTCTTTAAGAGCAATCTTCAATTGAAAATAGCCTGAAAAACCATCACACACACTGTACCTCTCATAACCTGTTGAATCCAAGATTTGATCGATGAACGGGAGAGGATATGGGTTCTTCTTAGTGGCTGCATTTAAGGGTTTAAAATCTACAAAAATCCTCCACTTCCCATCCATCTTTGGAATGACTACTACTGGACTCACCCATTTTGTGGTTTCCACTGGGACTATGAACCCTGCCTTCAATAACTTGTCCACCTCTTCCCGCAAGGCTTCCATTTTCTCTTGAACCATCCTTCTTAGCCTTTGCTGCACTGGCTTAGCACCTTCTTTCAGCTCTATATGCATCTCTTCTCCTTTGAACCCTCTAATCTCTTCATATAAAGTAATGAAAAAAATCAAGAAAACGAGCTAGCATGTGCAAATATATCTCCTTCTCCATAGTTGAGAGGTCTCCACTGATCATTTGTGTCATCAATTCCTGCTTCTTTGACAATTCAACCTTGGTTTGCATCAGCCCTTCAATCGCTTCATAAGGCCCTTCACTTTCATCTTCAATCTCATTTGCAAATGCAACTAAACCAGACTCCTAGATTTCTTTGTCCATCAAAAGAAATGCAACATCAACATCCTCATCACTGCTGGTAGTACTATCACTGTCCTCATTAGTCACTATGGAATAGTCTTCATCACTAGAATCATCTTCATCTTCATAAAGCTCTTCCAATTGTTTCCTTGTGTCCATATTATATAGCTTCTCGGCACCTGTCTTTCCATAGAGGCTAATCGTACCACATCTCCAATCTTGAACAGCTCCCACTACACGTAACCATGGTCTTTCCAGTATAATAGGATATTCTCCCAACCCCGCTGGCATCACATGAAAATCAACCACCACCTTTGCATCATACGCCTCCACTTCTAAACTCTTGACAACACCCAAACATTTTACTTTTTGATGGTTTTCCAATCTGATCCGAAAGCCTGACACCCTAGTCACTGTGAGACCCATCTTCTCAACGCATGAGTGTGTTATGACATATTTGGGCTCCGCCATCAACATAACCTTGTCCCAAATTTTTTCTTATGCCACACAGTCTACTATTGGACAAATGTCTGGTAGCTCATCCATCACCAACACCTTTATTGAACCTCTCTCTGGCTCTTTCTCCATTGGGTTAACCATCCTCTTCCATTGTCTCTTTAGCTTAGGCACCATCTCTATAAGCTGCCCAAAAGTAACATCTGCTTTCCTGCTTGTCAGATCCTCCTTCAAGTCATAGCTTAATTGCCCCTCCCCTAGTGGAAAATCTAAAACATGAAACTTGCAATGAGCCCTCCTTTTCCTCTTGGCCTTGACATCCTCGCCTTCATGGCTCTTTCCCTTCTTCTTACTAGGACTTGGGGCACTTCTTCCTTCCTTGTCCTCTGTGGTCCTCTTCCCAATAGGCATCACTAATGTATCCTCTATCTTTGATGCCTTCTCCAAGGTAACCACACTTATTACTTTTGTCTTTCCCTTTTCCTCTTGGGTTAATCCACTGGTTCCTTCTTCTCCCTTAATTTCGATGCCATAATCATTTGACCTAGTTAGCACCTGTCTTGGCAATGGATACATGTCTCCCCCCATCCTTGGTGGCTTATCACATTGCGGGCTGATGTGGCCCAACTCTTCGCAATTATAACATGTGGGTGTTTGCCTCTAGAACCTACCATTGCTTTGTCCAACACCATTCCTAGGTCTTTCTTCACCTCCTGGCTGATTTACAAACCTCCCTCGACCTCGATTATTTCCCACTTGACCTAGCATGTTCAGGCTGAGATTCTTCATTAAATCTACCACTTGCCTCATGGCCTGCCTTAGCCCATCATCTTGCACTGCTATAGTGACCACTGCTGGCATAACCTGAGGAGTAACAGAAACCACTGGATGATGAACCTTTGGCATGCGACCTTGTAAAGAGTCCATAGGCTGAAATTCAGACCTCATGGGCAAAGACTCCACCCCTAACTGGCTCATTTTCCTCAGCTTCCACTCTTTGTTCCTTGCCACCTCCAATGCATCTTCATATGTCCTGGGCTTCTTTAGCTCCACTATATTCTCCCAAAGACCAGCCAAGAATATGTCCTTCTTCATCATGTCAGGTGGGGGTACTTGTGGTCTTAAGGCCTTGCACATCTGCTCCCATGCCAATGAAAACTTACATATGTACGCATCTAGTGGCTCACCTTCCTTTTGCACCAAACCTTGTACTTCTTGCCACACTTTGTCAGGATCTTCTGTCTTCACAAAATCCACTTCCAATCCATGCCTTAGATTGTCCCAACTCAATCTTACAGGTGGATCCACCGCACGCAACTCCTCTTCAAATGCTTTGGACCAAACTCGTGCATCACTCTTCAAACAAATCTGGAGAAGACGTAACATATGTGTCGGGTCATGAATCTGGTTGCTAATGCAGGCAACCTCCATCGTTTTCAAAAAGTCTTCCACATCTTCATCACTTCCTCCATGAAATTAGAGAAAGCCATAGCTACTCAAGTTTCGATGCTTTGAGAACCCCTTCGAACACACGCGCAAGAACCCAAAACTTTTGACTGACTCAATCCCTAGAAACCTCAATGGAGCTTGTTTTTAGATAAGGACAAACACATGCACATCAAATGAGTTTTCATAGTTAATCATCGGAATTACAACACGCAAAGGGCATTCCAGTATCTCTCTTAATCTTCTTGGCCCGAACATAAAGACTATGCGCTACTGGAAAAAAATCTTCCTAAACACATGAACATTTATTTGGATTCTTTGAGTTAAATGAAAAGGAGTGAATTGAGGGCCATTTTGATCATCCATTAACGCCAACCATGCAGCTCCCAAGAAGGCACACTTGACTTATCCTTTGATTTTGCAATAATTTCAGTAGCATAACGACATAATTGGCTCAAAAGACCAAAAACTAGCCATCACAACTTGGAAAATTTTTGGCAGAGTCTCCTTAGAAGTAGAGCAGTAAGAACCCAAAATATAGACTGTATATGTATGCATAAACTGCCAACAATAGAGCCCGAGCATCAAGTAGGAATCACTAGTACATCGCCTATGGCGAGGTCACGAAAAGGGTGCTCCAGCCACCTATATCACCGAAAGGATCTCACATTTGAGAATCCCATAGCTCAATAAAACCTCACGCTATTGACCCTCTCAAGAAAGCTTGTGCAAATCTCGTATAGTCAAGTCTCAGAAATGACTATCTGCTAGACCAAGTCTCAGAAATGGCTGGGACTGCCAAATAAAACCAAGTATGGCTCCACAAAGGCGTACAATGGTAGTTTCCACAAGTAACGTACAATACCAGCAGGGGACAACGCGCTCAAACAGGCGCCAATTGATGCATACCCCAGCAACTGCAAGTGAATTCCATTGTCAATGTATCACTCTGCTCCAGCTACCTTTACCTGTGTGAATCACCTGTACCTGTACATGTCCCTATAACCTGTAACCTGTAACCTGTAATCTGTAATCCCGAATCTCGAAGCTTGAAGCTCGAAGCAGAAGGTACTCAAAGAAGATCCTCTGTGGGGGCGCCAAAAGAATGTGAGCGGGATGGAAACACACACAACGCTTCTATAATGACCCGATACACACTCTTGGGATGATACACACACACTATTGGGCACCACTCGGCTTACATAATCCACCTGGCCAAAACAGGGAACACACCAATGGAGTGATAGGAAAGAGACTACCCATTTACCCACTCCACACAAACACACACACACACACACACGCACCCAAAAAACTCAGCTCAAGAGAGGAGAATTTCTTATGTTTAGATACAATTGAGCTTGGGATAACACCAATGGGGCAAATAGCTCACACAATATGGGTAAAATACGTCAGATACAATCACAAATTGGAGCAGAAGCTTCGCTCATAAGAGAAACTTACACATCCACAACAACAGAAAAACAATGAGTAATTTGGAAAAATGGAGAGCGCCATCACGTCCATAATGGCCCAAAACCACAGTCTACAATGTCAAAGTGCTCAAATCCGACCTTGGATGAGCAGTTTATGGCCAAAACAGGCTCCACAATAGCAAAAACACAGTTGCGACTGTTCCTCCTCTTCTCTCCATGTTTTTTATGGTCTTCTCTCAGTTTTTTCAGTTCCCACACTTAGCTTTATTACTTGGGCACCTTTGGCCTTTTAGTTGACCTCAAACGAGCCCCGAACAGGCCAAAAAGTGGCCTCGCAGTGCATAGTTCTCACCCTACTGCATCCATCCGCACACCTGGCACTAAACTTTTTCCGATAATGCATCCCGCAACCACGTGAAGTGGCCTCAAAACATGGTCCTTATGATGACATTTTTGAATAATTATCACAAGAAAACACCCACGTTGTGTCCGTACTTATCCACGTGCAAATATTGACCCCATTCGACCTCCTGACGCCACAGGATGCCATCTGACGCACCTGCTTACCTCATGTTGTTGACCCGCCGATATCTTTCTCGAGAATTTTTACGTGCTACCAACTCCTCATTATTATAGAAAAAACACACTGGTACTGGTGATAGTGAGAATCGATGCACTATGTACATGGTGTCCTACCTGTACACATGTGGGCCCCACGTAACCACCTGGCTTTGGAAAATGGGAAATTCTTTATTTTATGCACCATGCATGGGTATGTACATATATGCAATCACTTCTCTCAAAAAATTCTTGACACCGTCATCTAACAATTATACTAATACGTTTGTTTTTTGTAGCTTGATGGGAAAAATGTTGCCAAAAGATCACCACATGCCTCCATATCGTCGACGATCTAGATCGTATGTCACTCCACTTGGAATGGAGTATGAGCACATCCATGCATGTGGCACCAGCTGCATGATATATCGTAATGAGCACGCACATGCTACCTCATGTCCCGTGTGTGAAGAGGAATGATACAAGACCGGATGAGTGGGGCGCACCTACCCAGCAAGGTATTGAGGCATTTTCCATTAATTCCTCGCATCCAACACATGTTTAACACTAGGTTGGTAACCTAACAGGACATAAAACTGTCCTTTGCAAGGTCCAAGAAAAACTTAACAGCTCCTAGAAGAGGTGTTTATTCACAAAACCCTTCATTGAGAGTATTCACAAGACCCATGTGCTTTAGGAAAAATTATAAGAATGTTGAAATGTGTAATCCAATGGAAGAACTAAGTCCTCAAAGTAAGTGCTTTTTTACAAACAACAAAAAACGGGAAGTCCATTAGTGCGTAGCTTAGTGCTCCTAAAAAAAAATTGTTCTAGTCATTCCAACATTTTTCCAGGAATCTATAATAGTATAGATTTCAACTGGAAGAGTACCTATGACCTCAAAAAATCTATTATAAGTCTCACATTTTACTTGAAATTAGCATGTTTTTAGACAGTTTGAGGTGTAAGTGCATTTACGGTTACACATCGCTAATTGATCATTCAATTTAGTATGCGAAGCACTTTATGAGCACTATGAATCTTGCTAGGTATCACTGACACAAAAAAGTCACTTCTTTTTATCCTCCATTGATAATGACAAGGAGATTATGAATGAGAAGTTCTTCCCAGCTATAGTACACTGTAATACTAGTAAGTTATAGTGCAGAGGAACAAATTTGCAAGCTTAAATCAAGGTCCTCCATGATAATTTTCCATGTGCACCATGAATAGGGATGACCAAAAAACATTATGCACATTACAAATTAGAAACCATTTTATAACAATGTATTTTTTTCTAAAAATATAAAGCTTATTAGAGCCATTCTAGAAGGACAAAAGATAACATGTCAAAGCACTAACTTTACAACAAGAACAAATTCTTCCAACCTAATATGCATACCACATTGGTCATCATCACCACATTTGAAAAGACTTGCATATACTACTGTTCAATGAATATAAGTTACAATGACCATAGCCTCCCACAATGATAGATAGACCTAATGAGAAAAACCATACAACCATGTGAAAGAGATCCATATGTACATTGGCCAAAAGGATAGCCATAAACTATAAGCATTTGGACGTCTTTAAAATCACAAGTGCTATTCTAGCATAGTTATAACCATAACAAGGCAATAATGCCATCATAATCATATCATGGCACATGTTGCTATTCCATGTTTCAAGAGAAACATATTCTAAAACCCATTAGTGATACCATAAGATTCATGAGACAGGAGCTACCACATGTTCACAAGACCATAAGCCATCCACAACATCATGTCAAAAATACTTGGCAAGATGTAAAATGCTTGGCGCGATTAAAAACACCAAGAAGACCGAGAAGGATCACAAAATTTTGGTAAGATAGAGAACACTAAGCAAACAGACTTGGTACCTAATAAAACCACTTTAGTGCGTACATAAATCATAAGACCACAAACCCTAGCAAGCATTTGGCAAAGGGCTCACGCACACCCTTCCGTACATAAACCACATCAAGTCCCTCCAGTGGAGTATTATCAACAAGAAGCACAAACCCTAACAAAGTTGGGCATGAACATTAACTTCATCAACTCGCTCCACCTCACCATCATACACAAGATCACAAACCTTGGCGTACATAAACCACAAATACTTGCTCCAAGTGAACATTACACACTCATGAACTTTGCGATGATGAGAGGAGGACAAGAAAAGAAAGAGCAAGCCATCTACAATGGGAGAGAAAGCATCTATTGTCGCCATATGTCGCCTTACCAAAACATAATCTTCCAAAATTTGTTCCTACAGTTGTTACCATAAACAAGTGTAAAAACACTCCGAGTGAACCCTGGCAAGAGAGAACTGGACAACAAACCAACAAGATAAATCATGAGACCCTGGCGAGATAAATCATAAAACCTTGGCAAGAACTCATAAAACCCCTGGCGAGAAAGGAAAATCATAATTTCAAGAGGGAAACACTGGATCAGATGTAGGCTATTTTAGAACCGCTATTATAAGTGAAAAAACGCAGACACAACCCATAACCTGGCAATTCACAACCCATAATCTGGAGACAAAAACCCTGGCGAGATTGAACCCTGGTGAGATTGCAAACCCTGGCTTGGCGAGACAACAAACCTTGGCCAGCCAAAACCCTGGCAAGATTGCAAATTGTAACAAGACAAAACCCTGGTGAGACACTACCATGAAGTATAAAACCATAACCATCAAAAAACAAGAATGGACCTCACAACTTGTGCAATTGCCATAATCATAATTGGGCCCTTGCCATAACCATAAGCAACAAATAAAACCATAAACATAACCTAGCAAAAACCATAAACATAACTTGGCACAAGAACATCTCTATCCATAATTGCCACAAACACATATGCCATAAAAAGACCAAGATATAAAGATTTCCATATCCATAATTGAGCACTTGCCATAACCATAAAGTGGCCCATGACCAAAACAACCACTTAAACTTGTCCTTGCCACAAGGCACATCACCAAAACCATAACAAAAGGCACATTGTCTTCACCCAATCCCCAATCCCTGGAAACAACACAATCGGCTAGGTGGCAACCATATAGAAGTTCTTGACATAACCAAAGGCATCTGTCATAACCGAAACCATAGACAACCATAATGCCGCAACAAAAGATCATGCCAAAATATCACATGAAACCATATTACCTGCCATAAGACCACAACCAAAGAAACAGACCATAAGCTCAAAATAAGGGCAGCCCATGTCAGACCAGCAGCAAAGGGAAAAACCAACAGCAAATGTAAAAACCTACCATCATCAAAGGGAAAAACCAGCAGCCAGAAGGACCAGCAAAAGGGACCAGCCATCAGCAAAGAAAAACCAGAAAAACCAGAAAAACCAGCAGCCATCTGTCACCAGCAAAAAACCAGTCAACCAACAAAAAGAACCAGCCATCGGGTAGAATCCATCAGCCAAACCGTGCATGTCTTGCAAAAAAAGAATTTAGAGAGTATGAGAAACTAGGCCTAAGCCATGCAAGTATGACAACAGTCACTAGACCATGAAGAATGCTAAAAGACTTACATAAGATGGAGTCTCGACGTCTAGTGACTCTCGAGCGACCATCAAAGAGAAAATCAACAACCACCCTTGCATGGTAGTCCTTGAAGCAAGGATCATCACACATTACCTTTTTACACTTACCACATCCCCAAATAGTGCGGGATGGTTTCGAGCCCTGCACTTCTTTGTGCTCAGACAAAAGCTTCTTCCGTTTTTCTGAGCATACCACACAATACCTACTTGTTGTATCATGCAAACGAATGGGAAAATGGCCATTGTATGCATCCTCTATCACCGGTCGCTTACACACATACGGCCTAAAAGCATTATTTACCAGCTGCTCATGCATATGTAGCATAAACACAAACCTGAATACATCCCTCTTGCCATAGAGGTCTTTCCAAATGATCCAACAATTTGTGAAGACGGAATCCATGAGACCCCAAAAACCTGCATGCTACCACTTAAAACCATGCATTGTACTTTGCAAGCTATAACCACTCCCAAGAACCATACTATCAAATGTGTTACAGCCAGCCTTACATGCATTGTATTGCACCGCAACATCAGGACATACAACCTCCCTCCTCTTTCCATCACTCATCAAGCGCTTTACCTCACCTTTATGCATTCCATAACAATTAGAAGCAAACAAAATTTCTTTCTTGTCCATCCATGTGCAAGCAAGGACACCTTGCTTCTTGCAATATGCAAACCGGCAAGCACCTCGTGCTTGCTTACCCAAATGTAGCATCTTTGCATGTGGGAAATACTTTCTATTTGCTACATAAGTACCTGTACCACCTTGGCCTTCATGAAGCAAGTTCTCGAGAAGCTTAACGGAGGTAAAAAACCTGTCAAAAAACACATGATGACCCTTCCTTGGAAGAGATTTTACCAAATTTGCAACTGCATGAAAAGACAATTCTGGGCATTGCAATTTATCATAGATTTGAAATGCATGATTATACCCCTTTGATGAATCACATAGGTTCCATACCTGTATGCCAAACTTATGCGGCTTCTTTGGATTGTAAACCCTACATGGGTTCAATTTGCATTTAGAGGGAATTATGCGCTCATCAACAGTGACACACTTGCCTACATTGTAATGCTTTTGAAAAGTGTAATTCAGCCTCTCCTCCAAATCAATTAATTGCCACAACTTGTGCTCTCTACATCCACGAGGTGGCCTTTGTACATTGTCTCGTAAGTGGAGGAGCTGTTTAATTTGCTGAAATGTGGTTTGGCTCATCTGCTCACCAAAGTTAGGAAACAAGAGTGAGCCTACCACATCATCCTTCCAATAGTGTTTCTTGGAAGGCATGTAGTGAAGTGCCATGCCCAATGCTATGCCCATGAAACGCATAAAAGAGTGACGATCAATAGGAACCCACCTACGCATGGAGTCATGCAAGCTCCCACACCTTCTCCTCTCTTTTTTTGCATATGTGTTTGTTTCACTTACAATGTGATCAATGAGATCTAGTGGAAACAACATCAAAAACAAATGAAATTCACAAAACTCACGAGGTAAATGACCCAAATCGGGTCCATGGACTCCATTGAAGGGAGGGAGAGTCCTAAATGTGCCATGGGGCTCTTGCTCAAGGCCATCACCACTATGCCATTCCGGAGGAATACCATCAACAAAGTCATTATCCGCTTCGGGAGAGTCATCAAGTACCGGCCCTTCTGCCTCCAAGGCCTCATCATCACCACCTTCAACCCCCTCACCCTCTGATGCATGCTCATCATTGCTTTCCTCCTCATCAACTACATCAAATGGGCTAGGTGAGGGACTAGCTCTACCTCCTGCATGCGGTAGTTTATGTTTACGAGATCGGCCACCATTTCGGCCACTATATTTGCTAAATTCGGGTGATGGTCCTGAGGCATCATCACTTGTAATCGTGCTACAACCCTTGGGTCTACCCCGGTTTCGTGGTTTGGGTGGCCTTCCACGCTGCTTTGCAATCTGTGTGGCCTCCACCGGAGTGCTTTCAAAATCAGGACTGCTAAGAGGAGTATCCTCTTCAAGATGGTAGGAATGGCTTCCCTCCCTCAATACATCCTCAGCAAGCTTCCTCCACATTTCAACCATAGGTGCATGACTAGATTGACCAATTTCATATGTGGAAGAAACAGGGGTACTTGCATGGCTTACCTTGCTTATTTTCCGAGGAGAAGTGAGATTCAGGGAGCTTTGAACAAGGTACTCGCAGATGCCATTCCAATTTGCAGCATAGGACTTTGGATCCCCCTCAAACTGACATGCAAATTTTTGAGTTTTTGCATGGTACTTGTGTATCACCCCAAAGAAGAACACCTCAGCATGATTATCCCCAAATTCTTGTTGTGCCCAAGAAGCCCCAAACCAGGCCGTGGGTACTTGTAGCAGGGCACCTTCTTGGGCCGCGAGAAACTCAGAGGAGCGTCCAGCATGGTTGCAGCCTACCTCTGTAGGTGAGTAGCGCCTTCGATTGAGCTCCATGCGTGCAGAAAAATTTGATCCATGCACCCGTTCCTCGGCCTCTGTTTCTCGGATTTTTGGCTCTCCTCACGCTGCCCTACCCCAATTTCTTGAGTTGGGGCTTTCATTTGGAGCCCTTGGATCTAGGCAAGATCCTACGGGCCTCAATTCTCCCCGATCAAGAGCCCCCATGCATGAATTTGAGCTTTTGGGGAGGCACGACACTCAATTGGAAGGTGGTTGTTGCATGCAATTTTCCATGCTTGGATTGGATAGTTGCTTAATTACTCAAATTAGAAGGCATGCAACAATGTTGAAAAAAATTCCAAGTTTTTTTCAAGTTTGTCCTCACCTACCCCAATTGGTCAATCTATGTTATCTAACTTGAATTTCTAGAATCAATTTGTCGAACTTCTCCAGTTAAAAGGACATAAATTTGTCCTCGGACATAAAACTGTCTGGTTACCAACCTAGTGTTAAAAGCAGGTCTATTGTGGAGCTTCTCGCGTCACTCCAACCACCACTCAAATGATGGAATGATGCATGTCCCTGCGAATTCACCTGCATGGAAGCCCATCAAAACTGGCAATGGCCAGAGTTTGGGTTGGAGCCTTGACACTTGAGGCTTGGGTTAGCAAGTGATGGTGTCAACCCCTTTGGCACTAAGTCTACTTCATGGAGCACTTGGTCAGTGGTGATCGTCAACTACAATATTCCATCATGGGAGACAACCAAGAAGGGCAATATACTTCTTTCCTTGCTTGTGCCAGGCCCCTCATTGAGGAGTTGGAGGAGCTATGGAGAGGCATTCCTGTTGCGATGTCTCACTTGCAAAGGGGGGGAGAGAGGCCATTGTGAGGGGAATTCTTATGTGGATTATGCACGAGTATCCTGGGCTTGGAGAGATTTCTGGTAACCCCCTTTCCTCTATCTCTCTCTCTATCTTTCCCTCTCTCCCTTTAGTTCTGTATGCAGGGTTGCCCACATCGGGGCACGATGCATGTCCTACTTACAGACCATCGTTGGTGACGAATCGGCCCGATTCCTTGCACAAGGTAATGTATCCAAACAACCATAGTTTCTTACCCCAAGGGCATAACAAGCACAAGGCTCCAACAAATGTGAAGACCCCTCTAAAGCTCACGATGGAAGATTGGGCAACCATTTGGGAAGAACACCACAACAACAATCCGGCTCCATGTCCTCCACTAAAAGGTATGTCAAGGTATTCCATATTTTTAAGGCTTCCATATTGGAAGGACTTAAAAATACAACACCTCTTGTATCCCATGCACATATTCAAGAATGTAGCCCAAACACTATGGGACCACATTGTTGGCAAGTAGGACTCTTTGGGTGCGAGGGAGGATTTGAGGCTTTTAAAACATCTCCCCGCCTCTACTACTCCACGTCATGCCCCAAATGAAAAGATTGTGCTTCCTAAAGCACCATGGATGCTAGCCAAATAAGAATTAGACAAGGTGAAGGGTACCATTGCCTCTATTCGCACATAACAGGATACATGAGTTCGTTAAAGGGAGCTTTCACAAAAGCGAAGAAGGGTGGAAGCGTTCAATTGTATGTGTTGAAGTTCCATGATTGGCACAAGATGCTTCAGGTAATCTGCATACTCCCTATTCTATCTATAGTTTGTGTGTATGACTTTCACTCACTTTTCCTTCCCCTGATTTATATTGTAGTTCATTCTGTCGGTGAGTATGTGTATATGTCGGGACAAGAAAGTTAGGGACTCTATTTTCAAACTAGGAGATCTAGTAAGGTACACCACAAGACTCCACTCAACTACACCTTTTTTATGTACACAATAATTTCAACTAGCACTTAGTGTATCCTTGTGTGTTTTCTTGCAGATTTGTGAGATCCAAGGAAATCAAGATAGATGATATCCCTGCTGCTCAAACACTTGCAACAGAAACTGTGTGCCATTGAAGATGCATTTCCTCGATCTGTCCTTCTTAGACAAATTCATCTCGGTTCACATTGGAGAGGGGGAATGGGGGAGCACACTTGGCACAAACACAAGGGCCTTTGTATAGCTCAGGGTATCCACAGCACCCCTATCCTCTTGAAAAACACCTTCGAAAACACACTTTACACTAGCAGACCACCGCCTGCTCTATTTCCACTCCTCACACACTCCAAAAATCCACCACACAATGCACACCTACTTCCATGGTCTATCTCCACCCTTACACCCACACACACCCACTCAGTCTCACTCTCTCACACAAAACACCATCGGTCCGGGGGGGCACACACATCTGCACAACCAGCACCAAGGTAAACCATCAGAGCAGGAGAAAGAGATGGGGGGGAGGGGAAACAACAATAGAGCCGGGCAACAGTGGCTCGGCTGAGCCTCACAAAGCATATACACAGGCTTACACTTCCATCACCATGGCCATTTTCATGAGAAAATACAAAGGGCTTTGACAAGCACACTCCTTTGTCAGAGAGCTCCACTTTGCATGCTTCAAACGGCAGAAAAAATCCCCTAATTTGATGAAAATTTGACTTTTATAGGGGGGTCTTTAATTTTGGAAATTGCCATATCATTGGTCCATCTGGTACCCTAATTTGATATCTTTGGGAAGGGGGCACAACCTTGCTTCATCTGCTCTCTCTTCCTCTCTTTGCACTTGGGGGGTGTAATAGCGATGTCATTGTTGCCCCTAGGCTTTTTTTAAAATTATTTTTTCCTCATTAGTTTACCCCTTTGGGCTATGAAAACTTTACACTGCCCTTTTGGCTCACCCTTGACCACCTTTTTCTACCTCACACGTGTCCTCTTCTCTCTATATTTCTCTCTCCTCCTCCTTCCTCTGGGTGTCGGCCTCCACCTTGCTCTTGGCTTGGCTTCACCTCTACTGGACCTTGCTTAGCCAGCCTTAGAATGGTCCTTGCCTTCTCCTTGTACACATGGTGATCTTCGGGCCCTTTCTCTCCCTCTTTATTCACATGGGAATGCCCTTGGCATTCACATGCATTTGCCCCTACTTCGGACCCAGTTGCTCACTCTACCTTGATCCCTGTGGGATGCACCCCTTTTATGCTAGGGGGAGGCAATAGCGATATCACTATTGCCCTCCCTTATTGCACTCACTGTCTCAAAAAGGTTGGAGCCCAACTAGGCCGCGGGACCCGGCGCTTGCCACGCCATCTGACTACCTCGCGGGCGTGCCATGTCATCAGGCTACCTCCGTCGGCCACCGCTCCTCCGCACGCCTCACGCGGGCACCCCACTGAGCCGCCCCTCCTAGCCAAAACACATCCTCGCGCAGTGCCCATGGGCCGCCTATGCAGCTACATCATAGCCATGCTCAAAGGGGAGCTCGCCTCCCATCCTCGTATGCAGGTCTCCGGCTAGGCCATATAGCCCGCATCCTTTGTTCCAAACAGTGCATGTGGGACGACCTCGATGCCACGTGGCAATAGCTGGGGCGCCCCCCTCTTGGGGTAGTCTCCATGGCCCTTTTTTTAATAAAAAAACTCCTTACACTCATTTCCTTCCGCCCCACTTCATAAACCTGTCACATTTTACTCAAAGGCCGGTTTCCTGAGCCACAAAACCCGGCCGACGCTGCCCGTTGTTAACATTGAACTCCTCTCTGCTCACTGCACTCTGAATCCCCCAGGTCCCCGATTCAAAGCGACCAAAACAAAAAAAAATCATCTGCCAACACTTCATCTCCAACTGCCCCAGGCTTCCCTAGGCCGTAGCTGGACGCCCGAAACTCAAAATCACGAACTGTGACTTATTGCTGACTCCGCTCGGCATGCTCTACATGCTTGAACTTTGTCGAGACCTAAAAAGCACTAGATGGTACATTCTTCAATGCGGGCAAGTGGGCTCAGACCCGACCCTCGTCCAAACTTTGATAGCTCATATCTTGCACACCAGGAGTCCGATCATCGATCTAAAAAGATCAACAGGCTCCATAAATTGAGCACTTCGGCCCTATCACTTCACATCCACTTCTTTGCCCTATCCACACATGTCCATCCCGTCGAGAATCTGCAACCACCTTCACCTTCAAAGTGGCATATCTCTCTCTGCATAGCGCCGTTTGATGAGCTGTCTAAACGAGATCCTAGAGCATCCCAAGCACTACATTTTAGGGCACTGATAGAGCACTTCAGGCACCTACCTGCTACTCCAACTGAGCCCTCTTTGAGCCTCCTTGGCCTAAAAAGCCGCTTTAGACATACTTTTCCGCTGCCACTAGTCTGCCCAGGACCTTGGTATCTGCCCTAGCCTTGTGGACTGCACCTGCCTAGAATCTCTGCCTGGCATAGACCACTTCCTAGCTCGGACCAACTTTGGCTGCACCATCATTTCCCACCCCCTCGTTGAACATTTATGTTTAATCACATATAGGCTTATTGCACTAAGAAACTGTATATCAAACACAAACTCTCTATACACCACAAAAACACCTAACATATGTACAAAAATGGCACCTGTAACCCGCTTTTTTTGTTTATGCAGGTTGCCCAACCCCCTGCTTTACCACATAGACACCACCTGGGTCAAACACTTGACATTGATCACCTTCACTCGCTAACAACATCTTCTTGTAGTGTCGTACTCCTACGCACAACCAATCATCCATATAGCTTGCTTTCGACACTATCCCTTCGCTCCAGGAATCCACAAGCAAATCATTCACCTCAAACCAGACATTATCTAGCATTCCATCATGCTCATACACACCATCACCTTCACCAAACATATCCGACCCTATCTCCCAACCATGTAAAATGGCCTGTGAAGGGTACTGCAGTTGATACGCATATTCTCCCACAATAGCCTTTGTCGACACAACCACCAAAGCAGACTCGTGCTCTCCCAAAGGAACCTCTACCTGTGGAGGGGCTAGCCCTCGCATCACCTGTATCCTGGCTAAATCCATCTCAACGAGCACTTGTGTTTCTCCATCCATCTCATCTACTGGGTTATCAAACCCCCAATCATTCTCATCATCGAAGGAAATAGAGCCATATGTATCCTTCAACACCTCTTGCTGATCTATTCCTATGACCTGTCCAATTTCCATAACCAAAACAGCTCTCTCCTTCCCGGCCAAGCTCTAAATTTGTCTTGCTATCAAAGCACACTGCACTACTACTTTGACCAATATCACCATAAGCATGGTGTCTCATAACACTTTCATTTGCATACCATCATTCTCAAGCTTTGGCAGCTCCACCTGCTCTTCAACCATATTGGCAACCATCACATCTTTATGCATATAATAGGACATCTTTACCTGTACCATCTCAAGCTCACTAGAGTTCATCTCCTCGCTATAGGACGTGGACTCTTACTCTTCACTTGCCTCCCATAAGATCGAGCTCAAATTCTCATCACCATCACCGCCATGGCCGACTCGGTGCTTGCATTCATATCTTTTAACGGCTCCAAAAAATCTTGGCTACTGCCAACTTGGCTCTGCACATTCTCCTCATCAAGCTCCAAGCCTTCGGCACCTACATACCGGCCATAATCTGCTATCTTCTCACGTAAACCCTCCATAAGAACACGCTTGATTTATTCAAGTTGCACCTGGCACTTGGTATCTACCCTTATCGCTACACAGGCTCTCTTTAGCACATGGCTCGCCCTCGTTGGCAAGTGCATCCCCCATGGGCACTGGCATCTCACAAACAGGTAGCTCCCAAGGAGTATAATCGATTAAAGGCTTTACCTCGATAGCCTCCATCCTCCTCACAATTGGTACCATCCTCGGCCGATCCACCGAACACCTGGCTGTCTACAGGCACATGATCTAAGGCTTCAACAAGCCTAATTCCAGTTTTCTCTTCACTTTCTTGCTCTTCACTCGAGCAACTTTGACTGCCTCGGCATAAGTCTTTGGCTCTTCATCATCCAACGTATCTCGAACTGGAGGACACAAGCAAGCCAGGAATTTCTCCAGCTTGAAACCATCCGCATTGACCACTCCGACGACAACAACCAAATTTTTCCAGCTTTCTTCGAACTTATCGACAAAAGCATCAAAATTCTCACTTACTTCTTGCCGCAGCCTCTTGATATTTACATCCGCTTCAGCAAACAACCGACATGAACTTGTGAAAGTGTAGCAGAAACTATTCCCGAAAACTCTACCAAATCTGTTTGGATGCCGCCTACAGACCATCGAACAAAATCTTGGTTTTTCCTTGCAACACCAAGGGCACCGTACGCACCTTGTCCCCATCACTTGTCATCTGCAATGGTAGCAGCAACAAATCATAATCTGTCAGCCAAGTTTCCACATCTTCGACCCCAGTGAAAATGGGAAATCCGGACCACGCCATCACTAGCAACACCCGCTATTCAAAGGCCACACCTTTGGCATCACTAAAATCACCGCTTCGACATCAACTAGGAGCATCAGCACACTCCTCTGTGGGGGAAACAGAAGATGCAGAGGGGGAATGGGGGAACACACCCGGCACAAACACAAGGGCCTCTCTATAGCTCAGGGTATCCACAACACCCCTATCCTCTGGGAAAACACCTTCGAAAACACACTTTACACTAGCAGACCACCGCCTTCTCTATTTCCACTGCTCACGCACTCCACAAATCCACTACACAACGCACACCTACTGCCACGGTCTATCTCCACCCTTACACCCACACACAGCCACTCAGTCTCACTCTCTCACACAAAACACCATCATTCCAGGGGGGGCACACACATCTACACAACCGGCACCGAGGAAAACACCAAAGCAGGAGAAAGAGAAGGGGGGGAGGGGAGACAACAACAAAACCGGGAAACAGTGGCTCGATTGCACTTCATAAAGCATATACACAGGCTTACACTGCCGTCACCATGGTTATTTTCATGAGAAAATACAAAGGGCTTTGACAAGGACACTCCTCTATTAGAGAGCTCCACTTTGCAGGCTTCGAACGGCACAAAAAAGCCCATAAAAAATCCCCTAATTTGATGAAAAGTTGACTTTTATAGGGGGGGTCTTTAATTTTGGAAATTTCCATCTCATTGGTCCATCTGGTACCGTAATTTGGTATCTTTGGGAAGGGGGCACCACCTTGTTTCATCTGCTCTCTCTTCTTCTCTTTGGACGGGGGGGTGCAATAGCGATGTCGATATTGCCCCTAGGCTTTTTTATGTTTACCCCTTTGGGGCTACCCAAACTTTACACTACCCTTTTGGCCTACGCTTGACCACCATTGTCTACCTCACAACTGTCCTCTTCTCTCTCTATTTTTCTCTCCTCCTCCTTCCTCTGGGTGTCCGCCTCCACCTTGCTCTTGCCTTTGCTTCACCTCTGCTGGCCCTTGCTCGCCCGATCTTGGAATGGTCCTTGCCTTCTCCTTGTACACATGGTGGCCTTCGGGCCCTTTCTCTCCCTCTTTATTTCACATGGGACTGCCCTTGGCATTTGCCCCCACTTCGGACCCGGTTGCTCACTCTAACTTGATCCCTGTGGGATGCACCCCTTTTATGCTAGGGGGACGCAATAGTGATATCGCTATTGCCCTTCCTTTTGCACTCGCTGTCTCGAAAAGGTTGGAGCCCAACTGGGCCGTGGGATCGGGTGCTTGCCACATCATATGACTACCTTGCGAGCGTGCCACGTCATTAGGCTACCTCTGCCGGCCACCACTCCTCCTCACGTCTCACGTGGGTGCGCCATCGCGCCGCCCCTCCTGGCCAAAACACCACCTCGTGCAGCGCCCATGGGCCGCCTACGCAGCTACACCATAGCCATGCTCAAAGGGGAGCTCGCCTCCCATCCTCTTATGCTTCAAATGAGGTCTCCGGCTAGGCCATATAGCCCGCATCCTTTGTTCCAAACAATGCATGTGGGAAGACCCCGGTGCCACATGGCAACAGCTGGGATGCCCCCCTCTTGGGGTAGTCTCCAAGGCCCTTTTTTTATTAAAAAAACTCCTTACACTCATTTCCTTCTCCCCCACTTCATAAACGTGTCACATTTTACTCAGAGGCCAATTTCCTGAGCCGCAAAACCCGGCCGACGGTGCCCGTTCTTGACATTGAACTCCTCTGTGCTCACTGCAGTCAAAATCCCCCAGGCCCGCAATTCAAAGCCACCAAAACTCAAAAAATCATCTGCCAACACTTCATCTCCAACTGCCCCAGGCTTCCCAAGGCCGTAACTCGACGCCCGAACTCAAAATCACAAAATTGTAACTTCTTGCTGACTCCACTCGGCATGCTCTACTTGCTTGTACCCTGTCGAGGCCAAAAACATGCCAGATGGCACATTCTTCGATGCAGGCAAGTGGGCTCAGACCCGTTGGCTCTCGTCCAAACTTCGACAACTCATATCTTGCAGACCAGGAGTCCGATATCGATCTAAAAAGACCGACAGGCTCCATAAATTGAGCACTTCAGCCCTATTACTTCACATCCACTTCTCTGGCCTAGCCGCACATGTCCATCCCGTCGGGAATCTACAACCACCTTCACCTTCAAACTGGCATATATCTCCCTGCATAGCTCCTATTGACAAGCCGTCTGAATGAGATCTTAGAGCATCCCAAGCACAACATTTCAGCACACTAATAGAGAACTTTAGGCACCTTCACCTGCTACTCCAGCTGAGCCCTCTTTGAGCCTCCTTGGCCTAAAAAGCCGCTTTATACATACTTTCGCGCTGCCACTAGTCTTCTCAGGACCTTGGTATCTGCCCTAGCCTTCTGCACTGCACCTGCCTACAACCTCTACCTGGCATAGACCACTTCCTAGCTCGGACCAACTTTGGTTGCACCAACGTGGTGAAGGAGATCGCTATATGTGGAGTAGTGCACGCACGATGGATGTTCTTTTTAGAGAGTTTTTTAAGACTCTCAAAGATTTTGTGCGGCTATGGTCTCAACTAGAGGCATGTATGGCCGAAGGGTGGATCGTTCAAGAGACATTAATTTACATATTAGAGTATTTGGCGCAAGTTGATCCTTCAATGCCTCGCATGTGGTCAGACAAGGAAGATGCAAGGATGACCACACTTTCCAAGTGGAAAGGGAAAACTACTTAATATGGATATGAATCCACCCCTAGTGGTCAATAACTTTTGTATTCTCAATGCAAAGATTATGACCAAGTGGGTGGACTTGTGGACAGTGGCAAAGGCAAGGCGTTTGCAAGAGAGAGAAGCATGGAAACAAGCACATGGAGGAAGGAGGGCACCCCGAGTGCCTAGACACCTTGCATGTTTCCCAGATCTCATTAGTGCAGAGTGGATTCATGAGAGAATGACCGAGGCAAAAGCGCGCGGAGAAGACATCACCAACAAAGAATGGGAGTATGCCCGAGGCTTCGTACCAAAGGTGTAGTACTCATATACCTAAACCATATTGTAATTTTTTTTTTGAAATTATCTTTAATATGTATTTGATAAAAGATATTTTTCTATTTTGAAGTGCCTTCCCTTTAACTCTATGTGGTCAAAGGGTCGTCACTTTCGTACGTGCCACATTGACGAGCATAGAACCACCATGGATTGTGCCATCATGGGAAACTTTGACACAGACGGTGATGAAGCCAGGTATATGGAACTATTGAAAGGATAAGGTTAACTTTAGAACTTTTCATACCTTCATCTTCGAGTGCAAGTCGTTTGCAAATGTGTCTAGATGACATGAGAATGGCCTCTACATGGTGGACTCTAGTGTGCATCACACAGAGTGTTATGACAAATTTAGTTTTACCGTGCAATTGTGAGCAGGTGAGTGACATGTACTTTTTTTATTCTTATTTCTTGTAGCATTACTTAAACCAATGTTACTCACTGTGAGATTCTCTTTTATAGGTGACCATCTATATCCCAGCAATCCACCAATCAAAACTTTGGTTCGTAATTCCCATAACACCTCGGGGGAGAACCATTTTTTCCACTAATGAAATGGAGACCATCTTCGACCCAAAAAGAGTAATTGCAAACATCATTTTCAAGAATGGACTACTCGAGCTAGCCACAAATATGAATAGTACTTATTACATTATTTCTCAATTTCACTTATTATGTGAGATGCATTTACCATGAATACTACAAATGCATGAGTATTGAGTTGCTCCATATAATGAAATGATTATGTTTCTTAATTTGTTATGACACATGCTATTGTTAACTAAGAATGTGACTTCACACATTAAAGGAGAAATGTTTTCTCTCAATAAAAAAACCTTGATACAATGAAAAGTCTCTTTTAGGAATAGGAAAACTAAGATATTCTAAAAGGGAAACGGAATAAAGACTCCCTTGAAGGAAATAATTTTCCACTTACACATATATAGGTAAACTTTACGGTCCCACTTTTACATTAGGGAGAAGTTTCCCTCAAACGGAGACTTACAAGATTTTCCATTTGTCAATCCCACTTCTAACTTAGGGAAAACTATCCCTTGAGTTTCCCTCAAAGAGACTACTATAACATTATGCTTTCCTCATGGGAATTGGATTTTCCACATCCACCTCTCTATTCCACATGGAAAAAGATCTCCCGTATTTCTTCCTACTTGAGAGAGGGAGATAATGTGAGAAACCATGGTATTTTCTCTTATGGAACTCCTTCTAAAACTTCTTGTGTAACCTCATCATCACTACGAAGGCACACATCCACAAGATGGATAGCATTCAAGATCGGATCATCCAGGCTGGCGGCATGCTTCTAGAGGAGAATATGGCAATTACCTTGAGGCTTGTTTTCCCAACTTCACCACTCCATGTTATCTACCTCGCTCAACACCTCTCTATAGTTGACAGTCATCACTTGGGATCATAAGCTGGTCCTTGAGCAAGAAAAGCAGCAAGATGCTGAGCTAGTCGGTGGATTGACAGGTTAGACAACATCCTCTTCGGCGAGGCTCTTGTGACACCTATCAAGAGCCCATTCCCGTGCTGGCCCAAACAGTCCTTGATTTTCTATCCATGCACAAGCTGCCCCTCGAGCACCACCTACTATTGTTGATGCACCGAAGCCTCACCATACCCAGGTAGAGCTTGATGTCTTGCGTGTTTAGAGACATTGTAATCGGATCATCGAGGTTGGCAACAAGCTTTCAAAAGAGGATATGGTGGTTACCTTGCTTTCCCAGCTTCTTGACCGCTACTCCATTTCTATAGCTCGCTCATCACCTCTAGCTACTAGTAGGCCATCTCTTCGGATAAGCTAGTCCTCTAGGTCCTTGAGCAAGAAGATCAACAAGATGCTCGATGTGCCGGTGGATTGACATGTCCAACAACATTCTCGACGAGGGGGAGGCTCTTGTGACACCTAGACCTACGAGAGCCCGTTCCCATGCTGGCCCGAATAATCCACACTCTTCTACAAGCATAGGCAGCTCCTCGAGCACCACCTACTTCTGTTGATGTGCCTAAGCCTCAACATATCAAGGCAAACCTTGATGCCTTGCATGCTCCCAGACACTGTAAAAATTGTGGAATGAAAGGCCACTATTGTAGAAAGTGCCAGTTGAACCAGCCTGGGGTTTCTTGATCCTCGTCATTGACTACTGCCGCTACAGCAGACCCTCAGACATATTCTCCAACTTTTCTTGGAGAGGTGATTCCCTCTCCTATTGCAGTTATAGCGGGCGACTTCATCTTTCCAGAACAAGTGGATCATTCATAGTGGTGCATTTCAACACATGACCTGCTACCCTCTTATGAGGAAGGCACAGATTATGTAGGATTCTTCACGTTTTATCCCTCTTGAACTGTTGTGCCCTAGGTTTTATCACTGTAATTTGCTGCCCTTCTTCTTTTCGGAAAAGGGATTTAATTTGTTTGTCATCACACAATAAAAAATGGGATGTAAACGTGACTATATTTATACTCTTTCCACTCAGAGGAGCAGCCTTCTGGCTTGTTAATGGGTGTAGACGAGCTTTCGGTTTGGTTTGCAGGCAAGTATACAATCACTTTTATTAGCTCGTTGCATCATGGAAATTGGGATGTAAACACTGGATTGTGATTTGGATGTGTCTGTAGTCATGAGGCTCGTTAGGTTGACCGTAGGAGGTCTTACTGTTTTTTTATGAAAGTATGTCTTGGTATGCCTCGTAGTCCAACACAAAAAAGGTGTTGATTTGCAGTGGCAGAAATGATGAAAGGCTGGTTGGCTAGGGCTTGCATTTCTTTTCTTGAGGTAGTTTGCACACATTATATATGTCATCTTGATTCATCGCACGGAAAACAAACTACAGGGGTTGTGGGTGCCACTCTTTAGGTACCTGGTTTGGTGTAAGCATGTTGACGTTCACAGATTGGACTATAAATATCCTTCCTTTCCCACCCCATAGATTCCTTCAACTAGACTTCATCAATACTCCGGTTTGGTTAGTATTTAACTTTACTCTCTTACATTTTATTTTAATAATAAGCTAGATTGTTTTTCAATTATATGTTTATACTTACAAAAGATCTTATTGTTTTTTGTTACAGAATTCGATAGATGCGCCACTTAGATGCAATGAGACATCAGATTAGTCAACGCCAATCTAGCCATATCCAGATAGCACTAGTGTTCTTTTTTCATAGCATGTATAGAGAGATGACTTGTGTACGTCATATTGGTTAACGGTGTATTTTTTCAATAATGACAATTGTATTGTAACTAGTACATTTTGGTCAAAGCTCAACAATCAAGTGATTTTGCCTATGATGTGTATAACTTTGTTAGTGTATTCCTTTTGACAATTCACTTTCGTAGAGATACTTTTGTCAATTTTGCATCTCTATTCTGAAAACTTTTTGTCCAATATGGTTCAATATGGTTGATGGGGTGGTAGGGCATTCACCAAAAAAAATTATTCTCAGATGTCGCTAAAGACGTCTCTATTTTTGGTCCTGCAGCATCTCTATACGCGTCGTTAAAATCGAAATTACAGAGTTGCTATATGTGTCGCTATATAGCAACACGCATAGCGATGCATATAACAACGTTTTTTTGCAACGCTCATAACGACGCATATATCGACGTCGAGAAAAAAAATATCTCTGTGTCTTTTCATCCCTACAACCGTCACAAAAGTGAAGAACCTCTTGTAGTGGAAGAGATCCAAAAAAAGAGAGATGAAATGGATTATGAGCCAATGAGAAAGATGGTTGGACATAGAAGAAAGACTCTTAACCTCAAAGGGGAGCATAGTTGTCAATGTATGGAGTGTATGATACCTCTAGAATGAAAACGAAAACGAAAACGAAAACGAAGTGTATGCGAACACCTAAGATTTTAACTTGTGGTGTTAAAACTACGGTAATTTTTATAAAAATTTATATATAAAACTTACATGAAAGAACACCAAAGAGATGTGGGACAAGTTAGCAGCAAATCAAGATAAAGTTACCACGATGGAGCGTGCCTCTTGGGAGGTACATCTTGACCTAACATCCACTATGAAGGCACACATCCACAAGATGGATAGCATTCAAGGTCGGATCATCCAGACCGGCGGCATGATTCCATAGGAGAATATGTCGATTACCTTGAGGCTTGCTTTCCCAACTTCCTATCACCACTCCATGTTCTCTACCTCGCTCATCACCTCTCTGCAGTTGAAAATCATCACTTGGGATGAGCTTGTCCCCTAGGTCCTTTTGCAAGAAAAGAAGCAAGATGCTGAGCTAGCCGGTGGATTGACAGGAGGTCAGACTGTAGAAATTAGTGAGAGGGAGAGAGATAGAAGACTTATCTGTTACACAGGGGCCACGAGTACGCCATGGTCGTCAATACAGATAGATGCACTCGTCGCTGATTTGAATCGACGTTATGTTTGTTTGATTCATTGTATTTATACACGTTAAATTATGCCTCTTAGTGCATTCACACATGCGGACACTATGAAATTTGGAGCACATTACCGCTCAGATAGACGCACAAGAACAAAGGAAAAGTTCAAGTCAAAAAATCTCGGAGGCGATAATGCTAGAGTCAATGCTCGCAGTTATGGTCCTTTAGCAATGCGCACGGTAATAGGCCCGGCTACATTTCCGCGCTTATTTCTGCCGGCTTTGCCGCAAGCATTACCGCACACGCGAGTATTTTTTAAAAAAAAGCAGATGACCATTTGGATGGTCTTTGGTAGGACCCATCCAAATGGTCATTTGCCTTTTTTTTCCTATACATTTAATAAATAAACAAACAAAAATTTCATTGCACAAAAACTTTGGGCCAAAATCAAATGTCTAATTATATTGGAGAAACTGTTCATTACAAAATTGCCCAAATAGGCGATGCATGGCGGCTATACAACTCTGGCCAAAAGAAGACTTTGGGCCAAAATCAAGTGTTTAATTATATTGGATATTACAAAATTGCCCAAATAGGCGATGCATGGGGGCTATACAACTGTCGCCAAAAGATGACAGGCCCAAAAACACTCGGATGATTGAGCGACTCGGATCCTGGGACCTCTCGAGGGACTCCCTGACTTTGGAACAGAAAAAAACAACAAAACCTTTAATTAATACAAATGGATACATAATTCTGCATGCACTCTTTTTTAAAAAAAGTTCACACTTAGAGGCTGTAGTGTACGACATGCATTTTCAAATTCCTCGCGATTGATTTTGTTGTTTCAATGTTTATTTATAGTGGAGAAACTGTTCATTACAAAATTGCCCAAATAGGTGATGCATGGCGGCTATACAACTGTGGCCAAAAGAAGACTTTGGGCCAAAATCAAGTGTTTAATTATATTGGATCTTACAAAATTGCCCAAATAGGCGATGCATGGGGGCTATACAACTGTGGCCAAAAGAAGACGGACCCAAAAACACTCGGAGGATTGAGCTACTCGGATCCTGCAACCTCTCGAGGGACTCCCTGACTCTGGAAAAGAAAAAAACAACGAAACCTTTAATTAATACAAATGGATACATAATTTTGCATGCACTCATTTTTTAAAAAAAGTTCACACTTACAAGCTATAGTGTACGACATGCAGTTTCAAATTCCTCGCGATTGATTTTGTTGTTTTCATATAGCCAGCACCATGTCTGATATTCGGAGTGGCTCTCTCTGTATCTCTGGATCTCTCGGCTTGGGCGGGTCATAGTAATATTTTTCTATATATCAATTAAAAAATATCACAAACCTAACATTATTACCACAAATTAAATCAATTCAAATGAAAATACACGCACTCACAAATTTATCTTTCCATGCTGCTTTTCCGCCCGAGCCGTAATGCGTGGGCGTTTGCTGCGCCCTCGCCTCCACCTACCGAGTGTGTGCCCTAGCATGTGCCGCTCTCTTGTCCTCCAGCTCGACCTGGGATTTCTCCCACTCCTGGTCGTGAACATTTCCAGGGCGATAGTTGTGACCCTCAGATTCAAATGTTCGCTTTGCCGCCCTCCGCACACTGGACTTCTTATTTTTCAAGAAATTCTTGACGTACTCCTCGAGCCACTGCCTGGAGAACTCTTCCACTTCCGGATTAGGGAACCGCATGAGCAATGTCGTGTGAATGTACGTCAATCGGCTGGGTCCTGATCTTTGAAAGATTTAAAGCAATCTTGGTATGTCGAGTGGATCAGCTGGTTAAGGTGCCCTCGAAATGTCCTCCCCAAAGAGGAACCTAGATCCACCTCCCCCCCTCGATGTATATAATAGTAGTATCCACGAGCGTTCGGGGCGGGCGCATCGCGGTCCTCATCCTGATGTGGAGATCCAAGGGGTGAGCGAGGAGGTTGGGGTGTAAGAGGAGGTGAATCTGTAGCACTGCCCCCTCCACCACCAAAGCAGCACGAGCCACTACCTCGACGAGAGCATGAGCCACCACTACGGGAAGAGAGCTACCCACCGGAAGAGCGCTGGCCCGAGCCCGAACCGCTGGGTGGTGTAGGCGACGGATAACTCGACGGTGCGGGCATGGATCGCTGCGAATGCAAGGTGGAGGGAGGTGCAGGTGACAG
Organism: Adiantum capillus-veneris; assembly: GCF_014529385.1. NCBI lineage: Eukaryota > Viridiplantae > Streptophyta > Polypodiopsida > Polypodiales > Pteridaceae > Adiantum > Adiantum capillus-veneris. Next base: position 114,617,466 of record NC_140931.1, read on the forward strand.
GAAAGTCGAGGGTAAGGTGGAGAGAGGCGTTGTGGGAGGCACACTTTGCACGTAGGGAGTGTCGGCGCCCGGTGTCGCAAGCGGTGAGAGTCCATAGACAGCCAACTGTGCGGGTGTGTACCGCCCTAGAAGACTCTGCTGCGAGGATAGCCACTCTACCTGGGCGCGGTATGCCCTCTCGAGGTTGGGGTCGTGTACTGCATCTTGGAACCATCGAAAGCCGAAGGACGATTGTGGCTGGTGGGAGAAAGACTGCGAGTAGTAAGCGGAACAAGCGTCCTCGTAAGAGAGGTTGTCGGCGAGAAAGTCCTCTATGGTTCGATAGCCGGGCGTGGAAGAGGATGCCATATCCTACAATTCCACAAAAAAAGGGACCCTAATTAACATTGGATTCTAGTCAAAGTGAAATTCTTTATTGCATAGGATTCCTCTCTGCATAGGATTCCTTTTATCTCCTATTTAAGAAAAGGTTTGTGTGCTTTTTTTTTTTCATCCATTTAGAGTGTGTGTGTGTGTGTGCTTCTAATTAATCTATTGTGTGTGTGCGTTAGTGTTTGGCAAAGAAATTAATCTAGTATGTGTGTGTTGTCCCTTAATCTACCGTTGGGCTTCTCGATGACCATTGGGGTCTCAATCAACATCATCGCACACCCACATGGAGGTATGTTTTGGTATGCTTGTAACGCATGGACATTAATTCTTGCATTAGTGTGTGCTTGGGCAAGCATTAGTGTGAAAACACACCAATGCATGCCCAAGCACACACTAATGCAAGCATTAGTGTGTGCTTGTAACGCATGCACACACCAATGCTTGCATTAGTGTGTACTTATGCACAAATTAGTGTGTGAAAACACACCAATGCATGCACACACACACTAATGCAAGCATTAGTGTGTGCTGGAGAGGTATGCACACACTAACGCTTGCATTAGTGTATGCGTGGGCACAAATTAGTGTGTAGAAACACACTAATGCATGCACACACTACTGCTTGCATTAGTGTGTGTGTGTGTGTGTGTGTGTCTATAATGCATGCCCACACTAATGCAAGAATTAGTGTGGGCTTGTAACGCATGCACACACTAATGCCGGCATTAGTGTGTGATTGTATACAAAATAGTGTGTGAAAACACATTAATTTGTGCACAATCACACACTAATGCAAGAATTAGTGTGTGTGGATAATGCATGCACACACTAATGCAAGCATAAGTGTGTGCTTGTAACGCATGCACGCACTAATGCAAGAATTAGTGTGTGTATAATGCATGCACACACTAAAGCTTGCATTAGTGTGTGATTGTGCACAAAATAGTGTGTGTATGTGTGTGTGCGTGTGTGTATGCATTGTGTGTGTGTGTGTGCAATGTGTATGCATTGTGTGTGTGTGTGTGTGTGTGTGTAGAAGAACGAGAAGAAAGAGAGAGAGTTTGAGCACTTACAGTCGTGACCTCGATCGCTTGGATATGGTGGGGATGGAGATGAAGAGAGTAATACAGCTTGGAGATGGAGAGGGAGAAGGAGAGAGAGCTTGGAGATGGAGAGGGAAACATGCCCGCGCAGAGAAGGAGCCCGCTTTTGAATTTTTGGCAATCAATTTCGTGGGGGCACGTAGGTGCCCCCTTTATATAAAAAACTTTGCTGTAAATTTTACCGCGTGCATTACCGCGTCTTTTCTCACATATATTACCGCGTATATTACTGCGAAAAGTTGTGATGAGCCATTAAGGTTACACCGACTGGATGACCTCTTGTACCCACCTCTTTACCTTTCAGTCCCCTCTATCTTTAATGAGTGTCAGTCATGTCAATACCAACATTCTTGATTCTTCTTTTTCTTATTTAGTGTGTGTTCGTGTGCAGGTCGATTGGGATGACGTGGGTCCGTCGCTTGGCGCGGAACAAACTCGATGGTTGAGCGAGCGACTACCATGTCCATGTACGTGATGTAAGCAAGCGATTGCATGGATTTGGCGTATATGCTTGGCTCATGTGGATGATTATGGACTATGGGATGATCCGAGAAAACGCGCTCGAATGGAAACTAGCAATCTAAGGGTTTTGGCATCCATTGATGTCGCTCCCCATTGGAGTGTGATCGGGGGCGGAGGCGGGAGGAGGATGGAAGAGCAATTGCGCCAGGAGGCAGTCATGGGAGGGGGGTCACACCCGCCATCCGATGTGGGTGGGTCCACAGGAGCGCATGCGCATCCTACATCCACCACATATGGGGATCTCTTCACCACCCCGCCCCACATGGAGGTGGAGAAAGATCATTTTCACAATATGGTTGAGGATCTTCTTGCACGTGAGGCGGCGAATGAGTGTGAGCCAGAGTGTGCATGTGAAGAAGCCGCCCAAAAAACCAAAGATTCATTGCTAGAGGCAGCACACACCGCTCTTTACGAGGGATGCGCCTACTCCATATTACGAGCGTCTCTTGAGATCTTGAATATTCAAGCAATGTTTGGATGGAGCAATTCAGGGGTCGATGCACTATTGAGGTATGTTTAAGTGTAATAAGTGTTAGTTGTGAGTTTTTTTCGTGGTTATATGCAATAATGAGTGTTCTTTAATTATGTCATAGGCTATTAGGCAAGATGATGCCTAAAGGAAACCATCTTCCAGAAAATCGAAGGAAGGCACGGCAAGTGGTGAGACAGGGCTTGGGATGGACTATGATCACATACATGCATGTGTCAATGATTGTGTGCTATTCCGCAATGAACATGCAGGGCTTGATGCTTGTCTTGAGTGTGGAGAATCACGGTACAAAGAGGGAATGCAAGGAACCACAATACCTTGCAAGGTTCTTCGTCATTTCCCCCTCATTCCCCGCATCAAGCACATGTTCAACACCAAAGGAACAAGCGAGCTTCTTACATGGCATATGAAAAATCGCTCCACCGATGGGGTTATGAGAGTGTCAGGGCTGACTCACCGGTATGGAAACACGTCAAGCAGACATGGGCGGAGTTTAGAGAAGAGCCTCGTCACTTGAGGCTTGGTCTAGCTAGTGATGGGGTAAACCCATTTGGGCATCGGTCTACCTCATGGAGTACTTGGCCAGTGGTTGTTGTGAACTACAACATTCCACCATGGAGTCAACCAAGAAGGGGAACATTTTGCTCTCTCTTCTATTCCCAGGAAAACACAAGGTGAAGAAATGGATGTATATTTAGCACCTTTGATTAAAGAGCTTCAAGAGCTATGGAACGGCATAGATGTTTTTGATGTATCAAGACCACTTCGTGATCGGCGCACAATGATCAAGTGCATTCTCATGTGGACCATGCATGATTACCCCGGGCTTGGAGAGATTTCTGGTAAGCTTATACTTTGTGACCCTCTTTAATGTCTTTACATTGGTCACTTATATGCAGTTATGTCTTTTGTTTTTGTAGGACTCTCGACATCTGGACATAGTGCATGCCCAACTTGTGGACCCTCACTCGTGACAGAGAGACCCGCTCTACTTGGTAAGGTGATCTACCCCAATAATCATCGCTTCTTGCCACCCACACATCGATCTTATGCTCCACCGTGCAATGGGATCGAGACACTCCATTGGACCATGGCCGATTGGGCAAGACATTGGAACGAGCATCACAACACATTGCCTCCTCCCAATGATCCACCTAGGGGTATGTCTAGGTACTATATTTTCTTATCACTACCCTATTGGGCTTCATTGAAAATCCAACACCTATTGGATCCAATGCATGTGTTCAAAAATGTTGGGCAAGCTATATGGGATCACATAGTAGGCAAGAAAGATTCATTGGGGGCTAGAGAGGACATGAGGGCCAAAAGGAGGCTCCCTCCTTCGGCCACACCTCGCATGGGGCCTCGGGGGAAGATGGTTCTTCCAAAGGCACCTTGGATTCTATCAAGGGTGGATCAAGAGCGGATGAAACAAGTCATTGCATCCATCCGTACTCCAACAGGTTATATGCGTTCGCTCAAGGGTGCCTTCACTAAAACTAAGAAAGGAGGATCCACACAACTGTATCGGCTCAAATCCCATGATTGGCACAAGATTCTTTAGGTAATGTGTGTGTGTATATGCGTGTGTATGTGAGTGTGTGTGTGTATGTGGTTTAGGGTTCTGGATACTAATAAGTATTTTTGTTTGTGCAATAGTTTGTGCTTCCAATTAGCATTAGTGGATTTGCGGACACGAAGGTAAAGGCTGCAATATTCAAGGTGGAAGAAGTTGCTAGGTATAGCACATTTGGTCCTCCCTCCTAAACTTTACTTTGAAGACTAACTTTACTATGAAGATTATGAAGGGTTTTTTGGTTACAGGTTTCAGCCATTCCAACAGCTCGACTTCTAGCGATTGAAGAAACTTGTGCTATTGAGGATGCATTCCCACGTTCTATCCTTGTTAGCCAAGTTCACCTATTGCTCCATCTTGTTGAGGAGATAGCCATTTGTGGTGTGGTTCACTCCAGGTGGATATTCTTTCTTGAGAGGTTCCTAAAGACCTTGAAAGACTTTGTAAGGCTACGATCACAACCAGAGGTATTCATCGATCTTAATCTTTAAACCCTATTAGGATTGGATTGTATTCACAACGCTTTTTATTGGTTACTTTAATCACTAATGGTTTCATGTGTTCAGGCAAGCATGGCAGAGGGTTGGATTGTACAAGAGGCTTTTGTGTATGTCTCTCAATATCTTTTCAAAATAGACCCATCATTGCCTCGTTTAAAGACGGAGGAAGAGGATCCAAAAAAACACACAAACATTCCAAGTGGGAAAGGTTCTCTCTTGATTTTGGATAGGGAATTTCAAGCCATAGTCAACAACCATTGTCTACTCAATGCTCCCATCATGGGTAAATGGGTGGATATGTATGTGGAGGTGCGTACAATGAGAGAAAGGGAGAGGGAAGTATGGAAGAGGTCGCATGGCGGTAGGCAAGCACCTCCCTTTCCTAAAGAGCTTTCCAAATACCCTGATCTAATTCCAGTTGGGTGGATACACAATGCCATGACCAAGGCCAAGACACAAGGAGAACAAATAATCCCTAAAGAATGCGAGTACGCACGAGGATGTCTACCAAGGGTAAACTACTCAATGTGTTTAGTGTCTGTGTGCGAGTGTGTGTGTGTGTGTGTGGGTTTGTTTGTGTATGTGTGTCGTCTCTCTCTCTCTCTCTCTCTCTCATCTATCCTGATTGGTTTTTGCAAGCCTTCACATTCAACTCTATGTGGTCCGAAGGACGTCATTTTCGAACCCGCAAGATAGATGAGCGTCGAACCACTCACGATAGTGGAGTTATGGGCAACTTTGACACGACAACCCAAGAGGTGAGGGAATGTGGAACAATAGAGAGGATAATCAAAGTGGATTTCAGAACATTTCACAAATATCTCTTTGACTACCGATGGTTTGCGGGTGAGGTTAAGAGACATGGGAATGGGCTCTATATGGTAGACTCCGGGCAATTTCATCGCGGGAAGACCGACAACTTGGTGCAACCTAGTAGTTATGAGCAGGTAAATTCCATGTGCAACTCACTAAAACATTATATTATACATATAAAACTACATTCATGTTGTTGTTTTCTCTGTGACCTACAGGTGTTTTATGTGCCTTGTATGTATCGAAGACGACTTTGGTATGTTATTCCAGTCACACCACGAAGTAGATCTATCTTTGCAGATACGAACATAGAGACTTTGGCAGATCCCACCATACCATCTCAAGAAGACGCTAATGACGATGATGCAGTTGAGTTCGAGGAGAACCAACCATTCCCAACAACCAACCATAGTGAGGAGGATGATGATGATTCAATAGGAGAGGCTTTAGAGGATGAATCAATAGATTTATTTGTTGATTTAGCTACCATGGGGTTGGACATGGATGTAAGTGACTTGTAGAGATCTCTTGGAGGATGAAATTAATAAATATCTTTTGGATTTTGTCTTCTTTCTCTACTTATGCTGTACAAAAGGGCTATATGTTTATGAACTCAAGACAATACAATTTTGATCATTGTTCGCTTGCCATTTCCATATGAATGCATAGTTGACATAAGATTTTGAGATGGAAACAAAATATTTTTTGATATAGAATCTCATGGAGTGCAAATGAGTAGAGTAGGAGAATCATACCAATAGATGAGGCAAGTAAAGAGAAGAGAGGCACTAAAAATCCCAATGAGAATGGGATTTCTTACACTCCATACAAAAAGGGGGTACCAATTTTTGAAAAGTAACAAAATAGAATAGAATTCATAGAAAGGGAAAAGTGGGAGAGGAATGGGGGCAGCCGGCCAAGTGGATTCTTTCTTTTATTGCGGTAATACTCGCGGAAAAATTGGAAAACCCGCCAGTAGGGCTGCAACATACAATATCTCTCTTTCTTAAACCTCTCTCTCTCCTCTAATGCGGTAATGCTGTGCAGTAACAACAACATTCTCCCATAGTGGGACAAGTATTACTTTCTACACTCCCCCTTAATACGAATGTCCCCCTAAGAGTAAGTGAGAATCTTATGATTAGTGCACATGTATATATGATTGTTTATTGTGCTTATGAAATTGTGCTACATTCAAAATGTGTTAACCATAACTGCTAAGCATTAATATGTGTGCCTAACTAATAGTGTGTGTTCTTTGTTAGAAGCTTGAAAGCTGCAACTCTTGTCTTGAGGTGATTTGTTGGTTCTTGGTATTAGCACATGCTAATGCTTCAATTTGATGTCAAAGCATATTTGTGCTCTTCTCAAACTTGTCTTCATTTTTCTCCCCCTCAAGGAGAGAAGATTTACATGAAAAATAAGGTAGCTTTACTAGATCAAGTATAAAGTGTATTTTAAGTGAGTTTGTATCAAACTTTTCAACAAAATAATGTCATTCATATGATAGTTTTACCTTTTTCTCTTGTTCAAATTTGTTACCTTTCTTTGGTACATCCAATATCTTAACTCTGACTTTGGTTGATTTATCAAATCCAATTAACGTGGAGTGTGTGGAGAGCTATGTTAACTCCACTCTTAATGATCATGCAGGTGCTACAGTTAGCTCAGAGGATGCGATTATCATTTGCGCATCTTGGCTTGCAATTTGGCTCAGAGGATGCAATTAGCCTTTGCGCATCTTGGCCTTTTACAAAGGCATGTGAGGTGTTTTCTCACCTTCAGAGTGTGCTCTTGTTATCACTCTGGGATCCCTCAATGGGGTTTTACTTGTGCTAATAGAGAGACATTGTAATCGGATCATCGAGGTGGGAAACAAGCTTTCAAAGGAGGATATGGTGACTACCTTGCTTTCCCAGCTTCCTGACCGCTACTCCATGTTCTATACCTTGCTCATCACCTCTAGCTAGTAGGCCATATCTTCGAATGAGCTAGTCCTTTAGGTCCTTGAGCAAAAAGATCAACAAGATATTGGCGCTCAACGTGCCGGTGGATTGACAGGTCCAACAACATGTCCAAGACGGAGGATCTTGTGACACCTACACCTACGAGAGCCCGTTCCATGCTAGCCCAAATAATCCACGCTCTTCTTGCATGCTCCCAGACACTGTAAAAATTGTGGAATGAAAGGCCACTATTGGAGAAACTGCCAAGTGAACCAGCACGGGGCTTCTCGATCCTCGTCATTGACTATTGCTGATACAGCAGACCCTCAGAAATATTCTCCAACTTTTCTTGGAGAGGTGATTCCCTCTCCTATTGGAGTTATAGCGGGCGACTCCATCTTTCCAAAACAAGTAGATCATTCATAGCGGTGCATTTCAACACATGACTAGCTACCCTCCTATGAGGGAGGCACAGATTATGTAGGATTCAGCCCTCTTGGACTATATATATGCTCTTTCCACTCAGAGGAGAGGAGCAGCTTTTTGGCTTGTTAATGGGTGTAGACGAGCTTTCGGTTTGATTTGCAGGCAAGTATACAATCACTTTTATTAGCTCATTACATCATGGAAATTGGGATGTAAACACTGGATTGTGATTTTGGTTTCAATGTGTCTATAGTCATGATGCTCGTCAGGTTGACCGCAGGAGGTCTTACTGTTTCTTTATGAGAGTATGTTGTGAATCTTGGTATGCCTTGTAGTCCAACACAAAGAAGCCGTTGATTTGCAGTTACCCTTGTCTCGAACTATGGGCAAAAATGATGAAAGGCTAGTTGGCCATGGCCTGCATTTCTTTTCTTGAGGTAGTTTGCACACATTATATATGTCATCTTGATTCATCACACGAAAAACAAACAACAGGGGTTGTGGGTGCCACTCTTTAGGTACCTGATCTCGTGTAAGCATGTTGACATTCACAAATTCGACTATAAATATCCTTCTTTTCCCACCCCATAGATTCCTTCAACTAGACTTCATCAATACTCATCTAAAATTGCCAGTCTCTCAGTTCTCGCTCTTCCTTGTGTAACATGGTCTTATGTTGAGAGGTAGATGGCCTTTCTCAAGGTCAAAGGTGTCTATGGTGTCACATGGATGGCTCCAGTCCACAAAGTCATCTGTTGGGAGAGGGTCTTGACCTTGCATAGGAGGTGTGGGCACGCCCTTCTGAGAATGTGCACGTCATTGTGAGAGTGTGCATGAGTTGGAAGCATAAGAGGGAGAGAGGCAATGGAAAATGTGGGAGTAGAGAAAGCTCAAAGTAAGCGGGGCTTGACACTGAACAACCACTACACAAAATATACAAGAGATGGCATACACAAGAAGATTTAGAAATTCTCTCATGTAGGAAAACCAAGTCTTTCTCAACGTTTTTCATACAATGCATAACATCATGAGCTTCTGCTCGTGAGGCACCGCATACCTAGCTAGGTACGATTGGGGGCAGGGGACCATCGGCCGCCCACCGGGCTAACAGTCCCCTGTCCCCAATCGTACCCAGCTAGGTATGCGGCGCCTCCCTCACAAAAGCTCATGATGTTGAGGTAAGTCACAATGTGGGAAATATTGTGAGAATTTGTCCAATACTTCTTGTGATAGCCATCATGTGAAGCAATAGGAGTTGAACTCTTAACACCCCCTCTTAGCACCTAATGTTGAACAAACCAAGAGAGAGCGGAAGCCAATGGGAAGAGATCTGTTGCAAACTCTAGGAGTGTAGCAATAGCTAGGCCAAGAAATCTCCATCTTGAATGCCATGGAACTCCGTCTTCATGAGGAAAGATACTCCTTCCCAAAAAATATACTGGACTAGATGAGCTCTCATGATAGACCCACCTGCAGGGGAGGGTAAGTTAGACCGGGCAGTTTGCACTGTAGAAGCTATTGTATTGTGCAGCAGCCACGACCGATAGGCGGCATGAACCACTACCGGATGGGGTCTTGTCAGTAGGTAGTCTCCTCACGAGGACCAAACCAGACCAGACGAAATAATTTGGGTTATCCTCGTTGGTTAGGGATCATTAGAAGCAGAGCAGGTCACCTCACAAGAGCAATGTTGAGGAACTCGTTGCTCTCAATATGTAGTTGTCTCTTGCCGCGTAGACGAGCTGAGGCAAGAGGCTGACCAGGTTGACGAGGCAGATCAAGTACCTGTCACTCTTAAAGAGGACACATTAGAATATAGACAACCAGATGGTACAGGTATGTCCCAATCTGGTGCCTTCTTTGAGGTAGACGCACCTGTAGGACCCTCTTGAGCATCATCCGAATCACTAGGATCATCATCCGGATTAGCATGGTCTAAGGTAGGTACTCGCTTTTGTGGTAAAGGTAGTGTAGCCTCATCACTATATAACATGGGCATGATCAAATGGGATCAATGGTGGAGGAGGAAAAGGCGGGACACGTCAATCATGGACCGTCAGATTTGAGGTTGCCCCGAATTTACAAATTTACCCCGAAATGACTAATCGGCCCACATTTACAATATGACATACTCGAATCCCCTATATTTCTATGTACACATGAGGGCCTAGTGGTTAGTGCACATGGCTCGTGGTGGGGAGGTCAGACGTTCAAGACATGGGGTGCGAAGCCTGTCCGAATTTACCAAACGCCCCGAATTTACCAAAGGCACATCTGACGGCCCAGATCACCTCAACCGTCGATCCCATTTGAGCATGCCCGTGTGAGATAGTGTGGAGAGTAGTGCAGGGTCTCAACACTACGTAGCACCTATATTTAATGCGGGCCAAAGTAATGGGATCGACGGTCAGGATTGGGGGCGGGATCTTGACAAGCGCGAAAAACCAAGCGCGTCGTCGAAAAAATCGGAGGCATTAAAACTGGTCAGTGCGAGAAACGAAGCGCATCATCGAAAAAATGGGAGGCATTAAACCTGATCAGCGCGAAAAACAAAGCGCATTGGCACAATTTGAATCCGTGACCTCAAGGGTCCGCATTTAGGGTCAAATGGGCTAATCACTTCACCCGCGTGCACACTGTGTATCCCAAACCATTTTGACGCTGTAATATTGTGAGTTCGGGGTGCATTGGCCACGTTGTCCAAGTTTAGCGCCTATCTAGGTTTAGTTTTTCAGCAGTCCAGGTTTAGTGCGTGTCCAGGTTTAGTTTTTGAGCAGATATGTGTGACTGCGATCTTTTCGATCTTCGTGCGTGAACTTCCCCATCATCGATCCCATTACTTGGCCCCGCATTAAATATAGGTGTTACTTAGTGTTGAGGAGTGCAGGGGGTATTGGTGTAGGTGGAGGACCAGAGGTGGTAAGAGGTAAAGATGCGACTGACATGGATGCCCCCACTGAAGACATACTCCTAACTGTAGGTGACAAAGATCATCCTCTTCAACTTCTTTTGGTTCTCCTTTGGACATGCATGAATGCTAGGCACCCAAAACACTCTGAAGTGTGCTACTTAGGGCTTGCACCCATAGTAACCCCGTCAAATCCTTGGAAGCTGATGTACCTAGGCAATCTATTATGAATTTATATTATTCTAGAAAACGCCTTTGTCCAATAGGTATGAGAGAGAAAGGCACTCTTGTCCAATAGGTACGAGCCAGAGATGCACTCTCAGCATCCGCTTTAGCCATCGCCACGATAGTTCGATTCTTCTACTTGACAACTTTATTTTGCGATGGAGTGTGGGGAGTAGTCAACTAGCGGTGTTGACTTCCAAAATTTTATGAACTCCTAAGAGGTGAACTCACCCTCCCTTGTCACTATATGGCACATGTCTATGGCTCAAAGGATCTAGGGTCCAAACTTTGGGGGGCGAGGTGGCTTTAATCTCACCCGTCGGATCATGTAGTGAACTGTGGGTGAACTAGGGTGAACTAGGGGTTAACTTGGGGCAAGTAAACTAGGGTGCGATCATGTGGTGCCATGCCAACATGGGAAGCAACACGCGCTAGTGTGGTGGTAGGGCATTTGTGTGGCAACCGAGAGGTCTCGGGTCGACCCACACCCCGTGAGGCGAGTGAACTAAGGGTGAACTAGGGGTGAACTCGGGGTGCCATGTTTTCCCCTAGTTCATCGAGTCGATGGACAGCTGAGATTGCATTGCGATTCCCGCTTCTCTTTCCCACCATAGATCCCCCTTGGCTTGAGTTGTTCCATATAGTGACGAGGCTCACCCCCTCTGTCTGTGCGAATCATCACAACTAAATGAGAAGCCTCCTACTCGACCATGATCCTCCGCTCTCAAAAATATCTAAAACTCTATGACTTGAGTCTCAAGAAATAGACCCTAGTGTACCTTGCTAAGGTTATCTGCAAGCACAAATACATATCTAGAAGAAGTGTAAGATGGAGTGTCCATAGGACCACATAGATCTGCATGTGAAAGTGCAAGTATCTTCAAAGCCAAGCACTGCATACACTCCCAGAAGGATGTGTCATAGGTAATCCCTCTATGAGAGAATCCCTAGTTTCTTGTTGTAGCTGTCGAAAGTTGAGATGTTCAAATCTTGCATGCCATAAATTAGAAGATAGGAGGCAAGATCAAAGACAACAACCTTACCTCCACCAAACTACACTTGTGCTCCCATAGCATCCGAAGCTGAAACAAAGTAGTTTGAAGGTTGAGTTTGGCACATATAAGGCTTCCAAGGTAATGCTCCATGGATCATTCTAAGAATGGAAGATGGGTATCTAGCTAGCGTCAGAAACCGGAACGGAGTGAGAATAGTGAGTGCGTTTGGAGAGACTCAAACCAGTCACTCATAGGAGTCATATGAGTCATGGTGTTAATAGTGTATGACATGGTGTATGCCTCATGTCCGGCATCTTTATGGAATGGTGTTTGCCACGTGGTCAAGTCTAACAACTCCCTTGAGGATAGGGATTGAGTAAGGGATGTGCCCGGCCTTCATGGGTTAGTTATTAGTCAGCCAGTGTGCCTAGCCCAGTGTGGGTCAATAGGCATGTGTGTGTGTGTGTGTGTGTGTGTGTGTGTGTGTGTGTGTCAGTAGGTGTGACACGTCCCTACTGGGCCCTATGTATGGTCAATATAAAATACAATCTCATATTTTATATTAGAGGTTGTGTGTCTAGGTCAGCCAACCTTGCTCCGGCCCTTGACCAGTGTTTTCTGGTGTGTGATCACACAGACTATCATCTCAACTGATATGATGTCACACAGAGTAAAGAATCCTCCCCTTAAACAAAGAAGCTGGGGGACCATCCATATCTACAATACATCAGTATATTCAGAAAAGTGAGTAGGGGCAGCACAGACATGCAAGTAGTTTTTTTTTTCTCAATCTAAGGCTTCGTCTTTGCCCTTTACAAGGTTGACCACCATTACAAAGAGCATCTTGATGTAGAGTCTTGGAGATCATTGGACCCTCGAGAGTTGTACTTGGCAAATAATAATAAAGAAAGGAACACTAAAATTTTGGAAAAAGTGTGCTTAAGCTCGTAGTTCCACAGTATCGTGCCATCTCTCCTCTTCTCTCTCTTTCCATCCCCCTTAAATTTAGTGATTTTGTAGTTTTGTTTCATGCGTTGCTATTGATTTCTCGTTTGGAATGTCTAAGTCTGTAACATTTTTCTTGCAGTTCTCATGCTTGAGGTTGATTTGGATGTGCAGAAGCCATGGACCCTCATCTACAACTTCTCAAGTCTCTATCTGCATTCATCCTCAACCTCTTATCATTAGGAGGAGTTCTAGAGATGTTTGTAGGAAGAGAAGGAGGAGGTGTTACCAATGTTTGCGTTTTTCTCACCTCAATATCTATTGCTGTGTTTTCTCTCTTTTTAGAGTCTATCTGTAGCAATGGTGGTCATGGACCCTCATCTACGACTTCCCAAGTCTCTACCCACATTCATCATCAACCTCTCATCACATCGAGAGGAGTTCTAGAGATGTTTGTAGGAGGAGGAGGTTACATTTATGTTTGCATTTTTCTCACCTCATTATCTATTGCTGCGTTTTCTATCTTTTCAGAGTCTATCAACAGTGATGTCATTCAGAGGGTGAGATTTGCTAAGATCATCTTATGTGGCATGTAGCGGGATAGACTTGGAGTCTTTGTTTACTACATTTTGTAGCTTGAGGCCTGCGTTTTCAACCGCAAGACGTTGTTTGACCCAGAGCAACGCCCTCTCTCAGAGATAATTCCATCCCCTATGGCTACATATTTCCCTGTTTGGAGAGCTGTTTGTTGAGTTCTTGCACAAGTTTCTAGTGATTTTAGTGGATGAATTCACAATCTTTTTGTATGAAGACATGCCTCTCCTATTTCTATAGATGGTATTTAAAAGTTGTAGAGAGAAGAAAATATATCTAAAGCCCTTAAAGTCAGTATTCATGGTCCAAAAAGGATAGCTACTTAGACATGTGGTGTCCAAAAATGGTATTAAGATGGTTGAAGACAAGGTCGAAAGTGTCCATTAGGCTAGAGCACCAACAAATGTGTTTGAACTTAGTTCATGAATTTTTATTGGAGGTTTATCATATTTGCACAACAAAGGCCATTCCATTATATGAATGAGCCTATAAATAAATGAATTTTATCTAGACCCTTGAATTTGAAGTCAGTTTCCAATCTTTGAAGGAAGCCATCACTAGGAAACCAAATGTTTACTTGTCAAACTAGAATATCATTTTCCATGTGCATGTGCATTCTTTAGGTATGGTGATGGGGGCTATCTTCACTCAACCAAATGGAAAGACTGATCAAATTTTTTTCAGTCAGAGTTGTAGTAAGGTAGAACAAGGGAATTCTACTACGAAAAGAGAGGCACTCATAATGGTGTTCAGTGCCACAAAACTCAAACATTATTTGGTGGGAAATCTCTCTCAATTTTATGTTGACCATCAAGCTTTGTTTTATTTGATTGATAAGGTAATCATCCAAGGGAGGTCAATCAAATGGATGGTGTTCCTTTTCGAATTTTATTTTAAGATATTTCATAAGTTTGACAAGACTCATTATGGTGCAAAATCCCTATCAAAAAGCACAAAAGGTATCATAATGTTGATGTCCTTCAAAGATTAATGAGTGGATGATGAATTGTTTTAGACAACAACTATGGAAAAGTGAGATTCAATGCAGTAGGATGTGTATAAATTCCTTCAATATCGTGGAATACCAAAAGTATGGTCACAATCCAATAAGAAGGCCCTTATTCTCAAAAGTATGAATTTTACTATCATTGGATCTTTATATAGATTGGGCATTGATGGAGTTATGAGAAGGTGTGTACCAATGTAAGATAGGATGCGAGTAATTATTGAAGCCTACACTAGGAGCTCAGGAGGACCCTTTTCCACTGGCATTACATACAAGAAAATTCTTCAAGCCGGTTTATGGTGGTAGAATATGAGATCAAATGTGAGACCTTTTTGCAAGCCATGTGACATTTTGCAAAAAAAATGGTAGACAAGAAACAATAGATATGACACCTTTGACCACTATTCAATTCTTGGGAATATTTATGATGTGGGTTTTAACCTTTCAATACACATGACACCTCTAACCACTATTCAACCCTTGGCAATATTTATGAAGTGGGGTTTGGATTTCATGCCTCTCTCTCTCTCTCTCTCTCTCTCTCTCCCCCCTCCCCCCCTCCCCTGTGTGTGTGTGTGTGTGTGTGAAGCTCCCTCCCTCCACCCTTCCCCTATGTGTGTGTGTATATGTGTGCAACTCTCTCTCTCTCTCTCTCTCATTCTCTCTCATGTGTGTGTGCGTGTGTGTGCAGATCTCTCTCTCCATTCCCTCCCCATGTGTGTGTGTGTGTGTGTGTGTGTGTGTGTGCATCTCTCTCTCTCCTTCCTTGCGTGCATGCGTGCATGTAAGTGTGTGTGTGGGTGCATCTCTCTCTCTCTCTCTCTCTCTCTCTCTCTCTCTCTCTCTCTCTCTCTCTCCCCTCAAATCTTGCAAATCTGTGAAAGCAAGGCATTGCACAAGATGGAATCTTATGATGTTGGTTGAGTGGTCTCATGACAAAGGCTTAAGCTGCTAAGAATATCGTCACTCTTGCAAGGTAGCAAAAAACTCTCCTCAAGCTCCCACTACATCGAGAACCACCATGCTAGCATGGGGGGAGCCCTACAGAGCAATACAAAATCTTTCCAAGATCCAGGCACTCTCTCCTAGCATGGAGGCTCCCCTAATAGCGGTAGTTTTATGTGCTAGGTCACAACCATGAGCACACCGTGCCATGGAATGGATGCAAGGACTATGATGGCACTTCCCCTTATAAACTCATTATAAATGTATCTTGATCAGAGTTAATATGAAGATTATTGTTTGTAATTGTGCAAGACTACTCTAGATCTACCATACTTTGAGCTTCTCATTGATAGCTTAAATAACATAGCATTGGAGAGGGGGAATGGGGGAACACACCCGGCACACAAACAGATTACCGCTTTATAGCCCAAGGCATAGACAACACCCCAATCCACTAGAGTTCACCTTTGAAACTCTCAATACACACTAGCACACCACCTCCTACACACACACACTGACACGTAAGCATCTCACCACATCTACCCACAGATTTCATAGCTCGCTTCAAACCACACACCACTGCTGCACACAAAACCACACTCTCACTTCCATTCTGCACACAAAGAATGGGCCCAGGGGGCACACACATTTGCACTAACACCGAACACAAGTAGAAGAAGTCGAGAAGGGGGGGTAGAGGAAACGACACTAGAGAAACACCATAGAAGCTTCACCATGCTCATAAACACCATATACAACCCGACAGCAACAAACAGTGCACCCACATGGTCGTCGGGCAAGAAAAACGCACACTTGGGGCTTTGCAAGCAAACACCTCTGCACAAAAACCAACCCAAGAACTCACACACTCTCACTCTCTTGGCTCTTTGCAGCCTCCCCGGCTCAAGGCCCTGGCAAAAAGCCTCTAGGCAAAAATAATATTAGCAAAAAGCCCCAATTTAGCAACTTTGGAGGGGGTAGCATCGCTTTGCTTGATTTTCTTTCTCTCAATTTAGCCCCAAGGGGTGTGCACTAGCAATGTTGCTAGTGCCCCTTGCATTTAGGATTTTTATTTTTTCTCTCCCCTCTTAATTTCACCCTAGAACTCCACTTTGGTCCACTTGGGCTTTGACCAGCCTCGGACTGCCTTGATTGGCCTTGGGGTTGCCCACTTTCCCTCTCTCTCCTACTCATTTCCTTTCCATTTGTCGTACCTTGGAGCTACCTTGGAGAGGGGCCCCTTCTCTCTCTCTCTCTCTCTCTCTCTCTCTCTCTCTCTCTCTCTCTCTGCCCATCCTTAAGCACCCGGGGATCTCAATTCCCCTCTCTCACAAACTTATGCCCTCAGTAGTGATGTCGCTAGTGGGGGGCTTCTCCTTGCCTTCAAAGATGGATGGCCTCGGGCCCTTGGGAACCATGCCACATCGCCAGCGTTTGCGAGCCGCTGTTCGCCTCTTGCGAGTCGTTGGCCACTGCCGCACCAATAGCTTGCGCCCATAGCCACCAAAAAAACCTACTCACCTTGGCTCCCTTTCGAACGGCAAGAAAAGAACCCCCAAAATGACTAACAAATGACTTTTATAGGGGTGCTCTCTTCAAATTTGGAATTCGGGTTTTGATTGTCCCATCTGGCATCCTTTTTTGGCAACTTTGGAAGGTGGCTAGCCTCTTGCATCTGCTCTCTTGAAGGGGGTGCACTAGCGATGTCGCTAGTGCCCCTAGGAATTTTTAATTTTCTTTATTTTTATTCACTTTTTCATTACCCTTTTACCACCTTCATTTGGCCTTTGAATGCCTTGGATTGCCTCTTTAGGATGGTCCCGTTGACCACTTGGAACTTCCTTTTAAGAATGGCCCCTTGGCCTTGCCTTTGACTACCCCTTCATCCCACCCGGATTATTTCTCCCTCTCTCTCTCTCTCTCTCTCTCTCTCTCTCTCTCTCTCTCTCTCTCTCTCTCTCTCTCTCTCTCTCCCCCCCCCCCCCCCCCCCCCAGTTCCTCGCCATCTCTCAAGCACGTATCCGGGGGGCACTAGCAAGGTCGCTAGTGCGCCCTCCCTTGCTTTTTCTCAAAAAGTTGGGCCCCTACTAGGCCGTGGGACCTCGCCCTAACGGGCCTCTACCATGTCATCATATCATCACACTGTTTGACCACCGCGCAAAGTTTTCCGCCACTGGGCCACCGCCATCGCCAACCAAATTGACATCAGTGCCCACTAGGCCATTGCAATGCGCACGAGCAGTGCTGCAACAGGGGACTCCATAGCCCACGACAAAGAGAGCTCTCTCTCTCTCTCTCGCTTGATACACCACATAAAGGTCGTGCTCCAGGCTAAATAGCCCAAGCCGTGTAAGCCTCACATTGTATACGACATGGCAGCCGCTAATCACCTCACCCCCATGGATTAAACACCCATCCAAAAAACCTTGCAATTTTTCAACTGTTTCCCATCTTCTCTGCCCTGCCATTCACTGCTCCCCAGCTGAACCTGCACTTTGTAACCACTGCCAAAGTTAGTGTTGTCCACCTCAGCCCCTATTGGTCTTGCCGCACTTTGAGATTCCCAAGCTCGCCATCCGAGGCCGCAAAAAACACAAAAAAAACATATGGCATCATTTCTTTGGCATTTACACCCGACTTCAACTCGACATATCTCACAGCCTGGGAACCCAATCAACGAGCTGTCAAATCCAGCCAACTCCACATGATGCTCCCTACCTTCTAGAACTTGATCAAAGCCAAAAAAAACACCAAATGGCACAATTCTCAAAGCAACCAAGTAGGCTCACACCAAGCGGTAAATCTTCCGTTGACCATATCTTGCAATCTAGAGCTCCGATCCACAATCCGGAAAAACCGGCATGGTCCACAACACAATCACTACAACTCTATCCTTTGATATCCACTCTGGCCACCTATCCCCAGCTAACCTATCCGTTGGGGATCTGCAAACCACTCCAACTTTGAAGTAGCATAACCTTCACACCGGGACTTTGTTTGAGGAGTTATCTTGACCAGCTTCCACAACATCTCGAACACCACATTCTAGGGCACAATAATAGCACTTTGGGAACCTGTACTTGTCATCCCAATTGGAACATTTTGGAGTCTGTTGGCTATAAAAATTGCATTAGGCATACACTATACTAGCACCTACTTGCCCAGGACTTCTACATTGGCTTCTGCATTTGGTCTTGCACCTTCTAGCACCCTTTGCTTGGCATAGAACACTTCCCTACATAGAACAACTTTGGTTGCACCAATGTTGTTGAAATAAATCCATTGTGTGACCACAAATCAAGGTCCATTCTCACAATCTCTCCTTGAGCCCTTTTATTTCTGTCGTCGTGGGGGGTCTAAGGGGGGCGACAACGTGCTATGGAGCCAATAAACAAGGCTATGACGAAGTATAGGTAATACAAAGGCTCTGCTTTGGTGGGGACTATTGGTTTATTGAATGAGGGGCAAGAACTTGGAATAATGAACATTGAAACTAACTATTACATCAAGAAGTGAAAGTCCACCATAGTTGTTTGCATACTAGTGACGATAATGTTGATGGGGACTATTGGTTTATTGAATGAGGGGCAAGAACTTGGAATAATGAACATTGAAACTAACTATTACATCAAGAAGTGAAAGTCCACCATAGCTGTTTGCATACTAGTGATGATAATGTAGGAGTGTCAGTAAAAGAAAGTTTGTACTTTGCACCAAGTTGTGGAAAGGTTGAAGAAAACCATTGATCCAGCATTTGCATGAAGTTATTTAAATGTGCACAAGAGGATGTGAAGTGACTTCTCCTCTGCCAAGGTAGGGAAAAAAAATGACCACAAGATGACAAAATCACAATTACGACAATGAAAATACCTTACAATGTGACACCATGCAAAAATCTATGTTGCTAGAAGACGTACTCATAGTTTGGTGGAAGTTTTCCTTTCAACAAGTTGTTGTAACCGCCTACTTGACATTGAAAAAACATATCATAGTTATGCTCCTCTGGTCCCTTCACTTCTTCAAACCAAGGAGACTTCCTTTCCAATGGTGATTCAAAATTCCACCATCTCAAAAAATGGTGAGGGCAAGCAGTGGATGCTTGCATATATACACTTCCACCTTTGATGAGATCTTGTGGCACATAGACTTCATCTTGCTTACTCGATATAAAAAAGGGAGGTGGGAGGGGGGGAGAAAGGAGAGGAGCTTTCTTGGTGTGAGAATGGGAGGTGAAGTGGGAGAGAAGGGGGACGAGCTTTTTTGGTGCTATAATGGAGGTAAGAGAAGGTGGATAAGCTCACTAGGTGTGCCAATGGTAGGTGAAAGAGGGAGAGAAGGAGGAGGAGCTTGCATGGTACTCACCAATGGAGATGGGAGAAGGTGAGTATAGAGAGAATGTTGGAGTAGAGGATGAGCATGATTGTTACAACAACAATGGAGGACTTGGGAAAGAAGATCTAGAGAGAGAAAATCACTTTTTAACCATGGGATAGGTTTGGAGAAGCTTTTAGGAGTTTGAAATGATGTTTTGAAAAGTTTTATTAAAAAACAATTTTTGGGATATTAAGTGCTTGCTTTTTACTTTTAAAGATCCAAAAATGATTTCTTGACTTTAAAATAAGCTTGAGGGGGTTTTAAAGAGGAAAAATTAAAATGTGATTTTTTGTGAAAAAAAAAACAAATTTTTAGAGTATTTTCAAATTCGGGGTCAAAAATGAGGGGAAAGGAGGTCAAAGTGGTCCCCTCTCTCCCTCCCCCACCCCTTCTCACTAGGTAAGAAGCCTTTAAGATGTGTAAGACTATCTTCTACCTACTTTTCTGAGGGTATAGAGTGTGTCCACCACCCTCTTCCTCTTGGCTGGCCTTTAATTAACCTTAATCCCAAAGGGCCCGTAGAGGGCTCATATTTTTCCTAATGGAAAGTTCGCATTTGCTCCAATGACATGCCGACTGGAGTAAACGGGAAACTAAAGCTCAGAGAGTATGGCTCTTCATCATCTTCCATTGCTGCAAAAACTAATTTGACAACATATAAACAATACGTTAGTTCACTTGACCACAAATAATTAGCACAAATGAACCGCAAATCACTAGGGATTCACTGTTGGACAATAATTAAAATCCATTAATCAAAAGTGGTTATTATAAGAGAGTTTCTAACAAAAATCACTTGTGAGTCTCTCATCTTCTATGAGAGTTGATGCACCAAAGACATCTATCTCTATGTGAACTTATACATCTTCGTCTCGTCAAACTCCACGGCTCCATCCATCTTTACATTTATCTTAGCATCTGATATCTCATCTTCGGGTTCATGCATCCGCTCAACAATAGCACCAATTTCAAGCATCAACAATCCGTGCATGGAGCTCAGGTGTCTGTTCGTTCTCAACCTCCAACCTTTCACTGACTTGTTTACTCTATGGAGCAACTTGGACGACAAAGAGTCAACACGGTTTACTCAAATCTTCTTTGTCTTTTTCCTTCCACATTGGATCTATAATAAACACAACCTGTTCACAATGTTTCAAAAGAACAAATGTATCTCGACCATTTGTCCACACCCACCTAGAGTTGACTTGAATTAGTTGACTCATATCTTTGTGCAAGTTGCATTGGGACCACTTGTAAAAACCTTGAACCACTTCACATCAAAAATGAAAATGTCAAACTTTTTAAAGATAATTTTCAAGATTTCTTGGATATAGCCAAAGTATTCAAGTTGCCCAATCTATGTATTGTCATTCTCCTCATAACTACTCCAACTTTCTTAAACAAATCTTGCCTTGAAACCACTGTCAAAGGTGACCCTTCGTTCATCTATTTTTTGCACTTTTGAAGTATTGCCCATGTGACCACAAAGCTCCATACTAGTGATACTAGTGGCACATAAAACAATTTTAGACTCACATTGCATATATTTTCATGTTGTTACAAAAAAGTAGGTACAATACATACACGCCAGTCGCATCCCTCGACATCTCCTCTTCCTCTTCAGTGATCAATAGTCCATTTTGTTTTGTCTCCAAGATTGTTACATGGAGCCAGCGTCCACTTGTAAAGTTTGGAATTTTTTGTAGGTGATCTAGAAAGGTAAGATTCCTACTGATATGATTGCGCTTGAATCACATCCAATTAGCCAAACATTATTGCTTCTCCATTTCATATTTCTCAATCCACTTTTCCATGACTTCTACGTTGAGAAGACAAAATCTCATAACCTTTTCACGCATTTTGCCATCCATCTTCCTCATGATTCCCTGTCCTTGTGGCTCCTCCCTAGTTACCTTGGCGTTTTTTTTAGAGGTCCACAATCGGGGCATCCCTGGATCATTTGAACCTAGGAACTCATGGATAGAAACAAGAGACTTCTGCACAAAACATCCTTTGGCTATGCTACCCTCGGGAGCAGCCCTTTGATGAACAAACCCTTTTCACGTTGTTGGGAAAGAAGCAAACTGAAACACCTCTATAGCGATGTCACCCAAGAGCGTTGAAAGAGAACTACAAGACACCAAAAGCTTCGCAAAATACTTTTGAAACACCACAAGGCCAATAGGAGTAGACCCTTGGGAATTTACTAGCCGGCGCCCACCCAAGAGACTATGTCACATAGGAGCAAAACCCTGCCAAAGCATGGAATTACAACACACGCCGGCCAATGCATATGAAGACAAGAGCCTCTCCTTTCACAATCAAAAATCACAAACCCACAACTTCAACATAAATTCCACAATTCATAGATACATGCCCTCCGAATCTGTCTACACACAATTTGCCACTAGGCTGCCATAGCCATAACCCTGCAGAGAACTAGTCGTAACCTGATAAGCACAACTCCAATTGGGGCACTTTAAAGCTTGAAAAATGACTGGCGAGAAATCTGAAGATGACTAAAATTGATTCCATACGCCCCCATGAGCAAAATTGACGCGAACAGAGAGCTGTCCCAGCATGACTACACGTAGAGAAGGCTAGTCGGGGCAAAAAACTGCATCCAAGAGCACCGAGGAGATAGAACGAGCTAAAACCTGAAAATTTCTGATCTTTGGCTGAACTTTTTTTAGTTTTTACATGAGTTTAAGTTATATACAAGGCTCACTTCAAAAAACTCACTCACGGGCACTTACAGTAGCCCGACAGCTGTCACTAGACTAGCGACTTGCAGTGCATGTACGTGTGCTTGCTAAACCAAGCTAAAAAACCCACAAAAAGAAAGCCCACACACCCTTTTGACATCGGGCGCCATGTCCATATGTACAAATTTACAAAAAACGGGGTGGCAGAAAAGCGCCCAACAACGTCTTCATGAATCTCTCCAGTAGAACATCCACCTATAATGGATGTGTGTGTCCTCACCATGTCCCATGCACCATACACAATGCAGCTAAAGCTCTGTATGCACATATATAGCTATGTGTGTACTAATGCAGCTAAAGCTCTGTATGCACATATATAGTTATGTGTAGAAGGGTGCGTACAAGGGGGGGTGTGTGTGTGTGTTTGTATGTGTGTACTCACCCTATCCCATGCACCATACACAATGGGTTGATAGTAGGCCTCTTGTGTATGGGCCTACTACTTAATTAGAAAGATGAGGTTGGCATGGCTAAATTGTAAGTGAGGCCAGTCATTCCGAGAGATAGGTTTTTTAATTTTGCTTATTAGGTCAATCCTCTTGAATTTATTAAGGCAAACTTTGTGAATAAGCAGCTTGATGTCTTCCCATGCTAAGAGGCAGTTAGAGGAAGAATATAGGATCAAATATAGGAGGCTGACGCAAGTACTAAGAGAAACTTTATGAGGTTGATTACTTTTTTGTTTGATGAATTCTATAGGAGGGATATTCAATCGGTCTCTTTTCCAAGTGAAACTGTAGTCATAGCCACCATTACAGGGGTTATGAATTGTAATTGTGAAGTTAAGGAATTGTACCGAAGTAAAAAAGAAGCCAGAGGTTAGTAAACCCTTGGCCATAAGTTGGTTCAATCTTAAGGCAGTTAGGGTAAATAAGATTAATTTCCTGTGAGAAAGTTTTATTGTTGAGGCTTAATATGTCATCATATACCTATAAGTGTGCTTAAATAGAGAAAGTTTATGACAGTTGATTTTATCACCCATGGTTCTAAGAAACCATTTGTATTCAAAGAAGGCTAAATACAAATTACACATAAGGGATGAACAAGAAAATCCAATAGGAATGCCCAGGCTTTGGTTAAATAATTGTCCTCCGAAGAGAATAGTGCAGTTATCGAGAAGCCAAGAGATCTTACTAAATAGTTTTTCCTCATTGAAGTGTAAGGGGTGAGAGGAGTGGGGTTTCTTACTCCATCTAGGTTTATTAGAGAGAGAAATGTAGAAGAAACCATTCCTCCTAGCATGTTTTAATGCTAACCCAATCATTTGTAGTAGAACATTTTGCAGTCCTAATTCACCTACTAGAGGTTTATTTTTGTAGCACTGAGTGATATTTGTTGTCAAGAGATGGAATATCAGTTTGGGAGGTTAAGAGTAACTTCAGTGGAGCCTTTTACTAGCCAAATGTTACCATATACATGTGGTAGTGATGTGTGTGAACACACTAGGACAACTGGGGCATTTTTTCCCTCTTTAGGAGGTTTTTCCCCCCGAGCATTGTATATACGCCCATCACTCTAGGGCATACTAAGAAATGCACTCTCTATTGTGTGCTTGAGCTTCCTTCTTCTCCAAGTTGTGTGCGTTTCTTTCAACCCTAATTCCAACAATTGGTATCAGAGCAGGTTGCATCCTCCCAAGCTTAGTCGCCAGCTGCTCCAACACACGCCTGCTCACTTTCTCCGATTTCAGTGAGCTTTGGCAAGCGTTCGCGCAGGTCAACAAATATTTTGAGAAAGCTCTTAGAGATTAGTCTGCTCAGATTTCTGATTCAGGCTCATTTCGCCTCCGTTTCCACTACAGGCTACTAGTAATGCACAAGCTATTTCCTCATTTTGTGCAAAAATTTTGTCAGTGCCGTTTTCTGCATAGCAGATGCCTTCTAGTCTTCTATAGTTTGTGTTATATAGCACGTGTTGTTCCCGCTCCGTTTCTCCTATTTTTGGAAAGTTTTCACATCAGGTGTAGCATTTACCATGGTGACAACAACACAGATGTCTTCAAGATGTTTGCTGCTCAGGACAGGTTGGATGGGGACAATTACCCTATGTGGGCTTATATGATGCAACACATTCTTGTGTCAAAGGGCGTCTAGAATATTGTGCAGGGCATTGATGTACATCCTGGTTCTGAGGATGTAGGCGATGTTGAGGACGTTGCAGGTCTTGCTGCTATTAGAGTTGTTTTGCCTATGACAGAAAAAGCTCATTGGGATGTAAAGGATGTGTAGGCTCATGCACTGATTGCGTTTTCTGTGAAGCGCACCATTGTTCCTCACATTCGTTCAGCAAAATCTGCAAAACAGGCTTGGGATATTCTAGCAGGTTTTTATGCAAGCCGCAATGAGGGTAAAATTGCTTTGCTACGTAAAGAGTTGGAGTCGAAGATTATGCATGAGGAAGATGATATGGACACTTTCCTTGCTGGTGTCAAGGATATTAATAAGCAACTTATTTCTGTAGGTGAAGTCATTTCAAACAGTTCCCATCTGCAAACTGTTCTTGATGCCTTACCAGATTCCTACCAGACTTTTGCTAGTACTTGGAGACTTATGACCCAAGGAAATCTTGAAGTTATCAAGTTTGATGCATTATGCACATTGCTATTGCAAGAGTCACTTTCCAGAAAAAATAGAACTAGGCAGCGTGCAGTTGAACAGGCTTTTATTGCTTCTCAAAGAAAGGGTGGTAATAGCAATGCAACCACTTATTATGGTTCTGTTGCGAGTGGAAAAACTTCTATTCGTAATGCTTCTGCTGGCAGCAATTCGTCTGGAAATTCTGGTGATAAGGGCAAAAAGAAAATGCGTTGCCATTCTTGTAAAGCTAATGATCGCTTGATCAAGTCGTGTCCTAAGTTGAAGGCCAAAGAGGCTAAGAAGAATGGGCTTTTAGCACAGAGTGCACTTACAATCCTGCTGTCCATGATGCATGCTTGTCAGTTGCTGCAGATTCACATGTGTGGTATTTCGACAATGGTGCTACAAAGCACATTACCTCACATCGTGAATTGTTCACCTCTCTCGAGTCTGTCCCTCATGGGAATTCAGTCACTTGTGCCAACAATGCCTCTTATCCAGTTCAGGGAGTTGGAAAGATTGTGCTTACTGCTGCAAATGGAAGTTCCTTCACACTTGTTGATGCACTTTATGTACCTCGGATCAAGAAAAATCCCTTGTCTGTATCCGCACTTGCTAGACTTGGACTTGTAGTCAAATTTGTGGATGATAGATGTACAGTTTATGATCTCAGTTTTGGTGATGAAATTGTTGCATCTAGCCTTTTGTGACGTGGGTTGTACAAGCTCACTTTATATGACAAGTGTGGACAGAATTTTGCAAATGTTGTTGCAGATTCAAGGGCTATTTCAGATGCAAAACTTTGGCATGCACGTTTTGGTCATCTGAATTTGACCAGTTTGCTGCGTTTGCAGAAATCTGATATGGTTGCTTCTTTGTCGCCTCTTGAAGCACCTGTCAAACATGTTTGTGAAGGCTGTATTTTGGGTAAGATGCAGTGTTCTAAGCTTCCAAAGGATGGTTCACAGTTCGGGCCACATGCAGGTTGCAGCTTGTGCATAGTGATGTTTGTGGGCCCATGCAAACTCCGTCCTTGGGCAATTACCTTTACTTCGTGACTTTCATTGATGATTACTCTAGGCATGCATGGGTATTCCCGCTTAAAGTGAAGTCCGAAGTTTTTATGTGCTTCAAACAATTTCTGGCTATGGCTGAAAATGTCTCGAAATGTATTATGGGCACCCTCCGTTCCGATCGAGGGGGGGAGTATATGTCTCATGAATTTAATGCATTTCTGGCTAGTCGTGGGACAAAACACCAATATACAGTGCCTTATACACCTCAACAAAATGGTGTTGCTGAGAGGAAAAACAGGTCACTGATGGAAATGCCACGATGTATGGTCAAAAGTCAAGCTTTGACGCATTCTTTTTGGCTTGAGGCCATCATGTGTGCCACTTATGTACTTAATAGGTGTCCTACGAAAGCTTTGCAGTCTATTACTCCATATGAAGCATGGCATGAAAAAAAGCCTTCTATTGAGCACATGCGTGTTTTTGGTTGTTTGGCATATGCTTTGGTGCCACAAACACAGCGCAAAAAATTGGATGATAAGGCTATCAAATGTATTTTTGGTGGTTATAGTGCTAAAAGCAAAGGTTACAAGTTGTATTATCCACAAAGAAAATTTATTCTGGTTTCACGAGATGTGGTGTTTGTGGAAGATTCTATTCAGCCCTTGCTGTCATGTACTAGAGACAGTAATGTAAGTTTGTCACGAAAACTAGCGTAGGGTTCACACACAAAGCGGGAAGTAGAGACCTACAAGTAGTAGTGGTCACCTAACGGCTAACCCAAAAGCAACGAGACTTCATTGGAAGCTTACCCTAGCATAGGAGACCGGTCTTGGATGTCCAAAGGCAATAGAAAACCATCGTGAAAAACCCTAATTCCTAGAATCCCGCAAGAGGCCACCAAATGGGAAATCGGGGGAAAGGAGCCCAAATGCTACCAAAATTCATGGGTAGGAGCATCTCGACATGCTCAAAAACTCTATGTAGCCCACATGACCAAAAGGTGACCCGAAGCGGCACTAAACTTCAGAAACGGCATAAGACACACAAAGCGTCAAATAGCTCTCGCGGCCAAACCGCATGTCTGTTTGCCACCAAACTTCACGAGCGGCTTTCCTAGACCATCAACAACCAAGTCCTATGGTGGTAGACCACCACAAGTCATCGAAGACATGTAAACGCAACCACGGGTGCTTCTAGGGCAACAAATTGCCAAATGGAGCTCTGGTGAAGCCAAAGTTGACAAAAACCATACGGCAAGGATCCCCAAGAGATCGGGAAGCTATGGAGACCAACATCAAGAAATTTCATCGGCCGAAAAGCACTCCAAAAGTCAAAAAACGGCTCGGAGGCTCTGAAATCCACACAGGGAGTTACTTTCTATCCATTTGACTTTTTGGTTGAAATTAGGCTTAAAAGGGACTCAGGGGGACTAAGGGCAAGCACTAGTGACAGTTTCCATGAAAAAATCATCAGGAGACATCCTACGCGTAGGATGTCTCAAGGACATTTCTAGGCACAGAACCCAACATTTCTCATCACACATTTTTTCTGAATGGCCTTTACATGCTAGCCACCAAGTTTCATCACATTTGGACCAAAATTGACCTCATATGCATGAAAAAACGCAAAGTTAGGGCATAGAGGCAATAATAAGCCATAGAGCTACCAAATCTTGTCCAAGTCACATGAAACTTGCACAACACATTCATGAGCACATAGCCGACCAACCTGTGTGGTCACCTGCAAAAAATGATGAAGTAGACATCCTACGCGTAGGATGTCTATTTGACATTTTTGGCCTACAGAGGGTGTTTGTCCATCCAGATCTAATCACGTCATGTTCAAGAGCTCATATACCAAGTTTGAAGCCATTCTAATCATTTTTTATCCACAACACCTTCAAGATACACTTTTTGAAACCAAAAACACTACACGGGTCTTACCAACATCAATTCTTGTCCAAATCAAAATCCAAGAGCATGGCCATGTTCCACATTCCAAGGACTACCCAGAGAACAAATCCCAATCCATTTTGATGAAATAGACATCCTATGCGTAGGATGTCTCCAGCATATGTTTGACCTTCTGTGCAAAGAGTGACATCATGGGAGCCATTACCATGGTGTAAGGAGCCTATACATCAATTTTCAACCCATTTGGATATCATTTACTACTTGTTATGGACATTCTACCCAATTCGTGACCTAAAGCCCGAATCAGCCCAAAAATACACTTTTTGATGCCCAAATCCAAATCCAAGGACATAGCCATGTTGTACAGGCCAAGGACCACTAGCATGACAAGTATCACCCAAATCTGATGAAAAAAAGACATCCTACATGTAGGATGTTTAGATGAAAATTTTTGGCTAGATTGCACTGTGAGCACATGCACAGTTTCACAAGTTCCTTTTAAGCTTTATTTTCAATTTTCAAGTCATTTGGATAGTTAAAACTCAGTTTCTCAGCAGAAGCTGATATGAAAAAAACACTAACTTCGTACTACTGAGTGCAACAGGATCTATGGCAGCCGCAAAGTCACCGCGGCAAAGAAGAAGCGGATGACCATAAAGGATTATTTGGAAGAAGTAGAGCCCTTTGTCATACCAGAAGGAACTCTAAAGCCAACAAGCACATGGATCCAAGAATATTTTCTAGAGTCCAATGATCTAAAGATTTACCAAGGTGTGTTCAAAGACACCGAAGGAAATGTGATAGAGCTACCAATGATACCGTGGGAGCTCAATGAGTTCGTCAGAAGAAAGATGACAGAGTATCTGGAGAAGATTGATCTCCACAACTATTTTGCAGTGGTGCCGGCAGGTATTGACCTAAAAAGAGTATGGGAATTTGTGACAACAATAAAAGAAGATGGAGTGGCATGAGTTACAGATTTACAGGGCAAGCCAGGCACCGAGTTTCTAATCACAGAAAGAGTAGTGGCAGCTGCACTAGACCTCTCCAACAAGGGGGATAGTGTAACCAAAAGAAGAGACGAAGTAAAGGTGTACACTGAAAAGAAAGTCAACTACACCTTTGAAGACATTGCCAACCCCAAAGTGGCAATCACGAGTCAGCTGTACAATCAATATTTCCATATGTGTACAAAGCGGCCACAAAAGTACAGGATGCCGCCTGTAGCAATTGCCACAACATTCACTTGGGCAATGCAAAAAAGCAAGCCGAAGGTCATCAATTATGCAGCTTATGTACATGATAATTTATTGAAGATGGGCAACAAGAAACCCACATACATCGTGCCGGGTGAGCTAATTACGAAGGTGATTTATGGAGCATTGCACGCCAAGGGGAGATGGCCTGACCGCCCATCACAGAACGACTGGTTGAGGCTCAAGGAAGATAAGGAAGACGAACAACCAAAAGCACCAAGGGTGGCAACCCGTTTGAAACGCCGGTTAGAAACCGTGCAAGAAGAGTAGCCAGAGCTGAAGAAGGGAAAGAATAAATCTTCCCAAGTGCTAGAAAAAGAGACGAAATCACAGAAAGCGGCACGTCTAGAGCGGCTGATGGAAAGCTTCACGGCAGAAAGAGCCCTCAAAGCAGATTTAGACGAGCTATGGAAGCCGTCTCTAGAAGCAATGTCGGGATCATCCCGAAGGGTGCACGGAGACAGATTCGATGATTACATTCAAAATTTTGAGATTCTTAATTCCACAACAGAGAATATCCCACATGTACCCTTTACAGAAGAGGAAGTGGAGCAAGTCCCACAGAAACTGCTAGAAGAGCAGGAAGGCCAAGAGAGAGAAAGGAAGACAAAGGCGGACATATATTTCAAGAAAAAGCCGACAACTCCACCAGCCAGCCCTGAATCCAACCCACCGCCCTCACCACCTCCTCGTAGCCCTCCGCAAGAAGAGAAAGAGGAGAAAGAAAAATCAGAAGACCAAGAAGAGTCCAAGCAAGAACAAAGCCAGGAGCAAGAACCAAAGGAAGAGGCTAAGCCTAAAAGTGAGCAGCTAGAGCCAAATGAATCATATTTCTAGACCTATTGGCTACCGGATATACAAAGGAGGAGGCTGCCACATTCCCATTCCACTTGGCAAACACGGGGCCCAAAAAGCAAATGCAAAGCCTACGGTTAGTAGAGCTAAAGGAGATGGCCACTCATACAGTGGACCTGCACCCACCCACCATTGATTGGGATGTGGTGATGACAAAGCTAACCGGGCTAAGAGCACAGTCTACGAGCTTAGAGTTAAAGATCAAACCATCCAGCGGCTACGGGCATCTACTGCCAGAGTCAGAGGTACTAGCTCGACTCACACCACTACTGAGAGCCAGATCTATGAAGAACAAATGAAAGAGCTTCAAAAAGTGTTGACCTTAGAGAAAAAGCAAAGGTTGATGATGGCAGAATCGGTGGTTATGCAAACACGCATGGAAGAAGAGTAGAAAGCAATGCAAGATGAGCTAGAAACTATCAAGAGAAAGCTCGAGGAGGCGGAGAAGATAAAAGCCGAGTTGAACAACCTCCTCGTGAACATGGGAGAAGAAGATGAAGCAGAGAAACAGACACTCCAAAAGTAGATAAAGGAGCTAAGAGTCCAGCACGCAGAAGAGCAGGCAGGCACAGGGCCAGCAGCCATGGAAGGCATAGACCTAGAGAATGTGGCAGATCCTGTGGACACACCCATGCAAGAGGAAATCCTAGTACGTCCCTCTCAAGAAACACAAGATCTGACACAAGAAGAGGAAGAGAAGCTACGCAAGGCCATAGAGGCAGAAATTAGAGAAATGGCCAAGGAATCCTTGGAATGGGAGTAGAGGGTTTTTAAATCCATGACCATTCAGAAGATAGACGCCACAACCTTGGCGTGAATGACTACGTCCCTCTCTCCCGTATCCTTTGCTAAAGTACGAAGACGTCACCATCAACAAGAGAATCAGAGAAGAGCCACCAATGCCACTCTACACAAGAGATATCTCCCAGCTTGAAGGGGCAAAGCTGATTGTCAACTCCTAGCCCAGGTGGAGAAAGGCATGGCTGACGAAGTATCCACAATACCTAATCCCTTTGGTAGAGGCACCCAAAATCATTAGAGATAACCTAAGCTTCTGTCCTCTACCAAGGATGCAGACGTGGAAGGCTCAGGAGATACTACAAAGAAGCCAACCCACTTGGTTGAACTATTCGAAGCTGCCAGGCTTGAAGACAGGCGAGAGAATAAGTGTTCAGTACATGGTGAAAACCCTAATGGGCGCCATCAAATTTTTCACTGGCTCGCCTGACCTTTCTTGCATAATGATGAGGAAGATCTGCAAACCCTTTTGGCAGTCTTTGAGACATTCAAACCGGGCCAGGTGATAGACAATATCTTCTTCGTTCAAGATACCTACAGATGTGCCTATGATCTGTCTAGTCAACCTTCCAAGGAGGTGATACATGCATTGTATCAAAGGATAATGTTTCTTCCATCCTATCACCTCCAGGACTTTGAAGAATCCTTCTACACCGGCTTCTTCACCATCAACACTGATATATTCGGCCCAACACTACTGGATTTCCATGCAAGATACGAGTCGCTGATCAAGATGCGAGAAACCATAAGATGAAGAAGTAACTCAACAGCCATGTTGGGGACGACATGAGCAAGGATGGGGGGAGTGTTAGAAGCTGACACACCCTACGAAAAATGACGGCTCGACAGATTATCATTTTTTGTAATTATTCGTGAGCAAGGAGGGAGGGAGTGTTAGAAGTTGGACACACCCTACGGAAAATGACAGCTCGACAAATTATCATTTTTTGTAATTATTCATTCATTGAGAAAACCCGACATTTCACCTTGTAAATATTGGGGCTTATAGAAGTTTCCAGATTGTATCCCAGTTTTGACATTTAGATTGAGTAGATGGTTAATTTGGAACTTTAGGGTTTGAGAATTGTAAGGTATTTATACCACTTTTTGACCTTAATGAAAGACCTTTTGTCATTTTTAAAAAAGGTTTTGAAGTCTATGAGTGAGTGTATTGTGTACGAGAGAGAGTGTGAGTTTCATCTTGACGCTACATGTGCACTGGTGGTCCGAATCGAGTGCGGAGAAGTGCAGTGTGTTGCCCCCGACGAGAGCTACATGCCGATACCTACATTGCGCCCGTACGGTCCGGTTTTGCAAGCTCCATCTACGAGCTTCATCTGGTGATTCGGTGAGCATACGTTGTTCGATTTTTCATTGCAGCATATCTACGCGTTCACATTGAGTAGAGCTACACATTAGGCACTTTAGATTTCGGAAATGAAGACCTGCAAATTTTGGCCAGACATCCTACGTGATTTTGCACGTGGAGTTTTGGGTTGGGGTTTTGGTTCATAGACCTTAGGGAGAGCGACCTATTGGTGTTAGTAGGGTCTCCTTCAAGTTCTATGGTGTTTCGAGATTGTTTGATGGGTGTTCCGCTCTAGAAAGCGTTGTAGGAAGTTTCCTCTTATGCACTCCTGAAGGCTGTGACTTAGACATTGGACAGAGACCTCTGTAGGAATTAGTTAGTAGTCGATCGAGTGTAGTTTGACACCTTATGCTTGCTTCCACACGCATGCGGGTCGAGCTTCATCCTTAGCTGACAAATCTTGTTAGATGAGTTCTCGCAGTGTTGATGTTATCACGACGTATCCGTACAACAACGTACAAATATGTCAATATGCCCATAGATATATTCATGTAGATAACTAAATACTGATAGATATTATAGAGATAGGGGATGGATATAGATAGAAGGAGACACATAGTCATGTTGATAGATAAATATGAGGATAGGTACTTATATAGACATAAACTAATAGACATAATACACACACACACACACACACACACACACACACACATATATATATATGTGTGTGTGTGTGTGTGTGTATGGGATTAGTGTGCGCCTGTATACCTATGTGTATGCATATATTCATGTACTTATCTTGCCATTAAATCTCTATCTACTAATTACTATCTATCTATCCATTAACTCTCTATATTCATGCTTCTATCTTATATATTATAATCTATACTCAATCTCACCAATAGACCTCTAGCTACTCACACATTCTATTTGTTGATTAAACCTATGTTGCCACTAATTCTCCATCTACTTCTCATTATTAATCTATCCACCACTATCTCTCTATATTTATGCTTCTATCTTATAGTCCATGCATAGATAGATATAGAGAGTGGATGGATATAAAGAGAAAGGGATACATTTATAATGACATAAGAATATATAGATATGTATGTGTGTGTATATGTGTATGTGTATCTGATGTGTGTGGGTATGCATGTATGTGTGTATATATGAATGTTTTGGGATCATTTTATCGTGTTAGAAGGTGAGTACATAGACAAATACGTTGATACATGGATAAATAGTGGATAGATAAAAATTAAAAGCGATACATATAATAAATTATAATTATAAATATATAAATAGGTCAATATATATGTTTGCTAGCATGTAATTTATTTATAGATAGACCATTATATAGATAATGGAGAGAGAAACATGATATAGGCACGTGAGTCATGTATAGAGATAGGTCACATCGATAGATATATTTATCTGCATAGCTAAAGATTGATATATATTATAGAGATAGTAGATGGATAGAGATAGAAGGAGACACATAGTCATGTTGATAGATAAATATGTAGATATGTACTTTTATAGACATAAACTAATACACATAATACATATGTGTGTGTGTACATATTTACATCCACTCTCTCTATAATTATGCTTCTATCTTATTTAGTCTATGCATAGAGAGATAGAGAGAGTGGATGGACATAAAGAGAAAGGGATACATTTATAATAACATAAGAATATATATATATATATATATATCAAGTGTGTGTGTGTGTATGTGTATGTATACCTTATGTGTCTGGTATGCATGTATGTGTGTATATATGAATGTTTGGGGATCGTTTTATCGTGCTAAAAGGTGAATACATGGACAAATATGTTGATACATAGATAAATAGTGGATAGATAAAAAATGAAAGTGATACATATAAACTATAATGATAAATATATAGATAGGTCACTATATATGTTTGCCAGCATGTAATATATTCATAGATAGACCATTAGATAGATAATAGAGAGAGAAACATGACATAGGAAAGTCACTGTATAGAGATAGGTCAATATGCCAATAGATATAATCATCTACAAAGGTAAAGATTGATACATATTATTCATAGATAGACCATTACATGGATAATAGACAGAGAAAGAGAGAGGCATGTAGACATTATCATACATGAAATAGGCAAGTCAATAGATATTTAGATATAGTGAGTATAAAGAGAAGGTTGACATGTCAATAGATATTTAGATACATAGATAAATATTGGTAGATATAATGTACATAGTGGATGGATAGAGATAGAAGGAGACACATAGTCATGTTGATAGATAAATATGTAGTCTGCTTAGATTTCTGATTCGGACTCATTTCGGCCTCCGTTTCCACTACAGGGAGTACTGCATAGGCTATTTTGTCATTTTGTGCAAAAGTTTTGTCAATGTCGTTTTCTGCATAACAGGTGCCTTACAATCTTCTACGATTTGTGCTATATAGTACGTGTTGTTCCCGCTTCGTTTCTCCTCTTTTTGGGTAGTTTTCGCATCAGGTGCAGCATTTACCATGGCTGACAATAACATAGATGTGTTCAAGCTATTTGCTGATGAGGACAGATTGGATGGGGACAATTACCCTATGTGGGCTTACATGATGCAACATGTTCTTGTGTCAAAGGGCATTTGGAATATTGTGCAGGGCATTGATGTACGTCCTAGTTTTGAGGATGCAGGTGATGTTAAGGATGTGGCATGTCTTGCTGCAAGGAATTGTTGCTATTAGATTTGTTTTGCCTACGGTAGAACAATCTCTTTGGGATGTAAAGGATAAGCACGCTCATGCATTGTTGTGAAGCGCACTATTGTTCCCCACATCCGTTCAGCAAAATCTGCAAAAGAGGCTTGGGATATTTTGACTGGTCTTTATGCATGTCGCAATGAGGGTAAAATTGCTTTGCTACGTAAAGAGCTGGAGTCGAAGATTATGCATGAGGAAGATGATATGGACACCTTCCTTGATGGTGTCAAGGATACCAATGAGCAACTTATTTTTGTAGGTGAAGTCATTTCAGACAGTTCCCTTGTGCAGACTATTCTTGATGCCTTACCGGATTCTTACCAGACTTTTGCTAGTACTTGGAGACTTATGACCCAAGGATATCTTGACGTTTTCAAGTTTGATGCATTATGCATATTGCTGTTGCAAGAGTAACTTTTTAGAAAAAAAGGGACTTGACAACGTGCATTTGAACAGGCTTTTATTGTTTCTCAAAGAAAGGGTGGTAATAGCAATGCAGCCGCTTCTTATGGTTCTGCTACGAGTGGCAAAATTTTTGTTCCCAATGCTTCTGCTGGTAGCACTTCCTCTAGAAATTCTGGCATAAGGGGAAAAAGAAGATGGATTGCCATTATTATAAAGTTAATGATCAAAACAATGTCCTAAGTTGAAGGCCAAAGAGGCTAAGAAGAAAGAGGCTGGTTCCACTGCAAATGATGGTTCCACTACCAATGCAGCCATTGTTGAGTCTTCTTTGAAAGGAGATTATGATGCTGATGTTGATGCAGAATGGGCTTTTATTGCAGAGTGTGCCTATTAATCCTGCTGTCCATGATGCATGTATGTCAATTGCTATAAATTCACATGTGTGGTATTTTGAGAGTGGTGCTACAAAGAACATTACCTCACATCGTGGCATTCTTCACCTCTCTCGAGTCTGTCCCTCATGGGAATTCAGTCACTTGTGCCAGCAATGCCTCTTATCCGGATCAGGGAGTTAGAAACATTGTGCTAACTGCTGCAAATGGCAGTTCTTTCACACTTGTTGATGCACTTTATGTACTTGGGATCAAGAAAAATCTTTTGTTTGTATCTACACTTGCTAGACTTGGACTTGTAGTCAAATTTGTGGATGATAGATGTACAATTCATGATCTCAGTTTTGGTGATAAGATTATTGCATCTAGCCTTTTGTGTTGTTGGCTATATAAGCTCACTTTGTATGACAAGTGTGGACAAAATTTTGCAAATGCAGTTGCAAATTCAAGCGCTATTCAGATGCAAAACTTTGGCATGCACATTTTGGTCATTTGAATTTTGCAAACTGATATGGTTGCTTCTTTGCCACCTCTTGAAGAACTTGTCAAACATGTTTGTGAAGGATGCATTTTGGGTAAAATGCAACGTTCTAAGTTTCCAAAGGTTGGTTCAATTAGGGCCACATGAAGGTTGCAACTTGTGCATAGTGATGTTAACGGGCCCATGCAAACCCTGTCCTTGGGCAATTACCTTTACTTCATGACTTTTCATTCATGATTACTCCAGGCTGCATGGGTGTTTCCGCTTAAAGGGTGAAAGCATGTTAACGTGTCGCGCTTTTGTGCTACTTAGCAGTTTCAAGTTAGCATGTTTTAAAAAAAGTTGGGCGTCCGGTAAATTTTTTACAATTTGTATCAAAATTTGTCGGAGGTTGTACATTTGGATTCCTTGTTTCAAGAGCTTTCTACTGATATATCATATGTCATAGATCTTGGAGATGTAGCTCATGTTATTGTACTAGTTAGCATATGTCAAAATTGTGCTAGTTAGCATTGTCCAGGACACCAAAAAGCATGACAAGTTAACATGCTTATAGCCTAAAGCGAAGTCCAAATTTTTTATGTGATTCAAAAAATTTCTGGGTATGGCTGAAAATGTATCGAAATGTACTATGGGCACCCTCCGTCCCGATTGGACTCAGATTGGGTTGGTTGTTTTGACACAAGAGTTTCCCCAAGTGGTTTTGGTTCATGATTGGTAGTTCATGTATATCATGGTTGAGAAAGAATCAACCTATTGTGGCCACTTCTAGTTGTGAGGCTGAGTACAAGGCAGTCTTCATAGCTATGGTTGAGTGTGTATGGCTTAGACGCCTTATGGATGATATGGGTGTTGGACAACACATTGCCAACACTATCTACACTGATAGTTAGAGCCCATTGGCAGTTGCAAGGAACCAAGTTTTTCATGCTCCCACAAAGCACATTGAGGTGCATTACCACTATGTCAGGGAGAGCCTCTCAATAGGAGAGATTAGCTTGGTTTGTGTGCCAACAAAGGACAACCTTGCAAATTTTTTCACAAAGGCATTGTCTCGTGAGAAGCGACAAGCTTTCAACAATATTTGGGCTTACTCCCCTTTGTGGAGGACTGATCATGTCCGCAAGGCATGGAACTTCCCTTTACTCATGTGCCAGGCTCTCGTTCATCGCATCACTCTAGGGGGGATTTGTTACCATATACATGTGGTAGACCACCGGGGCATTTTTTCCATCTTTAGGAGGTTTTTTCCCCCGTGAATTGTATATACTCCCATCACTCCAGGGCTATCTATCTTTCCCCTGCACACTAAGTAATACACTCTCTATTGTGTGCCTTGAGCTTCCTTCATCTTCTCCAAGCTGTGTGCATTTCTCTGCAACCCTAATTCCAACACTTTTGAGCGTCAAAATTGCAGCTAGTGTCGTGTCTTGTGAGTCTTAGTCTTCTTCTATTTGCATTGCTTTCCATGGGGTGTGATCAGATTTTGAGAAAGATGTTTAGAAACCAAAGATCTTGGTATACAATATAATATCAAAGTCCTGATCAAAGAGGCAACGAAAGATGAGATCCAACCCAATATAAAGGCAGTATATTGACTTAGGCACCAAGAATGCCATATGAAGCCTCTGTCCAATTGATGGGCCTTAAATGGACTAGTCTCCTTGAATAGCATCAAATTCATTGCCTTCACTTGCGAGTGTTGTTTATCAATTTACAAGCATAAGCCAAGTTTTGGCGATGTACCATTTTTTATGAATATGATTGAGTCAACAGACATTATTTTAGTGGATGAACACCAATTTTCATTTGGGCTTCTAGTAATTTAGCAATAGTACTTTCTTAAAGTATTGGAGTTCTTATCCGCATGTTAGCTTGTTAAAGTAATACTTGACAACTTTCTTTGAAGATACTATTTGTTTAGTCTTCATATTTTGCAAAGTTATGTCGTAAATGTTTTAATAAGGTTTAGTAGCCTTTAATGCAATATGTGGTTTGGAAACCTATTGCTACCTTTCTAAATTGTGTAGTCTTTGAGAAATGTAGGTTATTAATATCAAGATTTCATTTATTGTCGAGTTTTTTTTCTGTTGTGACACTTATTTTAATGTCAAACATAAATATGACCTCCACTTACTTTCATAATATCATTGTGACTAGAATGTATCTACTCATCAACAACATAGTTTTTGAGATTTGTAAGGTTTCAAGTAATGTATTGCTCAAAGGTCGCATTTGTGGACATTTAATTTGTTAAAATTTGGCTAGTATAAAGTGTTAGCCAACGAGCTAAAACGAACAAATGAAAAACTAAGAAAATCGGTAGGAAAAAACGAGGAAAAGGGAATGCATGAGGAGTTTCAAAGATAGCCATAGTTGAAAAACCCAAAAGTGCTAGTTCAAGAGAATGGTTTTTGGTTAAACAGGTTAATGAACCACTAGACACCCTCCTTAAGGCTTATGATGCACGACTCATGAACAAAGGTGGCTGACATATCCATATACGGAACTAGAGAAGCGAAGGCTTGGCTTGTATTGTGCTAGAAAAAGATTCAGACAACCCAAGCTTTACTAGAACCTCTAGTTGGGAAACCAAAAGATGTGATCCTTTTCCCACCAGCACCAATAATCCCACCAAACCAGGAGCAAATAGAGCTAGATTCTAGTCACGAGCATGGACTAGAACTCAAGGACCTAGCAAAAGACCCAAGGGTAGTGTTAAATACCACGGGTAACACTTTTGAGGGATTCCACATAGGTATACTAGAGGAGTGTAGAGAAATAGATGGCCTTAACAAACTGTGGAAACAAGTCAAATAGATCAATGAAGCTAGTGAGCTGACAAAATCTGTAAATTAGACCAGTGATGGGAGAGGAGTGTTTCTTCCATCCATAGAGCAATTTGAGGCTCGATCTAATCTAGAAGTACACTTGTATTGGGAGACCAAGGATCTGTTCAATCTATAGACACCCAGCCCCAATCACTAAGAACAATATTGTCCTATAGGGGAGAACATGCATCCAAATAAGATATACTGGTAGTCCCATCACCACGCGGAGACTATTTTCCAAGAAGGTCAAATGTCACAACACTAAGGGGCTCATAGACATTTTGTCAGCACCTGTGATTTGCACAATAATGTTAACTAATTGTTACAAATACAACCAAACATGTGGATGATGGTAGAGGGCTATCTGTAAAATTTTAGTGTGAAGGACCCTCCATCATGAATTCAAAAGGGAATCTGAGAACTTGAAAAGCCTCGCCTTAATACCGGGCGGGTAGTGTTCAACAAAGTTGCAGAATATTGTGAAGGAGAAGATGGAAACAAAAATCTTCTTGAAGAATTTCAAGGTATCACCACCATGGAAATTCTTGACAATCGAGCTGAGTGCCCATTTCTACAAAAGAAATATTAAAAATATAGGGGAAACCGGCTTTAAGAGAAACACAAATGAAACTGGAGCTTGCAGATACATAGATGGAGAAGGCCCTAGGACTTCTAGAGAAAGTAATTGTCATATCTTGGAGAATTGAATATGAGTATATATTTGCTATTGCTGATTTTGGCAAGAAGAACATACATGGTCAAGGTAGTTGAGGAAGAGAGTGAGATTCAAGCCTCAAATGAACCCAGAATAAGAAAACAAGACAAGGATGGAGAGGAAAAGTTTTTTTACGACTCTCCAGAGAATTTCAAGTATGATGATGAGGCAGATGATGAATGCTCTAACAACCTGAGCGACTAAGAATACACAATAACTAAGAATACATTATAACTGATGTTAGATTTTATGACTTTCCAAATAAAAAATCTAGGAGGCAGCAACACTACACAAACAAAAGAGCCTTAAACGTGGCTAGAGAAATTCCGATGCCAAGAATAAAAGAAAAAACACATTTTTGATGCTTGTAGAGCCAAGAGATTGTGTAAAAGACAAAATTTTGAGCCATTTCACAAAAACACAGGACAAAAAAACAAAAGAGGGTATTAGGATCTTGAGAAAGCAATCTCAAAAGACTAAAAAGAAACAAAACAAAAGAAACCAAAGGAGCCAGGGACAAATGAGTTCAGAGAACCAAAATGGACCAAGGTTGAGCGTAAAAAGAAATACCAAGAACTCAAGAGAAGAAGGAAGTATGGACAATAGAGATAGAAAGTGAGGGAGGAGAGAGCATTGAGATAGAAAATATGGATGTCCTTTCCCACTTTTAGAAAATCACCATCCAAGATCGCAAAATAGTGATGAATCCACCTATAAGGGAGAAAATAAGAAATGAATCCTATGATGGCCGAGAAAATACAAAATGAATAGACCTAGTAGAATGTAGAGAGCCTGCAAGACCAATAGAGCAATGGACATGAGCACAGAAGAGGATCTACTCATACAACTCCTCAAAGAGTATAGAGATGTGTTTGCATGGTCATAAAAGGACCTTAAGGGTCTAGAGAAATCCAAATATCAACATACGATTTCCTTGAAGCCTGATGCCAAATCGTGCAAACAATGTGCCTATACCTATAATGAAACATTTTCCAAACAAATTAAAGAGGAGATTGATAAGCTTAAATAAGTGGAGTTCTTTTATGAGATTGAACACACTAATTGGGTGTCACCCATTGTGGGTGTCCCCAAGAAAAATGTGGATGTGTAGGTCTCTAAAAGGTGAATGCTACAACAATAAGGGATAACTATCTTTTAACAATCACATAACATGTGCTCAAAGAAGTGGCCGTCAAACAAGCCTACTTGTTTTTAGCTGGGTTCTCAGGATACCACCATTTGGCTATCGTGATAGAAGACCAATATAAAATGGGGAATCTACGCTTACAAGGTAGTGCCTTTTGACTTAACGAGTTCACCGATCACATTACAAAGGCTAATAACTCACGCTTTCAAAGAATACTTGCATATATTCTTGAAAATTAACATGGATAACCTTAGTGTTCAATCTATCTTTAGGATAGATCACATTGAGTATCTCAAAAAAAGTATTCGAGGAGTGCAAAGCTTATAGAATCTACCTAAATCATGCAAGATGTGTCTTCATGGTGGTAAGACAGAGTAGAATCTTGGGACATATTGTCTTTGAGAATGTTATCACTACAAATCATGACAAGGTCAAGGTGATTGTGGAAATGCCAAGGCCGACTTATGTTAAACATGTACAATCCTTCATGGGACATTGTGGTTGCTACCGAGAGTTCATATACATGTATGCAGTCATTGCACAACCCTTGTATAGGCTGACGATTGTCTTTGATTGGACAAAGGAGTGTGAGAAGTCATTCAAAAAACTTAAAGATACACTTGTATCAGCACCAATACTCAAAGTATCGGATTGGGATAAAATATTCCATGTTCACATTGATGCCTCGGCATTTGCAATAGGCTATATCTTGGCTCAAGAAGGAGAAGGAACAATGGATTTCCCACTCTGCTATGCTAGTTGGCAGTTGAACATTGCAGAAAATAATTACACAACCACGTAACAAGAAGGGTTAGAAATGATATATTCTAAAAAGAAATTTAGGCATTTTCCTTTTGCTAAAACATCCATCTTCTTCACAAACCACCAAGCACTCTTGTATCTAGTAGACAAACCTTGCAATACAGGAAACCTTGTTTGATGGTTTGTCATATTTCTTGAGTTTGATTTTATGGTTGTGGTAAAGAAGGGAAAAACACACCTCAAGGTAAACCATCTCCCTAGGCTACCCAATGGAAAAGCACCCGAAGGAGTGGATGATGATATATTTGATGCTTAACTCTTCAACATTGAGATGGTTCCTAAGTGGTCCCAAGAGATAGTCACTCTTTTGACTTATGAAGTGTTTGCTATAGCTAAACAAACCCATAAGCAAAAAATAATCTATGCCTTTACAATCTAGGCTTTGAAGGAATACTACGACTATGCATTAGTCAAGAAGAGTATAAGTGCTATCTCATGGACTCCCATGTACAAGACATAGACTTACATTGTTCTCAAAAAAGAAACACCAATGCTTAAAGAAACTCGGACTATACTGGCCTACTATAATGAATGTGGATGTACAAAATCATGCTCTAGATTGAAACTATTGCTCTACTCAATACAAGTGCCTAAGGAAATATCATTTCCCTTAGCTTGTAGAAAAAGCTTGGTCAAGACACATAGCTTCAAACAAAATCACATAAGATGCAAAGCTATACTGACCACCAAATCAAAGCA
The DNA here is from genome assembly GCF_014529385.1 of Adiantum capillus-veneris. Lineage (NCBI taxonomy): Eukaryota > Viridiplantae > Streptophyta > Polypodiopsida > Polypodiales > Pteridaceae > Adiantum > Adiantum capillus-veneris. Next base: position 114,659,950 of record NC_140931.1, read on the forward strand.
TTAGGTTTGGTAACCTTATATGTTTAAATCGATCAATATGTCTATCCACATAGATTTTATGTGGTAGAAGACCATCAAAACCAGCACAAGTTATTGCTAGGATAGCCATGAGAGAGGATGTACAATGTTGAGATAGATTGTAAGTACAACCTAACACAAATTCAAAATGAAACAGAGAGGCAAGTGGTTCCATTAACTAAAGTCACTAAAAAAGTCAAGCAATGGAACAGACTACTAATAAGGGAAAAATAACCTTGCATGTAGGGAGACTATGGAATCCAAAGGAAAACTATGCAACGGACTCCCAAAGTGTCTTCACAAAATCCAACACACAAAATCAAGATGTTATTATCCCAATCCACACCAACACTAACAAAAAATCCAACAAGAAAAAAAACAACAAAAGAGAGAGATGGATACCAAAGCAGATCTCAAAGGAAAGCTAGTTTGGGTAAGGGAATATGAAATATATGCAAAAGAATCACTCAAAACCCTTAAGCTAGCAAAGACTTCAGTATTATTTCACATGCCCATACGAAACACCCCTACAAAAATAACAACATGGATACCAAAAAGGTCGGTTCACGCTCAAAAAAAATAGAAGCTTATTTGGATTCCTAAGTGTAGTAGTTCAATCTCTCTACAAAGCCAAACAAACCAACCAAACACCACTTGGGAAACCAATGACCAACCAAGTCAACAAAGCAAGTAAGGGTAGCCAAAGAGTTATACTAACACAAAAACATCAGCTTTGGATCTGGCTCATAGTGGCAAAAACACAAGGCAACTGTCAAATCCATTGATAGGATAAGCAAGTGTAGAAACACCAAGTATGCCGGCCAAAAACCCCCTAGCAAGTTTTCAACATGGTTGGTTTTGTTGATTCTTCCAGATGCCTATAACAACACGTGTTGCACTACTCCAACAAAAGCTATATGGGCCCATAAAGATGGCTTCAACCACCTTGAACCCATAATTTCCAATTTGTCCACGAGGACTTAGACACGAGAGGGGGAGACATGAGGAAAGACATGAAAAAACTCATATCAAAAGGATTTATATATACTACCAGGCACTGTTTAAACCTTGTTGTGCTTTATTGTGATTTGATTTTCATGAAATAATTCTATGTAATGTCTGAAAAGTAAGTAAAGGGGGATTAGGTCATGACAGGCCAAAAGTAACCTCATAGTCTTGTATATACTCCATACATAAAAGCTTTTCGTATTTTGTTTCTAATTATGTAGTCAACCTTCGTAAAAAATTAAAAAAAGACACAAAAATAGACCAATGATGGCTTAAACACTTTTTACATATCGGAACGCTTATTTTGGTAAGCCAAGAATAATTTACCTTAATTTTGGGTAATTTTTGGATAATTATTGGCTTGATTTTGCTAACTTTTGAAATTTATCGTAGTTTTGTAAGTACCTTTTTGGATTCTCTTTCTAAAAACTCTAATAGCAAATCCAAAAAAGAAATGGAGAATCTTAAGCCAAACAACAAAACTCCATAACAAAATGGACTCATAGAAAAGTTTGGAAGCAAATGGAAGACGTCAAATTTTGACCTAAATATGATGGGGGCCCAAAAGGTAAATCTGTCGTATCTGGCACATACAAAGTCCAAACGTGAAAATTGAAGATTCATAACAAATCTAAGGTATGCATAGGGAATGATGAGATCAGAGAGGAAAATGAGTTTCCGAAAGCACTAGACACATATACTATCTTAGGGGGTTTTTCTAGTCATTTCCACATAGCGACTTTTTGGGAGAGACTGAGCGAGTGAGTAATCATGACCTTTGGAGATCCCATTCGCACAAATCAGGCATCCCCATGGCAAGCAGAGCTAGCGGTATGTTCTATGATGCTTATAGAACATGTGCATGCATGTCAAAAACTAACCCACTCACCAAAAATACAAAAACAGGGATAGGCACTTCACATAGAAAACTAAGCACTACACAATGTAGAAAAGTCCAAATGATAGGTGCAGGGCATCAAAAGAAACCCCAAAGCATGGGGAATGCAAAGGTTTGACCCAAGTGAGTAGAGGGTGCTAGTGAAAGCTATCGTGGTAGCTCCCATTCAGCACCAAATCATGAATAGAACATAGCAACATGTAGTCCACCTCCAGAGGGTCCTAACGAGGTTATGTTCACCTCAAATGGACACCTAAAATTCAACAGGAACAACCCAAGTGCCTAGGAACCCAAATTTGGCCCTCATACAAAGTCTAGGTTATCAAACTACATGTGCAAGTCCCCAACAAGATATCCTTAGTATGGGGAGCCCAATTATGTCAATTTTGGGCAAAATAGCCTGAACTCACACCCAACGTAGTTGCTACCATAGGGCTCAGACAAGGAAAATTTTGATATCACAAATTCTATAGGTGATGAGGAGTACATAGACACTTCATTTTCTCAAATTGGACCAACAAGGAATTTCCACTCAAAGATTATCGGGTTTCAAAGTCCAATAGCCCAAAAATTGCAAAACTAGGCAAAACGTGTGCAAAAGCCTCAAATATTTGGATCATAAGCTCCACCTAACCATAAGGAACCAATGCCATAACAAATAAGGAAAAACGTTAGCCAAAATTCAACTTATCATGGAATATGAACTTTCAATGCATTTTTTATAAAAACAAGGAGATTGGCTAGCCCTTGGGGCAAAGTTTATAACCCAACCCTCCAGAAACACATAAATGACCACAAGAAGCTATTAAACCTAACTACAAAACCATAACTAGGGCTTGCTTTGCAAACTGAACAAGAGGAAAAACTAAGTGGTGACTAATGGAGTGATTCAAATGGACCATACAAGGTGTAAATAGACTCTACACATCAAGGGGAATCAAATGGTACACATCATGCTAAAGATGGGCACAATTGACAAGTATCGTGATTGTTGCCACCTTACCTAAAAAGTCCACTTGAGACAAGAAAATTGACAGATATTGGATGTTGCCAGCCTAGAGAACCCATTTGAAGAATAGAATACAAAGATGAAGTCAAAAAAGCAATCACTACCCTATCTATTGGTAAATGTGGAGCTATTGCAAGTTAAGGAAATACTTTACAAGGATCTACATGAAAAGGATATCCACCCCAAATGGAGAAAGAACTGGTTGAGCAAGAACTCTAGATACCTAATTCTATTCAGAAGAGCACCTGCTGCAGCCATACATAAGAACCCTACATTCTATCTTGTACCAAGGGTAAGGACATGGCAGGCACATGATGCATTGAAGAAGAAGAGGACAACATGGCTAAATTACCCAAGATTACCAACTCCAAAGCAGGGACCAGGACAACAGAAGAATACATGGTGAAAACCCTAACGGGTGCCATGAACTTCTTCAAGAGCCTCCCTAACCTCTCATGTGCAATGCTTTGTAAAATCTGCAGAATGCAGCTTACATGCATTCAAACATTTCATGAGCTTGAACAAGTCGGTGCACCATGGATGTCTTTCCTTGGAGGAAATAAAGGTCTATGCTATGATTTAAGTGGACAGCATTCAGATGAGGTCCTCTACAGCTTCTACGCCAGATGTATGTTTCTGTCATCAAACAATATGTTGGCATTTGAAGAGGCATTCTATACGGGTTTCTTCACATGGAGTACGAAGATATTTGGGCCAGTGATCAGTAACCTTACAACTATTGAACTTAAAAACAGAGTCACCATGCAGTTTTTGCAAGTCCCCGACAAAGAAAGACGAATCAGATATGAAAAATCCCTACATGCGCTTAAATACCGCCTCGCCAGCCGTCAACCCAAAGACTACTTCAATCCATGAAGCTGTGTCAAGGGACGACACAATCTAGGAGGGAGGAAATGTTAGCAGCAAGCTAACTCGAATAACATCTTTCAGAGCTTTTATTATAAAAAAGCTTATTATTTTGATAAATCGAGAATGTTGTAACTCCAATTGTCTAGATAAACAGTGTAATTGATGAGCCGGGGCTACAAGCTTCCAGATTGTATCAACCTATCCTTAGGTAGAGCTCCCAGATTATTAGTTTTGACCAAAGAAACCTTGGCTAAGTTATAAAAGCCAATTCTTGTAAGTATTTTGTAATTTTTTTTGATAATAGAACACAACGTGAGCTAATGGACTCACTCCTCTCCTTCTCATGCTTCCTACTCTCTCCGTGGTGGTTGTCACTTTGCAGTGCCGTCTGTTGCATTGCAACCGCAGGTAAGAGCTCTATGCATTGACATAAATATTTCAAGGTAATCCATAGCCTTTGGCGTCATCGACCTGTAGCTAATTTCATCATAACTATTAATTTAAGCTAGAAAATCATAAAACTAGCATAGGCCGGGTACTTGGGCATCATTGCAAGCATTTAGATGCATTTTGGGTAATAAACGACTAGATCAAAAACTCACTACTGTTAATAATCGTGATTTTTTTACTTGACCTAAAGTGAGATTTGAGACCATAAACATGTGTGCTTAGGTCTTATAAACATGTCCTAGAAGTTTCATAATGTTTGGATATCGTTTGATGATGCAACGACTATGATTTGTTTGTCAATAAACGACTAGCTTTTGGTGATTTTGGTCATTTGAGTGTAGCTTGAGTTAGATGCAAGTTTTCAGTTGTTTTCCAAGAGATTGACAACCTCTTGCCTCTATTCACTAGTCGAGTCAGCTTCATCCCATGGATTGACAATTATTTTCGTGGTTCTTGCTATGTCTACAATAAGATAGGAGTGAGGTTAGAAACCCGTCCCACATCTCTGGTATCACTTGCATACACAAAAAAAACGTACTCATGGATCAATTTTTATCAATATTCCATTTGGATCACTATCCATGCGATTTTTTTAATGACGCCTGTTAGTTGCTAATTTTTGCAATTTTTGTCCGCATCAATCTTTGTAGGTGAGATGAGTGTGCCACCATGAAACACTTGTAGTATATACATTATAAAATTAATTTAATCATCTTAACAAGTGGGAGACCATGAAAAAATTCCATATCCAGGCCCACAAATCCCTAAATAGGTATGCACATGATAGCGACCACAATAGCCGCTTCAACATATATCACAATATGTACATGATTGGTTTTATTTCCATGCATGAAAAGTTGTCAAAATTGAGATTAATGTTTTTTTTCACATTTTGCACATGCCAAAACACAACAACATATAGATAAATCAAGGATTGGATGCGTGTGCATGAATTTTATGTGATTAGTTTCCATGGATTTGATGCTACACATAAGTATTTGGTGATTGATTGCTTGTAAGTGATTTGCGCCGGCGAAACTGTTGCCAAGTATACATACATATTTGTATGCATCAATTTGAGTGGTAAATAAGTACAATGTTTTATGCAATATTAGTACAATGTTCCCAATCATTTGTTGATCTATGTGCAAGTCTTCATTGAAAATTAAGTGCATCAAATTTGGGCAATTTTATGTGCATTAGTGTATAACATGATAATAGAGAATTTGGAAATCTCCCAAGTCCCATTTTCAAAATTTTATATTATTTTGTCCATTAAATAAATAATAATGCTCTATCAAGGCTAAACTTTTACTAGTAGCCTAGTAGCTAGGAACAAATTTTTGGGTGAATATAGGCCCTAAGTTTTCTATAAATGGTTCACATTTTTTTTCGAGATTAGAGTAGCTCTACTAACACATTATATAAGACTAAATCTAAAATCATGAACTATCATTCAAAATAGCTCTATTGTCGTGCTATATTAGAAAAGTAAGAGCAAAGCTTTAATGAAGTACATAGAAAATTCTCGATATACTTATGTGTTTTATAAATTAAGAAAAAAAATTATACTCTTTCCAACCATTGATTTAAATACTACAAAAAGAAATCTATTATAAAAAAATGTGGTGAACTATGAAAATGATGTACATAGAGATATGTCATTCCTCTTTGTCTCTAGTGTGATGACACACAATGTCAAATGGATAAGAGCCATGTTTGTAGGCTGTAACTACGTTATTATGTGATAAGACTTGCAAAAAAAGACTGATTATTGTTGCTTGAAATTAAGTGATACAAATATAATTGCATCTTGCATTTTCATGATTTTAGAATGCAACCATAAATATTGACATTTAGGTAGTAGGTATTTGTGATCCCAAGTAGATGAACCACCTTCTATATGAAATGCATGAGGTTAAATAGAAATAAAGACAATAGAATATAGAGAAAGATACTTGTTTAGATATTCCATGATGAGGTTGAATAAAATAATTTTACTTGTGTCCCATTAATCAAAATGTTTGATCAAAAATTTGAAACTATATAAAAAAATCTTTTTTAAAACTCAAAGAAACAAGACAACCCTGTTGTGGTTATGTGCAAGTATCTATCAATGTGTATTGAAGGAGACATAAACTTGTCTAAGTATCTTTCCTGACACATGAAAGTTGAAATACTAGAAAGACGTTGTAACAATGTCCTAAAAGAGAAGTAGAGTCTCTCATTTATTTTGATGGTGCTAAGAAACACCCAAAAATAGGCTCAAGCCATTGGATTTAAAAAAAAAAAAAAGAGAATCCCTCAAGAAATAAAATTTCAGATTGACAATAAACATTGTAATCATAGATTCAGATAATCATTATAGCACTTGTATAAACTCTTGGTATAGATACCAACATTGAAAGGATAAATTGATGGTGCTAGAATAAAGTTCTATACATGGAGTAATCCAATAATTTGGAAGGTAAATAAAAGCTTTGTAACTTTTGAGAAACTTAAAATTTAAAAAAAGAATTCCTTGATATAATTCAAAAGAGATAGATAATCATGTTGTGGCTATGTGCAGGTATTTGTCAATGAGTATTAAAGGAAACATAAACTGGTCTAAGTATCTTTCTGGACACATGAAAGTAGAAATACTAGAGATATGTTGTAGCAAGCGTCCTCAAAGAAAAGTAGAGTCTCTCATTTATTTTGATGGTTTTGAGAAACACCAAAAAGTAGGCTCAAGCCATTGGATCACTTTTTTTGAAAAAAGAGAATACCTCAAGAAACAAAAATTCAGATTGACAATAAACATTGCAATCACCAATTGACATAATCATTATAACACTTGTATACAACTCTTGATATAGATATCAACATTCTAAGTACAAAATGATGGATCTAAAAAAGGTTACATACGCGGAGTATTCTAGTCATTTTGGAGGTAAATACAAGGCTTGTAACTTCGTAAAAAATATCTAGCAGAGCAACCAATTATATGTTGTTTGTCATAGCCCAGTAGTTGAGCTACATGCATTGCCTCCATATCTTTCATAGTCAAGGGCATATGAATACTCCAAAACTTGGAAATTTGTGAGGTATTCAAAGGGACATATGGGTGCTTTGTTGAAATATCTGATGACGTCAATCCTTGTAAAGTAGAAGGCCTTTTGCAACAAGAAGAAATGGGGGGTTGGATTTCTCTTCCATTCCAATTTTCAAGACTTTTGGATTGCATTGATGAGACGGAAGTAGTGGAGAGTTGGATATATCTCCCGTTCCGATTCTCAATACTTTGGAATTCCACTGACGAGCAAGAAGATGAAACATAATCTATCTTTTTATCCCACTCATCAATCACAACTTGAAGTTGTGCATATAGTTCATGTCCACTTTGAACTGGTGATTGTGAATAATGGCCAATTTACTTGATGAATCCACAAGCATCAATATATTTCACTCAAGAGAATAAAGTATGATAGAAATTCCTCCATCAAAACTACATCTGCATGATTGACATCAAAGGCTTTGGGAAAGATATGACTCTCAATAGAATTTGGATAGCCATTATAAGGGCTGTCATCTTATGAGAATATTCCTTGTGTTCACACACAACTCTTTGAGTTGATTTGAGACATATTGCAAAGGCTTGAACATTGCTTCCCTCCCATTTTATCTGGATAATAAATGTTGTTTGTTTCATGCTCGTGGCATTGTTCTTGAACCCAAATCATGAAAACATTTTAGTTCTTCTTTGTTTGTGCCTCCAAGCATCTAATTAGTGCCATGAAATTCCAACATGAAACCTTGAAAATAAGGCATCAAGAAACTCCATGCATCCAGGCTAAAGAACCACCCAATGCTTACCCACATGAAAACTTTGAAGTTCTGAGATTTTGCAAAGCAATGTTGCAAAAGAAGTACATTTCCATAGAGTACAACACAAGTTGCAAAGGATTTCTTGCCGGTGATAGAGCAAGGAAACTATCACGTTGGGTCAAATCTCTTAAATGCCAAGACAATGAGTGGCTGGTATAATACAACTCATCTTTAAAGTCATTATAGGAGTTAGCTAGAATAGTCCAAGATATGATATTCTTCTATTTGATGTTAAATCCATAAGGTTTATTTGGAAGGAAAAACGAGCCTTTTATGCTTAAACAAGCAAACTCAAAAAACTAATGCTTCAATGTTTACAGCTTAACATTTGAGAAAAATGTATTTCTTTTATTAAAAAATTGTATGCAACCTTGGAATATAGTGAATGGCAATGTCTTTTTTCCATCTCTAAATTCTAAATATAATAGGTAGCTCTTGATGTTTTCTTGATGTTAACATGTGCTATGATAACTGCATTTATATGCCAAGCATCACTCAAAATGCCATAGCTTTGCCACTACAAGGGCCTTCATGAAGATATATGCAACCTAAACATCCATCACCATGTACTCCAAGTCAATGTCGCCTACTAAGACCCTCTTTGTGATGAAGTGGTAGTGCACCTCAATGTGCTTTTTCTTGGAATGAAACACTGGTTTTTGTGACAATTGTATGTTGTTGAGGTTGTCACAATAAATGACAACCAGCCACTGTACTTGTACTCCAAAGTTGTGAAGTACTAGTCCATGCCATGCTACCTCACAGGCCTCCATTACATCACCTATGTACTTTGCCTTATATTACCACAACTCTTGCCTCATTCTTCCACACATACAATGAATGGTCAGCATCAGACATCTCAAAACCCAATAAAATGAGGAATGCCACAATCCTCTCATACAAAGATCTAAGTACATACTTCAGCCCACACAATGCTTTCTTTAACGTTGTGAGCGAGATGAAAACACACACAGCGCCTCTATAACGACCCAACACACACTCTTGGAATGATACACACACACACTATGGGGTACCACTCGGCTTACACAGCACACCTGGCTGAGACAGGGAACACACCTCTGGAGTGAGAGGAGAGAGACTATCCACTTGCCCACTCCACACAGACACACACAGACACACGCCCCCAAAAAACTCAGCTCAAAAGAGGAGAATTTTTGATGTTTAGATACAATTGATCTTGGGCCAACACCAATGGGGCAAATAGCTCACACAATATTGAAGAAATACACCAGATACAACCACAAAGTTAAGTAGAGGCTTCACTCACCGGAGAAGATTACACAGAAAAACAGGAGAAAAAGAGTGAGGAATTTGGCAAAATGGACAGCGCCATTGCGTCCGGAACGGCCCAAAACCCCAGTCTACAGTGTGAAAGTGCTCAAATCTGACCCCAGATGAGCAGTTTACGGCCAAAACAGACTCCAAAAACCCCAAAAACACACCTACGGCTGTTCCTCCTCTCTTCTCCACGTTTTTTTCTGGTTTTCTCTCAGTTTTTTCAGTTTCCACACTTAGCTTTATTAGTTGGGCACCCTTGGCCTTTTAGATGACCTCAAACGGACCTCGAACAGGCCAAAAACTGACCTCGCAGTGCATAGTTGTCACCTTTTTGCATTATCCGCACACCTGGCACTCATTTATTTTCAATAATGCGTCTCGCAACCACGTGAAGTAGCCCCAAAAAGTGTCCCTAATGATGACCATTCTGCATAACTCTCACAAGAAAACACCCACGTTGTGTCCGTCCTCATCCGCGTGCAAATATTGACCCCGTTCGCACTCCTGACGCCACTAGATGCCATCTGACGCACCTGCTTACCTCATGTCTTCGGCCCGCAAATAGCTTCCTTGAGAAGTTTTACGCGCTACCAACTCCTCATTATTGTAGAAAAAACACACTGGTACTGATAATAGTGAAAATCGCTGCACTATGTACACATTGTCCTACCTGTACACATGTGGGCCCCATGTAACTACCTGGCTCTGAAAAATGGGCAATTCTTTATTTGATGCACCATGCATGTGTATGTACATATGTGCAATCCCTTGCTCAGAAAAAATCCTGAAATAATTTGCCCATCCCCTAGCCTGCTAGATCATTCATGATCAGCAGCAGCAAAGAGAGATATGAGACTCGCCGCATCACAGGTCTCCTCATCCTTCACCAACATTGCTTGATCCATAGACAGCTCATCTTGCTCCACCATCATTAACCTGGCATGATATAATTTAAGATGCAATCGATTTACCTGACTTATGTAGAATCCCATCCAGGTTAGCCAGCTGATATGTGCCATTTGGAAAACACTCCACTACCTTGAAAGGGCCTTCCCACTTAATTTGAAACTTCTTTTGGAAGGTGTTGTCCAGCTTACTGTTGTAGCGCAAAACCAAGTCATGTTTCTTGATACCCTTACTTTTGACCTTTTCATTTATGTTTGCCAAAGCCTTATCCTGCATCTGCCCATAATGCTCCAATGTGCTCATCCTATCCAACTGGACCTCTTGTAACTCCAAGAGCCTCTCTTTGAATGCATCACTAGGCGGCCCAAGCAACTTCTCTAACATCTTGACCGCAGGAAACTCTACCTTCACAGGCAATAGTGCTTTCTTTCCATACACCAAATGAAATGGAGTAAACCCTGTACCTGTCTTCACCAAAGTACGGTAAGCCCATAATGCACTAGGCAATTCCAAATCCCAATTCTTTCCTTGGTGCTCTGTCACTTTAGAAAGAATTTGTACCAACTCACCATTGAATCTTTCATTTAAGCCATTACACTGCGGGTAATAAGGAGTGGTATGCTGGTGCCTAATCTTCATCTTTGTGCATAAGAAGTCTAGCAATTTAGCTCTAAATCCTGGCCCCTTATCTGAAAGTAGCTCTAATGGCACCCCAAACTTGCAACATATTTCATCATACACAAATTTTGCCACATCCTTTGCAGTGATCTGTTTTACTGCTATAGCCTCTGCCCATCTAGAGAGATAGTCCACTACCGTCAAGATATAGCTTTTGCCCCTGCTTGTGATAGGTAACGGGCCTATTGCATCAATCCCCCACTTTTCAAACACATCAAATGCGATAATGGTTTTTCGTAGCTCTGGCTTCAACACTCTCTTCCCAAATTCTTGACACCTATTGCAAGACCTACACCAATGTGAACATCCTTGTGCAAACTAGGCCATACATACCCCTCTTGCAAAATCTTATGCAAGGTGATCTTTACAGAAAAATGGCCACCACATGCACCTTCATGATTCTCTTCCAACACTCTGTAAAGCTCCTCCCGCCAAGGTACACGTCTCAACACGAGATCAGCCCCTTTCATGTATAAGACATCACCAATCAATTTGTACCTGTATGCTCTACGCACAAAGCCATACTTCTTAGACTTCTGAATATCCTTTGGAATGATTCCTGTTAGCAAAAACTCCTCTTCTTGAGCCAAACTTTCCCGGCCATGATAAAGAGGTAAAGTGGTCCTCAACACAAATAGCTCCCCAATCATGCCTTGAGCTGCTTCATGTGCCTCTCCATTTAGAGCACGTTCAATGTGTCTGATGATCCATGCTTCGAAATTTTTTAACAGGCCTTTAATTCTGAAGCACATTTCCTTCAATAAGGTGTTCTTGCTCTTCCACACACCCAGCACTTGCTTCACTACTAACAAGGCATCACCTTTTATGCTCAACCTTCGAACCCCATGCTTCAAACAAATGTGTAATCCGGCTTCGAGAGTAGCATATTCAGCCTCATTGTTACTATGAGCATCCAATTTGAACCCTCTCTTGCATACTAGCTTCCCCTCTGGATCATAAAGTGCTATACCCCCTGAAGCTGCATCATGGCTCTTTCTGTATGAGCCATCAAAGAACAACACATGTGCATTGCTGATTTGTGGAACTTATTCAACTACCTTTCTCACCACATCTTCCTTAACAATAAGGGGATTCTCCTTGTAGGTCAACAAATGAGCTAGGGTAGCCCTTGTACTATCTTCCACGAGAAAAGAGAACTCAAACTCTTGCAGCTCAATTACCCATTTCTTCACCACATTTGACATGTTAGTACCATTAATTAACTCTGGCAAAAAGGCATAACTCGTCAAGAAAACAAAAGGTCGTGGTAGCAAGTAATGACGAAATTGCCGACAAGCAAATATTACACTGGCCATCACTAGCTCTACTTCCGAGAACTTTCTCTCTGCTACCAACTTCACTCGGCTTGCACAATACACTGGCCTCATATAATGGCTGCCCTTTCCCTTTTGCAATAGCATGGCTCCAATGGCATCATCCCCTACTGATGGATTTACATAAAACACTTTCTCCCAATCAGGAGCTTGCATGGCTGACAACCCCCCTAACACCTCTTGAAACACTTCTTCACACTTGTCATGCCATTGCAATGGATCATGCTTTGCCACTTTCTGTAATGGATAAAGAAGCTGCGAAGACAATAGAATAAACCGTGCCATGTACTTCACTTTGTGTATAAAAGTTTCCAATTGCTTCGTACTCGTAGGTGATGGAAGAAGAATAATAGGCTTAACCTTATCTGGATCAGCCTCAATGCCATTTTCTGACACCATATGGCCCAATAACTTCACCCTTGGCTATGCTAGATGAAATTTCTTTGGATTTAGTTGTCCTCCACATTCATCATATCGAGCCAATACCATCTGCAGCTTCTCATGGTGTTTAGCCCTACTGCTATAAACACAGAAGTCATCCATAAAAGCTTTAACACAACTACCAATGAATGGTTCCAACACCCAATTTTCTCTCTCTTGATAGAAGGACGGTCCGTTTGACAACCCAAATGGCAATACTGTGTAGCAATAGCAGCCCCATGGCGTAATAAAAGTGGTCTTTGTGCGGTCTTTAAGAGCAATCTTCAATTGAAAATAGCCTGAAAAACCATCACACACACTGTACCTCTCATAACCTGCCACTGAATCTAAGATCTCATCAATGAATGGAAGAGGATATGGGTTCTTCTTAGTGGCTGCGTTTAAGGGTTTAAAATCTACACAAATTCTCAACTTCCCATCCTTCTTTGGACTGACTACAATTGGACTCACCCATTTTGTGGTCTCCACAGGGACTATGAACCTGGCCTTCAATAACTTGTCCACCTCTTCTCGCAAGGCTTCCATTTGCTCTTGACCCATCCTTCTTAGCCTTTGACGCACTGGCTTAGCACCTTCTTTCATCTCTATATGCATCTCTTCGCCCTTGAACCCTCTGATGTCTTCATATGAAGTAATGAACAAATCAGGAAAACTAGCCAGCATGTGCAAATATATATCCTTCTCCATAGCTGAGAGGTCTCCACTGATCATTTGTGTCATCAATTCCTGCTTCTTTGACAACTCAACCTTGGTTTGCATCAGCCCTTCAATCATTTCATAAGGCCCTTCACTTTCATCTTCAACCTCATTCGCAAATGCAACTAAACCAAACTCCTGGATTTCTTTGTCCATCAAAAGAAATGCAACATCAGCATCCTCATCACTGCTGGTAGTGCTATCACTGTCCTCATCTGTCACCGTGGAAGAGTCTTCATCACTAGAATCATCCTCATCTTCATAAAGCTCCTCTAATCATTTCCTTGTGTCCATATTATAAAGCTTCTTGGTACCTGTCTTTCCATAGAGGCTAATCGTACCATGTCGCCTATCTTGAACAGCTCCCACTGCACGTAACCATGGTCTGCCCAGTATAATAGGATATGCTCCCAACCCTGCTGGAATCACATGAAAATCAACCACTGCCTTTGCATCATATGCCTCCACTTCTAAGATCTTTACAACACCCAAGCATTTTACTTTTTGATGGTTTGCCAATCTGATCCGAAAACCTGACACCCCAGCCACTGTGAGACCCATCTTCTCAATGCATGAGTGTGTTATGACACATATTTGGGCTCTACCATCCACATAACCTTGTCCCAAATTTTTCCTTTATGCCACACATCTACTATTGGACAAATGTCTGGTAGCTCATCCATTGCCAACACCTTTAGTGAACCTCTCTCTAGCTCTTTCTCCATTGGGTTAACCATCCTCTTCCACTGTCACTTTAGCTTAGGCACCATCTCTATAAGCTTCCCAAAAGTAACATCTGCCTTCTTGCTTGTCAGATCCTCCTTCAAGTCATAGCTTAATTGCCCATCCCTTAGTGGAAAATCTGAAACATGAAACTTTCGACGAGCTCTTCTTTTTCTCTTGGCCTTGACATCCTCGCCTTCATGGCTCTTTCCTTTCTTCTTACTAGGACCTGGGGCACTTCTTCCTTCTTTATCCTCTGTGGTCCTCTTCCCAATAGGCATCCCTAATGTATCCTCTAGCTTTGATGCCTTCTCCAAGGTGACTACACTTAGCACTTTTGTCTTTCCATTTTCCTCCTGGGTCAGTCCACTGGTTCCTTCGTCTCCCTTAATTTCAATGCCATAATCATTTGACCTAGTTAGCACCTGTCTTGGCAATGGATACATGTCTCCCCCCATCCTTGGTGGCTTATCACATTGCGGGCTGATGTGACCCAACTCTCCACAATTGTAACATGTGGGCGTCTGCCTCCAAAACCTACCATTGCTTTGTCCAACAACATTCCTAGGTATTTCTTCACCTCTTGGCTGATTTGCAAACCTCCCTCGACCTCGATTATTTCCCACTTGACCTAGCATATTTAGGCTTAGATTCTTCATCAAATCTACCACTTGCCTCATGTCTTGCCTTAGCCCATCATCTTGCACCGATGTAGTGACCACTGCTGGCATAACCTGAGTAGTAACATGAACCACTGTTTCATGATGAACTCCTGACATGCGACCTTGTAAAGACTCTATAGGTTGAAATTCAGACCTCATGGGCAAAGACTCCACCCCTAACTGGCTCATTTTCCTCAACTTCCACTCTTTGTTCCTTGCTACCTCTAGTGCATCTTCATATGTCCTAGGCTTCTTTAGCTCCACTCTCCAACGTATATTCTCCCAAAGACCAGCCAAGAACCTGTCCTTCTTCTTCATCATGTTAGGCGGGGGTACCTGTGGTGCTAAGGCCTTGCACATTCGCTCCCATGCCAATGAGAACTTACGTATGTACACATCTACTGGCTCACCTTCCTTTTGCACCAAACCTTGTACTTCTTGCCATACTTTGTCAGGATCTTCTATCTTCACAAACTCCACTTCCAACCCATGCCTTAGATTGTCTCAACTCAATCTTACAGGTGGATCCGCTGCACGCAACTCCTCTTCAAATGTTTTGGACCAGACTCGTGCATCACTCTTCAAACAAATTTGGAGAAGATGTAACATCTGCGCAGGGTCATGAATCTGGTTGCTAATGCAGGCAACCTCCATCTTTTCCAGAAAGTCTTCCACATGTTCATCACTTCTTCCATGAAACTCCAGATAAGAGAAAGCCATGGCTATCCAAGTTTCAATACTTTGAGAACCCCTTTGAACACACGTGCAAGAACCCAAAATTTTTGACTACCCAATCCCCAGAAACTTCAATGGAGCTCAACTTTAGATAAGGACGAACACATGCACATCAAATGAGTTTTCATAGTTGATCATTGGAATTACAACAGGCAAAGGACATTCCAAGATCTCTCGTAATCTTCTTGGGAACATAAAGACTATGGGCTGCTGGAAAAAAATCTTCCTGGACACATGAACATTTATCTGGATTCTTTGAGTTAAATGAAATGGAGTGAATTGAGGGCCATTTTGATCATCCATTAAAGCCAACCATGCAGCTCCCAAGAAAGCACACCTGTCTTATCCTCTGATTTTGCAAGAATTTCAGTAGCATAACAACATAAATGGCTCAAAAGACCAAAAGACCAGCCATCATAACTTGAAAAAATTTTGGCAGAGTTTCCCCAAAAGTAGAGCAGTAGGAACCCAAAATATAGACTGTATATGTATGCATAAACTGTCAACAATAGAACCCGAGCATCAAATAGGACTCACTAGTACATAGCCTATGGCGAGGTCACAAAAAGGGTGCTCCAGCTACCTGTATCACCGAAAGGATCTCCACATTTGAGAATCCCCCAGCTCAATAAAAACCTCACGCTATCGACCCTCACACGAAGGCTAGTGCAAATTGCGTATAGTCAATTCTCACAAGTGACTATCTTCCAGACCAAGTCTCAGAAATGGCTGGGACTGCCAAATACAACCAAGTATGGCTCCACAAATGCGTACAATGGAAGTTTCCACAAGTAATGTACAATCCAGCAGACAATGCGCTCAAAAAGGCGCCAAGTGATGCATACCCACAACAACTGCAAGTGACATCCTTGCTAGTATATCACTGTACTCCAGCTACTTGTACCTGTGTGAATCACCTGTACTTGTACCTGTCCCTGTAACCTATAATCTATAACTTGTAACCTGTAGTCTGCAACCTGTAATCCCGAATCTCAAAGCTTGAAGCTCGAAGCAGAAGGTACTAGAAGAAGATCCTCCGTGGGGGCGCCAAAAGAATGTGAGCGGGATGAAAACACACACAGCGCCTCTATAACGACTCGACACACACTCTTGGAATGATACACACACACACACTATGGGGCACCACTCGGCTTACACAACACACCTGGCCGAGACAGGGAACACACCTTTGGAGTGAGAGGAGAGAGACTATCCACTTGCCCACTCCACACAGACACACACACACACACACACCCAAAAAACTCAGCTCAAAAGAGGAGAATTTTTTATGTTTAGATACAATTGAGCTTGGGCCAACACCAATGCGGCAAATAGCTTACACAATATTGAAGAAATACACCAGATACAACCACAAAGTTAAGTAGAGACTTCACTCACCGGAGAAGATTACACAGAAAAATAGCAGAAAAAGAGTGAGGAATTTGGCAAAATGGACAGGTCCATTGCGTCCGAAACGGCCTAAAACCCTAGTCTACAATGTCAAAGTGCTCAAATCCGACCTCAGATGAGCAGTTTACGGTCAAAACAGGCTCCAAAAACCCCAAAAACACACCTGCGACTGTTCCTCCTCTCTTCTCCACGTTTTTTTCTGGTTTTTTCTCATTTTTTTCAGTTTCCACACTTAGCTTTATTAGTTGGGCACCCTTGGCTTTTTAGATGACCTCAAACGGACCCCGAATAGGCCAAAAACTGACCTCGCAATGCATAGTTGTCACCTTTTTGCATCATCTGCACACCTGACACTCATTTCTTTTCAATAATGTGTCTCGCAACCACGTGAAGTAGCCCCAAAAAGTGGTCCTATTGACCTGTACACATGTGGGCCCCACGTAACCACCTGGCTCTGAAAAATGGGCAATTCTTTATTTGATGCACCATGCATGTGTATGTACATATGCGCAATCCCTTTCTCAAAAAAACTCCTGACAACTTGCATACAAGGTCACATAGTCTCATATTTGCATAACCTTGTGGCTGCTACATATACATAGTTTTCTCCAAATCTCCATTCAAAAATGCAATATTTACATCCATTTGTTTCAACACCCATTTTGTGGCAGCCACTATAATAAACACATGAGTGGTAGCCATCTTAGCTACGGGCTTGAATGTCTCCTCATAATCAATCCCAAAATTCTGTGCATAACCTTTGGCCACAAGTCTAGCCTTTTACATTCTCACATTTCCATTAGCATTATGCTTTATTTTGTAAACCCACATACATCCAATTGGATTCTTATCCATTGGTAATGGCACCAATTCCCATGTTTCATTCGCATCAAGTGTAGCCAACTCTTCATCCATATCTTGCTTCCTTTTTTCATCCTTGACAGCCTTCTCAAAACATGTGGGTTCTACTTCCTCTATAATCTTAGCGATAAATGCACAATGACGAGCTACACAATTGTCATAAGTCAATCTTTGCACATGATTTCTTGCTCTTTTTGAGCTACATGGTCCGAGATCACTTCCAAGTGCCCTATTCCCTGCTTGCATTCTTCTTGCACCCAGAGTCTTCATAGAGATTGTGCAAAACACCTCATCCAAACTCTGCTCAAAACCATTGTTATCACCATCGTCATAACCAGCACTCGAATTTGGCAACTTAGGGGCATCATCAACTTTTTCCTTTCGTTTCCTTGATACATTTGAAGATTTTGCAAAACTCACATTTTCACGTAACCTGCAAGTCCATGGATTCTCACCATGACCTGCACTAGAGGACCCTTGTGGCCCACTCAAAACTTGTGACTGCACACATGTATTTTTTACAGCCACATTCTCTCTTACTTCAACCCCAAATCATCTTTTACATCAGCATACCAACTTGCCATTTTACAAAAAACGACATCCTTGCTTACCCTCACTTTACTCGTGATAGGATTGTAACACGTATATCCTTTCTGCTCAAGGGAGTATCCAATGAACACACATTTTTCTACTTTTGGATCAAGTTTACTTCTTAGCTCATCAATCACATGCACATAAGCAATGCATCCAAACACTTTAAAATCTAATACATCTAGTTTTTCACCATTGAACTTTTCATCAAGTGTCATATCATGTAGTGCAGTAGTAGGGCCCCTGTTCATAATGTAGACACCTGTAGCAATATCCTCAGCACAATAATAATGAGGCATATTCTTCTCATTTGTTGATGCTCTAGCCACTTTTCTAGTGTGCATGTTCTACTGCTTAGCAACACCATTTTGCTACGGAGTATACGTGCATGAAAACTGCATCTAAACTCCATGATTTTTTAGAGAACCATTGAATTCATTGGAGAAGTATTCTCCACCTCCATCTGACCTCATGCATTTTACATGTTTCCCAATCTGTTTTGCAACCGTAACTTTGAAATTCTGAAAATTCATAAACCAACCTCACTTTTTTGCTATATGAAGTAGACCCATGCCTTCCTCCTATGGTCATCAATGAAACTCACATAGTATCTACATCCACCCATAGATGTAGCCTTTACCAAACCCCATATATCTATATGCACTAAATCCAATGCATTCCTGCTTACATGCTTACCATGAGGAAAGGATGCTTTTCAAATTGACAAGCTTCACATACTTTGTGCATCTCAACAACTCAAAATGTAGGTAAACCTGTAACCATCTCTTTAGTTTACATCATTTTTAACCGCTGCAAATTTACATGAACAATATGTTTGTTCCAAATCTCTATATCTAGAACAACACCTGTATATCATGCAGGTGTTGTGCAAGCGTCCAAATATCTATATCTAGAACAATGCCTGCACATTGTGCAAACATGACAACATTCACCTCGGGCACGTTTACATCCAAAGTAAACATTCTGTCCACTTATTTTCCTTGCACAACAAGCCTTCCATCCTTCTTATGCTTTTTGACAAAGAGACTATCGTCGTTAAACTTGATCTGGAAACCCCACTCAACCATTTTCTTAATAGAAACCAGGCTCTTTGTAATGTTGGATACATGTAGTAAATCAACCAAGTACTTCACTTTACCAATATATCATAGACAATGGCACATTTCTTTTATGCATAATAAGATATGTAGTATCGTTCCCAATTTCTACATAACCAATATTTTGTAAAGTTTACATTTCCTTAAACTATTCACCATGGCTGGTCACGTGATTCGATGCACCAAAATCCACATACCTGACATTATCAATTGATTTTACCACATTTATAAACATAGTATTCAGCATGTGCTGCATCACAAACAATATCTTGAAATTGTCTACATTCTTGCTAGTGGCTGCATAATTGTTTTGCTGCCTCTTATCTGTACAATCACGTTCAAAGTGACCATGTATTCCACAACCCCAACATCTCCATTTATTTGTCTATTTGAATTATTGCACTATGTATTTACATGATGTCTTGGACTCCACTTGGCTTGAAAGTTTCCTCGACCACCACACCTGTGTTATGACCATGATTTTTTTTTCTATTGTGCTAGATGGTTTCCTCTTCCTTGGCATCATCCATGACCTATACCATGTCCTCTTCCTCTTCCTCTTCCTCTGTGTTGAAAAGAAATTGTTCAGAATTATTACCACCCTACATAGAGGAGTCTTCCTCAAGTTTCTTCTCTTTCACAACAATCAATAAGGACATTAAACTTATAAACAAGGAAATGTTCTCTCGAAGGTGGATTTCAGTTTTAAACTATTTGTACTCAGGACCCAAACCTCATAGAAAGACTCTTACTTTCTCATCATCATTCACTGTAACACCAATTGATGCAAGTGACTCACATATGTTCTTTATCTTAAAAAATAGTCATTGATGGACATGCTTTTCTTATGCACAATATTCAACTCAGTCTTCAATTGTTTCTACTTCCTTGCCAAGTTGTGTTGGTCAAATTGAATGAAAACAAAGTGTCCCAATCCTCCTTAGGAGATTGAGCATCTTGTATATGCTCAATACTAAGTGTCATATACTTTGAAAAAAGCTAGTACATGACCTTCTAAGCTCCCTAGTTCCAATCTTTAAATTTTTTTATTTGCACAACAATCGTACCTTCCTCTGGTAGTAGTGGTGCTACCTCATGCATTAATGTAGTCCCAATAAGCTTTGCCCATAATGAAATTGGTCATTCTAGACTTCCAAGCATGGAATTTGTTCTTGTCTAGCTTCTCACTCACAACCTAGTTAAGCCCATCATTGTTGGACGACATGTTTCCAACCCTTTACACAGTCTGCAAGCCGTCTGCTAAAAATAGTCGGTTATCACCTGTAACCACAATCTGCGTACATATACATGTTTCACCGTACTAAATAGTGGATGTGTATATTGCAGCCAAACCAAATCTTTCTGCAACACGTATATGTAGATGTGCAAAATCTTGAACCTTAGCATTTCTACATGCGAACGCACTCTAAATCCAAAACGGGGGTCGTAATGTGCTCGAAATGGAGAGTTGGTTGCAAAACACAAGGAAAAATACAATATAAATGTGGAACTAGTACAACGGTCTAGTGTGAACCTCTAGAGAATGAGGTTAGTAGATAAGTGTGCCATCAATCTAGTAGGTAGACCAGCTCGGTGTAGTCTAGCTATAATATCAATGGAAAAGATATGCGTATCCACCAAGGTGCCAAGTGATGATGATTGCCGGTGATAGTCATCCAAGAGTTGTACATGCCGAGCTTGACATCTCAACACTTATGATAATCCTTGCTATGCCTTCAGATGATTCTTTAACACCCTCAGGTGGTAGCTGAAGGATATGGGATTCAACATGAGCTTGTTGAATATGTGAGTTGAATTTTATTTTCTCATGAGCTTGATCTCCCACAAATTGCTTCAACATATCTCTTCTCTTATGTATTGCAAACTACCTCAATAGTTCTTCTATGGTTTATCAATGCAATCCTTGATACAAGTCCACATGCAAATACTTCAAGTACAACGTTATGCTTGTCATTGAGAGCTTTGATTGTAACAGTGAGGACATGATTCTTATTCCTCAATATGGCTCTTGTAACCCATTGATCTTCTTCAACATCTTTGTCAATGTCTTCTCCATCCACACTTGCATTGTCCAAAAGACAACGCTTCTTGGAATTAATTACATAGCGATCAAGGTTTACAAAATTATTTTGCATGCTGACTAGTGCTAACACAATGGAATGAGCTCAATATGTTCAAGCAACTATTCTAGGCTGGTAGTTAGAGTTAGTTCAGTCTAGATGAAGACATCGAATCAGACTTTGGTAACTAGAAGTCAAAACTAGAATTGGAAATATGAAACACACTAGAAACAACCATTGGAGCTAGCATTGTATTATTCACATTAGACAAGTGTACAATTAAAATCAATATTGAATGAGTATCTAGTCTAATGTGGATTCAATTGGAACTAGCATTGTATTATTCAGATTAGACAAGTGTACAATTGGAGTCAATATTGAATGAGTGTCTAGCTTAATGTGAATACAAAGTACATTAGCCAATGGATCAAGATATAGTTATGAGGCCTGGGATTAGGCCCTTGGATCTAGGTTCTAGGCTCGCAATATCAAGTCGAGTCATCAGGTACCCAAAATGAAGTAGTGGGTCCTAATTATAATCCTTGAAGTAGTGTTTGATTGACTGTGTAGTACTGTGTCAGTTAATCAACAAGAAAAATAAAAAAAGAGGATTTTAAAGACCACCCAAAAAAAATTTAAAAAGGAGAAAAAAAATATTGCTTTGTTTTGTTGATTGATTTTTTATTTGATTTTCTTTATTTTTATTGTTGTTTGTGTCCTTATAAACCAAAAATACTAATAACCTCAAAAACAAAAATTTGCGTTTTTCGCTCTCGATTTTCCCACTTGCTTCACACACTCATCAGACATCTTGTATATACCTTGTTTATGTGTATATGCATGATTAGACACATTAAGATTAGATATGCTAGAAGAGTTTTATTTTGCTAGATTATAGGATGCTATACGTAGGTTTCTTGTAATGAGTATATATACACATCCTATGGCCTTAGGTCCATTGGGCCCTATATGTAGGTGTTTCATGATGAATATATGTACATCCTATGCACTTTGGGCCATAGGCTGCTATATATAGTTGTTTCATGGATGAGCATATATACATCCTACGAATTTAGGGCCATAGGGTGTTCTATGTAGGTGAAAGTAAGGGCGTCACACATCCTAAAGATAGACCCTATGAACCTAGGTTCATGTGCTCATGTTTCATGCGCAAATATGCACACGTTCTTGCCCATAATGTCGTATATGTGATTTATGTTTGAATCAAAAAGTTAATTTTGTAAAATTTTCACAATGATTTCAGAAAAAGAGAGCACCAGCACATAAGAGGGTATGTAAGAGACGCAAAATGTGCCATGTGGTGCATCCACAACCATTGATCCTATGCCACATGTGTTAAGAAATATGATGTAGCTAAGTAGATAATTGAGTATATTACTTAATGGAGAGAGATAATTTACACACACAAGAGATTATAGAGTAGAGAGAGAGAAAGAGTACACACGATATATGTGGTTCACCCAATGTGGGCTATGTCCACGGGAAAGCAGCCACTCAATGGATTTAGTACTTCAAAACAAGAAGTAGTTACAAAGGGATTATACCCTTTTGGAGCTCCCGCCTTGCTTCACTCTCGTCACCTCACACCCACCTTGTTGCATCAACTTCACACTATGAAATTTCTATAGAAATGGCCTCCTTTTATAGGCCAAAAGGGCTGCCCTCTCTCATGAGAGGTAGCCATGTGTAGCCGCCCTTGTGTAGATAAGTCCAAATCGGACCCTCCAATCCACCCATGTGTGGCCGCCCTTTAGAAGACAAGTCCGCTTTTGAACTCGACCATCGGCCATTGAATTTGGCCACCGGCACTGGCCATTGACTTCCAACCACCGGCCAACCGACCGGTTGTTTTCCAGCCACTTTTCGGCCGCCATCTGACCATAATATTCCGACGAAAAGGAATATTCCGGTGAAGCCAGTCTTGAGCTTAGGCTCGATACTGGGCAAAAATTTTGGTTTCAGCTGAGTGATTTTATTTTTGCTGCGAGTTATTTTCTTCATGCACGATGGCTTATCCTCATAATGGGGGCCTTACAAATGTACGTTTTTAACACAGAAAATTACAAGGGGTAAATCAGGCTCCATACTTAACAATCTCCCACTTGGAGACTGATCTCCAAACCAAACATGTGACTGTTTTCCATCCTGGTTTCTTATCCTCGAATGCCGATTGAAGATGAGCAAAAGCTCAACTTCTCCTTGTTGACCACCTTTGTAAACATTTCTACTGTCTGTAGGATTTTCACTTGTATTTTCCTAGCTTTAGCTGTCCCTCTTCCAAAAGAGTGGATATGAAGTGATATCTCACCTCAATGTGTTTTGTCCTTGAATGAAAGGCAGAGTTCTTAGCCAGATGGATAGCGCTTTGGATATCACTGTACAAGACACAATTGTCTTGTTTGAATCCAAGCTCTTCTAAGAATCTGTGAAGCCACATAATTTCTTTCCTTGCCTCCATCATTGCTACATACTCTGTTTCCTTGGTAGAAAGTGAGACCACTTTCTGCAGCTTTGAAGCCCGGCTTACTGCTGTGCCTCCAATCGTGAAGACATAGCCAGTAGTTCTCCTTCGAGTATCTTTGTCACCTACCATATATCTGCATCATCATACCTTCTAGAAAAATATCAGTTCCTCCAAAATACAAAGCATTTGTTGTTGTCCCTTTAGATACCTAAGTATCCACTTCACAGCTTGCGAGTGCTCTTTACTTGGGTTGTCCATGAACCTACTTACAACTCCCATTGCATGTACAATGTCTGGCCTTGTCCAGAACATAGCATACATAAGAGAACCTATCGCTGTAGCATATGGAACTTTAGGTCGCTCATTGTCTTGGCATTTAAGAGATTTGACCCAACGTGATAGTTTCCTTGCTCTATCACCGGCAAGAAATCCTTTGCAACTTGTGTTGTACTCTATGGAAATGTACTTCTTTTGCAACATTGCTTTGCAAAATCTCAGAACTTCAAAGTTTTCATGTGGGTAAGCATTGGGTGGTTCTTTAGCCTGGATGCATGGAGTTTCTTGATGCCTTATTTTCAAGGTTTCATGTTGGAATTTCATGGCACTAATTAGATGCTTGGAGGCACAAACAAAGAAGAACTAAAATTTTTTCATGATTTGGGTTCAAGAACAATGCCACGAGCATGAAACAAACAACATTTATTATCCAGATAAAATGGGAGGGAAGCAATGTTGAAGCCTTTGCAATATGTCTCAAATCAACTCAAAGAGTTGTGTGTGAACACAAGGACTATTCTCATAAGATGACAGCCCTTATAATGGCTATCCAAATTCTATTGAGAGTCATATCTTTCCCAAAGCCTTTGATGTCAATCATGCAGATGTAGTTTTGATGGAGGAATTGCTATCATACTTTATTCTCTTGAGTGAAATATATTGATGCTTGTGGATTCATCAAGTAAATTGGCCATTATTCACAATCACCAGTTCAAAGTGGACATGAACTATATGCACAACTTCAAGTTGTGATTGATGAGTGGGATAAAAAGATAGATTATGTTTCATCTTCTTGCTCGTCAGTGGAATTCCAAAGTATTGAGAATCGGAACGGGAGATATATCCAACTCTCCACTACTTCCGTCTCATCAATGCAATCCAAAAGTCTTGAAAATTGGAATGGAAGAGAAATCCAACCCCCCATTTCTTCTTGTTGCAAAAGGCCTTCTACTTTACAAGGATTGACGTCATCAGATATTTCAACAAAGCACCCATATGTCCCTTTGAATACCTCACAAATTTCCAAGTTTTGGAGTATTCATATGCCCTTGACTATGAAAGATATGGAGGCAATGCATGTAGCTCAACTACTGGGCTATGACAAACAACATATAATTGGTTGCTCTGCTAGATATTTTTTACGAAGTTACAAGCCTTGTATTTACCTCCAAAATGACTAGAATACTCCGCGTATGTAACCTTTTTTAGATCCATCATTTTGTACTTAGAATGTTGATATCTATATCAAGAGTTGTATACAAGTGTTATAATGATTATGTCAATTGGTGATTGCAATGTTTATTGTCAATCTGAATTTTTGTTTCTTGAGGTATTCTCTTTTTTCAAAAAAAGTGATCCAATGGCTTGAGCCTACTTTTTGGTGTTTCTCAAAACCATCAAAATAAATGAGAGACTCTACTTTTCTTTGAGGACGCTTGCTACAACATATCTCTAGTATTTCTACTTTCATGTGTCCAGAAAGATACTTAGACCAGTTTATGTTTCCTTTAATACTCATTGACAAATACCTGCACATAGCCACAACATGATTATCTATCTCTTTTGAATTATATCAAGGAATTCTTTTTTAAATTTTAAGTTTCTCAAAAGTTACAAAGCTTTTATTTACCTTCCAAATTATTGGATTACTCCATGTATAGAACTTTATTCTAGCACCATCAATTTATCCTTTCAATGTTGGTATCTATACCAAGAGTTTATACAAGTGCTATAAATGATTATCTGAATCTATGATTACAATGTTTATTGTCAATCTGAAATTTTATTTCTTGAGGGATTCTCTTTTTTAAAAAAAATCCAATGGCTTGAGCCTATTTTTGGGTGTTTCTTAGCACCATCAAAATAAATGAGAGACTCTACTTCTCTTTTAGGACATTGTTACAACGTCTTTCTAGTATTTCAACTTTCATGTGTCAGGAAAGATACTTAGACAAGTTTATGTCTCCTTCAATACACATTGATAGATACTTGCACATAACCACAACAGGGTTGTCTTGTTTCTTTGAGTTTTAAAAAAGATTTTTTTATATAGTTTCAAATTTTTGATCAAACATTTTGATTAATGGGACACAAGTAAAATTATTTTATTCAACCTCATCATGGAATATCTAAAGAAGTATCTTTCTCTATATTCTATTGTCTTTATTTCTATTTAACCTCATGCATTTCATATAGAAGGTGGTTCATCTACTTGGGATCACAAATACCTACTACCTAAATGTCAATATTTATGGTTGCATTCTAAAATCATGAAAATGCAAGATGCAATTATATTTGTATCACTTAATTTCAAGCAACAATAATCAGTCTTTTTTGCAAGTCTTATCACATAATAACGTAGTTACAGCCTACAAACATGGCTCTTATCCATTTGACATTGTGTGTCATCACACTAGAGACAAAGAGGAATGACATATCTCTATGTACATCATTTTCATAGTTCACCACATTTTTATTATAATAGATTTCTTTTTGTAGTATTTAAATCAATGGTTGTAAAGAGTATAATTTTTTTTCTTAATTTATAAAACACATAAGTATATCGAGAATTTTCTATGTACTTCATTAAAGCTTTGCTCTTACTTTTCTAATATAGCACGACAATAGAGCTATTTTGAATGATAGTTCATGATTTTAGATTTAGTCTTATATAATGTGTTAGTAGAGCTACTCTAATCTCGAAAAAAAATGTGAACCATTTATAGAAAACTTAGGGCCTATATTCACCCAAAAATTTGTTCCTAGCTACTAGGCTACTAGTAAAAGTTTAGCCTTGATAGAGCATTATTATTTATTTAATGGACAAAATAATATAAAATTTTGAAAATGGGACTTGGAGATTTCCAAATTCTCTATTATCATGTTATACACTAATGCACATAAAATTGCCCAAAATTTGATGCACTTAATTTTCAATGAAGACTTGCACATAGATCAACAAATGATTGGGAACATTGTACTAATATTGCATAAAACATTGTACTTATTTACCACTCAAATTGATGCATACAAATATGTATGTATACTTGGCAACAGTTTCGCCGGCGCAAATCACTTACAAGCAATCAATCACCAAATACTTATGTGTAGCATCAAATCCATGGAAACTAATCACATAAAATTCATGCACACGCATCCAATCCTTGATTTATCTATATGTTGTTGTGTTTTGGCATGTGCAAAATGTGAAAAAAAACATTAATCTCAATTTTGACAACTTTTCATGCATGGAAATAAAACCAATCATGTACATATTGTGATATATGTTGAAGCGGCTATTGTGGTCGCTATCATGTGCATACCTATTTAGGGATTTGTGGGCCTGGATATGGAATTTTTTCATGGTCTCCCACTTGTTAAGATGATTAAATTAATTTTATAATGTATATACTACAAGTGTTTCATGGTGGCACACTCATCTCACCTACAAAGATTGATGCGGACAAAAATTGCAAAAATTAGCAACTAACAGGCGTCATTAAAAAAATCGCATGGATAGTGATCCAAATGGAATATTGATAAAAATTGATCCATGAGTACGTTTTTTTTGTGTATGCAAGTGATACCAGAGATGTGGGACGGGTTTCTAACCTCACTCCTATCTTATTGTAGACATAGCAAGAACCACGAAAATAATTGTCAATCCATGGGATGAAGCTGACTCGACTAGTGAATAGAGGCAAGAGGTTGTCAATCTCTTGGAAAACAACTGAAAACTTGCATCTAACTCAAGCTACACTCAAATGACCAAAATCACCAAAAGCTAGTCGTTTATTGACAAACAAATCATAGTCGTTGCATCATCAAACGATATCCAAACATTATGAAACTTCTAGGACATGTTTATAAGACCTAAGCACACATGTTTATGGTCTCAAATCTCACTTTAGGTCAAGTAAAAAAATCACGATTATTAACAGTAGTGAGTTTTTGATCTAGTCGTTTATTACCCAAAATGCATCTAAATGCTTGCAATGATGCCCAAGTACCCGGCCTATGCTAGTTTTATGATTTTCTAGCTTAAATTAATAGTTATGATGAAATTAGCTACAGGTCGATGACGCCAAAGGCTATGGATTACCTTGAAATATTTATGTCAATGCATAGAGCTCTTACCTGCGGTTGCAATGCAACAGACGGCACTGCAAAGTGACAACCACCACGGAGAGAGTAGGAAGCATGAGAAGGAGAGGAGTGAGTCCATTAGCTCACGTTGTGTTCTATTATCAAAAAAAATTACAAAATACTTACAAGAATTGGCTTTTATAACTTAGCCAAGGTTTCTTTGGTCAAAACTAATAATCTGGGAGCTCTACCTAAGGATAGGTTGATACAATCTGGAAGCTTGTAGCCCCGGCTCATCAATTACACTGTTTATCTAGACAATTGGAGTTACAACATTCTCGATTTATCAAAATAATAAGCTTTTTTATAATAAAAGCTCTGAAAGATGTTATTCGAGTTAGCTTGCTGCTAACATTTCCTCCCTCCTAGATTGTGTCGTCCCTTGACACAGCTTCATGGATTGAAGTAGTCTTTGGGTTGACGGCTGGCGAGGCGGTATTTAAGCGCATGTAGGGATTTTTCATATCTGATTCGTCTTTCTTTGTCGGGGACTTGCAAAAACTGCATGGTGACTCTGTTTTTAAGTTCAATAGTTGTAAGGTTACTGATCACTGGCCCAAATATCTTCGTACTCCATGTGAAGAAACCCGTATAGAATGCCTCTTCAAATGCCAACATATTGTTTGATGACAGAAACATACATCTGGCGTAGAAGCTGTAGAGGACCTCATCTGAATGCTGTCCACTTAAATCATAGCATAGACCTTTATTTCCTCCAAGGAAAGACATCCATGGTGCACCGACTTGTTCAAGCTCATGAAATGTTTGAATGCATGTAAGCTGCATTCTGCAGATTTTACAAAGCATTGCACATGAGAGGTTAGGGAGGCTCTTGAAGAAGTTCATGGCACCCGTTAGGGTTTTCACCATGTATTCTTCTGTTGTCCTGGTCCCTGCTTTGGAGTTGGTAATCTTGGGTAATTTAGCCATGTTGTCCTCTTCTTCTTCAATGCATCATGTGCCTGCCATGTCCTTACCCTTGGTACAAGATAGAATGTAGGGTTCTTATGTATGGCTGCAGCAGGTGCTCTTCTGAATAGAATTAGGTATCTAGAGTTCTTGCTCAACCAGTTCTTTCTCCATTTGGGGTGGATATCCTTTTCATGTAGATCCTTGTAAAGTATTTCCTTAACTTGCAATAGCTCCACATTTACCAATAGATAGGGTAGTGATTGCTTTTTTGACTTCATCTTTGTATTCTATTCTTCAAATGGGTTCTCTAGGCTGGCAACATCCAATATCTGTCAATTTTCTTGTCTCAAGTGGACTTTTTAGGTAAGGTGGCAACAATCACGATACTTGTCAATTGTGCCCATCTTTAGCATGATGTGTACCATTTGATTCCCCTTGATGTGTAGAGTCTATTTACACCTTGTATGGTCCATTTGAATCACTCCATTAGTCACCACTTAGTTTTTCCTCTTGTTCAGTTTGCAAAGCAAGCCCTAGTTATGGTTTTGTAGTTAGGTTTAATAGCTTCTTGTGGTCATTTATGTGTTTCTGGAGGGTTGGGTTATAAACTTTGCCCCAAGGGCTAGCCAATCTCCTTGTTTTTTAAAAAAATGCATTGAAAGTTCATATTCCATGATAAGTTGAATTTTGGCTAACGTTTTTCCTTATTTGTTATGGCATTGGTTCCTTATGGTTAGGTGGAGCTTATGATCCAAATATTTGAGGCTTTTGCACACGTTTTGCCTAGTTTTGCAATTTTTGGGCTATTGGACTTTGAAACCCGATAATCTTTGAGTGGAAATTCCTTGTTGGTCCAATTTGAGAAAATGAAGTGTCTATGTACTCCTCATCACCTATAGAATTTGTGATATCAAAATTTTCCTTGTCTGAGCCCTATGGTAGCAACTACGTTGGGTGTGAGTTCAGGCTATTTTGCCCAAAATTGACATAATTGGGCTCCCCATACTAAGGATATCTTGTTGGGGACTTGCACATGTAGTTTGATAACCTAGACTTTGTATGAGGGCCAAATTTGGGTTCCTAGGCACTTGGGTTGTTCCTGTTGATTTTAGGTGTCCATTTGAGGTGAACATAACCTCGTTAGGACCCTCTGGAGGTGGACTACATGTTGCTATGTTCTATTCATGATTTGGCTGAATGGGAGCTACCACGATAGCTTTCACTAGCACCCTCTACTCACTTGGGTCAAACCTTTGCATTCCCCATGCTTTGGGGTTTCTTTTGATGCCCTGCACCTATCATTTGGACTTTTCTACATTGTGTAGTGCTTAGTTTTCTATGTGAAGTGCCTATCCCTGTTTTTGTATTTTTGGTGAGTGGGTTAGTTTTTGACATGCATGCACATGTTCTATAAGCATCATAGAACATACCGCTAGCTCTGCTTGCCATGGGGATGCCTGATTTGTGCGAATGGGATCTCCAAAGTTCATGATTACTCACTCGCTCAGTCTCTCCCAAAAAGTCGCTATGTGGAAATGACTAGAAAAACCCCCTAAGATAGTATATGTGTCTAGTGCTTTCGGAAACTCATTTTCCTCTCTGATCTCATCATTCCCTATGCATACCTTAGATTTGTTATGAATCTTCAATTTTCACGTTTGGACTTTGTATGTGCCAGATACGACAGATTTACCTTTTGGGCCCCCATCATATTTAGGTCAAAATTTGACGTCTTCCATTTGCTTCCAAACTTTTCTATGAGTCCATTTTGTTATGGAGTTTTGTTGTTTGGCTTAAGATTCTCCATTTCTTTTTTGGATTTGCTATTAGAGTTTTTAGAAAGAGAATCCAAAAAGGTACTTACAAAACTACGATAAATTTCAAAAGTTAGCAAAATCAAGCCAATAATTATCCAAAAATTACCCAAAATTAAGGTAAATTATTCTTGGCTTACCAAAATAAGCGTTCCGATATGTAAAAAGTGTTTAAGCCATCATTGGTCTATTTTTGTGTCTTTTTTTAATTTTTTACGAAGGTTGACTACATAATTAGAAACAAAATACGAAAAGCTTTTATGTATGGAGTATATACAAGACTATGAGGTTACTTTTGGCCCTGTCATGACCTAATCCCCCTTTACTTACTTTTCAGACATTACATAGAATTATTTCATGAAAATCAAATCACAATAAAGCACAACAAGGTTTAAACAGTGCCTGGTAGTATATATAAATCCTTTTGATATGAGTTTTTTCATGTCTTTCCTCATGTCTCCCCCCTCTCGTGTCTAAGTCCTCGTGGACAAATTGGAAATTATGGGTTCAAGGTGGTTGAAGCCATCTTTATGGGCCCATATAGCTTTTGTTGGAGTAGTGCAACACGTGTTGTTATAGGCATCTGGAAGAATCAACAAAACCAACCATGTTGAAAACTTGCTAGGGGGTTTTTGGCCGGCATACTTGGTGTTTCTACACTTGCTTATCCTATCAATGGATTTGACAGTTGCCTTGTGTTTTTGCCACTATGAGCCAGATCCAAAGCTGATGTTTTTGTGTTAGTATAACTCTTTGGCTACCCTTACTTGCTTTGTTGACTTGGTTGGTCATTGGTTTCCCAAGTGGTGTTTGGTTGGTTTGTTTGGCTTTGTAGAGAGATTGAACTACTACACTTAGGAATCCAAATAAGCTTCTATTTTTTTGAGCGTGAACCGACCTTTTTGGTATCCATGTTGTTATTTTTGTAGGGGTGTTTCGTATGGGCATGTGAAATAATACTGAAGTCTTTGCTAGCTTAAGGGTTTTGAGTGATTCTTTTGCATATATTTCATATTCCCTTACCCAAACTTGCTTTCCTTTGAGATTGCTTTGGTATCCATCTCTCTCTTTTGTTGTTTTTTTTCTTGTTGGATTTTTTGTTAGTGTTGGTGTGGATTGGGATAATAACATCTTGATTTTGTGTGTTGGATTTTGTGAAGACACTTTGGGAGTCCGTTGCATAGTTTTCCTTTGGATTCCATAGTCTCCCTACATGCAAGGTTATTTTTCCCTTATTAGTAGTCTGTTCCATTGCTTGACTTTTTTAGTGACTTTAGTTAATGGAACCACTTGCCTCTCTGTTTCATTTTGAATTTGTGTTAGGTTGTACTTACAATCTATCTCAACATTGTACATCCTCTCTCATGGCTATCCTAGCAATAACTTGTGCTGGTTTTGATGGTCTTCTACCACATAAAATCTATGTGGATAGACATATTGATCGATTTAAACATATAAGGTTACCAAACCTAATGCTTTGATTTGGTGGTCAGTATAGCTTTGCATCTTATGTGATTTTGTTTGAAGCTATGTGTCTTGACCAAGCTTTTTCTACAAGCTAAGGGAAATGATATTTCCTTAGGCACTTGTATTGAGTAGAGCAATAGTTTCAATCTAGAGCATGATTTTGTACATCCACATTCATATTAGGCCAGTATAGTCCGAGTTTCTTTAAGCATTGGTGTTTCTTTTTTGAGAACAATGTAAGTCTATGTCTTGTACATGGGAGTCCATGAGATAGCACTTATACTCTTCTTGACTAATGCATAGTCGTAGTATTCCTTCAAAGCCTAGATTGTAAAGGCATAGATTATTTTTTGCTTATGGGTTTGTTTAGCTATAGCAAACACTTCATAAGTCAAAAGAGTGACTATCTCTTGGGACCACTTAGGAACCATCTCAATGTTGAAGAGTTAAGCATCAAATATATCATCATCCACTCCTTCGGGTGCTTTTCCATTGGGTAGCCTAGGGAGATGGTTTACCTTGAGGTGTGTTTTTTCCCTTCTTTACCACAACCATAAAATCAAACTCAAGAAATATGACAAACCATCAAACAAGGTTTCCTGTATTGCAAGGTTTGTCTACTAGATACAAGAGTGCTTGGTGGTTTGTGAAGAAGATGGATGTTTTAGCAAAAGGAAAATGCCTAAATTTCTTTTAGAATATATCATTTCTAACCCTTCTTGTTACGTGGTTGTGTAATTATTTTCTGCAATGTTCAACTGCCAACTAGCATAGCAGAGTGGGAAATCCATTGTTCCTTCTCCTTCTTGAGCCAAGATATAGCCTATTGCAAATGCCGAGGCATCAATGTGAACATGGAATATTTTATCCCAATCCGATACTTTGAGTATTGGTGCTGATACAAGTGTATCTTTAAGTTTTTTGAATGACTTCTCACACTCCTTTGTCCAATCAAAGACAATCGTCAGCCTATACAAGGGTTGTGCAATGACTGCATACATGTATATGAACTCTCGGTAGCAACCACAATGTCCCATGAAGGATTGTACATGTTTAACATAAGTCGGCCTTGGCATTTCCACAATCACCTTGACCTTGTCATGATTTGTAGTGATAACATTCTCAAAGACAATATGTCCCAAGATTCTACTCTGTCTTACCACCATGAAGACACATCTTGCATGATTTAGGTAGATTCTATAAGCTTTGCACTCCTCGAATACTTTTTTTGAGATACTCAATGTGATCTATCCTAAAGATAGATTGAACACTAAGGTTATCCATGTTAATTTTCAAGAATATATGCAAGTATTCTTTGAAAGCGTGAGTTATTAGCCTTTGTAATGTGATCGGTGAACTCGTTAAGTCAAAAGGCACTACCTTGTAAGCGTAGATTCCCCATTTTATATTGGTCTTCTATCACGATAGCCAAATGGTGGTATCCTGAGAACCCAGCTAAAAACAAGTAGGCTTGTTTGACGGCCACTTCTTTGAGCACATGTTATGTGATTGTTAAAAGATAGTTATCCCTTATTGTTGTAGCATTCACCTTTTAGAGACCTACACATCCACATTTTTCTTGGGGACACCCACAATGGGTGACACCCAATTAGTGTGTTCAATCTCATAAAAGAACTCCACTTATTTAAGCTTATCAATCTCCTCTTTAATTTGTTTGGAAAATGTTTCATTATAGGTATAGGCACATTGTTTGCACGATTTGGCATCAGGCTTCAAGGAAATCGTATGTTGATATTTGGATTTCTCTAGACCCTTAAGGTCCTTTTATGACCATGCAAACACATCTCTATACTCTTTGAGGAGTTGTATGAGTAGATCCTCTTCTGTGCTCATGTCCATTGCTCTATTGGTCTTGCAGGCTCTCTACATTCTACTAGGTCTATTCATTTTGTATTTTCTCGGCCATCATAGGATTCATTTCTTATTTTCTCCCTTATAGGTGGATTCATCACTATTTTGCGATCTTGGATGGTGATTTTCTAAAAGTGGGAAAGGACATCCATATTTTCTATCTCAATGCTCTCTCCTCCCTCACTTTCTATCTCTATTGTCCATACTTCCTTCTTCTCTTGAGTTCTTGGTATTTCTTTTTACGCTCAACCTTGGTCCATTTTGGTTCTCTGAACTCATTTGCCCCTGGCTCCTTTGGTTTATTTTGTTTTGTTTCTTTTTAGTCTTTTGAGATTGCTTTCTCAAGATCCTAATACCCTCTTTTGTTTTTTTGTCCTGTGTTTTTGTGAAATGGCTCAAAATTTTGTCTTTTACACAATCTCTTGGCTCTACAAGCATCAAAAATGTGTTTTTTCTTTTATTCTTGGCATCGGAATTTCTCTAGCCACGTTTAAGGCTCTTTTGTTTGTGTAGTGTTGCTGCCTCCTAGATTTTTTATTTGGAAAGTCATAAAATCTAACATCAGTTATAGTGTATTCTTAGTTATTGTGTATTCTTAGTCGCTCAGGTTGTTAGAGCATTCATCATCTGCCTCATCATCATACTTGAAATTCTCTGGAGAGTCGTAAAAAAACTTTTCCTCTCCATCCTTGTCTTGTTTTCTTATTCTGGGTTCATTTGAGGCTTGAATCTCACTCTCTTCCTCAACTACCTTGACCATGTATGTTCTTCTTGCCAAAATCAGCAATAGCAAATATATACTCATATTCAATTCTCCAAGATATGACAATTACTTTCTCTAGAAGTCCTAGGGCCTTCTCCATCTATGTATCTGCAAGCTCCAGTTTCATTTGTGTTTCTCTTAAAGCCGGTTTCCCCTATATTTTTAATATTTCTTTTGTAGAAATGGGCACTCAGCTCGATTGTCAAGAATTTCCATGGTGGTGATACCTTGAAATTCTTCAAGAAGATTTTTGTTTCCATCTTCTC
Source organism: Adiantum capillus-veneris (assembly GCF_014529385.1). Lineage (NCBI taxonomy): Eukaryota > Viridiplantae > Streptophyta > Polypodiopsida > Polypodiales > Pteridaceae > Adiantum > Adiantum capillus-veneris. The sequence continues at coordinate 114,695,606 of NC_140931.1, forward strand.
CTTCACAATATTCTGCAACTTTGTTGAACACTACCCCCTGGTATTAAGGCGAGGCTTTTCAAGTTCTCAGATTCCCTTTTGAATTCATGATGGAGGGTCCTTCACACTAAAATTTTACAGATAGCCCTCTACCATCATCCACATGTTTGGTTGTATTTGTAACAATTAGTTAACATTATTGTGCAAATCACAGGTGCTGACAAAATGTCTATGAGCCCCTTAGTGTTGTGACATTTGACCTTCTTGGAAAATAGTCTCCGCGTGGTGATGGGACTACCAGTATATCTTATTTGGATGCATGTTCTCCCCTATAGGACAATATTGTTCTTAGTGATTGGGGCTGGGTGTCTATAGATTGAACAGATCCTTGGTCTCCCAATACAAGTGTACTTCTAGATTAGATCGAGCCTCAAATTGCTCTATGGATGGAAGAAACACTCCTCTCCCATCACTGGTCTAATTTACAGATTTTGTCAGCTCACTAGCTTCATTGATCTATTTGACTTGTTTCCACAGTTTGTTAAGGCCATCTATTTCTCTACACTCCTCTAGTATACCTATGTGGATCCCTCAAAAGTGTTACCCGTGGTATTTAACACTACCCTTGGGTCTTTTGCTAGGTCCTTGAGTTCTAGTCCATGCTCGTGACTAGAATCTAGCTCTATTTGCTCCTGGTTTGGTGGGATTATTGGTGCTGGTGGGAAAAGGATCACATCTTTTGGTTTCCCAACTAGAGGTTCTAGTAAAGCTTGGGTTGTCTGAATCTTTTTCTAGCACAATACAAGCCAAGCCTTCGCTTCTCTAGTTCCGTATATGGATATGTCAGCCACCTTTGTTCATGAGTCGTGCATCATAAGCCTTAAGGAGGGTGTCTAGTGGTTCATTAACCTGTTTAACCAAAAACCATTCTCTTGAACTAGCACTTTTGGGTTTTTCAACTATGGCTATCTTTGAAACTCCTCATGCATTCCCTTTTCCTCCTCGTTTTTTCCTACCGATTTTCTTAGTTTTTCATTTGTTCGTTTTAGCTCGTTGGCTAACACTTTATACTAGCCAAATTTTAACAAATTAAATGTCCACAAATGCGACCTTTGAGCAATACATTACTTGAAACCTTACAAATCTCAAAAACTATGTTGTTGATGAGTAGATACATTCTAGTCACAATGATATTATGAAAGTAAGTGGAGGTCATATTTATGTTTGACATTAAAATAAGTGTCACAACAGAAAAAAAACTCGACAATAAATGAAATCTTGATATTAATAACCTACATTTCTCAAAGACTACACAATTTAGAAAGGTAGCAATAGGTTTCCAAACCACATATTGCATTAAAGGCTACTAAACCTTATTAAAACATTTACGACATAACTTTGCAAAATATGAAGACTAAACAAATAGTATCTTCAAAGAAAGTTGTCAAGTATTACTTTAACAACAAGCTAACATGCGGATAAGAACTCCAATACTTTAAGAAAGTACTATTGCTAAATTACTAGAAGCCCAAATGAAAATTGGTGTTCATCCACTAAAATAATGTCTGTTGACTCAATCATATTCATAAAAAATGGTACATCGCCAAAACTTGGCTTATGCTTGTAAATTGATAAACAACACTCGCAAGTGAAGGCAATGAATTTGATGCTATTCAAGGAGACTAGTCCATTTAAGGCCCATCAATTGGACAGAGGCTTCATATGGCATTCTTGGTGCCTAAGTCAATATACTGCCTTTATATTGGGTTGGATCTCATCTTTCGTTGCCTCTTTGATCAGGACTTTGATATTATATTGTATACCAAGATCTTTGGTTTCTAAACATCTTTCTCAAAATCTGATCACACCCCATGGAAAGCAATGCAAATAGAAGAAGACTAAGACTCACAAGACACGACACTAGCTGCAATTTTGACGCTCAAAAGTGTTGGAATTAGGGTTGCAGAGAAATGCACACAGCTTGGAGAAGATGAAGGAAGCTCAAGGCACACAATAGAGAGTGTATTACTTAGTGTGCAGGGGAAAGATAGATAGCCCTGGAGTGATGGGAGTATATACAATTCACGGGGGAAAAAACCTCCTAAAGATGGAAAAAATGCCCCGGTGGTCTACCACATGTATATGGTAACAAATCCCCCCTAGAGTGATGCGATGAACGAGAGCCTGGCACATGAGTAAAGGGAAGTTCCATGCCTTGCGGACATGATCAGTCCTCCACAAAGGGGAGTAAGCCCAAATATTGTTGAAAGCTTGTCGCTTCTCACGAGACAATGCCTTTGTGAAAAAATTTGCAAGGTTGTCCTTTGTTGGCACACAAACCAAGCTAATCTCTCCTATTGAGAGGCTCTCCCTGACATAGTGGTAATGCACCTCAATGTGCTTTGTGGGAGCATGAAAAACTTGGTTCCTTGCAACTGCCAATGGGCTCTAACTATCAGTGTAGATAGTGTTGGCAATGTGTTGTCCAACACCCATATCATCCATAAGGCGTCTAAGCCATACACACTCAACCATAGCTATGAAGACTGCCTTGTACTCAGCCTCACAACTAGAAGTGGCCACAATAGGTTGATTCTTTCTCAACCATGATATACATGAACTACCAATCATGAACCAAAACCACTTGGGGAAACTCTTGTGTCAAAACAACCAACCCAATCTGAGTCCAATCGGGACGGAGGGTGCCCATAGTACATTTCGATACATTTTCAGCCATACCCAGAAATTTTTTGAATCACATAAAAAATTTGGACTTCGCTTTAGGCTATAAGCATGTTAACTTGTCATGCTTTTTTGGTCCTCCTGGACAATGCTAACTAGCACAATTTTGACATATGCTAACTAGTACAATAACATGAGCTACATCTCCAAGATCTATGACATATGATATATCAGTAGAAAGCTCTTGAAACAAGGAATCCAAATGTACAACCTCCGACAAATTTTGATACAAATTGTAAAAAATTTACCGGACGCCCAACTTTTTTAAAACATGCTAACTTGAAACTGCTAAGTAGCACAAAAGCGCGACACGTTAACATGCTTTCACCCTTTAAGCGGAAACACCCATGCATGCCTGGAGTAATCATGAATGAAAGTCATGAAGTAAAGGTAATTGCCCAAGGACAGGGTTTGCATGGGCCCGTAAACATCACTATGCACAAGTTGCAACCTTCATGTGGCCCTAATTGAACCAACCTTTGGAAACTTAGAACGTTGCATTTTACCCAAAATGCATCCTTCACAAACATGTTTGACAAGTTCTTCAAGAGGTGGCAAAGAAGCAACCATATCAGATTGCAAAATTCAAATGACCAAAATGTGCATGCCAAAGTTTTGCATCTGAATAGCGCTTGAATTTGCAACTGCATTTGCAAAATTTTGTCCACACTTGTCATACAAAGTGAGCTTATATAGCCAACAACACAAAAGGCTAGATGCAATAATCTTATCACCAAAACTGAGATCATGAATTGTACATCTATCATCCACAAATTTGACTACAAGTCCAAGTCTAGCAAGTGTAGATACAAACAAAAGATTTTTCTTGATCCCAAGTACATAAAGTGCATCAACAAGTGTGAAAGAACTGCCATTTGCAGCAGTTAGCACAATGTTTCTAACTCCCTGATCCGGATAAGAGGCATTGCTGGCACAAGTGACTGAATTCCCATGAGGGACAGACTCGAGAGAGGTGAAGAATGCCACGATGTGAGGTAATGTTCTTTGTAGCACACACTCTCAAAATACCACACATGTGAATTTATAGCAATTGACATACATGCATCATGGACAGCAGGATTAATAGGCACACTCTGCAATAAAAGCCCATTCTGCATCAACATCAGCATCATAATCTCCTTTCAAAGAAGACTCAACAATGGCTGCATTGGTAGTGGAACCATCATTTGCAGTGGAACCAGCCTCTTTGGCCTTCAACTTAGGACATTGTTTTGATCATTAACTTTATAATAATGGCAATCCATCTTCTTTTTTCCCTTATCACCAGAATTTCTAGAGGAAGTGCTACCAGCAGAAGCATTGGAAACAAAAATTTTGCCACTCGTAGCAGAACCATAAGAAGCGGCTGCATTGCTATTACCACCCTTTCTTTGAGAAACAATAAAAGCCTGTTCAAATGCACGTTGTCAAGTCCCTTTTTTTCTAAAAAGTTACTCTTGCAACAGCAATATGCATAATGCATCAAACTTGAAAACGTCAAGATATCCTTGGGTCATAAGTCTCCAAGTACTAGCAAAAGTCTGGTAAGAATCCGGTAAGGCATCAAGAATAGTCTGCACAAGGGAACTGTCTGAAATGACTTCACCTACAAAAATAAGTTGCTCATTGGTATCCTTGACACCATCAAGGAAGGTGTCCATATCATCTTCCTCATGCATAATCTTCGACTCCAGCTCTTTACGTAGCAAAGGAATTTTACCCTCATTGCGACATGCATAAAGACCAGTCAAAATATCCCAAGCCTCTTTTGCAGATTTTGCTGAACGGATGTGGGGAACAATAGTGCGCTTCACAGACAATGCATGAGCGTGCTTATCCTTTACATCCCAAAGAGATTGTTCTACCGTAGGCAAAACAAATCTAATAGCAACAATTCCTTGCAGCAAGACATGCCACATCCTTAACATCACCTGCATCCTCAAAACTAGGACGTACATCAATGCCCTGCACAATATTCCAAATGCCCTTTGACACAAGAACATGTTGCATCATGTAAGCCCACATAGGGTAATTGTCCCCATCCAATCTGTCCTCATCAGCAAATAGCTTGAACACATCTATGTTATTGTCAGCCATGGTAAATGCTGCACCTGATGCGAAAACTACCCGAAAAGAGGAGAAACGAAGCGGGAACAACACGTACTATATAGCACAAATCGTAGAAGATTGTAAGGCACCTGTTATGCAGAAAACGACATTGACAAAACTTTTGCACAAAATGACAAAATAGCCTATGCAGTACTCCCTGTAGTGGAAACGGAGGCCGAAATGAGTCCGAATCAGAAATCTAAGCAGACTACATATTTATCTATCAACATGACTATGTGTCTCCTTCTATCTCTATCCATCCACTATGTACATTATATCTACCAATATTTATCTATGTATCTAAATATCTATTGACATGTCAACCTTCTCTTAAACTCACTATATCTAAATATCTATTGACTTGCCTATTTCATGTATGATAATGTCTACATGCCTCTCTCTTTCTCTGTCTATTATCCATGTAATGGTCTATCTATGAATAATATGTATCAATCTTTACCTTTGTAGATGATTATATCTATTGGCATATTGACCTATCTCTATACAGTGACTTTCCTATGTCATGTTTTCTCTCTCTATTATCTATCTAATGGTCTATCTATGATATATTACATGCTGGCAAACATATATAGTGACCTATCTATATAATTATCATTATAGTAATATGTATCACTTTCATTTTTTTATCTATCCACTATTTATCTATGTATCAACATATTGTCCATGTATTCACCTTTTAGCACGATAAAAACGATCCCCAAACATTCATATATACACATAACATGCATACCAGACACATAAGGTATACATACACTACACACACACACACTTGATATATATATAATATATATATTCTTATGTTATAATAACATAAGAAATATATATAATATATATATATATCAATGTGTGTGTGTGTATGTGTATGTATACCTTATGTGTCTGGTATGCATGTATATGTGTATATATGAATGTTTGGGGATCGTTTTATGTGCTAAAAGGTGATACATGGACTAAATATGTTGATACATAGATAAATAGTGGATAGATAAAAAATGAAAGTGATACATATAAACTATAATGATAAATATATGATAGTCACTATATATGTTTGCCAGCATGTAATATATTCATAGATAGACCATTAGATAGATAATAGAGAGAGAAACATGACATAGGAAAGTCACTGTATAGAGATAGGTCAATATGCCAATAGATATAATCATCTACAAAGGTAAAGATTGATACATATTATTCATAGATAGACCATTACATGGATAATAGACAGAGAAAGAGAGAGGCATGTAGACATTATCATACATGAAATAGGCAAGTCAATAGATATTTAGATATAGTGAGTATAAAGAGAAGGTTGACATGTCAATAGATATTTAGATACATAGATAAATATTGGTAGATATAATGTACATAGTGGATGGATAGAGATAGAAGGAGACACATAGTCATGTTGATAGATAAATATGTAGTCTGCTTAGATTTCTGATTCGGACTCATTTCGGCCTCCGTTTCCACTACAGGGAGTACTGCATAGGCTATTTTGTCATTTTGTGCAAAAGTTTTGTCAATGTCGTTTTCTGCATAACAGGTGCCTTACAATCTTCTACGATTTGTGCTATATAGTACGTGTTGTTCCCGCTTCGTTTCTCCTCTTTTTGGGTAGTTTTCGCATCAGGTGCAGCATTTACCATGGCTGACAATAACATAGATGTGTTCAAGCTATTTGCTGATGAGGACAGATTGGATGGGGACAATTACCCTATGTGGGCTTACATGATGCAACATGTTCTTGTGTCAAAGGGCATTTGGAATATTGTGCAGGGCATTGATGTACGTCCTAGTTTTGAGGATGCAGGTGATGTTAAGGATGTGGCATGTCTTGCTGCAAGGAATTGTTGCTATTAGATTTGTTTTGCCTACGGTAGAACAATCTCTTTGGGATGTAAAGGATAAGCACGCTCATGCATTGTTTGTGAAGCTCACTATTGTTCCCCACATCCGTTCAGCAAAATCTGCAAAAGAGGCTTGGGATATTTTGACTGGTCTTTATGCATGTCGCAATGAGGGTAAAATTGCTTTGCTACGTAAAGAGCTGGAGTCGAAGATTATGCATGAGGAAGATGATATGGACACCTTCCTTGATGGTGTCAAGGATACCAATGAGCAACTTATTTTTGTAGGTGAAGTCATTTCAGACAGTTCCCTTGTGCAGACTATTCTTGATGCCTTACCGGATTCTTACCAGACTTTTGCTAGTACTTGGAGACTTATGACCCAAGGATATCTTGACGTTTTCAAGTTTGATGCATTATGCATATTGCTGTTGCAAGAGTAACTTTTTAGAAAAAAAAGGGACTTGACAACGTGCATTTGAACAGGCTTTTATTGTTTCTCAAAGAAAGGGTGGTAATAGCAATGCAGCCGCTTCTTATGGTTCTGCTACGAGTGGCAAAATTTTTGTTCCCAATGCTTCTGCTGGTAGCACTTCCTCTAGAAATTCTGGTGATAAGGGAAAAAAGAAGATGGATTGCCATTATTGTAAAGTTAATGATCAAAACAATGTCCTAAGTTGAAGGCCAAAGAGGCTGGTTCCACTGCAAATGATGGTTCCACTACCAATGCAGCCATTGTTGAGTCTTCTTTGAAAGGAGATTGTGATGCTGATGTTGATGCAGAATGGGCTTTTATTGCAGACTGTGCCTATTAATCCTGCTGTCCATGATGCATGTATGTCAATTGCTATAAATTCACATGTGTGGTATTTTGAGAGTGGTGCTACAAAGAACATTACCTCACATCGTGGCATTCTTCACCTCTCTCGAGTCTGTCCCTCATGGGAATTCAGTCACTTGTGCCAGCAATGCCTCTTATCCGGATCAGGGAGTTAGAAACATTGTGCTAACTGCTGCAAATGGCAGTTCTTTCACACTTGTTGATGCACTTTATGTACTTGGGATCAAGAAAAATCTTTTGTTTGTATCTACACTTGCTAGACTTGGACTTGTAGTCAAATTTGTGGATGATAGATGTACAATTCATGATCTCAGTTTTGGTGATAAGATTATTGCATCTAGCCTTTTGTGTTGTTGGCTATATAAGCTCACTTTGTATGACAAGTGTGGACAAAATTTTGCAAATGCAGTTGCAAATTCAAGCGCTATTCAGATGCAAAACTTTGGCATGCACATTTTGGTCATTTGAATTTTGCAATCTAATATGGTTGCTTCTTTGCCACCTCTTGAAGAACTTGTCAAACATGTTTGTGAAGGATGCATTTTGGGTAAAATGCAACGTTCTAAGTTTCCAAAGGTTGGTTCAATTAGGGCCACATGAAGGTTGCAACTTGTGCATAGTGATGTTTACGGGCCCATGCAAACCCTGTCCTTGGGCAATTACCTTTACTTCATGACTTTCATTCATGATTACTCCAGGCATGCATGGGTGTTTCCGCTTAAAGGGTGAAAGCATGTTAACGTGTCGCGCTTTTGTGCTACTTAGCAGTTTCAAGTTAGCATGTTTTAAAAAAGTTGGGCGTCCGGTAAATTTTTTACAATTTGTATCAAAATTTGTCGGAGGTTGTACATTTGGATTCCTTGTTTCAAGAGCTTTCTACTGATATATCATATGTCATAGATCTTGGAGATGTAGCTCATGTTATTGTACTAGTTAGCATATGTCAAAATTGTGCTAGTTAGCATTGTCCAGGACACCAAAAAGCATGACAAGTTAACATGCTTATAGCCTAAAGCGAAGTCCAAATTTTTTATGTGATTCAAAAAATTTCTGGGTATGGCTGAAAATGTATCGAAATGTACTATGGGCACCCTCCGTCCCGATTGGACTCAGATTGGGTTGGTTGTTTTGACACAAGAGTTTCCCCAAGTGGTTTTGGTTCATGATTGGTAGTTCATGTATATCATGGTTGAGAAAGAATCAACCTATTGTGGCCACTTCTAGTTGTGAGGCTGAGTACAAGGCAGTCTTCATAGCTATGGTTGAGTGTGTATGGCTTAGACGCCTTATGGATGATATGGGTGTTGGACAACACATTGCCAACACTATCTACACTGATAGTTAGAGCCCATTGGCAGTTGCAAGGAACCAAGTTTTTCATGCTCCCACAAAGCACATTGAGGTGCATTACCACTATGTCAGGGAGAGCCTCTCAATAGGAGAGATTAGCTTGGTTTGTGTGCCAACAAAGGACAACCTTGCAAATTTTTTCACAAAGGCATTGTCTCGTGAGAAGCGACAAGCTTTCAACAATATTTGGGCTTACTCCCCTTTGTGGAGGACTGATCATGTCCGCAAGGCATGGAACTTCCTTTACTCATGTGCCAGGCTCTCGTTCATCGCATCACTCTAGGGGGGATTTGTTACCATATACATGTGGTAGACCGCCGGGGCATTTTTTCCATCTTTAGGAGGTTTTTTCCCCCGTGAATTGTATATACTCCCATCACTCCAGGGCTATCTATCTTTCCCCTGCACACTAAGTAATACACTCTCTATTGTGTGCCTTGAGCTTCCTTCATCTTCTCCAAGCTGTGTGCATTTCTCTACAACCCTAATTCCAACACTTTTGAGCGTCAAAATTGCAGCTAGTGTCGTGTCTTGTGAGTCTTAGTCTTCTTCTATTTGCATTGCTTTCCATGGGGTGTGATCAGATTTTGAGAAAGATGTTTAGAAACCAAAGATCTTGGTATACAATATAATATCAAAGTCCTGACCAAAGAGGCAACGAAAGATGAGATCCAACCCAATATAAAGGCAGTATATTGACTTAGGCACCAAGAATGCCATATGAAGCCTCTGTCCAATTGATGGGCCTTAAATGGACTAGTCTCCTTGAATAGCATCAAATTCATTGCCTTCACCTGCGAGTGTTGTTTATCAATTTACAAGCATAAGCCAAGTTTTGGCGATGTACCATTTTTTATGAATATGATTGAGTCAACAGACATTATTTTAGTGGATGAACACCAATTTTCATTTGGGCTTCTAGTAATTTAGCAATAGTACTTTCTTAAAGTATTGGAGTTCTTATCCGCATGTTAGCTTGTTAAAGTAATACTTGACAACTTTCTTTGAAGATACTATTTGTTTAGTCTTCATATTTTGCAAAGTTATGTCGTAAATGTTTTAATAAGGTTTAGTAGCCTTTAATGCAATATGTGGTTTGGAAACCTATTGCTACCTTTCTAAATTGTGTAGTCTTTGAGAAATGTAGGTTATTAATATCAAGATTTCATTTATTGTCGAGTTTTTTTTCTGTTGTGACACTTATTTTAATGTCAAACATAAATATGACCTCCACTTACTTTCATAATATCATTGTGACTAGAATGTATCTACTCATCAACAACATAGTTTTTGAGATTTGTAAGGTTTCAAGTAATGTATTGCTCAAAGGTCGCATTTGTGGACATTTAATTTGTTAAAATTTGGCTAGTATAAAGTGTTAGCCAACGAGCTAAAACGAACAAATGAAAAACTAAGAAAATCGGTAGGAAAAAACGAGGAAAAGGGAATGCATGAGGAGTTTCAAAGATAGCCATAGTTGAAAAACCCAAAAGTGCTAGTTCAAGAGAATGGTTTTTGGTTAAACAGGTTAATGAACCACTAGACACCCTCCTTAAGGCTTATGATGCACGACTCATGAACAAAGGTGGCTGACATATCCATATACGGAACTAGAGAAGCGAAGGCTTGGCTTGTATTGTGCTAGAAAAAGATTCAGACAACCCAAGCTTTACTAGAACCTCTAGTTGGGAAACCAAAAGATGTGATCCTTTTCCCACCAGCACCAATAATCCCACCAAACCAGGAGCAAATAGAGCTAGATTCTAGTCACGAGCATGGACTAGAACTCAAGGACCTATCAAAAGACCCAAGGGTAGTGTTAAATACCACGGGTAACACTTTTGAGGGATACCACATAGGTATACTAGAGGAGTGTAGAGAAATAGATGGCCTTAACAAACTGTGGAAACAAGTCAAATAGATCAATGAAGCTAGTGAGCTGACAAAATCTGTAAATTAGACCAGTGATGGGAGAGGAGTGTTTCTTCCATCCATAGAGCAATTTGAGGCTCGATCTAATCTAGAAGTACACTTGTATTGGGAGACCAAGGATCTGTTCAATCTATAGACACCCAGCCCCAATCACTAAGAACAATATTGTCCTATAGGGGAGAACATGCATCCAAATAAGATATACTGGTAGTCCCATCACCACGCGGAGACTATTTTCCAAGAAGGTCAAATGTCACAACACTAAGGGGCTCATAGACATTTTGTCAGCACCTGTGATTTGCACAATAATGTTAACTAATTGTTACAAATACAACCAAACATGTGGATGATGGTAGAGGGCTATCTGTAAAATTTTAGTGTGAAGGACCCTCCATCATGAATTCAAAAGGGAATCCGAGAACTTGAAAAGCCTCGCCTTAATACCAGGCGGGTAGTGTTCAACAAAGTTGCAGAATATTGTGAAGGAGAAGATGGAAACAAAAATCTTCTTGAAGAATTTCAAGGTATCACCACCATGGAAATTCTTGACAATCGAGCTGAGTGCCCATTTCTACAAAAGAAACATTAAAAATATAGGGGAAACCGGCTTTAAGAGAAACACAAATGAAACTGGATCTTGCAGATACATAGATGGAGAAGGCCCTAGGACTTCTAGAGAAAGTAATTGTCATATCTTGGAGAATTGAATATGAGTATATATTTGCTATTGCTGATTTTGGCAAGAAGAACATACATGGTCAAGGTAGTTGAGGAAGAGAGTGAGATTCAAGCCTCAAATGAACCCAGAATAAGAAAACAAGACAAGGATGGAGAGGAAAAGTTTTTTTACGACTCTCCAGAGAATTTCAAGTATGATGATGAGGCAGATGAATGCTCTAACAACCTGAGCGACTAAGAATACACAATAACTAAGAATACACTATAACTGATGTTAGATTTTATGACTTTCCAAATAAAAAATCTAGGAGGCAGCAACACTACACAAACAAAAGAGCCTTAAACGTGGCTAGAGAAATTCCGATGCCAAGAATAAAAGAAAAAACACATTTTTGATGCTTGTAGAGCCAAGAGATTGTGTAAAAGACAAAATTTTGAGCCATTTCACAAAAACACAGGACAAAAAAACAAAAGAGGGTATTAGGATCTTGAGAAAGCAATCTCAAAAGACTAAAAAGAAACAAAACAAAATAAACCAAAGGAGCCAGGGGCAAATGAGTTCAGAGAACCAAAATGGACCAAGGTTGAGCGTAAAAAGAAATACCAAGAACTCAAGAGAAGAAGGAAGTATGGACAATAGAGATAGAAAGTGAGGGAGGAGAGAGCATTGAGATAGAAAATATGGATGTCCTTTCCCACTTTTAGAAAATCACCATCCAAGATCGCAAAATAGTGATGAATCCACCTATAAGGGAGAAAATAAGAAATGAATCCTATGATGGCCGAGAAAATACAAAATGAATAGACCTAGTAGAATGTAGAGAGCCTGCAAGACCAATAGAGCAATGGACATGAGCACAGAAGAGGATCTACTCATACAACTCCTCAAAGAGTATAGAGATGTGTTTGCATGGTCATAAAAGGACCTTAAGGGTCTGGAGAAATCCAAATATCAACATACGATTTCCTTGAAGCCTGATGCCAAATCGTGCAAACAATGTGCCTATACCTATAATGAAACATTTGCCAAACAAATTAAAGAGGAGATTGATAAGCTTAAATAAGTGGAGTTCTTTTATGAGATTGAACACACTAATTGGGTGTCACCCATTGTGGGTGTCCCCAAGAAAAATGTGGATGTGTAGGTCTCTAAAAGGTGAATGCTACAACAATAAGGGATAACTATCTTTTACCAATCACATAACATGTGCTCAAAGAAGTGGCCGTCAAACAAGCCTACTTGTTTTTAGCTGGGTTCTCAGGATACCACCATTTGGCTATCGTGATAGAAGACCAATATAAAATGGGGAATCTACGCTTACAAGGTAGTGCCTTTTGACTTAACGAGTTCACCGATCACATTACAAAGGCTAATAACTCACGCTTTCAAAGAATACTTGCATATATTCTTGAAAATTAACATGGATAACCTTAGTGTTCAATCTATCTTTAGGATAGATCACATTGAGTATCTCAAAAAAAGTATTCGAGGAGTGCAAAGCTTATAGAATCTACCTAAATCATGCAAGATGTGTCTTCATGGTGGTAAGACAGAGTAGAATCTTGGGACATATTGTCTTTGAGAATGTTATCACTACAAATCATGACAAGGTCAAGGTGATTGTGGAAATGCCAAGGCCGACTTATGTTAAACATGTACAATCCTTCATGGGACATTGTGGTTGCTACCGAGAGTTCATATACATGTATGCAGTGATTGCACAACCCTTGTATAGGCTGACGATTGTCTTTGATTGGACAAAGGAGTGTGAGAAGTCATTCAAAAAACTTAAAGATACACTTGTATCAGCACCAATACTCAAAGTATCGGATTGGGATAAAATATTCCATGTTCACATTGATGCCTCGGCATTTGCAATAGGCTATATCTTGGCTCAAGACGGAGAAGGAACAATGGATTTCCCACTCTGCTATGCTAGTTGGCAGTTGAACAGTGCAGAAAATAATTACACAACCACGTAACAAGAAGGGTTAGAAATGATATATTCTAAAAAGAAATTTAGGCATTTTCCTTTTGCTAAAACATCCATCTTCTTCACAAACCACCAAGCACTCTTGTATCTAGTAGACAAACCTTGCAATACAGGAAACCTTGTTTGATGGTTTGTCATATTTCTTGAGTTTGATTTTATGGTTGTGGTAAAGAAGGGAAAAACACACCTCAAGGTAAACCATCTCCCTAGGCTACCCAATGGAAAAGCACCCGAAGGAGTGGATGATGATATATTTGATGCTTAACTCTTCAACATTGAGATGGTTCCTAAGTGGTCCCAAGAGATAGTCACTCTTTTGACTTATGAAGTGTTTGCTATAGCTAAACAAACCCATAAGCAAAAAATAATCTATGCCTTTACAATCTAGGCTTTGAAGGAATACTACGACTATGCATTAGTCAAGAAGAGTATAAGTGCTATCTCATGGACTCCCATGTACAAGACATAGACTTACATTGTTCTCAAAAAAGAAACACCAATGCTTAAAGAAACTCGGACTATACTGGCCTAATATGAATGTGGATGTACAAAATCATGCTCTAGATTGAAACTATTGCTCTACTCAATACAAGTGCCTAAGGAAATATCATTTCCCTTAGCTTGTAGAAAAAGCTTGGTCAAGACACATAGCTTCAAACAAAATCACATAAGATGCAAAGCTATACTGACCACCAAATCAAAGCATTAGGTTTGGTAACCTTATATGTTTAAATCGATCAATATGTCTATCCACATAGATTTTATGTGGTAGAAGACCATCAAAACCAGCACAAATTATTGCTAGGATAGCCATGAGAGAGGATGTACAATGTTGAGATAGATTGTAAGTACAACCTAACACAAATTCAAAATGAAACAGAGAGGCAAGTGGTTCCATTAACTAAAGTCACTAAAAAAGTCAAGCAATGGAACAGACTACTAATAAGGGAAAAATAACCTTGCATGTAGGGAGACTATGGAATCCAAAGGAAAACTATGCAACGGACTCCCAAAGTGTCTTCACAAAATCCAACACACAAAATCAAGATGTTATTATCCCAATCCACACCAACACTAACAAAAAATCCAACAAGAAAAAAAACAACAAAAGAGAGAGATGGATACCAAAGCAAATCTCAAAGGAAAGCAAGTTTGGGTAAGGGAATATGAAATATATGCAAAAGAATCACTCAAAACCCTTAAGCTAGCAAAGACTTCAGTATTATTTCACATGCCCATACGAAACACCCCTACAAAAATAACAACATGGATACCAAAAAGGTCGGTTCACGCTCAAAAAAAATAGAAGCTTATTTGGATTCCTAAGTGTAGTAGTTCAATCTCTCTACAAAGCCAAACAAACCAACCAAACACCACTTGGGAAACCAATGACCAACCAAGTCAACAAAGCAAGTAAGGGTAGCCAAAGAGTTATACTAACACAAAAACATCAGCTTTGGATCTGGCTCATAGTGGCAAAAACACAAGGCAACTGTCAAATCCATTGATAGGATAAGCAAGTGTAGAAACACCAAGTATGCCGGCCAAAAACCCCCTAGCAAGTTTTCAACATGGTTGGTTTTGTTGATTCTTCCAGATGCCTATAACAACACGTGTTGCACTACTCCAACAAAAGCTATATGGGCCCATAAAGATGGCTTCAACCACCTTGAACCCATAATTTCCAATTTGTCCACGAGGACTTAGACACGAGAGGGGGGAGACATGAGGAAAGACATGAAAAAACTCATATCAAAAGGATTTATATATACTACCAGGCACTGTTTAAACCTTGTTGTGCTTTATTGTGATTTGATTTTCATGAAATAATTCTATGTAATGTCTGAAAAGTAAGTAAAGGGGGATTAGGTCATGACAAGGCCAAAAGTAACCTCATAGTCTTGTATATACTCCATACATAAAAGCTTTTCGTATTTTGTTTCTAATTATGTAGTCAACCTTCGTAAAAAATTAAAAAAAGACACAAAAATAGACCAATGATGGCTTAAACACTTTTTACATATCGGAACGCTTATTTTGGTAAGCCAAGAATAATTTACCTTAATTTTGGGTAATTTTTGGATAATTATTGGCTTGATTTTGCTAACTTTTGAAATTTATCGTAGTTTTGTAAGTACCTTTTTGGATTCTCTTTCTAAAAACTCTAATAGCAAATCCAAAAAAGAAATGGAGAATCTTAAGCCAAACAACAAAACTCCATAACAAAATGGACTCATAGAAAAGTTTGGAAGCAAATGGAAGACGTCAAATTTTGACCTAAATATGATGGGGGCCCAAAAGGTAAATCTGTCGTATCTGGGACATACAAAGTCCAAATGTGAAAATTGAAGATTCATAACAAATCTAAGGTATGCATAGGGAATGATGAGATCAGAGAGGAAAATGAGTTTCCGAAAGCACTAGACACATATACTATCTTAGGGGGTTTTTCTAGTCATTTCCACATAGCGACTTTTTGGGAGAGACTGAGCGAGTGAGTAATCATGAACTTTGGAGATCCCATTCGCACAAATCAGGCATCCCCATGGCAAGCAGAGCTAGCGGTATGTTCTATGATGCTTATAGAACATGTGCATGCATGTCAAAAACTAACCCACTCACCAAAAATACAAAAACAGGGATAGGCACTTCACATAGAAAACTAAGCACTACACAATGTAGAAAAGTCCAAATGATAGGTGCAGGGCATCAAAAGAAACCCCAAAGCATGGGGAATGCAAAGGTTTGACCCAAGTGAGTAGAGGGTGCTAGTGAAAGCTATCGTGGTAGCTCCCATTCAGCACCAAATCATGAATAGAACATAGCAACATGTAGTCCACCTCCAGAGGGTCCTAACGAGGTTATGTTCACCTCAAATGGACACCTAAAACTCAACAGGAACAACCCAAGTGCCTAGGAACCCAAATTTGGCCCTCATACAAAGTCTAGGTTATCAAACTACATGTGCAAGTCCCCAACAAGATATCCTTAGTATGGGGAGCCCAATTATGTCAATTTTGGGCAAAATAGCCTGAACTCACACCCAACGTAGTTGCTACCATAGGGCTCAGACAAGGAAAATTTTGATATCACAAATTCTATAGGTGATGAGGAGTACATAGACACTTCATTTTCTCAAATTGGACCAACAAGGAATTTCCACTCAAAGATTATCGGGTTTCAAAGTCCAATAGCCCAAAAATTGCAAAACTAGGCAAAACGTGTGCAAAAGCCTCAAATATTTGGATCATAAGCTCCACCTAACCATAAGGAACCAATGCCATAACAAATAAGGAAAAACGTTAGCCAAAATTCAACTTATCATGGAATATGAACTTTCAATGCATTTTTTATAAAAACAAGGAGATTGGCTAGCCCTTGGGGCAAAGTTTATAACCCAACCCTCCAGAAACACATAAATGACCACAAGAAGCTATTAAACCTAACTACAAAACCATAACTAGGGCTTGCTTTGCAAACTGAACAAGAGGAAAAACTAAGTGGTGACTAATGGAGTGATTCAAATGGACCATACAAGGTGTAAATAGACTCTACACATCAAGGGGAATCAAATGGTACACATCATGCTAAAGATGGGCACAATTGACAAGTATCGTGATTGTTGCCACCTTACCTAAAAAGTCCACTTGAGACAAGAAAATTGACAGATATTGGATGTTGCCAGCCTAGAGAACCCATTTGAAGAATAGAATACAAAGATGAAGTCAAAAAAGCAATCACTACCCTATCTATTGGTAAATGTGGAGCTATTGCAAGTTAAGGAAATACTTTACAAGGATCTACATGAAAAGGATATCCACCCCAAATGGAGAAAGAACTGGTTGAGCAAGAACTCTAGATACCTAATTCTATTCAGAAGAGCACCTGCTGCAGCCATACATAAGAACCCTACATTCTATCTTGTACCAAGGGTAAGGACATGGCAGGCACATGATGCATTGAAGAAGAAGAGGACAACATGGCTAAATTACCCAAGATTACCAACTCCAAAGCAGGGACCAGGACAACAGAAGAATACATGGTGAAAACCCTAACGGGTGCCATGAACTTCTTCAAGAGCCTCCCTAACCTCTCATGTGCAATGCTTTGTAAAATCTGCAGAATGCAGCTTACATGCATTCAAACATTTCATGAGCTTGAACAAGTCATGGTGCCCAACGGATGAACTCTTCAATCCCTTGTGCAGGAAATAAGGTCTAGCTATGATTTAAGTGGACAGCATTCAGATGATGTCCTTACAGCTTCTACGCCAGATGTATGTTTCTGTCATCAAACAATATGTTGGCATTTGAAGAGGCATTCTATACGGGTTTCTTCACATGGAGTACGAAGATATTTGGGCCAGTGATCAGTAACCTTACAACTATTGAACTTAAAAACAGAGTCACCATGCAGTTTTTGCAAGTCCCCGACAAAGAAAGACGAATCAGATATGAAAAATCCCTACATGCGCTTAAATACCGCCTCGCCAGCCGTCAACCCAAAGACTACTTCAATCCATGAAGCTGTGTCAAGGGACGACACAATCTAGGAGGGAGGAAATGTTAGCAGCAAGCTAACTCGAATAACATCTTTCAGAGCTTTTATTATAAAAAAGCTTATTATTTTGATAAATCGAGAATGTTGTAACTCCAATTGTCTAGATAAACAGTGTAATTGATGAGCCGGGGCTACAAGCTTCCAGATTGTATCAACCTATCCTTAGGTAGAGCTCCCAGATTATTAGTTTTGACCAAAGAAACCTTGGCTAAGTTATAAAAGCCAATTCTTGTAAGTATTTTGTAATTTTTTTTGATAATAGAACACAACGTGAGCTAATGGACTCACTCCTCTCCTTCTCATGCTTCCTACTCTCTCCGTGGTGGTTGTCACTTTGCAGTGCCGTCTGTTGCATTGCAACCGCAGGTAAGAGCTCTATGCATTGACATAAATATTTCAAGGTAATCCATAGCCTTTGGCGTCATCGACCTACAGCTAATTTCATCATAACTATTAATTTAAGCTAGAAAATCATAAAACTAGCATAGGCCGGGTACTTGGGCATCATTGCAAGCATTTAGATGCATTTTGGGTAATAAACGACTAGATCAAAAACTCACTACTGTTAATAATCGTGATTTTTTTACTTGACCTAAAGTGAGATTTGAGACCATAAACATGTGTGCTTAGGTCTTATAAACATGTCCTAGAAGTTTCATAATGTTTGGATATCGTTTGATGATGCAACGACTATGATTTGTTTGTCAATAAACGACTAGCTTTTGGTGATTTTGGTCATTTGAGTGTAGCTTGAGTTAGATGCAAGTTTTCAGTTGTTTTCCAAGAGATTGACAACCTCTTGCCTCTATTCACTAGTCGAGTCAGCTTCATCCCATGGATTGACAATTATTTTCGTGGTTCTTGCTATGTCTACAATAAGATAGGAGTGAGGTTAGAAACCCGTCCCACATCTCTGGTATCACTTGCATACACAAAAAAAAACGTACTCATGGATCAATTTTTATCAATATTCCATTTGGATCACTATCCATGCGATTTTTTTAATGACGCCTGTTAGTTGCTAATTTTTGCAATTTTTGTCCGCATCAATCTTTGTAGGTGAGATGAGTGTGCCACCATGAAACACTTGTAGTATATACATTATAAAATTAATTTAATCATCTTAACAAGTGGGAGACCATGAAAAAATTCCATATCCAGGCCCACAAATCCCTAAATAGGTATGCACATGATAGCGACCACAATAGCCGCTTCAACATATATCACAATATGTACATGATTGGTTTTATTTCCATGCATGAAAAGTTGTCAAAATTGAGATTAATGTTTTTTTTCACATTTTGCACATGCCAAAACACAACAACATATAGATAAATCAAGGATTGGATGCGTGTGCATGAATTTTATGTGATTAGTTTCCATGGATTTGATGCTACACATAAGTATTTGGTGATTGATTGCTTGTAAGTGATTTGCGCCGGCGAAACTGTTGCCAAGTATACATACATATTTGTATGCATCAATTTGAGTGGTAAATAAGTACAATGTTTTATGCAATATTAGTACAATGTTCCCAATCATTTGTTGATCTATGTGCAAGTCTTCATTGAAAATTAAGTGCATCAAATTTTGGGCAATTTTATGTGCATTAGTGTATAACATGATAATAGAGAATTTGGAAATCTCCCAAGTCCCATTTTCAAAATTTTATATTATTTTGTCCATTAAATAAATAATAATGCTCTATCAAGGCTAAACTTTTACTAGTAGCCTAGTAGCTAGGAACAAATTTTTGGGTGAATATAGGCCCTAAGTTTTCTATAAATGGTTCACATTTTTTTTCGAGATTAGAGTAGCTCTACTAACACATTATATAAGACTAAATCTAAAATCATGAACTATCATTCAAAATAGCTCTATTGTCGTGCTATATTAGAAAAGTAAGAGCAAAGCTTTAATGAAGTACATAGAAAATTCTCGATATACTTATGTGTTTTATAAATTAAGAAAAAAAATTATACTCTTTACAACCATTGATTTAAATACTACAAAAAGAAATCTATTATAATAAAAATGTGGTGAACTATGAAAATGATGTACATAGAGATATGTCATTCCTCTTTGTCTCTAGTGTGATGACACACAATGTCAAATGGATAAGAGCCATGTTTGTAGGCTGTAACTACGTTATTATGTGATAAGACTTGCAAAAAAAGACTGATTATTGTTGCTTGAAATTAAGTGATACAAATATAATTGCATCTTGCATTTTCATGATTTTAGAATGCAACCATAAATATTGACATTTAGGTAGTAGGTATTTGTGATCCCAAGTAGATGAACCACCTTCTATATGAAATGCATGAGGTTAAATAGAAATAAAGACAATAGAATATAGAGAAAGATACTTCTTTAGATATTCCATGATGAGGTTGAATAAAATAATTTTACTTGTGTCCCATTAATCAAAATGTTTGATCAAAAATTTGAAACTATATAAAAAAATCTTTTTTAAAACTCAAAGAAACAAGACAACCCTGTTGTGGTTATGTGCAAGTATCTATCAATGTGTATTGAAGGAGACATAAACTTGTCTAAGTATCTTTCCTGACACATGAAAGTAGAAATACTAGAAAGACGTTGTAACAATGTCCTAAAAGAGAAGTAGAGTCTCTCATTTATTTTGATGGTGCTAAGAAACACCCAAAAATAGGCTCAAGCCATTGGATTTTTTTTTAAAAAAAAGAGAATCCCTCAAGAAATAAAATTTCAGATTGACAATAAACATTGTAATCATAGATTCAGATAATCATTATAGCACTTGTATAAACTCTTGGTATAGATACCAACATTGAAAGGATAAATTGATGGTGCTAGAATAAAGTTCTATACATGGAGTAATCCAATAATTTGGAAGGTAAATAAAAGCTTTGTAACTTTTGAGAAACTTAAAATTTAAAAAAAGAATTCCTTGATATAATTCAAAAGAGATAGATAATCATGTTGTGGCTATGTGCAGGTATTTGTCAATGAGTATTAAAGGAAACATAAACTGGTCTAAGTATCTTTCTGGACACATGAAAGTAGAAATACTAGAGATATGTTGTAGCAAGCGTCCTCAAAGAAAAGTAGAGTCTCTCATTTATTTTGATGGTTTTGAGAAACACCAAAAAGTAGGCTCAAGCCATTGGATCACTTTTTTTGAAAAAAGAGAATACCTCAAGAAACAAAATTCAGATTGACAATAAACATTGCAATCACCAATTGACATAATCATTATAACACTTGTATACAACTCTTGATATAGATATCAACATTCTAAGTACAAAATGATGGATCTAAAAAAGGTTACATACGCGGAGTATTCTAGTCATTTTGGAGGTAAATACAAGGCTTGTAACTTCGTAAAAAATATCTAGCAGAGCAACCAATTATATGTTGTTTGTCATAGCCCAGTAGTTGAGCTACATGCATTGCCTCCATATCTTTCATAGTCAAGGGCATATGAATACTCCAAAACTTGGAAATTTGTGAGGTATTCAAAGGGACATATGGGTGCTTTGTTGAAATATCTGATGACGTCAATCCTTGTAAAGTAGAAGGCCTTTTGCAACAAGAAGAAATGGGGGGTTGGATTTCTCTTCCATTCCAATTTTCAAGACTTTTGGATTGCATTGATGAGACGGAAGTAGTGGAGAGTTGGATATATCTCCCGTTCCGATTCTCAATACTTTGGAATTCCACTGACGAGCAAGAAGATGAAACATAATCTATCTTTTTATCCCACTCATCAATCACAACTTGAAGTTGTGCATATAGTTCATGTCCACTTTGAACTGGTGATTGTGAATAATGGCCAATTTACTTGATGAATCCACAAGCATCAATATATTTCACTCAAGAGAATAAAGTATGATAGCAATTCCTCCATCAAAACTACATCTGCATGATTGACATCAAAGGCTTTGGGAAAGATATGACTCTCAATAGAATTTGGATAGCCATTATAAGGGCTGTCATCTTATGAGAATAGTCCTTGTGTTCACACACAACTCTTTGAGTTGATTTGAGACATATTGCAAAGGCTTCAACATTGCTTCCCTCCCATTTTATCTGGATAATAAATGTTGTTTGTTTCATGCTCGTGGCATTGTTCTTGAACCCAAATCATGAAAAAATTTTAGTTCTTCTTTGTTTGTGCCTCCAAGCATCTAATTAGTGCCATGAAATTCCAACATGAAACCTTGAAAATAAGGCATCAAGAAACTCCATGCATCCAGGCTAAAGAACCACCCAATGCTTACCCACATGAAAACTTTGAAGTTCTGAGATTTTGCAAAGCAATGTTGCAAAAGAAGTACATTTCCATAGAGTACAACACAAGTTGCAAAGGATTTCTTGCCGGTGATAGAGCAAGGAAACTATCACGTTGGGTCAAATCTCTTAAATGCCAAGACAATGAGTGGCTGGTATAATACAACTCATCTTTAAAGTCATTATAGGAGTTAGCTAGAATAGTCCAAGATATGATATTCTTCTATTTGATGTTAAATCCATAAGGTTTATTTGGAAGGAAAAACGAGCCTTTTATGCTTCAACAAGCAAACTCAAAAAACTAATGCTTCAATGTTTACAGCTTAACATTTGAGAAAAATGTATTTCTTTTATTAAAAAATTGTATGCAACCTTGGAATATAGTGAATGGCAATGTCTTTTTTCCATCTCTAAATTCTAAATATAATAGGTAGCTCTTGATGTTTTCTTGATGTTAACATGTGCTATGATAACTGCATTTATATGCCAAGCATCACTCAAAATGCCATAGCTTTGCCACTACAAGGGCCTTCATGAAGATATATGCAACCTAAACATCCATCACCATGTACTCCAAGTCAATGTCGCCTACTAAGACCCTCTTTGTGATGAAGTGGTAGTGCACCTCAATGTGCTTTTTCTTGGAATGAAACACTGGTTTTTGTGACAATTGTATGTTGTTGAGGTTGTCACAATAAATGACAACCAGCCACTGTACTTGTACTCCAAAGTTGTGAAGTACTAGTCCATGCCATGCTACCTCACAGGCCTCCATTACATCACCTATGTACTTTGCCTTATATTACCACAACTCTTGCCTCATTCTTCCACACATACAATGAATGGTCAGCATCAGACATCTCAAAACCCAATAAAATGAGGAATGCCACAATCCTCTCATACAAAGATCTAAGTACATACTTCAGCCCACACAATGCTTTCTTTAACGTTGTGAGCGAGATGAAAACACACACAGCGCCTCTATAACGACCCAACACACACTCTTGGAATGATACACACACACACTATGGGGCACCACTCGGCTTACACAGCACACCTGGCTGAGACAGGGAACACACCTCTGGAGTGAGAGGAGAGAGACTATCCACTTGCCCACTCCACACAGACACACACGGACACACGCCCCCAAAAAACTCAGCTCAAAAGAGGAGAATTTTTGATGTTTAGATACAATTGATCTTGGGCCAATCTTGGGCCAACACCAATGGGGCAAATAGCTCACACAATATTGAAGAAATACACCAGATACAACCACAAAGTTAAGTAGAGGCTTCACTCACCGGAGAAGATTACACAGAAAAACAGGAGAAAAAGAGTGAGGAATTTGGCAAAATGGACAGCGCCATTGCGTCCGGAACGGCCCAAAACCCCAGTCTACAGTGTGAAAGTGCTCAAATCTGACCCCAGATGAGCAGTTTACGGCCAAAACAGACTCCAAAAACCCCAAAAACACACCTACGGCTGTTCCTCCTCTCTTCTCCACGTTTTTTTCTGGTTTTCTCTCAGTTTTTTCAGTTCCCACACTTAGCTTTATTAGTTGGGCACCCTTGGCCTTTTAGATGACCTCAAACGGACCTCGAACAGGCCAAAAACTGACCTCGCAGTGCATAGTTGTAACCTTTTTGCATTATCCGCACACCTGGCACTCATTTATTTTCAATAATGCGTCTCGCAACCACGTGAAGTAGCCCCAAAAAGTGTCCCTAATGATGACCATTCTGCATAACTCTCACAAGAAAACACCCACGTTGTGTCCGTCCTCATCCGCGTGCAAATATTGACCCCGTTCGCACTCCTGACGCCACTAGATGCCATCTGACGCACCTGCTTACCTCATGTCTTCGGCCCGCAAATAGCTTCCTCGAGAAGTTTTACGCGCTACCAACTCCTCATTATTGTAGAAAAAACACACTGGTACTGATAATAGTGAAAATCGCTGCACTATGTACACATTGTCCTACCTGTACACATGTGGGCCCCATGTAACTACCTGGCTCTGAAAAATGGGAAATTCTTTATTTGATGCACCATGCATGTGTATGTACATATGTGCAATCCCTTGCTCAGAAAAAATCGTGAAATAATTTGCCCATCCCCTAGCCTGCTAGATCATTCATGATCAGCAGCAGCAAAGAGAGATATGAGACTCGCCGCATCACAGGTCTCCTCATCCTTCACCAACATTGCTTGATCCATAGACAGCTCATCTTGCTCCACCATCATTAACCTGGCATGATATAATTTAAGACGCAATCGATTTACCTGACTTATGTAGAATCCCATCCAGGTTAGCCAGCTGATATGTGCCATTTGGAAAACACTCCACTACCTTGAAAGGGCCTTCCCACTTAATTTGAAACTTCTTTTGGAAGGTGTTGTCCAGCTTACTGTTGTAGCGCAAAACCAAGTCATGTTTCTTGATACCCTTACTTTTGACCTTTTCATTTATCTTTGCCAAAGCCTTATCCTGCATCTGCCCATAATGCTCCAATGTGCTCATCCTATCCAACTGGACCTCTTGTAACTCCAAGAGCCTCTCTTTGAATGCATCACTAGGCGGCCCAAGCAACTTCTCTAACATCTTGACCGCAGGAAACTCTACCTCCACAGGCAATAGTGCTTTCTTTCCATACACCAAATGAAATGGAGTAAACCCTGTACCTGTCTTCACCGAAGTACGGTAAGCCCATA
Source organism: Adiantum capillus-veneris (assembly GCF_014529385.1). NCBI lineage: Eukaryota > Viridiplantae > Streptophyta > Polypodiopsida > Polypodiales > Pteridaceae > Adiantum > Adiantum capillus-veneris. Next base: position 114,720,646 of record NC_140931.1, read on the forward strand.
ATGCACTAGGCAATTCCAAATCCCAATTCTTTCCTTGGTGCTCTGTCACTTTAGAAAGAATTTGTACCAACTCACCATTGAATCTTTCATTTAAGCCATTACACTGCGGGTAATAAGGAGTGGTATGCTGGTGCCTAATCTTCATCTTTGTGCATAAGAAGTCTAGCAGTTTAGCTCTAAATCCTGGCCCCTTATCTGAAAGTAGCTCTAATGGCACCCCAAACTTGCAACATATTTCATCATACACAAATTTTGCCACATCCTTTGCAGTGATCTGTTTTACTGCTATAGCCTCTGCCCATCTAGAGAGATAGTCCACTACCGTCAAGATATAGCTTTTGCCCCTGCTTGTGATAGGTAACGGGCCTATTGCATCAATCCCCCACTTTTCAAACACATCAAATGCGATAATGGTTTTTTGTAGCTCTGGCTTCAACACTCTCTTCCCAAATGCTTGACACCTATTGCAAGACCTACACCAATGTGAACATCCTTGTGCAAACTAGGCCATACATACCCCTCTTGCAAAATCTTATGCAAGGTGATCTTTACAGAAAAATGGCCACCACATGCACCTTCATGATTCTCTTCCAACACTCTGTAAAGCTCCTCCCGCGAAGGTACACGTCTCAACACGAGATCAGCCCCTTTCATGTATAAGACATCACCAATCAATTTGTACCTGTATGCTCTACGCACAAAGCCATACTTCTTAGACTTATGAATATCCTTTGGAATGATTCCTGTTAGCAAAAACTCCTCTTCTTGAGCCAAACTTTCCCGGCCATGATAAAGAGGTAAAGTGGTCCTCAACACAAATAGCTCCCCAATCATGCCTTGAGCTGCTTCATGTGCCTCTCCATTTAGAGCACGTTCAATGTGTCTGATGATCCATGCTTCGAAATTTTTTAACAGGCCTTTAATTCTGAAGCACATTTCCTTCAATAAGGTGTTCTTGCTCTTCCACACACCCAGCACTTGCTTCACTACTAACAAGGCATCACCTTTTATGCTCAACCTTCGAACCCCATGCTTCAAACAAATGTGTAATCCGGCTTCGAGAGTAGCATATTCAGCCTCATTGTTACTATGAGCATCCAATTTGAACCCTCTCTTGCATACTAGCTTCCCCTCTGGATCATAAAGTGCTATACCCCCTGAAGCTGCATCATGGCTCTTTCTGTATGAGCCATCAAAGAACAACACATGTGCATTGCTGATTTGTGGAACTTATTCAACTACCTTTCTCACCACATCTTCCTTAACAATAAGGGGATTCTCCTTGTAGGTCAACAAATGAGCTAGGGTAGCCCTTGTACTATCTTCCACGAGAAAAGAGAACTCAAACTCTTGCAGCTCAATTACCCATTTCTTCACCACATTTGACATGTTAGTACCATTAATTAACTCTGGCAAAAAGGCATAACTCGTCAAGAAAACAAAAGGTCGTGGTAGCAAGTAATGACGAAATTGCCGACAAGCAAATATTACACTGGCCATCACTAGCTCTACTTCCGAGAACTTTCTCTCTGCTACCAACTTCACTCGGCTTGCACAATACACTGGCCTCATATAATGGCTGCCCTTTCCCTTTTGCAATAGCATGGCTCCAATGGCATCATCCCTACTGATGGATTTACATAAAACACTTTCTCCCAATCAGGAGCTTGCATGGCTGACAACCCCCCTAACACCTCTTGAAACACTTCTTCACACTTGTCATGCCATTGCAATGGATCATGCTTTGCCACTTTCTGTAATGGATAAAGAAGCTGCGAAGACAATAGAATAAACCGTGCCATGTACTTCACTTTGTGTATAAAAGTTTCCAATTGCTTCGTACTCGTAGGTGATGGAAGAAGAATAATAGGCTTAACCTTATCTGGATCAGCCTCAATGCCATTTTCTGACACCATATGGCCCAATAACTTTACCCTTGGCTATGCTAGATGAAATTTCTTTGGATTTAGTTGTCCTCCACATTCATCATATCGAGCCAATACCATCTGCAGCTTCTCATGGTGTTTAGCCCTACTGCTATAAACACAGAAGTCATCCATAAAAGCTTTAACACAACTACCAATGAATGGTTCCAACACCCAATTTTCTCTCTCTTGATAGAAGGACGGTCCGTTTGACAACCCAAATGGCAATACTGTGTAGCAATAGCAGCCCCATGGCGTAATAAAAGTGGTCTTTGTGCGGTCTTTAAGAGCAATCTTCAATTGAAAATAGCCTGAAAAACCATCACACACACTGTACCTCTCATAACCTGCCACTGAATCTAAGATCTCATCAATGAATGGAAGAGGATATGGGTTCTTCTTAGTGGCTGCGTTTAAGGGTTTAAAATCTACACAAATTCTCAACTTCCCATCCTTCTTTGGACTGACTACAATTGGACTCACCCATTTTGTGGTCTCCACAGGGACTATGAACCTGGCCTTCAATAACTTGTCCACCTCTTCTCGCAAGGCTTCCATTTGCTCTTGACCCATCCTTCTTAGCCTTTGACGCACTGGCTTAGCACCTTCTTTCATCTCTATATGCATCTCTTCGCCCTTGAACCCTCTGATGTCTTCATATGAAGTAATGAACAAATCAGGAAAACTAGCCAGCATGTGCAAATATATATCCTTCTCCATAGCTGAGAGGTCTCCACTGATCATTTGTGTCATCAATTCCTGCTTCTTTGACAACTCAACCTTGGTTTGCATCAGCCCTTCAATCATTTCATAAGGCCCTTCACTTTCATCTTCAACCTCATTCGCAAATGCAACTAAACCAAACTCCTGGATTTCTTTGTCCATCAAAAGAAATGCAACATCAGCATCCTCATCACTGCTGGTAGTGCTATCACTGTCCTCATCTGTCACCGTGGAAGAGTCTTCATCACTAGAATCATCCTCATCTTCATAAAGCTCCTCTAATCATTTCCTTGTGTCCATATTATAAAGCTTCTTGGTACCTGTCTTTCCATAGAGGCTAATCGTACCATGTCGCCTATCTTGAACAGCTCCCACTGCACGTAACCATGGTCTGCCCAGTATAATAGGATATGCTCCCAACCCTGCTGGAATCACATGAAAATCAACCACTGCCTTTGCATCATATGCCTCCACTTCTAAGATCTTTACAACACCCAAGCATTTTACTTTTTGATGGTTTGCCAATCTGATCCGAAAACCTGACACCCCAGCCACTGTGAGACCCATCTTCTCAATGCATGAGTGTGTTATGACACATATTTGGGCTCTACCATCCACATAACCTTGTCCCAAATTTTTCCTTTATGCCACACATCTACTATTGGACAAATGTCTGGTAGCTCATCCATTGCCAACACCTTTAGTGAACCTCTCTCTAGCTCTTTCTCCATTGGGTTAACCATCCTCTTCCACTGTCACTTTAGCTTAGGCACCATCTCTATAAGCTTCCCAAAAGTAACATCTGCCTTCTTGCTTGTCAGATCCTCCTTCAAGTCATAGCTTAATTGCCCATCCCTTAGTGGAAAATCTGAAACATGAAACTTTCGACGAGCTCTCCTTTTTCTCTTGGCCTTGACATCCTCGCCTTCATGGCTCTTTCCTTTCTTCTTACTAGGACCTGGGGCACTTCTTCCTTCTTTATCCTCTGTGGTCCTCTTCCCAATAGGCATCCCTAATGTATCCTCTAGCTTTGATGCCTTCTCCAAGGTGACTACACTTAGCACTTTTGTCTTTCCCTTTTCCTCCTGGGTCAGTCCACTGGTTCCTTCGTCTCCCTTAATTTCAATGCCATAATCATTTGACCTAGTTAGCACCTGTCTTGGCAATGGATACATGTCTCCCCCCATCCTTGGTGGCTTATCACATTGCGGGCTGATGTGACCCAACTCTCCACAATTGTAACATGTGGGCGTCTGCCTCCAAAACCTACCATTGCTTTGTCCAACAACATTCCTAGGTATTTCTTCACCTCTTGGCTGATTTGCAAACCTCCCTCGACCTCGATTATTTCCCACTTGACCTAGCATATTTAGGCTTAGATTCTTCATCAAATCTACCACTTGCCTCATGTCTTGCCTTAGCCCATCATCTTGCACCGATGTAGTGACCACTGCTGGCATAACCTGAGTAGTAACATGAACCACTGTTTCATGATGAACTCCTGACATGCGACCTTGTAAAGACTCTATAGGTTGAAATTCAGACCTCATGGGCAAAGACTCCACCCCTAACTGGCTCATTTTCCTCAACTTCCACTCTTTGTTCCTTGCTACCTCTAGTGCATCTTCATATGTCCTAGGCTTCTTTAGCTCCACTCTCCAACGTATATTCTCCCAAAGACCAGCCAAGAACCTGTCCTTCTTCATCATGTTAGGCGGGGGTACCTGTGGTGCTAAGGCCTTGCACATTCGCTCCCATGCCAATGAGAACTTACGTATGTACACATCTACTGGCTCACCTTCCTTTTGCACCAAACCTTGTACTTCTTGCCATACTTTGTCAGGATCTTCTATCTTCACAAACTCCACTTCCAACCCATGCCTTAGATTGTCTCAACTCAATCTTACAGGTGGATCCGCTGCACGCAACTCCTCTTCAAATGTTTTGGACCAGACTCGTGCATCACTCTTCAAACAAATTTGGAGAAGATGTAACATCTGCGCAGGGTCATGAATCTGGTTGCTAATGCAGGCAACCTCCATCTTTTCCAGAAAGTCTTCCACATGTTCATCACTTCTTCCATGAAACTCCAGATAAGAGAAAGCCATGGCTACCCAAGTTTCAATACTTTGAGAACCCCTTTGAACACACGTGCAAGAACCCAAAATTTTTGACTACCCAATCCCCAGAAACTTCAATGGAGCTCAACTTTAGATAAGGACGAACACATGCACATCAAATGAGTTTTCATAGTTGATCATTGGAATTACAACAGGCAAAGGACATTCCAAGATCTCTCGTAATCTTCTTGGGAACATAAAGACTATAGGCTGCTGGAAAAAAATCTTCCTGGACACATGAACATTTATCTGGATTCTTTGAGTTAAATGAAATGGAGTGAATTGAGGGCCATTTTGATCATCCATTAAAGCCAACCATGCAGCTCCCAAGAAAGCACACCTGTCTTATCCTCTGATTTTGCAAGAATTTCAGTAGCATAACAGCATAAATGGCTCAAAAGACCAAAAGACCAGCCATCATAACTTGAAAAAATTTTGGCAGAGTTTCCCCAAAAGTAGAGCAGTAGGAACCCAAAATATAGACTGTATATGTATGCATAAACTGTCAACAATAGAACCCGAGCATCAAATAGGACTCACTAGTACATAGCCTATGGCGAGGTCACAAAAAGGGTGCTCCAGCTACCTGTATCACCGAAAGGATCTCCACATTTGAGAATCCCCCAGCTCAATAAAAACCTCACGCTATCGACCCTCACACGAAGGCTAGTGCAAATTGCGTATAGTCAAGTCTCACAAATGACTATCTTCCAGACCAAGTCTCAGAAATGGCTGGGACTGCCAAATACAACCAAGTATGGCTCCACAAATGCGTACAATGGAAGTTTCCACAAGTAATGTACAATCCAGCAGACAATGCGCTCAAAAAGGCGCCAAGTGATGCATACCCACAACAACTGCAAGTGACATCCTTGCTAGTATATCACTGTACTCCAGCTACTTGTACCTGTGTGAATCACCTGTACTTGTACCTGTCCCTGTAACCTATAATCTATAACTTGTAACCTGTAGTCTGCAACCTGTAATCCCGAATCTCAAAGCTTGAAGCTCGAAGCAGAAGGTACTAGAAGAAGATCCTCCGTGGGGGCGCCAAAAGAATGTGAGCGGGATGAAAACACACACAGCGCCTCTATAACGACCCGACACACACTCTTGGAATGATACACACACACACTATGGGGCACCACTCGGCTTACACAACACACCTGGCCGAGACAGGGAACACACCTCTGGAGTGAGAGGAGAGAGACTATCCACTTGCCCACTCCACACAGACACACACACACACACACCCAAAAAACTCAGCTCAAAAGAGGAGAATTTTTTATGTTTAGATACAATTGAGCTTGGGCCAACACCAATGGGGCAAATAGCTTACACAATATTGAAGAAATACATCAGATACAACCACAAAGTTAAGTAGAGACTTCACTCACCGGAGAAGATTACACAGAAAAATAGCAGAAAAAGAGTGAGGAATTTGGCAAAATGGACAGGTCCATTGCGTCCGAAACGGCCTAAAACCCTAGTCTACAATGTCAAAGTGCTCAAATCCGACCTCAGATGAGCAGTTTACGGTCAAAACAGGCTCCAAAAACCCCAAAAACACACCTGCGACTGTTCCTCCTCTCTTCTCCACGTTTTTTTCTGGTTTTTTCTCATTTTTTTCAGTTCCCACACTTAGCTTTATTAGTTGGGCACCCTTGGCTTTTTAGATGACCTCAAACAGACCCCGAATAGGCCAAAAACTGACCTCGCAATGCATAGTTGTCACCTTTTTGCATCATCTGCACACCTGACACTCATTTCTTTTCAATAATGTGTCTCGCAACCACGTGAAGTAGCCCCAAAAAGTGGTCCTATTGACCTGTACACATGTGGGCCCCACGTAACCACCTGGCTCTGAAAAATGGGCAATTCTTTATTTGATGCACCATGCATGTGTATGTACATATGCGCAATCCCTTTCTCAAAAAAACTCCTGACAACGTGCATACAAGGTCACATAGTCTCATATTTGCATAACCTTGTGGCTGCTACATATACATAGTTTTCTCCAAATCTCCATTCAAAAATGCAATATTTACATCCATTTGTTTCAACACCCATTTTGTGGCAGCCACTATAATAAACACATGAGCGGTAGCCATCTTAGCTACGGGCTTGAACGTCTCCTCATAATCAATCCAAAATTCTGTGCATAACCTTTGGCCACAAGTCTAGCCTTTTACATTCTCACATTTCCATTAGCATTATGATTTATTTTGTAAACCCACATACATCCAATTGGATTCTTATCCATTGGTAATGGCACCAATTCCCATGTTTCATTCGCATCAAGTGTAGCCAACTCTTCATCCATATCTTGCTTCCTTTTTTCATCCTTGACAGCCTTCTCAAAACATGTGGGTTCTACTTCCTCTATAATCTTAGCGATAAATGCACAATGACGAGCTACACAATTGTCATAAGTCAATCTTTGCACATGATTTCTTGCTCTTTTTGAGCTACATGGTCCGAGATCACTTCCAAGTGCCCTATTCCCTGCTTGCATTCTTCTTGCACCCAGAGTCTTCATAGAGATTGTGCAAAACACCTCATCCAAACTCTGCTCAAAACCATTGTTATCACCATCGTCATAACCAGCACTCGAATTTGGCAACTTAGGGGCATCATCAACTTTTTCCTTTCGTTTCCTTGATACATTTGAAGATTTTGCAAAACTCACATTTTCACGTAACCTGCAAGTCCATGGATTCTCACCATGACCTGCACTAGAGGACCCTTGTGGCCCACTCAAAACTTGTGACTGCACACATGTATTTTTTACAGCCACATTCTCTCTTACTTCAACCCCAAATCATCTTTTACATCAGCATACCAACTTGCCATTTTACAAAAAACGACATCCTTGCTTACCCTCACTTTACTCGTGATAGGATTGTAACACGTATATCCTTTCTGCTCAAGGGAGTATCCAATGAACACACATTTTTCTACTTTTGGATCAAGTTTACTTCTTAGCTCATCAATCACATGCACATAAGCAATGCATCCAAACACTTTAAAATCTAATACATCTAGTTTTTCACCATTGAACTTTTCATCAAGTGTCATATCATGTAGTGCAGTAGTAGGGCCCCTGTTCATAATGTAGACACCTGTAGCAATATCCTCAGCACAATAATAATGAGGCATATTCTTCTCATTTGTTGATGCTCTAGCCACTTTTCTAGTGTGCATGTTCTACTGCTTAGCAACACCATTTTGCTACGGAGTATACGTGCATGAAAACTGCATCTAAACTCCATGATTTTTTAGAGAACCATTGAATTCATTGGAGAAGTATTCTCCACCTCCATCTGACCTCATGCATTTTACATGTTTCCCAATCTGTTTTGCAACCGTAACTTTGAAATTCTAAAAATTCATAAACCAACCTCACTTTTTTGCTATATGAAGTAGACCCATGCCTTCCTCCTATGGTCATCAATGAAACTCACATAGTATCTACATCCACCCATAGATGTAGCCTTTACCAACCCCATATATCTATATGCACTAAATCCAATGCATTCCTGCTTACATGCTTACCATGAGGAAAGGATGCTTTTCAAATTGACAAGCTTCACATACTTTGTGCATCTCAACAACTCAAAATGTAGGTAAACCTGTAACCATCTCTTTAGTTTACATCATTTTTAACCGCTGCAAATTTACATGAACAATATGTTTGTTCCAAATCTCTATATCTAGAACAACACCTGTATATCATGCAGGTGTTGTGCAAGCGTCCAAATATCTATATCTAGAACAATGCCTGCACATTGTGCAAACATGACAACATTCACCTCGGGCACGTTTACATCCAAAGTAAACATTCTGTCCACTTATTTTCCTTGCACAACAAGCCTTCCATCCTTCTTATGCTTTTTGACAAAGAGACTATCGTCGTTAAACTTGATCTGGAAACCCCACTCAACCATTTTCTTAACAGAAACCAGGCTCTTTGTAATGTTGGATACATGTAGTAAATCAACCAAGTACTTCACTTTACCAATATATCATAGACAATGGCACATTTCTTTTATGCATAATAAGATATGTAGTATCGTTCCCAATTTCTACATAACCAATATTTTGTAAAGTTTACATTTCCTTAAACTATTCACCATGGCTGGTCACGTGATTCGATGCACCAAAATCCACATACCTGACATTATCAATTGATTTTACCACATTTATAAACATAGTATTCAGCATGTGCTGCATCACAAACAATATCTTGAAATTGTCTACATTCTTGCTAGTGGCTGCATAATTGTTTTGCTGCCTCTTATCTGTACAATCACGTTCAAAGTGACCATGTATTCCACAACCCCAACATCTCCATTTATTTGTCTATTTGAATTATTGCACTATGTATTTACATGATGTCTTGGACTCCACTTGGCTTGAAAGTTTCCTCGACCACCACACCTGTGTTATGACCATGATTATTTTTTTCTATTGTGCTAGATGGTTTCCTCTTCCTTGGCATCATCCATGACCTATACCATGTCCTCTTCCTCTTCCTCTTCCTCTGTGTTGAAAAGAAATTGTTCAGAATTATTACCACCCTACATAGAGGAGTCTTCCTCAAGTTTCTTCTCTTTCACAACAATCAATAAGGACATTAAACTTATAAACAAGGAAATGTTCTCTCGAAGGTGGATTTCAGTTTTAAACTATTTGTACTCAGGACCCAAACCTCATAGAAAGACTCTTACTTTCTCATCATCATTCACTGTAACACCAATTGATGCAAGTGACTCACATATGTTCTTTATCTTAAAAAATAGTCATTGATGGACATGCTTTTCTTATGCACAATATTCAACTCAGTCTTCAATTGTTTCTACTTCCTTGCCAAGTTGTGTTGGTCAAATTGAATGAAAACAAAGTGTCCCAATCCTCCTTAGGAGATTGAGCATCTTGTATATGCTCAATACTAAGTGTCATATACTTTGAAAAAAGCTAGTACATGACCTTCTAAGCTCCCTAGTTCCAATCTTTAAATTTTTTTATTTGCACAACAATCGTACCTTCCTCTGGTAGTAGTGGTGCTACCTCATGCATTAATGTAGTCCCAATAAGCTTTGCCCATAATGAAATTGGTCATTCTAGACTTCCAAGCATGGAATTTGTTCTTGTCTAGCTACTCACTCACAACCTAGTTAAGCCCATCATTGTTGGACGACATGTTTCCAACCCTTTACACAGTCTGCAAGCCGTCTGCTAAAAATAGTCGGTTATCACCTGTAACCACAATCTGCGTACATATACATGTTTCACCGTACTAAATAGTGGATGTGTATATTGCAGCCAAACCAAATCTTTCTGCAACACGTATATGTAGATGTGCAAAATCTTGAACCTTAGCATTTCTACATGCGAACGCACTCTAAATCCAAAACGGGGGTCGTAATGTGCTCGAAATGGAGAGTTGGTTGCAAAACACAAGGAAAAATACAATATAAATGTGGAACTAGTACAACGGTCTAGTGTGAACCTCTAGAGAATGAGGTTAGTAGATAAGTGTGCCATCAATCTAGTAGGTAGACCAGCTCGGTGTAGTCTAGCTATAATATCACTGGAAAAGATATGCGTATCCACCAAGGTGCCAAGTGATGATGATTGCCGGTGATAGTCATCCAAGAGTTGTACATGCCGAGCTTGACATCTCAACACTTATGATAATCCTTGCTATGCCTTCAGATGATTCTTTAACACCCTCAGGTGGTAGCTGAAGGATATGGGATTCAACATGAGCCTGTTGAATATGTGAGTTGAATTTTATTTTCTCATGAGCTTGATCTCCCACAAATTGCTTCAACATATCTCTTCTCTTATGTATTGCAAACTACCTCAATAGTTCTTCTATGGTTTATCAATGCAATCCTTGATACAAGTCCACATGCAAATACTTCAAGTACAACGTTATGCCTGTCATTGAGAGCTTTGATTGTAACAGTGAGGACATGATTCTTATTCCTCAATATGGCTCTTGTAACCCATTGATCTTCTTCAACATCTTTGTCAATGTCTTCTCCATCCACACTTGCATTGTCCAAAAGACAACGCTTCTTGGAATTAATTACATAGCGATCAAGGTTTACAAAATTATTTTGCATGCTGACTAGTGCTAACACAATGGAATGAGCTCAATATGTTCAAGCAACTATTCTAGGCTGGTAGTTAGAGTTAGTTCAGTCTAGATGAAGACATCGAATCAGACTTTGGTAACTAGAAGTCAAAACTAGAATTGGAAATATGAAACACACTAGAAACAACCATTGGAGCTAGCATTGTATTATTCACATTAGACAAGTGTACAATTAAAATCAATATTGAATGAGTATCTAGTCTAATGTGGATTCAATTGGAACTAGCATTGTATTATTCAGATTAGACAAGTGTACAATTGGAGTCAATATTGAATGAGTGTCTAGCTTAATGTGAATACAAAGTACATTAGCCAATGGATCAAGATATAGTTATGAGGCCTGGGATTAGGCCCTTGGATCTAGGTTCTAGGCTCGCAATATCAAGTCGAGTCATCAGGTACCCAAAATGAAGTAGTGGGTCCTAATTATAATCCTTGAAGTAGTGTTTGATTGACTGTGTAGTACTGTGTCAGTTAATCAACAAGAAAAATAAAAAAAGAGGATTTTAAAGACCGCCCAAAAAAAATTTAAAAAGGAGAAAAAAAATATTGCTTTGTTTTGTTGATTGATTTTTTATTTGATTTTCTTTATTTTTATTGTTGTTTGTGTCCTTATAAACCAAAAATACTAATAACCTCAAAAACAAAAATTTGCGTTTTTCGCTCTCGATTTTCCCACTTGCTTCACACACTCATCAGACATCTTGTATATACCTTGTTTATGTGTATATGCATGATTAGACACATTAAGATTAGATATGCTAGAAGAGTTTTATTTTGCTAGATTATAGGATGCTATACGTAGGTTTCTTGTAATGAGTATATATACACATCCTATGGCCTTAGGTCCATTGGGCCCTATATGTAGGTGTTTCATGATGAATATATGTACATCCTATGCACTTTGGGCCATAGGCTGCTATATATAGTTGTTTCATGGATGAGCATATATACATCCTACGAATTTAGGGCCATAGGGTGTTCTATGTAGGTGAAAGTAAGGGCGTCACACATCCTAAAGATAGACCCTATGAACCTAGGTTCATGTGCTCATGTTTCATGCGCAAATATGCACACGTTCTTGCCCATAATGTCGTATATGTGATTTATGTTTGAATCAAAAAGTTAATTTTGTAAAATTTTCACAATGATTTCAGAAAAAGAGAGCACCAGCACATAAGAGGGTATGTAAGAGACGCAAAATGTGCCATGTGGTGCATCCACAACCATTGATCCTATGCCACATGTGTTAAGAAATATGATGTAGCTAAGTAGATAATTGAGTATATTACTTAATGGAGAGAGATAATTTACACACACAAGAGATTATAGAGTAGAGAGAGAGAAAGAGTACACACGATATATGTGGTTCACCGAATGTGGGCTATGTCCACGGGAAAGCAGCCACTCAATGGATTTAGTACTTCAAAACAAGAAGTAGTTACAAAGGGATTATACCCTTTTGGAGCTCCCGCCTTGCTTCTCTCTCGTCACCTCACACCCACCTTGTTGCATCAACTTCACACTATGAAATTTCTATAGAAATGGCCTCCTTTTATAGGCCAAAAGGGCTGCCCTCTCTCATGAGAGGTAGCCATGTGTAGCCGCCCTTGTGTAGATAAGTCCAAATCGGACCCTCCAATCCACCCATGTGTGGCCGCCCTTTAGAAGACAAGTCCGCTTTTGAACTCGACCATCGGCCATTGAATTTGGCCACCGGCCACTGGCCATTGACTTCCAACCACCGGCCAACCGACCGGTTGTTTTCCAGCCACTTTTCGGCCGCCATCTGACCATAATATTCCGACGAAAAGGAATATTCCGGTGAAGCCAGTCTTGAGCTTAGGCTCGATACTGGGCAAAAATTTTGGTTTCAGCTGAGTGATTTTATTTTCTGGCGAGTTATTTTTCTTCATGCACGATGGCTTATCCTCATAATGGGGGCCTTACAAATGTACGTTTTTAACACAGAAAATTACAAGGGGTAAATCAGGCTCCATACTTAACAATCTCCCACTTGGAGACTGATCTCCAAACCAAACATGTGACTGTTTTCCATCCTGGTTTCTTATCCTCGAATGCCGATTGAAGATGAGCAAAAGCTCAACTTCTCCTTGTTGACCACCTTTGTAAACATTTCTACTGTCTGTAGGATTTTCACTTGTATTTTCCTAGCTTTAGCTGTCCCTCTTCCAAAAGAGTGGATATGAAGTGATATCTCACCTCAATGTGTTTTGTCCTTGAATGAAAGGCAGAGTTCTTAGCCAGATGGATAGCGCTTTGGATATCACTGTACAAGACACAATTGTCTTGTTTGAATCCAAGCTCTTCTAAGAATCTGTGAAGCCACATAATTTCTTTCCTTGCCTCCATCATTGCTACATACTCTGTTTCCTTGGTAGAAAGTGAGACCACTTTCTGCAGCTTTGAAGCCCGGCTTACTGCTGTGCCTCCAATCGTGAAGACATAGCCAGTAGTTCCCCTTCGAGTATCTTTGTCACCTACCATATCTGCATCATCATACCCTTCTAGAAAAATATCAGTTCCTCCAAAATACAAAGCATTTGTTGTTGTCCCTTTAGATACCTAAGTATCCACTTCACAGCTTGCGAGTGCTCTTTACTTGGGTTGTCCATGAACCTACTTACAACTCCCATTGCATGTGCAATGTCTGGCCTTGTCCAGAACATAGCATACATAAGAGAACCTATCGCTGTAGCATATGGAACTTTAGACATATAGGCTATCTCCTCTTGTGTCTTTTCACAAATATCCTTGGTTATTTTTTTAAAGTGACCAGCCAAAGGTGTAGAAACCATTTTTGCATTTTGCATTGCAAACCTTTCCAGTACCTTCTTGATGTAATCCTCCTGAGATAGCTTTATTGTCTTCTTCCTCCTTTCCCTTGATATCTTCATACCAAGTATCCTCTTTGCAGTACCTAAATCTTTCATTGAAAAAGATTTAAACAGCTCCTCTTTTAGGTCTTTGATGTCCTACATGTTAGCACTTGCAATCAGCATGTCATCAACGTACAACATTAGGACGATGAACTTCCCATCTCCTAAATTCTCGTGTAGACGCAATGATCTGAGTTGCATCTTTTGAATCCATGATCTAACATCCATCGATTGAACTTCAAGTACCATTGTCTTGATGCTTGGTTTAAGCCATAAAATATTTTCTTTAATATGCAAACCATTTTCTCCTTACCTTTTACTTCATACCCCTTTGGTTGAAGCATGTCAATTTCCTCCTCTAAGTCACAGTGAGAGAATGCCATATTTTTACATCCATTTGCTCAAGATTTAGATTATGAGAAGCCACAAGGCTTAAGACAAACCTAATTGAGTTCATTTTTACAACAGGAGAAAATATTTCATTGAAGTCAATACCTTTCTTTTGAGAAAACCCTTTTACGGCCACAAGCCTAGACTTGTACCTTTTCTTCCTACCTTCTTCTTCCTTCAGCTTGTACACCCATTTGTTTTGAAGTGCCCACTTACCTTTAGGCAACTCAACCAACTCCCATGTTTGGTTGCAATGTAGTGATTCCATCTCCACTTGCATGCTCTTCGTCTATTATACTATGGATTCATGTTGCATAGCTTCTTCGTATGATTCTGGCTCTCCAGAATTTGAGATCAAGAGACGGTTGAAGGAAGGAACAAACCTTTCTAGAGGTCTACCAGCTCTTGTAGATCTTTGGGGAAGAGGTTGAGGCTCCTCATTTGGTTGATGTTGTTGCACATTGTTACCGTTTGCAGTCCTTGAGTCTTCACCGTCCTCAAGCTCCATGTACTCATCACCCGTTTCTTTTGTTTGTTTTCTTTCCAAGTAATCTTTGTACATATTTTGTTCGTTAAAAATTACATCCCTACTCCTTAAGATTTTACCATCTTCAGGATTCCATAGGCAATACACAAAGTCACCTTCTCCATAGCCAATGAAGAAACACTTTTTGGACTTTGCATCTAGCTTTGATATTAGGCTTCTATCTATGTGCATGAAAGCCTCACACCCAAAAAATTTAAGAAATACATAATTCACCAGTTTACCTGTCCATGCCTCCTCTGGAACTCCCCCATCCAATGCTGTTATGAGTGACCGATTGATTAAGTACACATACGTACTTACAGCTTCCACCCAAAGCTCAAGTGGTAGGCATGCATGTAGTGGCATTCTTCGTGCTCACTCCATGATTGTCCTATTCATCCTTTCTGAAATCCCATTTTGTTGAGGCGTCCTTGGGGTTGTACTTTGTCTCCAAATGCCATTGCTAGCACAAAAGCTTTCAAGAGCTTGTCTGTAATATTCGCCTCCATTGTTGGATATGAGGCATTTAACCTTGATACCTGTTTCATTCTCCACAAAGGCTTTCCATCTTTGAAATATGGAAAATACATCAGACTTATTCTTCATGACATAAACCCATGTTTTTCTAGCCGCATCGTCTATGAATGTTACATAGTACAATGAGTCACCAAGTGATGGTGTACTTGCAGGACCCCAAACATCAAAATGAACCAACTCAAGTGTTTTGTTTTTTCGTTCATTTCCTGATTTTTGAAATTTTACCCTCTTTTGTTTACCATAAACACAATTTTCACAGAACTCTAAGTCCACTTCTTTCAAACCTGGCAGAAGCTTCTTTTGTTTACCCTCTTTTGTTTACCATAAACACAATTTTCACATAACTCTAAGTCCAATTCTTTCAAACCTGGCAGAAGCTTCTTTATTTGAAGGATTGCATTCCTTTGGCACTCATATGCCCAAGCCGGTAGTGCCACACCGCACTGTCAACTTCTATAGTTGCTGCACAAGCTGAAGGTTGTGTGTTGATAGTACACAAGTAAAGTGTACTGACTTTTTCTCCCTTGGCAACCACCAAAGATCCCTTTGAGATCTTCCCCTGTTCGTTTCCGCATGCAATGTTGTGACCTTCATCATCCAATTGTCCTGTAGAGATCAAATTTTCCCGAAGAGAAGGAACATGCCTAACATCTTTAATTTTCCATTTGTTTCCACTAGCAATTTTGACAAAAATTGTACCTTTGCCGACAATCTCACAAGATTCATCATCTCCCAAGTATACATACCAAAAATTACCTTTGGTGTAATCTTGGAAATGTTGTTTGTGTGGTGTCGCATGGAATGAAGCCCTGTAATCTACTATCCATGAATTAAACACATTGTCTTATGAGAGAATTAGAGCATCTTTCTCTACTTTACCTACCACATTGGCCTCCGATGTTGGCTTGTTGTCTTGAGACTTAGTCTCCTTCTTCTTCTTAGACCAACAATCCTTCTTGACATGGCCCTTCTTGTTGGAGTTCCAACATTCAAGAACTGACTTTGTGCGTGACTTGCTCCGTCTTGAGCGATCATGACCCTTTTGGTTTTTGAATCTCTCCTTAGGCCTTCTTCTTGTTTCCACTGACAGTGCAACACTTGATGATTCTCCTATGCTTTTCCTTCATATTTCCTTGCTTAGGAGAACACCCACAACATCATCAAACTTAATAGTATTTGTGCGAGAAATAGAATTACTTACAACCATCACTAGGGTGTCCCAACTATCTGGTAGAGATGATAGTATAAGGAGAGCTTGCACTACTTCGTCATCAAAATTGATAGTATAAGGAGAGCTTGCACTACTTCATCATCAAAATTGATTTTCACCGATCAAAGTTGACTTATGTTTGTGTTAAAGTCATTTAGGTGTTCAGTAACTAAACCATTCTCTACCATCTTTAGATTGAACAAGCGCTTCATAAGGAATACCTTAATATTGGATGCCGATGGTTTCTTGTAGAACTCGTCAAGTGACTTCATCAAGTCCTCCACGGTCTTCATCCTCGAAACATTGAAGGCCACCGTTGCTGCCAGGCTTAACCAGATTGTTCCCAGTGACTTTTGATCAAGGACAATCCATGCTTCATCTACCATTGTTGCGGGCTTCTTCGCAAGACCACCTAGTGGAAAATAGAGGTCCTTCTGGTAGAGATAGTCTTCAATCTGCATCTTCCAATGTTGGTAGTTTTTGCCATTGAGATTCTCAATCTTGAGCTTCCCTTCCTCCTCCATAACTCCCACTCAATTCAAGGAATCCTTTCCTTGAGATACTTTAGATATGAGCAAACCTTGCTCTAATACTAGTTGTTAGGAAATATGTCGTAGCTAAGTAGATAATTGAGTAGATTACTTAATGGAGAGAGGTAATTTACACACACAAGAGATTATAGAGTAGCGAGAGAGAGAGTACACACAATATACATGGTTCACCCAATGTGGGCTATGTCCACGGGAAAGAAGCCACTCAATGGCTTTAGTACTTCAAAACAAGAAGTAGGTTACAAATGGATTATACCCTTTTGGAGCTCCCGCCTTGCTTCACTCTCACCACCTCACACCCACCTTGTTGCATAAACTTCACACTATGAAATGTGTGTAGAAATGGACTCCTTTTATAGGCCAAAAGGGCTACCCTCTCTCATGAGAGGCAGCCATGTGTAGCCGCCCTTGTGTAGATAAGTCCAAATCGGACCCTCCAATCCGCCCATGTGTGGACGCCCTTGAGAAGACAAGTCCGCTTTTGAATTCGGCATACCGGCCACCATCCATTGACTTTTTACCACCGGCCATTGACTACCGGCCACCGTCCAACCGACCAGTTGTTTTCCGACCACTTTTTGGCGCCGTCCAACCATAATATTCCGGCGTGAAAATTTTGGTTTTCAGCGAGTGATTTTATTTTCTGGCCATTTATTTTTCTTCATGCATGATGGCTTCTCCTCATAATGGGGGCCTTACAAATGTATGTTTTTAACACAGAAAATTACAAGGGGTAAATCAGGCTCCATACTTAATAACATTGCCCATCCACAACCATTGATCTTATCCAGGGCTTCTGTCTCCAGTAGTCCCGTGGATGTATATCCATCTAATATGTTTACGTTTTTGAAGGGACAAAAAAAATGGCAATATGCACATATCGCATGATCAAATGTATGACTGCATTGCATATGTGCACCTTTGTAACCCTTTTCGTAGATGCACATCAGCACTACATGACCACTCTGTGTGTGTCACCACCACCGCGCTCTCTCCCACCTGCCACCCTCGGCCGCTTGGCCTGCACACTACCTCTCACCCCCTTGCAAACTCCCTCTCAACCGCCACTCTCTATTGGCATGCATAGTCCATCTCAACCATCACTCTCTCTTGGCTTGCACAATCCATCACTGTCCTCACTCCCTCTCGGCCCCCTACACACTCCCTCGCCATCAGCTGTCGCTCTTCCCCTTCACATGTTTGAGATCTGTGTTGCTCCTACACCGTTGGTGCCACCCTTTCCCATTCTTCTTTTCTTTTGGCACCAACAAGGCGCTATTTTAGTCCTCAAATGCAAGTATGTTTTCAAAACATATGTAATTAGGCTTGTATAGTGTAAGTAGACAGGTTTTTTCTTTTTCTTAAAGGTTTTCTATGTAAACAAGTTTTTGTTTCTGTGTAAATAGGTTTCTACTTTTGTGTAAACAATTTTCTCATGTAAACAGGTTTTTGTTTATATGTAAGGAGGTTTCTCTGTGTAAACAGGTTTTTGTTTCAACCTAATTTAGTCTTTCTCTAATTCAAACCCTCTCTAGTCATTCCATTAAATGAAATGAAAACAGACAAAACCAAATAAATACCTACCTGTGTATTGTTGTTAACGTGAGAGCAATTGAGGGAGAGGATGCCATTGTTGTGAGAGGTGGTATGAGACATGTCAAGCAAGAGGGCGATGTAGAAACAAGGGATGACAGTGTAGGTGATATCGTGGGAGGACAGATATGTTGGTACATCCGAACATGGTCGGCCCATGGAAGTGCCAATAGTAGCGGTGTGGAAATCAGTAGCCTGATGAGGAAATGCTTGGGTAGGGACTAGATGCAAAGAACAAAAGATGTTATCAAGAATTGTATGCCAAATGTGTTTTTTAGCAAGTCAAGCATGGTTTTTTCGACTCGGCTACTCGAAGTGCCCAAACGGCACCGCCTATCAATGTGTGCGGCTCCTCATGCTTTTTGTAGCATGGTTTTTATAGCTCTACATTTGAAACAAGTGGGGACAAGGCTATTATACCAGAGAGAAGCGACGTGTTGGTTGTAGGAGGGCAACCTTGATGTAATCATAGTCATGCTTCATTATTGCGGAGTTTTTTACGAGTTGCACTTGAGGTGGATATTGACACAAGGGGCTTCAAAGGAAGCAAAGAAGATGTATTTTTAAAAAGTGGAGAATCTTGGGAGTTGAAGGGTGTGCAGGCAGTGTGGTCAAGGGAAAAAAAAAATGTGTTTTTCTGAACTTCAGCAATTGCGGACATGGGAAAGAGAACCAGGTTGCTGAACATAAAAAATTAGCTTTAGGTTTTGGTTTATATACTAAACCTTAGAAAACCTAATTGACCAAAATGACCTGATTTGTCTGAGCTATATCTAAATATCTAGACTCATAGACCACAAAAAATATTAAGACATGAAGCTTGAGTTTGACGCTTGCTCATTTAGTGGCTCAGTTGCCCAACTCCTGACTCTTATGCCATGATTTTTATGGCGACTTGACTTACTCTCGGGAGCTTTCGACCAAGAATAGGTTTTGAAATTCAAAACTCCAATCCTCGAAGAGAGGATATGTAAAGGACCATACTGGCAATATTGGTTTCTTTGCCATACCTGGGTTGTCAAAATTTCTTTTTGTTGTTGTTGGTCCCTTGGTTGAGAAGATTGGCTCGCTCCATTATTCGTAACACTTTGTCTATCATGTCTTGACATTTCTTGAGAGCTAGAGATGACTTCAATCTTCTTCGTTATGTGTTGTTCTTTTGGCACCCATTTGTATCTGCATCGTGTGATTAGCGTGTCTTTGCAGATATCCTTTGACTTGAGTGTGACATTGTCCTTGGTTTTTCCTTCCGTGAAATTGCGAGTGTCTTCAAGCTGAAGTCGTCTGATTGAAGAATGTTTACCTGGCATCTTTGGTAGCCAGATTCTTCGATTTCCTTGATAGTAACCTTGCGCTTAAAGAATTGTAGATGGCGCTTCCCATGATGTTTTTGATGTCGTATTGAGATGTACAAGAGTGCCATTTTTGGGATTATTTATCGATGAAGTCCTATGTTGGTATGAAAGCCAGTTGGATTTGAAATTTCCTGCATCCCTTTGGCGAGCCTTGTTGGTTGGTCTCCTTTGGCGATATAAATATGAGCTTTGTTGCTTTTGGGGATGCTTTTTGAAACCTTTATCCACCACATAAGCCGAGGTCTGTGTTTTTGGTAACCAAAGTTTCTTTTGACCCTCATAATAGCCTTGCTCTACTAAGCTGTAGTGGGAGGCTATCCATCCCATGTGTTTATCTTTCGTCAATTGGCTAGGATCATTTACTCATATTGGGTCCTTGACCTTGATTTCTTCAGCTTTGATGTAGACCTTTGAGGATTTTTATCGACGATTATCTCGCAGTGTAGGGTATTTCAGTTGAAAAAATTTCTTTGGAGTCTGCCTTGGGCATGGAAGCGTATTGAACGTTGATATAGAAGCATTATCTTGAACTTGAGTGGGTTGAACTGAAGACTTTGATTGAAGAGTATGCGTGTGTTGGTAGGACGTTTGTGTGCTAACTTTAGCTTTTCCTTTGTCAGCAGAGCCGATAATCTTGGAGCGGTTGTAGGCTGGCTTTCTTGAGAGCTAGTTGTGATGACCGTTGTTGAAAATCTAGGTTCTTCTTCAATTGCCTTTGCCCATTTCTTGGACAAAATCAAATGTGTACTCATTTTTGATGAATCCACCACTAGGAATTTGTCTTTGATTAACTTTGACTGTAGTTTAAGGGTAGCTTCTACAATCCCTAAACTTGTGACAGCTATTCCATGTGATATAAGAACGTGTACCTGAATTTCATACAGTTCTGGCTTACCTAGAAGTAACCACAACCCATAAGACATGACATTAGTCGTGGCAGTGCAATCTATATCTGCTGTAAAGTTGAATTTTAGTTTCTCATACACATCCAACGAGAATTTAATCTTCTTGTTGGCTGCCAAGTAGCTGATGTCCTCCTTGCTTTCGGTACTTTTCTTGGACTTTTGTGCCTTGAAGGCTTTGCCATCCTCTTGTATGTTGAAATTCTTTGTCATTTGACTGGTTGTAGCATGTCGCAAGTGCTTACTATCTTCTGCTGTAGATGCTTGTTGGTGTTCATTGCTAGTTTCTGACTGTGACGCCTTGATTCTTGATTTCAGAAGCTCTCTGTCAGTATTTACTCTTCTAGCACTTGAAGGTCATTCAATGGTGACTTTTATTCTTGGAAATGTTTTGAATCTTGTGTAGCAAGATGTTGAGGATTACTCTCTTCTTCTGATGCAATGGTCGCCGTGGCCTTTGGTTTCCATTCTTCCATGGGTTTTTGTAGAGTCTCTTCTCAAAAATATTGATTCATATCCTGTATTGCTTGTCCTTGGTAGTCAATCTTGGACTCAGTCATTTCCTGTTCTTCTGTGCATTCTATGTCTTCAGTTACATCTTATTTTAGCTTCTCATACTCTTTGATTTGTTCAATCACCAATGAAGAGTCCACAATAGAGAATTTATTTGGTAGACTTTTAGCTTCATCCATTGATTCTATTTGCATGTCTTCCACTTGTGATGTGGCACTAAGATTTTTTGTTACCTCTGCCACCTCTTCTTGTGTTGGCTCACTATCGTCAGAATCTTGGCTTCTTTTGCTCTCGAACCTTGAACTGCAAGCTTCATCTTCATCACCTTGTGGATGGTTTGACTTGTCCTCAATGAGGTTCCTTACATGATCTTGAATGAGCTGATTCAATTCATCTTTTTTGAAAGCCTGTTTCTCTATGATAATGTCGTTGACACCCTTGACTTCAAGCAACTGTGTCTTGAGCCTATCTTTTGTGCTTTGCGACAAGATCTGCTTCTTTTTTGGAGATCTCGTTGGGGATTCTTGCTTCCGTTCCCTTGTTGTCACTGTCTGAACTTTTCTTTTGGCTTGTTGCTTCTTCTTTTCCATGTAGAGCTTTGCTGGGCAGTCCTTCACTAAATGACCAATGGCACATTGGTTACAATATGTTGTTATCTCAACATGTGCACCCTTTGGATGAGGTAGCTCTCCATAATACTGCTGATAATGGTTTCCTGTGGTATCTAGATACAGATATGACCTCTTCTTTGCATGCATGAACCTGTAGATTACGAGTGACTTAGGTGTATCCACTGGCTTCGTCTCTTTATCCTTCCTCGTCTTGTCCTTGAGAAGCTGAAAATAGCTTCCATTATTGCTTGCATACAAAATCAAATCACTATCCATGCTTTCTAGGAGTTGTAATGCTAATTCTTCCATCGGTATATGGTCTTTGACGTGGGGCTTCTGCATAGCCTTAGGGCTATGTTTCTGAGTGGATTTTGGCGAGTTCTGCACCGAGGGTGAAGATTGAACCGAATCTTTGTTTTCCGTTTCCCTTGATGGTGCTTTTGGACGGGGTCCAAGTATGTGACTTACAGGTTTCCCACAATTGCTAAACTCATCCATATTTTTCACATCGGCTATTTCATAGTGCCTATTGTATTTGCCGACCACAATGACATCTTGACTTGACCTTTTACATTGGGCATTGTGAATTTCTAGTGGTCTCTCCTCCGGCTTGGCATCTTCCAATGCTTCTTGAAATTCCACTTGGACTCCTGAAAAGGACACTGCTTCTTGTAAAGTTGGACTTCTTAATCCCGCTCTTGAAGATATAGGGTCTCTTTGTTGAGTTTGAACTCCCCCCATTTGACTCCCAAAGGTCATTTCATGATGTGGTCTTTGAAAGTTGTGAGCAAACTGTTGTGGTTGAGCACCATTTCCTCGACGTATTCCTTGTTTGTGCAATTTGGTGTGCTTGTGCTTTGTCTTGTGCTGGTGTGGTGCACGAGACTTGTGTCGTGTCTTTCCATGTGGTGTCTTGTGTTGTGCCTTGTTGTGTGTCATGTGGTGTGTCACTCATTTGTGTAGTGACAGCTGTAGGTGTCAATTCTTCCAGGTGCGTAGTTAGAGGTAAACCCATGATGAGATGGTATACATTACCACCTTTAGACATGTAGTCTTCTCCTCTTGAGCCAAACGCTTTTGTTGTAAAGTAATGATTTTTTTCTATAGGAACTTCCTGACTTGTGACAGCCCTGTAGTATCGACCGTCTTTGTCTCCATAGAGAGTACCAATTTTCCGTTTTCCATCTTGTGCTTTGTACAGAAAAATACTTGAAGGATATGCATAGAGTTCTGTAAGTTGATCCTTGTACAACATTTCTATCTCATTGTCGATGTATTTTCCGTGCCTCATGTAAATTGATCCCAGACAGTCTTCCATGAAATTTGGATGTGGGTGTAGTACATTCTTCGTTGTTTCAACCTCCACATATTGAGATGTCCGAGTTTCCTCTATATCTTTCTTTGTCTTGATGTACAAATTCTGATTGACATCCTCATAGCATGGCAGTCCTTTGTAGTGGCCAATCAGATAGATCCAAATTTGCTCTCTTGTAATTTCTGTGGATGTACTTGAAGCTTCATCTCGGTTGGTCTGATTCCTTTGAGATGCCATTGCTTTCGTCTTGACTCCCTTGTTGTACCTGTTCAGTGATAGCTCTAATTGCTTGCCTCAATGCTAATAAAAATTATTAGAACCCTTGTGTCGGTGTTTTTCGCTTGAGGTCCCTCAGCTTTTGTGGATGCCTTAATCTCTGAGTTTTTTGAATTGGGCTTTGCTTGCACTGCTTGAACTTATTAGCCCCCTTGCTTGCCAAGGCTGATACTGACTTGTCTGGATGTTTGCTTTGCCTAGAGCTTTTTATCAGGCCTCGATCTATTGGAAGCACTATGATAAGTTATGCAACTTACCACTATACTACAACGACTGCTCCCTTCGTAGCGATTCTTGATTCGAGCTAACCTGTGTTCAATTTAGCACACAATCTGCAAAATTCTATTTAGCTGGCAAACTTTTTCACAATGAAGCAAAAATTCTTGATGTGCCTTTGACGGTCACACCTGTTCCGTGGGCTCGAAAGTGACCATCAAGTTCGCTTTTAGCTGAACTAATCTTAAGCTAGCACAAGAGAATTATGCACAAGTTGCAGTGATTTGCTAGCAAAAATCTTGTGTTAAAGTTCTCCAAAACTTGCGACTGTTGTTCCAAAATCAAGAGTCCTTGTGTATGATCTTACTACTACCAGATTTGTGTATGGACGCTCAAATTTTACACTAGGCCATAGTTACTTTTACACCTTCTTGCGGGTGGCGAATGGTTTTCCCAAAACATAATTTCAATCTGCTAACTTAGCAGTCTTCAATACCGTGACCGTTTTCCCACAATTCTTTCGAATTATCGGTTTTAGACACACCCGACTTTCGGATGCATTTTGAGGCCTTAAACGATGTTTTTTTCAAAGTTGAACTAAATGGTTGCCATTGGCATACATTTAGTTGAAGTTTTGCTCTAAGATCTGTAGTGTCTCTCTCAAGCTATGTTTTGATATAAAAACTTTTCCAATCCGATACCGTTTGTGAAAGTTATGGCCAAAATAGTGAAATGCAATTTAGAATGGTCAAAATGAGTCCAAATTCAATTTTGAAAAAAGTTATGGAACCCTTGAGACACTGAGAACACCCCTGTATGATCAAAATTACAGTTGGTCCCTAAAACTAGCCTGGAGACATCCTACGCGTAGGATGTCTGTATGCTCAGAATTGAACAAAATTTGGTCCAGAGACTCCCCTTGAGTCCAGCAACACAATGGTATGCTCATAATTTTATTTGGACCTAAAAATGGCCTTGAGACATCCTACGCGTAGGATGTCTTTTTGCTCAGAATGACTTGAAATTTTCACCCCAGCTTCTCCTTGATGTGCTGATCACAGTGCTGTGCTCATAAGTTGGTTTGGAGTCCTAAATCAAGCTAAAGACATACTACGCGTAGGATGTCTAAGTGCTCAGATTTTGTCCAAACCCGATCCCAAAATTCTCCTAGGGCTCATCAACCCAATGGTATGCTTAGATTTCAATTTGGCTGCCAATAGGTCAAGATTTGGGCTACATAAGCTTCTAGTGCACTCCAAGAATAGGATGTCTGACAATTCTTGTCTTTGCTTGGTAAATAGGCCAATTACGGTCCAAATTTACTATTGAAAAAAGACTTGGAATCCTTGAGACACTGGGAAACTCCCCATATGGCCAAAGTAGAATTTTGACCACTTTATGACCCTTGAGACATCCTATGCGTAGGATGTCTTTTTGCTCTATTTCAGCCCAAACTTGCACTGTAGCTTCCCCTTGATGTGCTAAACTCACAGCTACTTTTACTTTTTGATTCTGACACCTATAGGTTGGTCAAATGATCAAGAATCTATTCCAAAAACCTGATGTCTTTTTTGATGAATTCCCAAGTCAAATCAACTCCAAATTTGACCAAATTTTCCTAGGAGGCTTATCTAAGGCTATATGATAGCATGGTATGGTCACAATAGAATTTTGGTTTCAGAATTATGCAGTAGACATCCTACGCGTAGGATGTCTTTTTGCTGAGAATGAACCCAAACTTGGACCAAAGATTCCCCTGGTCTTCAGCAACCCACTGGTATGCTTAGATTTGAGTTTGGATGTTAAAAGACCCCAAAACTAGCTATTCTTGCCTTTTGTCCGTCCAAAAACGCTAAAGTCTGTTCAATCTTCACTTTCACTGACCCAAATGAGATGAAATTTATCACATGCACTCAATACAACATTTAGAACATGCCTATGGAGTCATCCTATGGTTTGGTCTCAAAATTAGGCCTTGGACACAATTTGGGTAGGATGTCTGGCAATTCTCGTCTTTTGGCTTTAATCTGTCAAAATTTGGTCAAATTTTCACTTTCCAGGTGAAAATAGGGTAGAACCTACCTTCTAAACACACTGGTAATTTTCAAAAAAAGTGCCCAGATCACCCTGTAGACATCCTACGCGTAGGATGTCTACTGCTTATTTTTTCAGACTGAAGTGTCTTTGATGCTTCCTTATGCTCTCAGAAAGTCCAAGTATGCTTCACACTTGCAAAAAAGTGCAAAAATCACTCAATTTAAGCCTTTTCTGAAATTTTACGTTTTCTGACTCGGCCTTTTGGCTTTTGGTCAACAAAAATAGGGAAAAACATTCAAGTCAATATGTTACTAGGGGAAAACCTACCCTCTGAACCCACTGGTAACCTCGCTTTCCCCAAATTCCTTGCCAAAAGTACCCTGGAGACATCCTACGCGTAGGATTTCTACTGTCTTAAATTGCAATTTTTTTCTGGCAGTAGTATTCCCTATGCTCTGTAGAGCTCTCAGCAATAATCACAGAAAATTTTGGACTTCATATCAGCTTCCAAACACAATTTACTGTCTTTCCTACTTAGCGTTTTCCACTTCTCTGATGAGACTAACAGCAAATAAGACATGCATAAAGTACTCTAGATCAGCAATCAAGATATCCTACTTACCCTACTCCTACTCATCAATGTGAGATGGTGATTTTGATGTCTTGGTTGCTTCCTAGACTCACACAGATTCTCAAGTCAACCTACCACCACATCTACCACTCCAACTCCTACTCTCTACACCACAACCTACTACTACCTAAGACGGAAGATCCAGGCTAGACACACGCTCCCTAGACTCCTCCTAAGACCTAGAGAGTCCACCACCCTCTGATCCTATCTAAATGTAAAATAGTACTCTCGCAAGCCAGAGGGACCTCTATCCTCAAGGACCAGTCTCGGTCACCTACTTAGGGCCCTTGTCCCCGGCAGCGGCGCCAATGTTGGATGGATACGCCGCGACGGACGTCAGCATAGCGAGAACTCACCTAACATATAATTGTCAAGTGAGGACGGAGCTCGACCCGCAGGCGCGTGGAAGCAAGCAAAGGGTGTCAACCTCTACTCGACCGACTAATGACTACTTCCTACAGAGATATCAAATCTACATGCCATCGGTTCTGTGAATGTGAGAGTCTCCTATGATGCTACCGCAAGCCAAAAGCCCATTAGACGTTCTCAAAACGTTACGAAACTTGAGGGATATCCTATCAGCACCAATACGCCACTCTCCCTAAGGTCCGTGAGACCAAAAAAACCTACCCAATACCCTCCGTGCAAAAAATGCGTAGCATGTCTAGCCGATTTTTGCAGGTCAACGTTTCCAAAAACTAAAGTGCCTAATGTGTAGCTCTACTCACTTTGATCGCGTGGATATGCTGAAATGAAAAAAACGCACAACAATTACTCACTGAAACTCCAAAAGTAGCTCGCGGGTGAATCTACCAAAACAAAGACGAACGCGCGTGTTGTAAGCATCAACGCGTAGCTCTCCTCGTGGGCAACACACTGCTGCTCTCTGTTTGCAATTCCGACCACCGTAGCTCCTGTAGCACACACACACACACTCTCTTACTCTCTCGCAGTCTCCCAACGACACAGAAGATCAGATTATTAGAAGTCTCTTTACAAAGCTTTAGGTTTTGGTTTATATACTAAACCTTAGAAAACCTAATGTCCGACCAAAATGACCTGATTTGTATCTAGGCTTCTATAGAGCTTAATTACAACACTGTGAGCTGGCTTTGCTCATCCAACAAGCATCTCTCACCAAAATACAATTGCCGACTTAAAATATGAAGTTCCCGTAAACATTACAAAAGTGGCCGTAATGGCTCAAAATAATAATAACGGGATATTCGATGATGTCCATGAGCTCGTATCTTCACATTATAGCATCCATCTTCTTCTTCATCACTAAATTAGCATCTTTATTTGGAATCTTTAGAGAATCTTTGAGGAATCTTCATGGAATCTTTGTGGAAGCGTTGTTGAAAGGTTGACCTGTCAACATCTGTTCTTTGGGTTTATGATTAATTGTAGTATTTCTAAACTCTATATGCTCACTGTTTAAGTATATATATACTATCTTCTCATGTATTTTCATGCTTATGGGCGAGTCATGTCTTTGAGTTGCTCCTATGCGAGCGGATGGGTGCTTTCTATTCGAATCTAATGTATGCCAATGATTTCAAAGTGTCAGCGAGTGTCAATGGTTGAGAAAGTGTCGGTATGCGTTAGCCTATTCTTGCTTACATGTTCATGAGATTAGATGCTCTTACGTTGAGGCTTGATGTTATGAGTGCATGCTAGCTGGTTGGGTCAGGGAAGTCGGGGATGATCAGCGGGCCAGTTGGTCGTTTGCCGATTTGGTGTCTATGTGTGTGATTCTGTGTGGTTAGGGGTGCGGAATTTACCTTGGGCTATAGAGAGGCAGCTTACTTGTGTGCTGGGTTTGTTTCTACTTCCCCCTTTCCATTAGTGGTGCCCCCACGGAGGAGCTACTGATTGCTTCTTGGTGAAGTCGAAGAGGGTGTCGCGGTTTGAAGAGTAGGATTTAACAAGAATGGCATGCTCGGGTTTTTCGACTTTTATAGGTGCTGAAGATGCTGAGGTTTGGCTGCAAGACTATGGCCTTTTTTTGATATACAGCGGCTTGTCAAGAGACGAGGGAGTGGCCCAAGCTTTCCCGCTCCTGGTTCGTGGAAAAGCAAAGGTATGGTATGAGGGCTGGTGGCAGGCTGAAGTAAAACAGAATTGGACCACATTGGAGGCGGCATTCGAAGCCAATATGTGCCCAACACGCAGTGGAGTGAAGTGAAGCAGATGATGGACAACCTAAAGCAAAGCCTTGACGGTGATTTTCGAGCATTCGTGTGGGAGTTCGAGGCCATATGGGGCAAGTTGGTTAAGGTAACTTCTGTAGAGAATGCAGATTTTTTGAAGATGATCGACAAAGTTTGTGGACTGCTTGCATGTAAAAGTGCGGGATAAAGTCGAGATAGATGGACCGTGCACGTACAAGGAGGTAGCAGCCTATGCGCAGATTAGGACGAAGAAGGTTTTAAAGAAGTAAGAGGCAAAGCATGTAATGGAATTTGCCTATTCAATTTGAGAATAGCGGAATTTAATGAGAGTACTTTCAAGAAATGATTTTGTGAGCAGAGCGGGTAGACATAATTGAAGATAGCAACATAATCATAGCAATTAGTTAACTTGGCATAGACAATACTTTTGCAAGAGAGAGAGTTTAGAGAACATGACAACAATTGAGGACCGGATTTATGTGGAGCCGATCCCCCCTCCAATAGGCATTTGTATTATGATTTCTCCCATAAAGAGAGACTTGTTACAATACAGTCTTTGTGTTCCTTGTGACCTAGGTGATGCCATGAAGATGGAAGGCTTCATGCACCACAAACATAACATAAACTTGAAGAAAGCTTTAACTATCCCAAGCCTCAGTCCCAAGACCTCAAACACCTTCGAAGGTGGAGAGAGCTAGCAGGGAATGAGGGTAGGGAAGAGGAAGAAGAAACATTTCGTAGGAGAAAGAATTAGTTCCTCACTTATCATACTCTTGTTGCTAGCATACATAATAGCATAGTAATGAAGAAGAAGGAGATGGCAAGCTTAAGCATTGAAGCATGGCTCTTGGTTGGATTTGCACTCCATAGCCAAGAGTGTTGGTGTAGGCTCTCAACCTCTACTTGCTTGGAGAGGGAGCTCTTGCACTTTGCATAGCACACAATGAGAGTGATTGTGAGTGTGTGTGGGTGAGTATACCCCCTAGGCACCCCCCTAGCTTGCTTGGGTCGACCCCCCCTTGTAGCTCATGCCTGAAGGTCATTGGACCCCTCCAGGCCTAGCCAATCACAAGCAGGAGCCATTACAAGCAACATGGGTAGCCTTGGGACAAGTGTCCCCCTTTCCCCTTTGAGAGAGAGGACTTGATAAATGCTAAAACAATTAGATAATTCATGTAATTTATCATTGGACCCCTTTGAAGCTTAGCCAATAGGCTTCAAGCAACACATGAAGGTAACATGGGTAGGGGCCTGACATGTGTCCTTGCTGCCTCTTCAAGTTGGGGCTTCCCTTGTGTGTGTGAGTGGGTGTTCTCTCTCTAGCTCCTAGGAAAAGGGCTCGCCCCCCCTCTTGTAGGAATGATTTTGACTTTAGGTGATCAAGCACCTTACTCATCAAGCATGACAAAGCACTTGAACTAGGGGGTGTTCCCACAAGCATCTCAGGCAAGCTTCTCAAGGCACCTCAAGTACCTTAATCATGCAGCAAGTCAAGCACCTCAAGCATGGAGCCAGTCAAGCACCTCAAGCATCTTAATCAAGCACCTCAAGCATGAAAAACACCTCAAGCATGACAAGCACCTCAAGCAGGACAAGCACCTCGAGCTTGGGCCGGGTTCCCACCTCAAGCTCAGCCCTAGCTTGCTTAAGGTCAAAAGGACTTTTACACACATTTATTGGAGGTCTTCAATGAAGCTAACCCTAAGGTCTTATGCTCCATTGGTTAGCCTTGCTCTTTGATAGACCATCTCCCTTTTGGGCCCCTTTACATTGGCCCCGTGTTGAGATAGATCTAAAAGCACATACCTATATCTTAACACTTGTTCCCGTTTATTCTCCCACATTAAGTGATCAATTTAATATGAGAAAATCATTTGGGTTAGTTAGATATTAGATTTTATGACATTACCTCTCTCTTGAAATCATAGGCGTCCTCGACTATGAGGTAGAAGAGATAAAGTCTTAGTCATGAGTCAATCGTACTTAGCGGGTAAAGGATCCCTTTTTACCCTATGACATCTTTCCAAGATGGATGACTAATCCATTTGGTGCTTGGGAGACATAGCTGCCGCAAGCATGTCTGCTCTTTAGTCCATTTCATTCTCCCAAAGTAGAGTGACAAATTCTACTTGGTGTTTGAGAGACGTGGTCATCACAAACATGATTCTAAGCATGCATACTATTTAAATTTGTGCACAATTAAAAAGAGGACTAGTCATATAAGACAAAAACATGAGTTATTTAAAAGAAATTTGTACATTTGCTTACTCTAATGTAGCATTGTAAGCATTGACAAGGTTCATACTATCCTTAAGTTGTACTCCTTGCATCCATTTAGCATCTTCAAAAGGATAATTTTTGAACTTAATAAGATACCGTCGGATAATCTTACCATGTCGTAGTACCTTGTCTTCATGCCGAAGGATAGCTTCGGGTTGTAGCACCTCTTCTTGGTCTTCAACTTCGGGAGGGTCTTCAATGATTGGTTCAATTGGTGGCTCTCCTTTGTAGGGCTTAAGTAAGCTTACATGAAAGGCATTGTGTATAAGCCAATGGTTGGGCAACTTGAGTTGATAAGCCGTCTCATTGATAGGCTTCAAGATTTGGAAAGGACCATAGTAACTTTTTGCTAGTTTAGCATAATACTTTTGATGGCCCGTAGGATTTTTGCCCGTCGTTTGCCTTAATCGAGCCTTAGGAAACTTGAGTAAGACCCAATCATTTTCTTTGAACATTAAGTCTCTTCTGTGCTTATCAGCAGCAGCTTTTTGCCTTTGTTGAGAGATGGCTATAGCCTCCCTAATCTTTTGAAAAGATTCTTGTAGGTCACGGCTATACTCATCGGCGGCGAAGATCTTCCCATGTACTTTCAGTATCAAGGGACTTTTAGGTCTTCCTTCTATGATCTCGAAAGGTGCTTTGCCCGTAGAAGTATGTACAGTATTATTGTAGGCATACTCTACTAGCGGTAAATACTTTTCCCATTGTGAGCGTTGATCTACTTCGGTAACATAAGTCTTGAGTAGATCGAGTATCGTAAGATTGGCTATCTCACTTTGGCCATCCGTTTGTGGGTGATAGGCCGAAGAGAAATTCAATCTTGTTCCTAGATTTTCAAAGAGACCTTTCCAAAAATTACTGGTCATTCTAGGATCTCTATCTGACACGATGGATGTGGGTAATCCATGGTGTTTGAAAATCTGAGATATGAAGAGAGTTGCCATTTGATGTGCCTTAATAGTCTTTTTGACAGGAATAAAATGTGCGTGCTTGCTAAACCTGTCGACTATTGTCCATATTCCTGTATTCCCATGGATAGACTTGGGTAATCCAAAGATAAAATCCATGGATATACTCTCCCATGGTGAATTTGGAATAGGCAATGGCTGGAGTAATCCAGGTTGCTTCCCTCTATCATACTTGGTCTTTTGGCATACTACACATTTTGAAACATACTCTTGTATGTCCACTTTCATGGTAGGCCAATAGAAATATGTCTCTACTCCTCGGAGAGTAGGTTGAATACCTCTATGCCCTGCATATGGAGGAGCATGGGATTCATACATAACCTTCTCACGAAGGGAATGGGTAACACATAGCCTATTGCCGTGGAGAAGATAACCATCCTGCAAGGTGAATGGTTCCTCTTTCTTCCCCAAAGCAAGGGCTGACATTATGTCTCTAAAGTCAAGGTCAGTAGCATACTCATCTATCATAGAGGATAGATCATTGTGAGTAGCTATAGACACCGCATTAACTTTTGGTCGTCGTGAAAGTGCATCGGCAACTTGATTGTGCTTACCAGCTATGTGAGCAATATGGAAATTAAATTGCGAAAGAAAATTTGCCCACCTCATTTGTTTGTCGGAAAGCTTGGTTTGCGTCATGAAATACTTGAGACTTTGGTGGTCGGTTCGTAGGATAAATGGAGTCCCCAATAGGTAGTGCTTCCATGTGTCTAGGGCATGTAGAACAGCTAAAAGCTCTTTCTCATAAATGCCCAAGACTCGTTCATCACCATTGAGCGTTCGGCTCTCATATGCTATGGCATGCCCTTCTTGAAGCAAAACCGCTCCAAGGCAATCACCACAAGCATCACATTGGACCTCAAATGGCTTTGAGAGATCCGGAAGCATGAGGACTGGTTGGGAAGTAAGCTTCTCTTTGAGTTTTTCAAAAGCATTTTGCTCCTTAGCAGTCCATACAAACTTAACGTTCTTCTTGGTTAAGTCGTGTAGTGGTCCTGCTACTTGAGAGAATTTTGCTATGAAGCGTCTATAGTATGCACACATACCAATAAAGCTTCTTAGCTCATGTAGATTCCTTGGGTTAGGCCATGATTTTATTACCTCTAACTTTGATGGATCCATACGAATACCATCGTGAGAGATAATATGGCCTAGATATTGAATCTCTTGAAGGAAGAATTCACTTTTCTTTTGGTTGAGAAAAAGTTTGTTCTCCCTCAAGGCTTGAATAATCACTTGGAGATGTTGCTTATGTTCCTCCAAAGACTTGGAGTAGATGATGATATCATCGAAGAACACTCCAGTGAATTTTCGATATGGTCTAAAAATTTTCTCCATCAAACGATTGAACGTAGCTGGTGCATTAGTCAAGCCAAAAGGCATGACTAGATATTCATAAAGACCAAATGTTGTGCGAAACGCGGTCTTTAAGATATCCTCATCCACTATCCTTATTTGATGATAGCCACTCTTAAGGTCAATCCTACTGAAGTAGGTAGAGCCTTGTAGCTTATCAAACAGATCTTCTACCCGAGGTACGGGAAATCTGTTTTTGATAGTGATATGGTTTAGTGCTCAATAGTCCACACACATACGATATGTACCATCTTTCTTTTGCACTAAAAGGACTGGAGAACAAAAGGGAGAGGAACTAGGCCTCACCATCCCTTTGTCTACCAGCTCTTGTACTTGCCTCATGATCTCCTCTTGTTGAGCTTGTGAGACTCGATAAGGAGGTTTGTTAGGCGGTGAGCTTCCTGGAAGGAGCTCAATACGATGGTCATCATCCCCTCGTTTTGGAGGTAGGTCCATAGGGATATCATCGATGAACACATCTTGGAATCCTTTTAGAAAAGTAGACAAGTCTAACTCTTCTTGATTCCTATCATTTTCATTTGATGAAACATTATTAGCTTTTAGAGACTCTTTGACATAAATCATGTACGCAGAAACTGAGCTCTTCATTGATTTATCAAAAGAAAGAGGATTTACAAGTGGAATAGTGCGACCACGCTCACTAGCATCTATATACATGTTCTTTCCCCTGTAGATGAAGTAAATTCTCCGTTCAGGGAACTTCATGTTGGCAGCCATGCGATCAAACCATGGTGCCCCTAGGATAACATCCTGATGTTGGAGGGGAGAGATGAAGAAGTCTTCTTTGTCGACATAGCTTTGGACATGAAGCCTCAACTTCCCAATCAAGGGAGTAACGGAAGCTTGTTGTCCCTTGAAAGCTGCATCAGCTGTTACTATATCTCCCATCTCAAAAGCTTGAATGCCCAACTTGGTGGCCAACTCTATTGATATGAAGTTGAGAGAAGAGCCAGGATCAAACAAGATGAAGGCATCATGCTCTCTTACCTTTCCCCAAGCATAGGAGAGTGATGATCCTTTGCAATGAGCATCCTCTTTTGGAGCTTCGATGGTGGAAGCCCTAGGAGTCTCATTGCGAGTATTCTTCTTGGGGCAAGAACGATAGCCATGTCCTTGCTCCCCACACTTGAAACACTTATGGTCCTTGCGAAAAGCTTCAAGCTCTTCAGGAGAGAGTTTGTTTTTACCTTTGTAAACTCCCTTCTCCTTGGACCGATTGTTGTTGTTGTTGTTGGAAGTGCCTTGGGAATTATTTTGAGCATTGGATTTTCCCTTTGCATCATTTTTATCTTTGTTTTCCATGGGCTTGACATTACGTCTAGCCCCTTGATGGAAATTGATGCGTGAAGCAACCATAGTGTGGTGGATTACTTCGGTAATAGTACCGGGCCGTTGAGAGTTGATATATTCGGCCATCTCTTCAGGTAATCCCGCACAGAATTGTTGTCTTTGCTCGGCAAAGTCTATCTTTTGAAAGACAGTAGCTTTGAGATGTAAATCCCAAAACTTATCTACATACTTGTT
This sequence comes from Adiantum capillus-veneris, assembly GCF_014529385.1. Classification (NCBI taxonomy): domain Eukaryota; kingdom Viridiplantae; phylum Streptophyta; class Polypodiopsida; order Polypodiales; family Pteridaceae; genus Adiantum; species Adiantum capillus-veneris. Next base: position 114,755,466 of record NC_140931.1, read on the forward strand.
GATAGACTCATGAGAGAGGAGCTTCAAGCCGCGCCATTCGGTAAGAACTTTATCTTTAGTATCGCTTGGAAGAAATTGCTTCATGATGGAAACTCGTAGAGTTTTCCATGTCTTTGGGGCTTCTCCATTGCCACAAAGGCTAGCCCACCATTGACGAGCTGATTTTTGGAAGTGCATAGCTACATGGCGTAGCTTGGAGGACTCTGTGAAGCCCTCGTCCCCAAAGGCCGCATCAAATTGCTGGATGAAGGCCAACACTTTGTCGGTAGCACCAAAGGTGCCATCGTAGGTGAGAAAAGAGATACTCTTTCCTCCCTCCTTGAACTTCTTTAGCTTTTGTGACCTTCGCCATGCAGGAAATGATTTGCGATGCCCTCCCCTCTTGTATTCTCTAGGAGAATAGCCATAAATTTCATCGGAAGAGAAGGAAGGTGAAGAAGAAGGAGAAGAGGGTGACCTCTTCCTAGCCCTTTTCTTCCTTTGTTTCCTCTCTTGCCTTTGAGAGTGATGAGGAGAAGGACTATGGGTTGCTCTTTTCCTCTTGGGAGGAGTAGGCGATCGTCTAGACCGCCTTCTTCGTGGAGCCACATCTTCAGAAGAACTTAGACTTTCATTGCTTTCTTTCTCTTTGGATTCCTCCTCTCGAATGGGAGAGAGTCTTCTTTTGGGGGTCTCTTCAAGAGGCCTCCTAAGCTCTCTCTCCTCTTGGAGAGGAAAGGAAATTCCATAGGCACGAAGTTGTTGAGTAACTTCGGCTTGCAAGGTAGGGTTGCCCATAGCTTGTTGCAACCTAGTCACAAGATAATTCACAAACATGGGAGCATCATCATTAGCACCTTCATGTGCAAAATCAAAGCTATCAATGTTCATTCTACTCTCTTGATTATTGTCAGCCATGTTAACAAAATTTTATGTATGTACTTAGTGTATGCTTTGGCAATTCAAAACCTTAGTTGCCACTCCTCTTAGCCTTTGAAAATCGGCTCTTAAGTATCTACACCCACGGCTCAAAGTGGTTAATTATAGAGAGTAGAGGAGTAGGTCTAACATAGCAGAGTTGCCAAGGGCTAGCTCCTTTCGGACTTCTTATGGCTCAATAATGGTAAAGCCGTAGGCAAGTCTAAAAAGACTCCATTATTAAGTCCAAAGCTCCCGAGGTGTGCACCATCCCCCACATAGTGGGCTTAACAAAACCGGTATTAGATCCCAGTTCCACTTACTCTATTATAATTAACAACATCAACCATTTATAGGCTACTTAAGGACCTCTCTTCTTAAGCAAGAAAAGAGAAACCAAATGCTCTGATACCAATGTAATGGAATTTGCCTATTCAATTTGAGAATAGCGGAATTTAATGAGAGTACTTTCAAGAAATGATTTTGTGAGCATAGCGGGTAGACATAATTGAAGATAGCAACATAATCATAGCAATTAGTTAACTTGGCATAGACAATACTTTTGCAAGAGAGAGAGTTTAGAGAACATGACAACAATTGAGGACCGGATTTATGTGGAGCCGGTCCCCCCTCCAATAGGCATTTGTATTATGATTTCTCCCATAAAGAGAGACTTGTTACAATACAGTCTTTGTGTTCCTTGTGACCTAGGTGATGCCATGAAGATGGAAGGCTTCATGCACCACAAACATAACATAAACTTGAAGAAAGCTTTAACTATCCCAAGCCTCAGTCCCAAGACCTCAAACACCTTCGAAGGTGGAGAGAGCTAGCAGGGAATGAGGGTAGGGAAGAGGAAGAAGAAACATTTCGTAGGAGAAAGAATTAGTTCCTCACTTATCATACTCTTGTTGCTAGCATACATAATAGCATAGTAATGAAGAAGAAGGAGATGGCAAGCTTAAGCATTGAAGCATGGCTCTTGGTTGGATTTGCACTCCATAGCCAAGAGTGTTGGTGTAGGCTCTCAACCTCTACTTGCTTGGAGAGGGAGCTCTTGCACTTTGCATAGCACACAATGAGAGTGATTGTGAGTGTGTGTGGGTGAGTATACCCCCTAGGCACCCCCCTAGCTTGCTTGGGTCGACCCCCCCTTGTAGCTCATGCCTGAAGGTCATTGGACCCCTCCAGGCCTAGCCAATCACAAGCAGGAGCCATTACAAGCAACATGGGTAGCCTTGGGACAAGTGTCCCCCTTTCCCCTTTGAGAGAGAGGACTTGATAAATGCTAAAACAATTAGATAATTCATGTAATTTATCATTGGACCCCTTTGAAGCTTAGCCAATAGGCTTCAAGCAACACATGAAGGTAACATGGGTAGGGGCCTGACATGTGTCCTTGCTGCCTCTTCAAGTTGGGGCTTCCCTTGTGTGTGTGAGTGGGTGTTCTCTCTCTAGCTCCTAGGAAAAGGGCTCGCCCCCCCTCTTGTAGGAATGATTTTGACTTTAGGTGATCAAGCACCTTACTCATCAAGCATGACAAAGCACTTGAACTAGGGGGTGTTCCCACAAGCATCTCAGGCAAGCTTCTCAAGGCACCTCAAGTACCTTAATCATGCAGCAAGTCAAGCACCTCAAGCATGGAGCCAGTCAAGCACCTCAAGCATCTTAATCAAGCACCTCAAGCATGAAAAACACCTCAAGCATGACAAGCACCTCAAGCAGGACAAGCACCTCGAGCTTGGGCCGGGTTCCCACCTCAAGCTCAGCCCTAGCTTGCTTAAGGTCAAAAGGACTTTTACACACATTTATTGGAGGTCTTCAATGAAGCTAACCCTAAGGTCTTATGCTCCATTGGTTAGCCTTGCTCTTTGATAGACCATCTCCCTTTTGGGCCCCTTTACATTGGCCCCGTGTTGAGATAGATCTAAAAGCACATACCTATATCTTAACACTTGTTCCCGTTTATTCTCCCACATTAAGTGATCAATTTAATATGAGAAAATCATTTGGGTTAGTTAGATATTAGATTTTATGACAAAGCAGGTTCTAGCGAGTCCATTGATGCCAAGGCCAATTGCTAGGTAAGAGCTTCAGGTAATCCGACCCTTTGTTGATGCACATGTATAGTAGCAGCGGATAGGCGTGCTGACAGAGTAGAGACGATACCGTGTGGGCCTAGGAGGCCTCAACAGCTGCAAAGAGGAGTCTATCGAGTACCGCCTGATGTGCTTGACCAAGTGACTTCTGAAAAGTAAGCAGAGGAGAAGATAGTTGAAGTGCCAAAGCGAGTGAGTTTTGTGGAGAAAGATGAGGTGTATTCAAGCTATAGCAGTGCCTTGGATATGGACAACACATGGGAAATGGATTCTGCGTTCTCAAGGTATGAGACATATGATGTTATGCAAGCGCCGCTATGCTAGTTGCTGCAGGTTGTTTTTCTTGAAGACGGTGATGCTATGGAGTAGTCTCTAGAGGATGGCTGGGGAACACAGGATGCGGAAGCTGCACAGGGTGTACAGGATTGTTTTGGGTGGGAAAATGATTCATGCATGCAGTTTTTTGAAGGATGGTGTTATCAAGCTTTATAGGAATGGTTGGCTTACAAATTTATAGGTGCAAAGTAGGGGTGGTGTGCATATGCTTTACAGATGGATGATGATGAGCAATACCATATCCTTGATCCAGGTGGCATTTACACTATGCTTGGGGAAGCCTATGGCTTTCCATTTGATCCGGGCGGGTGCTACAGCCATTGAATCTCTCTCTATCTATCTACTGCTATTTATCTAGCTCTTGTACATAGTATCTATCAGTTTCTCTTATGCAATGATATATTCTCTAAATAATGCTATGGTTCAGCATGAATGCTCAACGAGGGGTTGGGCAATGATGGTACAACTGAAGATGGTCGTCCCATGGAACTGCAAGTAACAGCGGTGTGGAAATCAATAGCCTGATGGGGAAATGCTTGGGTAGGTACTAGATGCAAAGAACAAAAGATGTTATCAAGAATTGTATGCCAAATGTGTTTTCTAGCAGGTCAAGCATGGTTTTTTTGACTCGGCTACTCGAAGAGCCCAAAGGGCACCGCCTATCAATGTGTGCGGCTCCTGATGCTTTTTGTAGCATGGTTTTTATAGCTCTACATTTGAAACAAGTGGGCACAAGGCTATTATACCAAAGAGAAGCGACCTGCTGGTTGCAGGAGGGCAACCTTGATGTAATCACAGTCATGCTTCATTATTGCAGAGTTTTCTACGAGCTGCGCTCGAGGTGGATATCGACGCAAGGGGCTTCAAAAGAAGCGAAGCAGATGTTTTTAAAAAAAGTGGAGAATCTTGGGAGTTGAAGGATGTGCAAGCAGTGTTGGTCAAGGGGGGAAAAAAATGTGTTTTTCCAAACTTCGGTAATTGCGGAAGTGGGAAAGAGAACCAAGCTGCTGAACATAAAAAGTTAGCTTATAGCTAAAGATTATTAAAAAAAAAACGAGTTGGACTGCAGTAAAAAGTAAACGGCGCTGATTGCATGGAGAGGGAGCGCCATCTGTTTGGTTGCATGGGAAGAGGGGTCGCCCTGAGCAGTAGTTGCCAAAACGGGGAGGACCGTGAGCGGTAGCATGGAGTGGAGGTGATCAGAGCGCTGAAGGTTGGGCCTGAAAGGGGGGTGAAGGGAGCCGGGAGCAAGAGGAAAGCCGCCAAGGGTTGCAAGGGCGACCCTTCAAGGGCTTGGATAGCAGAAAAACGGCACTGTAGGGGAGGAAAAGGCCGCCAAGGGGCTTGGCCATGAAGGAGGTTGTCGTATGGGAGAGCAGGAAAGCAGCGCCACCTGAGGGGCCGGGTTCAGGGGAAACTCTTGCAAGAGCTTGGATAAGCTGAGCTGCAAGTCGAGGGAAGCTGCCATCTACACAGGGTGATGAAGGCCGTGAGGTGAGATCAGTCTTCAGTGGTGGGGAAGGGGTGGCAGTTGGAGAAGTGGCGCCATTTTGGGATGACAGGCAGTTAAGAAGCCGAGAACAAGCAAGAAGGGCTGCAGTTAAGGCGCCACAAACGGAGGTCAGTTGAAGCAAACCCGGGTTCGGCAAGGATCATCAAAACTTACCGAGAGGCCTATTATGGAGGCTTTGAATGGTTGCCAAGGAGTCATTGTCTGTGCTTTGGGTTTATGATTAATTGTAGTATTTCTAAACTTTATATGCTCACTGTTTAAGTACATATATACTATCTTCTCATGTATTTTCATGCTTATGGGTGAGTCATGTCTTTTAGTTGCTCTTATGCCAATGTATGCCAATGATTTCAAAGTGTCAGTGAGTGTCAATGGTTGAGAAAGTGTCGGTATGCGTTAGCCTATTCTTGCTTACATGTTCATGAGATTAGATGCTCTTACGGGTCGAGGCTTGATCTTATGAGTGCATGCTAGGTGGTCGGGTCAGGGCAGTCGGGGATGATCACATGTGAGTCGGGCCAGTGGTCGTTTGCTGATTTGGTGTCTATGTGTGATTCTGTGTGGTTAGGGGTGCAGAATTTACCCTGGGCTATAGAGAGGCAGCTTACTTGTGTGTTGGGTTTGTTCCTACTTCCCCCTTTCCATCGTGAAAGACCTCTCAATCTACATGCAAAATGAATGGAAAGAAAAAACTCACCATCAAGATACCTTTTTTATGTATACCCATGGGAGCATAAGGTATGACATGGCCTTAGGTTCATTGGCATTCTAAATAACAAAAAGAGCACCCTATGCGTGTAGGGACATTGAGATTCTGAATAACAAAAAGAGTATCCTTTAGCTTAGGGCCTTAGCTTAGGGCCATAGGGTTTCTAAAGAGCACCATGTGGCCTTAGGACCAAAGGGTTTATAGCTAGCACAAAGAGCACCATGTAGCCTTGAGGACATAGGGTTTCTAGTTAACAAAAAGAGAAACTTGTGGCCTTAGGTCCATATGGTTTCTAGCTTACACAAAGAGCACCCTCTGATCTTAGGGCCATAGGGTTTCTAGCTAACACAAAAAGCACCTTGAGGCCTTATGGCCATAGGGTTTCTATCTAACAAAAACATCACCATATGGCGTTAGGGACATAGGGTTTCTAGCCATCACAAAGAGGACTGTGTGACCTTATGTCCATAGGGTACTGTTTGTGATGGCTAGAAACCCTATGGCTCTAAGACAATAGGGTGGTCTTTTTTGATGGCTCAAAATCCTAGCCATCACAAAGAGAACCTTGTGGCCTTAGGTCCATAGGGTTTATAGACATCACAAAGACCACCCTATGGCCTTAGGGCACCCTCGGGCCTTAGGGCCATAGGGTTTCTAGCTAACAAAAAGAGTACCCCCGTCTTAGGACCATAATATTTCTAGCTAACAAAAAGAGAGTTATGTGGCCTTAGGGACATAGGGTTTCTAGGTAGCACAAAAAGCACCATTTGGCCTTATGGCCATAGGGTTTCTAGCTAACAAAAAGAGTGCCTTGTCACCTTAGGCCCATAGGGTTTCTAGCCATCACAAGTAGCACCCTCTGGTCTTGGGTCTATAGGGTTTCTAGCCATCACAAAGAGCACTCTATGGACTTAGGACACCCTGTGGCCTTAGGGCCATAGGGTTTCTAGCTAACAAAAAGAGCACCCTATAGCCTTTGGGCCATTGGGTTCCTAGCTGAAAAAAAGAGCACCTTGTGGCCTTGGGACCATAGGGATTATAGCTAACAAAAAGAGCACCATGTGGCCTTAGGTCCATAGGGTTACTAGCTAACACAAAGATCTTTTTGTGGCTCTAGGTCCATATGGCTACTAGCCATGACAAAGAGATCCTTGTGGCCTTAGGGCCATAAGATTACTAGCCATCACAAAGAGCTTCCTCTAGCATTAGAGCCATAATATTTCTAGCTAACAAAAAGAGTACCATGTGTCCTTAGGGCCATAGGGGTTTTTTCTATAAAAAAGAGCACCCTTTTGCCTTATGATTTCTAGCTAGCACAAAAAGCATCCTATGGCCTTAGGGCCATAGGGTTTCTAGCTAACAAAAAGAGCACCCTATGTCCCTAAGGCCATAGGGTTTCTAACTTATAGAAAAAGAACCTTGTGGACTTATGGCCATAGTGTTTCTAGCTAACAAAAAGAGCACCTTGTGGCCTTAGGGTCATTGGGTGCTAGAAACCCTATGGACCTAAGGCCAAAGGGCACTCTTTGTGATGGCTAGTGTGTGTAGCCATCACAAAAAGAGCACCATGTGACCTTAGGGCCATATGGTTTCTAGCTAACACAAAGAACACCATGTGGACTTAGGGCCATAGGGCTTCTAGCAACGAACAAAAGATCACCATGTGGCCTTGAGGCTATAGTGTAAATCCATCTAACACAAAGATCACCATGTGTCCTTAGGGAGATAGGGTTTCAAGCAAACAAAAAGAGCATCATGTGGCCTTATAGCCATATAGTTTCTAGCTTACACAAAGAGCTTCCTATGGCCCTAAGTCCATAGGGTTACTAGCCATCACATAGATCACATTGTGGACTTAGGGACAAAGGGGGATCTTTGTGATGTATAAAAATCCCATGGCCTTAAGGCCACATGGTTCTCTTTGTGATGGTTACAAACCCTAGCTATCACAAAGAGCATCCTATGGTCCTAAGGTCATAGTGTTTCTATCCATCACAAAGAGCACCCTGTGGCCTTAGGGCACACTATGTCATTAGGGTCATAGGGTTTTGAGCTAGCTAAAATAGTACGCTAGGTAGGATTCTCTTTTTGTTAGCTAAAAACCCTATGTCCCTAAGGCCGTAGGGTTCTTTTTGTGATGGCTAGGATTTCTAGCCATCATAATGAGGAATCTTTGATCTTAGGGCCATATGGTTTATAGCTTAAAAAAAAGACCCCTGTGGCTTCAAGCCATAGGGTTTCTAGCTAGCACAAAGAGAACCCTATAGCCTTATGTCCATAGGGTCTCTAGCTAACAAAAAGAGCACAATGTGGCCTTAGGGCCATAGGTCTTCTAGACTACACAAAGAGCTCCATGTGGCCTTAGGGCCATAGGGTTGCTAGCCATCACAAAGAGCACCGGTGGCCTTAGGTCCATAGGGTTTCTAGAAATCACAAAGAAAACCCTATGGCCTTAGGGTCTATAGCTAACAAGACTAGCACGATGTGGCGTTAGGTCCATAGGGTTTCTAGCTAGAAAAAAGAGCACCATGTGGCCTTAAAACCATAGGGTTTCTAAATTACACAAAGAGAACCCAATGACCTTAGGGCCATAGGATTTTTAGATAACAAAAAGAGCACCATGTGGTCCATTGGGTTTAGAACTACGTTACATAAAGAGCACCCTGTGGCCTTAGGGCCATAGGGTTTCTAGTTGACAACAAGAGCACCTTGTGTCCTTAGGGCCTTAGGGTCTCTAACTAACAAAAAATCATCGTATGGCCTTACCACCATAGTGTTTCTAACTAGCAAAAAGAGCACCCTATGGCCTTAGGGCCATAGAGTTTCTCTCCATCACAAAGAGGACCCTGTTTCCCTAAGGCCACAGAGTTTCTATCCATGAAAAAGAACATAGTGTAGCCTTAGGGCCATATCGTGCTCTTTGTGATGGTTAGAAACCATATGGCCCTAAACCACATGTTGTCTTTGTGATGGTTAGGCTTTTTGGTGATCACAATGAGCTTCCCATGGCCTTAGGACCGTAGGGTTTCTATCTAACACAAAGAGCACCTTATGGCCCTAGGGCCATTAGGTTTCTAGCCATCACAAAGAGACCAATGTGGCCATAGTGTCATAGGGTGTTGTTTGTGATGGTTAGAAACCCTATGGCCCTAAGGCCGCATGATTTTCTGGCCTTAGGGACATAGGGTTTCTAGCTAGCACAAAGAGCATCCTCTGACCTCAGGGCCATAGGGTTTCTAGATAACACAAAGAGCACCCTGTGGATTTAGGGCCATAGGTTCTGTAGCTTACACAAAGAGCACCATGTGTCCTTAGGGCCATAGGGTTTTTAGCTAACAAAAAAAGAACTATGTGGCCTTAGGGCGATCGGGTTTCTAGCTAACATAAAGAGAACCCTTTGGCCTTATGTCCATAGTGTTTCTAGCTAACAAAAAGAGCACCCTTTGGCCTTATGGTCATAGGGTTTCTATCCATCACAAAGAGCACCATGTGTTCTTGGGGCCATAGGGTGCTCTTTGTGATGTATAGAAACCCTATTCACCTAATACCACATAACGATCTTTGTGATGGATAGGGTTTCTATCCATCACAAAGAGGACAGTGTGGCCTTAGGGCCATATGATTTCTGGATAACACAAAGATCACCCTGTGGCATAAGATCCATAGGGTTTCTAGGTAACACAAATATAACCATTTGGTCTTAGGGCCATAGTGTTTCTAGCTAACACAAAGTGCACCCTGAGATCTTAGGACCATAGGGTTTCTAACCAACACAATGTGCACCTTGTGGCCTTAGGTTCATAGGGTTTCTATATTATCGAAAGATCAACATGTGGAAGTTAAGGCCATAGGACTTCTAGCTAGAAAAAAGAATACATAAATCAACATGTGGAAGTTAAGGCCATAGGTCCTCAGTGACATAAATAATACCCTATGGCCCTAGGGCCATAGGATTCTTGTACAAGGACATTAGTACATAATACTCTTGTATGTATTACCTAAGGCAAATTGACCACCCTATGGTCTTAGAACCATGTGGCCTTAGGTCCATAGGTTTCCTTTTTAATGTAAGGATGCAAAAAAGGTTCCAAAAGGTGCAAATTGTCCACCCTATGGCCTCAAAACCATGCATAGGGTTCCTTTTTAACATAAAGGTGCAAAAAGGTTTCTAGCTAACAAAAATAGAACCTTGTGGCCCATAGGGTTCCTTTTTAACATAAGGATACACAAAGATGAGATTATGATCATGGGGCCACAAAATTCCAATAGAGAGCCATTAGGTAATGTTTGTATGTGGTACATAAGGATTTTGTATGTAGTGCACAATAAAACTTGACCACCCTATGGCATGGGGGCCCTAGGGTTCCTTGCTAACATAAATATGCAAAAAAAAAGAGCATATGGTCCTATGGTCCAATGGTCCTTGAGCATTTACATTGACATCCTATGGCCCTAGGGCCACAAGATCATATGATCTCTCATTACCAAGCTAAGATGCAATTTTTTACATTCTTGTTATTGTAGGGTTATGGTAGAGATCACTGTGCGCTCCTTGCCGCACTGTCGAAGCAAAGGACTTGTCGATACACCGTGTGCGAGCCACAAATGGCTCCAAGCACACAACAAGCCTAAACTAGCAAGCTCAAGAGAGCAAAGGGTGTGTCACTCACCGCTCTACGCTCGCCTTCGTAGTGGATTCCTCGCCGCGATGAAGAAGAAGCTGCAATTGTGCCGCGCTCAATCGCTTCGCCGCCGTCGTGCCTTCGTAATGCTCGATGGCACACACACTTTCCCTCTCTCTCTCACACACACGCACACACACAAGGAGATGGTGAAGGAGAAGGTGGAGATGGAGCAAGAGCAGCTTCTATTGCACAATGAGAGAATGAATCAATTTTAGGTTTAATTGGCTTTTATGTGAGCTCACCCCATTCAAAGTTGGGCGCCCATGCTTAGCCAACTAACCCTAGCATGTTCGTGTTAGAGTGCGCCTCTCATCGGCGATCACTCTACCTTTCCCTATTGGACAGACAAGCCCGGTGCTTGACTCTACTTAAATAAATAATACGGTTACGGTGTCCGTCGTAGGCGATAGGGTGTCCGTGAGCCACGAGGGTTAACATTGCCCCCCTTCCTGATGTAGATTCCGTCCTCGGAAGCTATTGAGTTGAAGCTTGGTATGTCCATGTTGTAGAGCATTTAGATTTGAATCTGCAAGGCAAAGTCACTGTTTTAGCAAGCGGAATTATATTGCCATAAATCATGAGGGGAATGTAAAGTACATGTGGAAATGAGTACATGCAAGATTTATGAAATGTTAGATTGCCATTAAGGACAAATAAATTGCACTTTGAGTAAATTAATTAATCAAGAGTTTTGAGCTTATGGGTGAGTCTATCAATTAGTTAGCTATGACTAAGGTTAAAAAAACTACTCTAGTACTAGCTAAGCTAAGAAGATTATCTAAATGCAAGATTCCCTAATTATGCTTTTCAGCTTTGATTAGCCAACTCGCTCTCACAATTGCAAACAAAAGCTTGAAATGTTAACTGTAAGCTCAATGGAAGTCTTTTAATTTTTTTTTTATTTTTTTATTATTATTATTATTTTTAATACTTTTTTACTTTGGGTCACAATCATGTGACGTGTGTGCTTATTTTGTATGTCCGGGGTTTTTTGCTTCTCAAGGAAAAGCGCCCACACTGGGAACCTCTAGGGCTCTAGTACCATAGACAATACATGTGAGTGAAGTACCAATTCAAGCCAGGATTTCTCTTCCAGCGTAAGATTTTTCATTTGTGGCACTTATGTTTTTTTTTTTTTGCTTCCATTTCCTTGGTATTCGCACTAGTGTTGAAGTAGATGTCCTCAGCCATGTGGATGGAGATCCATATAAGTCCTACCTAACACATCCAAAAACAGGCACTATACCTCTAGGAGGCATGTCAGTGTGAAAAATTAAAACTCCTAAAAAACAAACTCAAAACACAATATAGACCCCTAACCTACCTATCTGTCACCCCTTTTAGAATCAAGGAAAGAGGATATTATATAAACCGGGTGGCCACCCTAAGGCTAGGCATCTATCCTCATCATCTAGATAAATAAAATCGTTGTCCGTGAGGCCATAGTCTTCCTCGGTCTCTATTAGTTCCTCTTCATCATTCTCTTGTGCAAGCATGCTAATCAAGAACCTTGCAATGCGTGGATACTCATCTTGTGCAAAAGAATAAGCATGTGCCACTGGAGACACATTCGCTACTGGGTAGGGATCACTAGTTAGCCATAGACGTATCAGCCATTCTAACTCCTCAAAATTTCTCTCACACGCAAGGCTCTCTATCAAATCCCATTCGCAAGAAAGTATAGGGTAGCATACGTAGAACACTTGAGGAAAAGACAAAGGGTACCTTTCATAAAAAATAGAAGTGCATGCCTCTGGTGAAGTAGCCATTTCTGACAATATAGATAGAGTTGGTTAGGCCTTTAAAACATAAGAGTTGTTTTTGTGTGTTGCTTGAATTGACACGGTGAATTTGGACTTATATGTAAGATCTGATAGGGTGCTCTCTCGTTGCTAGTCGCTCTTGCTCTTTACTATTTTTGTTTTTTGTGAGTATAAGGCTATATATATACATTCCCTAAGATTGGAATTGAGAGGTCAGGGAGGAAGGTTGAGAGGGGAGTGAGTGAATGATTGATGTTAGCAAACACTCCCCCCTTCCTTGGGTAGATCATACCTTTTGGAATGAAGTCGTCACCTTTTGAAACCAATTGTTCCAAGTTGTTATGGGTGAAGGCTTTAACCAATAGTTTTTGACCACCCTATGCGTTTCATCTAGTTGCAAGGGTGGTAAGGTACTCTCCCATGATTTTATTTGCAACATTGTTGTAGGTGGTGAACTTACCCCGGGAGGTGCAAACTCTTTCGTGCTTGTATGGATATGTACAGTGGTAGGTGGAGGTTGTGTCGAAGCTTCTATTTGCGTATAGGAACTACATGAAGAGCAAGAAGCTTCATTTGATTTCCCTGTTCCTGAGCTAGGTAGAACAAATCGTTCTTTCTTTGGTACCCAAACTAGCTCTAGAGCGGGTGTGTAACATTCTATGATTTTTTCCTTTCCGCGATTTTCAATTTGTTTTGGAGCCACAGGATTGGGTTTACATGGGCCAGGTGACAGGTAAGAGTACACTTTACGTTTGGGCACCCAGATTTGATCATTTCCTTCATAGTATCCTTGGGCTTCCAATAGTCGTTTAGGAATCCAACGCAATGTTTCTTTACATTTCTTGGAGTGATTGGGATGGTTCTTACGAGGTTTTCGTTTTTTTGCATCAACCATGCTCACTACAGAAGCTTTAGGGACCCACTTGTATGTTTTCTCTGTTATATTAGGATGGTTCTTGTGTGTCTCAAGCTTTCTTTCAACTACATCAGTTGAAGCTATAGAGAGTTGGGCTATGGGGATGTATGGTTCAACCTCCTGGACATGCAATGTCTTGGGTTTTATTTCCTTAGGCAATATCTCAGGGACTATGGCTTGAGTGGTAGGGCTAAGAGTTGGTTTTTGCGTTGTAACACCCCCAGTCCCCCAATCAATAGTGCATTTGGTGGCTATCATCCACGTGCGGCCTAGGTTTATATTACCCTCCATAGTTCCAGTAGGCATGACCAAAAAGTCTTGAGCTACAATTCCATTGTCATAACTGACAGAAGTGTGCCAGATTCCAAAAACCGTAGTTTTTTTCTTGTTGACACCCTTGACTTGGATAATACTCTCTGATAGAGGTGGCTTCCCTAACTGAAACCACACCCCATAGGATAGCAGATTATATTTAGCACCCGTGTCCAATAAGGCGTTATATAGCACTTTTCCATAGGCACTATTTAACTCAATTGGGTATCGTAGAGGTGTGTTAGAGTCCAACCCATCCTCTTCGATTTCCACGTGGAATGCATTTGTGACTCCAAGGTTAGCCTCTCGTTTTTGTCTTATACGTTGTTGTCGCTCCTTAGCCTCAGCTTGAGCTTGTATCTTGTTTAACTCGGTTTGTGCTTTGGCGGCCTTCTTTTGATGAATGGCCCGTAGTTCTTCTTGGCTTAAAGGATCATAATATCTTTTGAATTTACTCCCATTGAGGAATCCAATGGTTTCAACTCCATCAAGAGTTTCCACACGAAGTGTACCTTATGGGGTAATTTCACATACTCTATATGGTCCTTTACCAGCATATTTCAACTTTTTCTTCTCTTTACGTACTCCATACATAAGGACTTTATCACCAACTTTGATGTCCTTATCCTTCACATGGCGATCAAACCACTTCTTTCTCCTATTCTTTTCCACAAGAGCATTTTGCACAGCCAGCTGTCTCTCTTCGTCTAGTTTTTCTAAGATATACAAACGCTCGGTTAAGGGGTTACCATTCCATCCTTCTTGCGAAGCTACCCTAAGACTAGGAATGACAAACTCCCAAGGCATAACTGCTTCTTGGCCGTATACCATTTTGAATGGCGTACAATTAAGAGCCACTTTATAAGCAGTACGATAAGCCCATAAAGCAGATGTCAACTTCAAATCCCAATCAGGGAGATGAGCTTCTACCGTCTTGGTTAAAATAGAGATTAGAGTCTTGTTGGTGCTCTCGGCTTGTCCATTAGCTTGCGGGTAATAAGGTGTAGACTTATGGTGGGATATCATAAAGGTCGTGGTAAGCTCTCTTATTACCTCATTTATAAAATGGGTACCATTATCACTAACAATTTCAAAAGGGCAACCAAATCTTGTGATAATGTTCTCAAAAAGAAACTTAGCTGTTGTCCTCACGTCAGCTTTTTGTGAAGCCTTAGCTTCAGCCCACTTTGTTACATAGTCCGTAGCAACTAGAATATATCGAGATTGAGTGTTGCGAGCTACGGGACTAATTGGACCTACAAAGTCTAAGCCCCATTTTTCAAATGGTTGGGTTACTTTAATAGGATGTAAGGGCATTCTGTCTTTGCGCTGTGTGGTCTTGTAACGTTGGAACTCATCACACCCTTTTGTAAAAAGTGATGCATCCTTAAATAAAGTTGGCCACCAATAGCCTGATTGCAGCACCTTTCTAGCAGTCAGGTCTCCTGAAAAATGTCCTCCTGCTATGCCCATATGTGCTTCTTGCAAGATATACAAATATTCATCCTCGCGGGCACAACGCCTAAGAATATCGTCCTTGCCTAGTCTATACAGAGTTCCGGCAATCAAACAATAGGGTTCACATTCTTTTACTAGCCTTCGAGCGATATCCTTACGAAGTTCCTTGGGTGGAAAAACATTAACTTAAAAGTTAACAATGTTCTCACTCCATTCAGGTATAGTCTCAACTATGAATAGGGAAGTATCGGGTAATTCATCATCAACTCCTGTAGGGGCTTCACCATTGGGTATGCGAGACAAATGATAAGCCATGACGTGCCTTTTACCGGGTCTCACTACAATCGTGAAATCAAACTCCAGAAGAATTAACAACCATCGTGTGATTCTTCCTGTGGAGCATGGCTTGTTTACCAGATAGAGCAACGCTTGATGATCCACATAAAATACAAACTTGTTTGCCAGAAGGTAGTAGCGAAATTTCTTTACTGCATAAACCATTGCCAAACCTTCTCGCTATGTAGTGGTGTAGTTCCTTTCAGCATCGTTCAATTGACGGCTTGCAAAGCTAATGGGATAGTCCAATTTATGTTCTCCTGGTTGAGTGAGAACACACCCAATAGCAAAGTTTGATGCATCAATATGCACATGGAAAATGACATCCCAGTTAGGTGTCCTTAAAATCGGAGCACTTGCTAGTGTTTTCTTCAATTGTTCATAGGCTTGGTCACACTCTTCAGTCCATTTAAATTCAATGAGAAGCTTGTACAAAGGACGTGCTATCTCAGCGAAAAATAAAATAAACCGTCGATAATAACCCACGTGTCCCATGAACCTTTGAACTCCCTTGTAATTGGTTGGTGGTGGTAACTCTAGAATCACTTTAATTTTTCTCTCATCGGTTGAGATACCATTCTTAGATACTATATGCCCTAAAATAACTCCATGCTTGACCCAAAATTGGCATTTGAACGGGTTCAATGAGATACGATATAACCTACACTTTTCAAACACCTTCCGCAAACATGATAGATGTTCTTTCCAAGAAGAGTAAACACAAAGGTCGTCTAAGAAAGCTTCACAAAACTCTCTCAAATATTCTTTAAAAGCAGTATTTATTAATCGTTGGAATGTAGCAGGGGCATTTGTTAAGACAAAAGCCATCACACGAAATGCAAACACGCCAAATTCTGTGATGAAGGCAGTTTTAGCTTGGTCCTCTAGCGCTATCGTGATTTGGTTGTAGCCTGAGTACCCATCTAGAAAGCTCTAAGCTTCCTTGCCTGCAACTCTTTTGAGTACATGTTCGGAATATGGTAGGGGGTAATGGTCTCTTCTAGTAGCTGCATTAACTTTTTTGAGGTCCACGCACACCCTGAGTTTCCCATTCTTTTTTGGCACGATAACTATTGGAGACACCCATTCAGAGTGTTCAATAGAATATATGAACCCACATTTGATAAGCTTTTCTAGTTCTTCTTGAATGATCTTTGCGTACTTAGGATTCATCGGGTAGGGTCTTTGTTGTATGGGCTTCGCAGTGCTAATCATAGGGATTGTATGTTGGACCACAGAAGGTGGAACACCTTTCATATCATGGTATGTCCAAGCGAATATGTCCTTGAATTCCTTGAGAAGCTCTTTGAGGACCGCCTCTTCAACTTCTGTGAGGTCTTGGGCAATAAAAACAGGTTTTGATTCTTCACCGGGGTCGGCTAATTCTATTTCTTTAACTATTGCCGGACCATCATAGATTCCATTATTCCCATCGATAGGTATTCTTTGGGCTTTTGTGTACACAACCTTTGCTTCCCCTGTGGTGTAAGATTTGAAATGTTCTAGTGCAGGATGCAAGTCTGTGGATTCTGGTTGTGCTTTGGTTTGTGCTTCCATTTCTGCTTTCTTGTGTTGTCGAGCTAGCTCTTGGTTTTGACGCCTCCTTGCAGTGCGGCTCAACTTTGGCTTGTCTATGATCTCTAATTGGGCTATGTCATGGGGTCGTGGTCTACACCACATAACATTTTGGAGATATTCACCCCAATTGTCTACCAACTTTCGATGAGCATCACATGCTCCTATATAACTGAGCCATTCTGCTGAGGATCTCTTCTTTTTTATCCTAGCACGTACATTGGCTCGATATCGACGCCTCTTAAGGTTTTTCTTTTTCTTATTTGAGACCTGCTTTTGATTTGCATTTAGATCTGGCTCACTAAAGGAGTCCTCGTTGGTGTCCTCTTCACTCTCGGAGGAGCTATCATGGGTTGATGTGCTCGGTCCTTCCGAATGTTTTGACTCTGAACTTGCTCCACTCTCTAATTCATGAGATTCAAAATCCGTTTCACTCTGGAAGTCAGTGTCTGAGTCGTGTTGGTTAAAGTCTTCTATTGAGCTATCAGTGTCACTGTCAGATTGGTCCACAATTGCCTTGCCCTTAGAAGATGCATGTATGGCACTTATCATGTTCAGAGGTGCAATTTGTGGTACCTCTTCCCCCTCTGGTGTGACCCAAGTGGTTCCTCTATTTCCCCAGGTATCTATGGTTGCAGCTAAGTGTACCCTGTCTACGTTGTCTGATTCCGTCATACCCGGTAACACATCCATGTAAGGAGAATCTTGGCCAATGTCTGTATCCTTCTTACAAGTGTAACAATATTGTAGTGGGGCTGAGTGAACTGTGGTGTCAGAGCGATGATCAATAATGGTTTTACTCCCTAAGGGGTGAACCTTACCAGTCACCAAATCCACTCTAAGGACAGAGTCTCAGAATTGCAAATAGACATGATTTTTAGACCAATCATGAACCATTTGTGCTTCCCTCATGAATGGTCGTCCTAAAATCATTTCATATGACATAAGGTGTTTAGAGAAATCCATTACAATGAACGTATGTCGTACCTTGTGTCCTAGAGCTTTGATCTTAAGATCCTTGAGCATCCCCATAGGTTTGGCTATGGTACCATTTTCCATCTTTACCACAATGTTAGTAATACTGAGGCGGGGTTTTCCCATGGATTCCCAACAATCTTTTGTAACGATGCTAACTCCCGCACCACCATCAAGAATTCCCTTTATAGTTAATCCCTTGGTAGTGATGGGTAGGGTCGCATTAGACTCGTCGCCTTCAAAATACTGCCCTAATTCGTTAATGGGTACCTCGATCACAGACTCGTGTCCATCTAAGTCAAGTGATTGCACATGATTTTCCTCATCAATCATAATCGAGTCAGGCCTATTTGGTTGCGCAAACTGCGGTAATCCCGTTCGTAGCTCTTCGTTAAGGAATGCTCGAAGTGCAAGGAATAACTCAGGATCTCCATACAGCTTTGCTATGATCGTGGTTCGGACCTCAGAAGACATGAAGTCCACTAGTTTGGCAACATTCATTGGCATTTTGCAGGGTGTAGGTCCTTGACTAGGAACTGGTGAGGATGGAATCTCATATTCCTCAATGGGATCAGGTATTCCTTCGTTAAACATCCTTTCCAACAAGAAGGGTGTATGCTCACTTTCTGATGTCCCGTCCTCACTCCCTTCTTGGATGATACTAGATATGGCTAACGGTCTATGTTTCATGTGGGGTGGATGAACTTGCGTGGGAAACATTGTGTCATGAATTTTGACATGCATGGGTTCTGGTTCTAGTTTCCCTTGAGTCTCCTCCACTAAACCTCTTAGATGTTTCACCTGCTCAATCTCGTCTACTGGGTTTGGGTACGTCCCAATATTCTTTTTACGATTCTTCCCTTTTTGCCCCTGTGGTTTATCTTGGCGGTCTTGGATTGGATTTGGAAACACTCTTGGTGTTTTTAGAGGCTCTTTATGGTTTTCTCTTATTCGGTTTTCATTTTGTTCCATGTTACGGTTTTCTTTGTCGGTCTTTCCCTTTGTGGTATTGGTTCTAGTCTCCATTGTCTCGATTGAATCTGAATCATCCTCGAGGGCATTCATATACACGGGGTCATCTCCTGTTCCTATGTTTGTTTTGGAACTTGGCTTTGAATTTCCCGTATTTTGCGACCTCTTCCTTCGTGTCTTCTTTTTCTTTGCTTGGATAACTGACGCGGTATCTCTCTCTTCGAGGATATGGCCTGGCCCTTGAAGCATGGACCGTGTAATTGCATAAGCGGGTGCGACGGGTGGTATTGGCGATGTCACACTAGCAATTTCGACCAAATTTAGGGGTGTGATTTTAGGCGCATTTGGGTTATAGGGGCATTGGGCAATCAAGTGATCTATGCCACAACGATTACATGTGAGTATTGGCATTGCAGACGTACTCCCTTGATTCATTTGCATCTGTGCAGCATTCTTTTGCAGCCTAATAGGGCACTCCGCTGCCCGATGTGGTCCACCACACTCGTAGCATTGAAGAGGTGGCCTCCTAGCTTGGGTGTTGATATTTTGACCTCTGGATGCGAGAGCAGCAGCTTGATAAACCGGCTTGACTTGCCCCCAACAATCTTCCATGTAGTATATAGGACACTCTTCCAATGTATCAAGTCCGTAGGCAATACTAGTGTCTATTTCCTCCTCACAGCCATCTGCATAAGCATTAGATGGCTCGCAACCCACTTGGTTCATAGGGGAGACTCTTGGATGCGGGGGCTGCGGTCCTAGCACAGGAGGTGGTAGCGGTGTAGCTTGTACAACATTTTGAGATCTAGGGACCATGTGTTGTGGTAGTTGCTCAACAGGTGGAGCAGGCATCAATACAGGAGATCGAGGCGCATCCGTCCAGGCTACAGGTGGTCTATTTGCCATCATACGTTTGATCATTAAACAATCCTTAGCTTGGTGACCATACCTACCACATGCGTTTCAAGTTCCATTAAATTTTACTCTAAACGTAGGGCACTCACTAGTGCTATGTGGACCTAAGCAAATGGAACACCATTGTTGCTCCCTTCTTGGATACATGTGACTATTTTGAGGGGGTCGATTATCCTTAAGAGACTCTTGGATTGCCTTGGTGAGGTCTGTCAAGAATGTCTCAAATACCTTTGGCTCATTGGCAATGGGCTTTGCAGTCATGGGTTCATACTCAAAGGCTTGTGAGCTAGTGGATCTCGTGTCAGTAGACACCCTCATGCCTGCTATCATCAAGTTGTCCTCTAATTGGATTGCATTGGCAGTGACATCTTCCCAGGTTGTGATACCTCTAATCACTAGTCCATTATAGATTCCTTCATTCCTCAACCCTCGAATGAATCAATCAAGCAATTGGTTATTGTTGAAGCGCTCATTTACAGGGCAGCGAGAGTTTAAGTGCTTTAGACGACTAATGAAGTCCCTTACCGACTCTCCTTCCTTACGTTCGGCCTTCTGTAGCTGAGATGCTACACCCCAAAGCACACCTTCTCGTATGTACTCCTTTAGAAACAACCTTCGAAGGGTAGGGTAGATTGTTTTATCGTCCACCCTTAGGGTTCTATACCAATCTCCAGCCTTCCCACTTAATGTCAAGCTTAAGGCATTGCACTTATGTAGTTCGTTGCGTTCCCCTAAGGAATCACATACTTGTTCAAACACTTCAATGTGTTTTCTAGCATCTTCGTCCCCATTGAATTTTTGCGTGAGTTTGGCAATTTGTACTGCCTTACTTCTAGGCTCTCTATCAGATGCATGACGCATATTCCGCGATAGATCGACCTATGGTTTGAGCAAACGCTGCCAAGTCACCTATGTGAGGAGGCAGGGCCGGTGGAGGTACTCTTGAAATCATATGTGGGAGAGGGACGGGTACCGGTCTTGGCATATGTGTGGATGATGTAGGATATGGAACATAACCGGGCATAGGTCCACTCGGATAAGGGCTAGGGAGCGGCACTCGAGGAGCATAAACAAGTGGTACAATTGGAGGTGTGGGGGCCATGTGTGCATAAGGGGCTAGAGGCACATACGGTCGAGGCCCCATATTAGGTACTACGACACTAGGTAGTGGCACTGCGCTAACCGTAGATGTCATCGGTACATTCTCTGTCAAGCTTATCCCTAGAGTGCGCACTGTGTTTTCCTTAATAGAGGGTTGAGCCAAGTTAGGGAAGCTAAAGTTGTCGCTTGGAGGCTCAGATTGCATGGATACCCCAGGTGAAATGACGTAAGATGGGTCCATGGGGCTCATTAGAGGAGTCTCCATTTGTGATAGAGTAGGCTGTTGAGCCTTGCTCGTATCCAGAAATCTCATGGGGCCAGTTGAGAGTATATTTACCCCTCGGTTTTGCCTTTCTGATTGAATAATGCCATGGATAACATTACAGATCATTTGCTGTTGATCTTCGAGGCTCGTGGCACTAGAGGTGGATCGTACAATCTCTATCCATCCTACATGGTAGGCGTGGCCAGAGTGTAGATCCGTCAACACCTCAGTGTGGAGGTCGTATGTCCAATGATCATTAATGAACAATCCTTCTAGAGTCGACGTGTTAACGGTTTCTTGTGAGGTAGAAGCAATGTTGCTCCCCGTGGTTTTACTTGTCAGCAACGGTACTCTAGAGGGAACTTCTGAAGGAGGTAGCTCAACAGGGCCTTCTTGGTAAGAAGTTGGCAGGATATCCACATGGACACTCTTTGGGGGTGTGGGGTCCACGTGCGATGTGAAAGGAAAGTCCACTTCCCCACCCCCTTCGTGTGCTTCATTTGCATCAGGTTCCGAGCAAGTAGCTCTACCTAATGTTTCCATGAAATGGCTAAACATACTAGTACTAGGCTGTGGAGCTTCGGGAGGTGCATGGCCTTCTCTCTCAGTGTTTTGGGTAGGGTATGCTTCCATGATTTCTGAGTCGGAGGAGGAATCACTAGCGGCTATTTTAGGGTCTTGGGTGGTGCTACCTTGTGTCCCCGCTGAGGGTCTAGAGCCTATCGTGGATGGGTAATGGGTGTCCGTATGAACAGAGGCACCCTCAATATGCTCGTGTTCTAGCACCCGCCCAGAGCATAAGTGCATGTGCTTTTGATACCCTAAGGTGTCAAAAAGCTGCTCTAGGAGGCCTTGTGACTAGTTTTTTGCGTGTTTTTGTTTGTTTTTTTGCTAGATTTTTTAGAGCATGTCGTGGAATGGGCCGTGTGATATCTCGAAACGAGCGTATCGCTAGGAGGGACGCGCTGTGCTTTACAGCCCACCGTTTGGTTCTATTTTGCTCCAGAAAAGCCCGAAACAGTCTTTTCCTAGCTGGGGAACTAGGCTCCAAATAGCAAGTCTAAGGGTGCAAGTGGGAAGAGAAGGGAGGAGAGTGGAGGACTTGTCCCACATGCTCTCATTCCCTCTTGAGGAGGTAGGGTATATATATAAGAGTGAGTCTAGTATATATGAGAGGACTGAGGACTGAGGCCTGGGCCTGGGCTTGGGCTTGGGGAAATGATCCCGATCTAACTTTTATACAAACCAACCCGTCCGTTTTTATAACTCACGTTTTTTATTTTCGAAAATCTAACCTCCCCCTCACTCACGTTTTTATTTTTTGAATTTTTTATTTTTTATTTTAAAAGGATTTATTTTTAAATTTTATTTTTTTAATAGTCGCCGCGGCCGCGCTACGTGCACGCACACACACACTTAACCTACACCTAACTTATCTACTTACAGCTAATGGAGATACTGCCACACACACTCTAACACTATTTACACAGTACTACAGTAGCTAACAGATCTACAAAACTAACCTTACAGAACTAACATTGAACCTTACAGAACTAACATTCCATAGCTAATACCTTAATTCTAACAGTACATTGCAAAAAAAATGTAACTCCTTCTTTAACAGAAAACAAAAAAGACTGTACAATGTAACAAAAAACCTTCTCCACACAACCACACACCTTCCGTCTTCACAAATCCTTCTCCACACAACTACACACACTCATTCCCTACCTTTTCTATGATAGAAATTGCACCACAAGAAAGCGTAAAGTGCTTAACCGAGCTTAGTGTAGGGCATTTCCCCGGCAGCGGCGCCAAAAATGTGCGCTCCTTGCCGCACTGTCAAAGCAAAGGATTTGCCGATACACCGTGTGCGAGCCACAAATGGCTCCAAGCACACAACAAGCCTAAACTAGCAAGCTCAAGAGAGCAAAGGGTGTGTCACTCATCGCTCTACGCTCGCCTTCGTAGTGGATTCCTTGCCGCAATGGAGAAGAAGCTGCAGTCGTGCCGCGCTCAACCGCTTCGCCGCCGTCGTGCCTTCGTAATGCTCAATCGCACACACACTCTCCCTCTCTCTCTCTCTCTCTCTCACGCACACACACAAGGAGATGGTGAAGGAGAAGGTGGAGATGGAGCAAGAGCAGCTTCTATTGCACAATGAGAGAATGACTCAATTTTAGGTTTAATTGGCTTTTATGTGAGCTCACCCCATTCACACTTGGGCGCCCATGCTTAGCCAACTAACCCTAGCATGTTCGTGTTAGAGTGCGCCTCTCATCAGCGATCACTCTACCTTTCCCTATTGGACCGACAAGCCCGGTGCCTGACTCTACTTAAATAAATAATACGGTTACGGTGTCCGTCGTAGGCGATAGGGTGTCCGTGAGCCACGAGGGTTAACAATCACAATTTAGAAATAAACTAGAAGGAACATTAGGAAGAGAATGTGGTCTAGGAGGGCCTCTTTATTTGGCAGTTTAATGAATTCAAACCTTTAGCATTAAGAAAGTAATCAAAGGACAACTTTTGAATTCAAACAAGCAAAATGGCTAGTTTATTTGAATTCAAATTTCGCCCCCAAAATGAGATTTAAAATATAGCAAGTAAAATTATATAATGTAGCATATCAATGGAAAGAGCTCAATGTGTAGATTGTATATCTATGATGTCCTCTCAAATTGGAGATCATATGTGGGAGCTATGGAAGGCCGGAAATCATAAAATTGTCCACCTTCTTTTTGGGGAGGAAAGTGCATCCTTTGAACACTCTTACACACCCACCATTCTTGCACACATGGAATACATCCATTTTTCAAAATGTTAATCACATCCATAAGCTCATCAAAAATAAAGAGGCCCTCCTAGACCCCATCCTCTTCCTAATGAAAGGGTTTTTTCTCACTACATGCAGCGTCATGTAGACATGAGTGTGCACGTATGTTGCACCCATGAATATAGGCATTGACCAATATAGACGAGATTATAACCCAATGGTCCTGATCTCTATGAACCTCCAAACCGTGATGTGCAGAGATTGGGCATAATTAGAGAATGTGTGGTAGTTTACAATGTGCCAATGTAGAAGCTAAAGGGACATTTATGCTACTCTAGGGAACCTACTTACAAATCATTTACATAGGAAATCTCATTATATTAGAGTGCACCTTGTGGGCCTAGGGCTGTAGGGTGCCAATGTAGAAGATCCAAAGGGCATTTAGGCCACTTAAGGACACCTAAATGGGAACATGGACATAGGAACTCTAATTCAATTAGAGGGAACCCTATGGACCTAGGGTCCAAAGACTATAGATTAGGATTATGGAAGAGGTCACATGTTCGCAGCAAGCTAACCCATGGAACATTTTTTGGGAGCTTTATTATAGAAACACTTATTTTTTTCATAAATCAAGAATATTGTAACTCCTATTTTCCAAGTGGATATTGTAATCGATGAGCCGGAGCTATAAGCTTCTAGATTGTATTAATTTAGCCTTAGTTAGAGCTCTCAAATGATTAGTTTTTGACCAAAGAAACCTTGGCTAAGGTATAAAAGTCAATTTTTGTAAGTTATTTTCAAGTTATGGATAAGCAATATACAGCATGAGCAAATGGTGCTCACTTTTCTCCTTCTCATGCTTCCTACTCCCTTGTCAGTTGTCACATTACAGTGCCGTTTGTTGCATTGCAACCGAAGGAAAGAGCTCTACGCATTGATGCAAACATATCATGTTAAATTGTAGCTTCTGGCGTCACCAATTTGTAGCTTAATTTTATCATAAGTAGGAATTTAATTTAAAAAATCACAAAGTAAGAATAGGTGGGGCATTGGGGCATCATTGCTAAGCATTTAGATGCATTCGGGGTCAAAATCCCAATGCTGTTAATAATCCCGTTTTTTGTACTTCATCAAAAGTAAAGTTTGAGACCATAAGCATGTCTTTTTAGGTCTTATATACTTGTCTTAGAAGTTTCGTAACATTCGAATGTCGTTTGATGATGTAATCATGTTTTGTTTTCCGATTAGTGACTAGCTTTTGATGACTTTGGTCATTTGAGTGTAGCTTGTGTTAGATGAAAGTTGTCTATTTTTTTCTCAAGAGATTGACATCCTCTTGTAGCCTCTATGCACTAGTCAAGTTAGCTTCATCCCAAGGATCGACAATTATATTCGTGGTTCTCAGGAAACCCACCCACATTTGACGCTGTTTTTGAGGACGATTAGACCTAAACTAGGAAAAAACAAGATCGTCTTGTGTAGTTGTCCTTTAAGTTCCTCTAGAATCACCTAGAGTAAACCTTTGTCTTTAAAACTGCATAGCTTAAGAGTGTCATCTTTTGCTGTGTAGAGGTAGCTTGGAGGTAGATTGTAATTGCTAAGGACCTTTTAGTATTGTAGGATTGTAGGATTTGATTAGGATTTTGAGAATGATTGATGGACAAGAAAAGTCTTAAGATCAAATCTCAGAAAACAAAAATAAACAAGAAAACAAGTGTTTGTGGACACCTTCCACAACTTAGGAGTAGGGTAAGTAGAATCCAAGGTGAAACCTAAAAACATTGCTCACTCTAAAGGAATCTTTTGTGATTTGTTTATGTGAACTTGCATAATTCAGGTCTACAACATGAAACAATACCAAAAGACTATCGACCACTGAATTTAGCTAGAGATTATGCTCATAAAAGTTGTATTTACAAGTGGGTAAGCTTTGGGATGCATTTGAGGTAAATTTTCAAGAGTTTGCAAAACCTCGTCTTATTTACATTTTCTTAAGAATTTAGGACAAATTAAGTTTTAACTTGACTCAGAGGCTTAAAACATGTCACAAAAAGACTGAACATTGAAAAAATTGCAAAAAGTCTTCATTTTAAGCCAAAAGTAAATAATCATGATTATTTACTTTTAACTCTAAATTAACCAAGGTTGATACCAGAGACTCTTTGCATGATTACAAACATCTTTTGTGAAGGCTCATAGAATTTGGATCACAAAACAGACCAAAAACTTGATTAAACTGAAATCTGTACTGATTGTCAAGAAGTTGAGTTTGACTTGATAAATATTGGTCAAATTTGGTGAAACTTGACTCTGAGGCTTAGTTTGAAGTTTTTAACATGGATGTATGCTCAGAAGATAAAAAAGATGCTAAAATTTGTCAAAAATAAATAATCATGATTATTTACTTTTGCCCAATTTTCCAAGTTTTTTTGCCAACCAAGCATACCACAAGTTCTATCATGTTGTATTGATCACTCATATCAAATTTGGTAAGATTTGGATCTATAAAGTGAAAATTGTAGCCTGATTTATAGAGTCAATCTGCAGACACAAAACTGTGGACAAATTGAGTAGAGTTTATCCAAACTAGGTGAAACTTGGCTAGGGAGCTTAAGCTAAGTTGTTTTACCATTTTGTATCAACAATTTGACAAAAAGTCACTTGGCTCAAATTGAAGTGATATACGTAGACCAATCACAGTAGTTAGCAAACATTATACAGTCTTTGAGAGAAAATTGCTAACTTGATTAAAATTGACACAGGAATCAGGTTGCAGGCAAAGAATTGGGAGCTTGAATTCAAGTTAAGTGAAAAAATGGATAACAGTTTAATCCGACAGTAAGTACTCTATCTAGGGCTTAACAAGTCTATATGAATCTTAGATCTGGTCGTATACTAGTAAATCAAGGTATATTTGGAGAGACTGCTAGTAGAGTATCCACCGAAGACATTGTGAATCAAGGTGATCACTTGGACACTATCTTTGAAGAAGTCTCAGACACTTATTCCAACTCAACGTACATCTAAAATGTCTTCCTATTCGACTCAGTCAGGAACTAGAACGACAGTGAGATATAAGCACATACTCACCTTTTATAAGACTAATGTCCATGGAGCTCAGGTTTACCTAGATCCTAATGAGGATTATGCCATTCACATTGATGAACATGACATAGAGTTTGAAGAGGAAATCATAACAAACAAGCAAGGAAAAATGTATATGGATAAAAATGGAACTTAGTTTGTAAAATTTGAAAATCCTGATGTGATAGAAAAATGGGGGTGGAAGTGAGCACAATAATTCCAGATATATCATTAAAAGAAGGCCCACCAACTTTACAATTCAAGGAATACGACCAAGTTGATTTGAAACCTTGGAAACATCTTAGTACTGATAATCCTAGGATTGGAGTCTATTGTTGGGAGGATAGGAACGTCAAGGATCTTTTATGGACCTCTCATGCCAAATTAGGGCAGTTAACACCCATGAAGGTCATCTATATCTTCAAAATCAAAGGCAAGGGTTTAGTCGATCTACCATCTTACCTATTTAGGGATTGTTATAGCAATAACTTTGTTATGATGAGTCCCGGGGAGGTAGAACACAGCAAATACCAAGGGTACTCCATAAGAGAATGGATATTGGGACAGGGACTAGAAACTATTCCAAGAGAGGAACTCCGTGAGAGATCTTTTGGGAGCAATGTTAAAAAACCTGAAACTACCTCATCACAAAGAAAACCGAGTGAAATTAAATCTAGTCCAGGGCTACATGAGTCACTATTTCCAACAGATTGGTTTGAAGGACTCAAGACAGGACCAACTGTCAGAAGAGTTGGAGCTAAGCTAAACAGATGTGTCAGACCAATTGATTTTCAAAAATGGGTCAGGAAATACAGTGGATCTAGGTATCCATATGACCACTTAGTTAGCTTCAAGCAAGTGCTAAGAGCAGAACACATATTTGATTTCCACACTCAATTTGAGGGATTTGGAATGACTTTATAAGGAAAAAATTTGACATGGTTCCAAAACATTCCACCAAGGTGAACCATGGATTTAAATATATTAGCTCATGTATTTTTAACTGCATGTTCCAAAACTGGGATCAAACATAATACGGTAGCTCAAATTTGTAGCTTCAAACAGAAACAAGGTGAGTTTGTTAGGGATTGTGCAACTAGAATGAGGCAATACATTGCAAGATGCCCAGAATTAGAAATACCAGTAGAGGAAAGACTAGTGTCATTATTCTAGAAGAGTGCGTATCAGATGCTATTGACTTGGGAGACAATTGTGATATTTTCAACGAAGAAGATGTCCCTAAGGATACTCAAAGTGAGAAAACAACATCCTCAAAACCAACACAAGTGGGAATGGCTGCTGTGGCACCACTTATAACCATAGAGACATGCTCAGAAGGATAAACATAGTTATGAATAATATGCAAAAAGAACCTATAAGAGGACCAGTGCAAGGGATACCTCAACAAGGACAACTGATTAGGCCGCAAAAATGGTGTGCTATTGAGGGTAAATGGACTAAAAAAATTATGAACAATATGCAAAAAGCACCTATGAGAGGACCAGTGCAAGGGATACCTCAACAAGGACAATTGATTAGGCCGCAAAAATGGTGTGTTATTGAGGGTAAATGGACTAACCATGAGATCAATGAGTGCTATTACCGACCAAAGTATGATGGAAATGTTCAATATGTGCCCATGAGGCCACAAGGACAATCCATTTACAAATATTAGTCTAATATGGCCACAACAAAAAGACCACCGATGGGTATGGAAAGACCCCAACCAATGTTGGGTCAACAACCTCCATATCTTGGACATAATGTAGTGCATGTAAAGTACATGCATTCAGAAGGAGTCATAGATGAACAAGCACTAGTGCCTATTACACGTTATTTTGAGCCTAACCCATCTATAGTAATGGTAGAAAGGGAGTGGTATAATTCACATCCACCTTCAATGGAAGAATTGGTGACTTATGCTACACCAGATCTTATACCGATGTACTTTGTAGCTAAGCAAGGTGTTAGATCTCTAATGGTAAGACCCATGATTAAGCCAAGGACTGAAAACTGTCATAATTACGGTGCAGATGATCATTGGAAAAATGAATGCCCAGAACCTTGCAAGAACATGAAGCCAATTGAAGCTTTTTGTACACAATGTTGCAAGAAGGGTGGACACTTCGTTCAAGACTGTCCAAAAAATTCTTTAAACAAAGGAAAAGCAGTGGTGAATGTAGTCCAAGTGATACCTAGTAGCTCTTCAAATAGCGAACCTATTGTCCTAATCACTAGAGCCCATGTTAAGAAAAAGAAAAATAACTCCTCTAATGAACCAGAGAATACTAAAAATTCCTCTCAAAATACCAAGAAAAGAAGAAGTCAAAGAAAGGAAGAAATTGAGGAAAAAGCCAAGAAACTATTTCAAGAAAAAATGAAAGAAACTAGGAGTGAAATAAAGGAAACCACAATAAAATCTGGTGGATCAATTTTGGTAGACAAAATTTTTGAGCCAATCAATGCAGCCTTGGAAGCTTTCCAAGCGGGACTTAAAGGAAGCCAAAACATGGAAAACAAATGGAAAAATTTCCTTTTTCAGATATTGGAGCAGCTTATCAAAATTTGGTAAGAATTCCTCAAGAGATGCTGGAAAAACAAAAATCCAAGCTTGAGAGTTTAACAAAACCTGAGGAGCTTGTGGTAGAAACCAATAAAGAGAATTCAGAAGTGGTGGTAGAACCCCACCTTGAAACTAAAGAGCCCAAACTCGTAGTGCCTGACAATGAAGATTCTTTAGATGGAATTCTGTTCGTGGAGGAAGACTAGCAAGGATATTTATGGGAAAAAAAATAGAGAGATTAATGATGGGAGCATAACTTTGAAGTCAACTCCTATAGGGGAAGTTTGGTTAGACAATTTACCTCCTGATATGGACATGATATACAATCCTTCTATGGGGACTGCGGTTCTGAAGCATCAGGAATGTTTAAACCAATGACTCTAAAAACACTACCCTCTTACTTAGAAGACAATGAAGATGAGTCCATAGTGTGTAAAACCACTCAGGTAAAAAGAGCGGAACAGACCCTCGAGGTGGAGAAGATCCATTCAATCATGTCAACATCCATTCAATGTACTCTTACCTTGGGAGAATTATTAAAAATCAAACCATATTTATGCAATGATTTACAAACAACTCTAGAGAAGGTGGGGATAACAGGGCTAATCACAAAAAAATTGGGTAAATTAAAACATGAACTGGATAACAAGGAGACTAGATCAACTGCTATGAGCAAACCACACACCAAAGAGAAGATCATCTATCAAGGATTATTACGAGAGAACCGCCAAAAGGGGTAGATAATGATCTACGAGATGCATATCTGTTCTCCATGGAGATGATACCCCGTTGGTCAGAAAATATGGTTTCATTGACGACCATAGCTCAAGTAATTCTCAAATACCACTTCCTATTACACCAGGACTAATTGGGCAATTGTCTATGTACTAATTACTAGCTGGAATGCTATACAAAAGAAATGGAGATGGAATATTGCTTTTGTATATTAATCCTAAGGAAAAACCCAATACCTAAGTCAAGCACACATCACCATAGTAGGACTTCACTTTGCGGAAGACCAAACTATGCAACAGATCTTGAGACCTGGCGTATTTTGTCCAACCATGAGAAGTGATGTTCACTCATTTGTGAAATATTTGCTTCAATGCCAAAACCAAACACCCATACCTCATGTGACATTATTTCAAATGTCACGTGTTCCTAATTGGAGTAACTATCTAGTTACTTACTTACAAGCAGAACATTTCCGGAGGATATGAGTAGACGTCACCAAAGAAATATTGAGACTAAAGCTAGAGACTATTCTCTTATTGGAACCAATTGTATCAGAGAGGAAAGGATCAATATTTGCATCTTTGTGAAAATGAAGTTGAATATATACCCACTCTAGAACAAGCACATGCTGGATTTTAGCTGGAGGTCACTTTTCTAGTGAAACCACCACTAGAGAAATTTTAATGGTAGGCATATGGTGGCTAGGACTTTTTGCTGATACCAAAGAATATGTTTGAAGGTGTGATGCATGCCAATGAGTAGAAATGCCAACCAAGGTAGATAGAATGCCTTTAAGACCAATGATGGGGGCTACAACTTTTGCAAAATGGGGCATATATTTTGTCGGACCAATACAACCACCTGCTTATAGAACTTAATCATTGTAGCTACGGCTTATTTGACCAAGTGGACAAAGGCTTAGGAAATGAGGAATAATGATGTTAGAACCACAAGCACATTCTTGTATGAGAATGTATTCACAAGATATGGACTTCTAATAGAAATTGTCAGTGATAGGGGAACTCATTTCCTCAATGAGGTAATTAAGTATCTGCTAAACGAATTTATGGTCATCCATAACAAATTTGCTCCATGTATCATCCACAAGAAAATGCACAAGATGAGCACACAAATTAAATTCTTAGCTTGGTATTGACTAAAGTGGTTAGTTCAAGATGAACTGATTGGGAGATGAATCTACATGTCACTCTATGGGCTTATAGAGTTTCATTCAAGATAGCGTTAAATGCTACACCCTTTAATCTTGTTTATGGTCTCGATGCCATACTACCGATAGAATTTCTATTGCCAACACTAAGGGAAATTGAAGATCTTGAGTGGACCGGACATGAATTGTCAAAGAGGCTTGAAGAATTAGAAAATCTTGATGAACAAAGGGTAATAGCTGTAGCTCACATCTATGCACACAAACGGAAGCAAAAAAAAGTTTTTGATTCACATCTAGTCACAAAAATCTTCAAAAAAGGGGACCTAGTGTACTCCCTTAAGCAACACATTCCCAGGTTCAAGAAAAAGGAAAATGAACCGTTTATCATTGAAGATGTATCTCCAAGTGAAGCAGTTAAGTTGTCCACTCTAGATGGTGAACCAATGGCTAATTGGATTATTGGATGCCGCTTAAAGAAGTACCATATGCCACTAACCAATGCTTTGCTATAGAAAATGCATGCATCAAAACAGATAAATATTAAATGATAGTAGGTTATTGATGAAGCTCAAGAGGAAGCTCGATTTCAAGTACTCAAGAGGAAAGTTGCTTTCAAATATCAACAAACACCTATCCCCATCAACACTTTGGAACCAGGTAAAAGATTATGGGAATCACACAATGATGCAGTGTCAATAGATGATGAATGTTTGGATGGAATTGACCTTCGCATCAAGGTTCAACTAAACAATCATAGAGAAAATGCATTAGTAGATACCAGAGCTCGAATGAATGCAGGCAGTTATTTCACTTACAAGAAAGCTACGAATCAGTCTTTAGCATCAAAAATATCTGCTATCAAAGGATGCAACAAAAACCCAACACCCACATTGGGAGTAGTCAACTCGAATGTGATAGTAGATGGATTTTCATTCCCACATCAATATTTATACATACCAGATGTACATATGAATGAAATGATGGTTATTGGAATCTCATGGATGGGGACATACAAGGCAGTACCAGAATGAGACACCAACCAACTCAAACTATTACTTAAAGGAGGACAACTCTTAGTTCCAATTGCCCCAAGCAAAGAGAAATGGAAAAGAGGTCGCCCACAAAAGAAACGAAAGAATAATCAATTTACGTCATCCTCTAGACAAGAAAATGCTACAAGTAGCATGCAAGGAGTCAGTTAGATTTGGGTACCAAAGGACAGATCAAGGGTGTCCAAAAACTCATCTACCATAGTGAAGAAAGTCTCATATCTGACAACTCAGAGAAAAACATCTTTCAAAAGAGAAACTAGCACTAGATGGGTTTGGAAACTAAAGGAGCATTTATCTTCTTCACCGTAAACTAAAAATCCAATGAATTAGTGGAAGGTTAAATCTCTAAAAATTCAACCACAACAGTTCATCAACAGAAAACCAGAATACCAATGGAGAGTTAAATCTCACCATCCATCATCATTGATACCTATAACTCAGGAAATCAATGTGCCAAAGCATCCAGATCATACAATCAAGCAAAGAGCACACATATTACAAGATCTTCTATTTAGAAAACAACAACAAGCAACCTCGATCACGGAAACCCTTGAGTTAACTACTCAAGTCCCAACTCTTGCATCGCATACTATTTTGAATTGCATTCACCTTCAAAGCATAATAGAGCCAACCACAACTATGCATAGACACAAATGTTCAACCCATGCACACAGTCGTCCCAGAGTACTCCATCTAGGAGGGGTGGAAGGACTTCATTAGTTAAGGGCAATGTTTGAAGAGGAAGGAAAAAGTTGGATGTTAATGTGTGGTGTTTTCCAAAATTACATAATAATGCTCTTAAGAATCATCAATAGAGGAATTTCAACTGATAACATCTCCTCGATGAGTGTGATTAGTGTATATACTTTTTTAAAATACATTAAAAACTAGCCTTTTTTGCTTCTTTTCATTAATTTTTCTTGATATTGGAGCTTAAAAATAGAGATATCTGCCAAAAAGTAATAAACTAGTGTTCTTCAATGGATTTTCTTAATTGTGATTTTTCAATTTGCTTTTTTAGTGCATTTTATAATTTTCTTTGAATTTTTTATTAAACATGTCATAAATTAATAAAAATAGCAAATGAGCTCAGATGGAGGAACTGAAGGTATACTGATGATAAGAAGAACAAGATGGACAGGCACAAAAATTTTCAATCAAAATGACAAACCGAAGCGAAAAGCCTAAATTAGGCCGCCCAGGCTTGATTTTGCAAATTCTTGCAGAATGAGCTAATGGAGTCCGATTGAGGAAATTTTCGAGTCTAAGGTAGATTTCACGGCCTAGTAGGACTAACAGGAGAATCTGGGAAAAATAGTTTGGGAA
Organism: Adiantum capillus-veneris; assembly: GCF_014529385.1. Taxonomy (NCBI): domain Eukaryota; kingdom Viridiplantae; phylum Streptophyta; class Polypodiopsida; order Polypodiales; family Pteridaceae; genus Adiantum; species Adiantum capillus-veneris. The sequence goes on from NC_140931.1 coordinate 114,789,000, forward strand.
TTTTGAGTATAGATATCCAAGGTAGCCCAAAATCACCTCATTTCCACTAGTCACTCTTGGAGAAGAGAGCTCTCTACCTTCTTCGCGCACGATTTTCAGAATCCATAGTCGCCCATTTTCAGCACCGTCTCACACGAGACATGAGGGGTAATTTCTAAACTCATCAAAGAATGTTTCTATATAGTCGGGTAGCAGGTCTAGGCCCAGGAAAAAACCCTACAATCCCAACTGTGTACGGATTTCTATGTCATAGAAACGACCCTTGCTGCCTATCAGCTCAACCGAATTGGACGAGACTTGAAGTGTAGCATGCCGTTAAATACTAGAACACTTACATATCATTAGAGGAAAATTTAGTAGGGTTTGAGGGGGTCCCAAGTAAATAATCTAGGTTTTGGCCACATGCCAGAAGTAGATTCTGACTCCACGGGCAACTTATAGACAAGGTCTATACACAATGTACCTAAATGGTTTCAAGAAAATAGTCAAGGCAAGCTCTCAAATAGCAGGAAATAGCTTAAAGACTACAAAGTGTCAAATTTGACGTATGAAGTCAAACTGACTCTCAATGAGCCCAAACTGGATGCGCAACCTCATGACTATATAGTGGACAAGTCCATGGCTTCAAAAGTGACCAAACCAATCTACACACCAAGTAGTAACAAAAATCGGTGATTTCAGAGCACGAAGTGATGCTGACACGACCAAATCTTACCAAATTCATTTTAGGACTTGTTTTAGATGTGTAGGTCATAAAGTTATCTTTTCAAGCAAAAAATACAATTGTAGTAAATAATCGTGATTATTTACTTTTGTGCACAATTGGCTTGAAAATCATCGTTTTGATTCACCTATCACTTGTACACATCTATATCATGCCACATGTCAACTTTGAGCCCAAAAGATCATGAAAACCCCATATTTTGTTCAAAAACGTACTAAAGGCTCTTTTGTCCAAATTTTAAGTTAATTGTCACATTTTTTGATCCAAATCATCCCGTATCCCACACAAAGGCTCTATATCATGTCTATAACCAACTTGCAACAAAAAATGTCTAATTTAATAAAAAAAGTTAATAATCATGATTATTTACTTTTTTTTTACCAAAATGAGTTCAAATTTCAATTTTGACCTTATGGGACCAAAGTACATGATGTGGCAAGCCCACCAATCAAGCTTGATCACATTTTGATCAAAATTCAAAATCCTTTCATATATAACGTTTCAAAGTCTGGCACCATTTCCACCCAGTGCACTCAAATGAGTCTACACTTCACGTAGAGTATCTAAGTCATATGTTTTTCAAGCCTATGATGTAAAAAATGCAAAAATATTGAAAAATTTCCCTGCGTAAAAAATTGCAATTATTTACTTTGGTTGCAAATTTTTCTTGGATTGCAATTTAGACACATGGCATTTCAGAGAGAAATTTGTGGAATTTTTTAACTACGAATTGTATTCTCCTTATAGGTGCAATGCAAGCGGTTGAGAAAGCAAAGAAGAGGATGACCAAAGAAAATCTGCAAGAATTGCCACCATACCAGTTGGAGACGAGTCCAGTGAAAACGGCCAAGGTAACCTACCTATCAAAGGAACAACTTGAAGAACACAACACCACAATCTTCATCGGCAGTTTCAAGAGTGAAGATGGAAACCAGGTAGAGTTGCAGGTGCTACCCAAAAAAATTATGATGTAGCCATGAAGCCAGCCACCACAAAAGAAGCCAACAGAAGGTTAATACTTCGAGAATACTACGATCAAGAGCCATGTGGAGTAGACTTCCAGAGAGCCTATGAATTGTTGTCCACAATCAAAGAGGATGGATCTACTCAGATCACGGATCAACAGGGACAGAAAGTTGAAGTGGCTATTAACAAAGACATAGTGGCTGAGGCATTAAAGCTTCCAGCTGAAGGTCTGACAATGAGGGCTAGAGATAGGAAAACAATTGGTACATTCACCAAGGATACAACTGCCGCCACCTTCTCCGACCTCATTCTGAAGCAAGTGGAGGATCTCGCCCATTGTATCACCAACACTTCCATTTTCTCTCAACGAGACCGCCAAGATACACTACTCTTTCACGCAAGTGTTGAGTCAATAACAAGGCAAACAATGGATCATGCTTAGTACATGCTTACAACACTCAAGAGCACAAATAAAGAAGGAAAAGTAATATATCTGGGCGCTCCAAAAGTTCTAACGTGGATTGCATACCATGCCATTGGGATGGAAGATAACTTGTCGCCAGCCCTAGATCAAAATACATGGATAGTCTCAACTCAACCCTCTCCACGAATCACTAGATCAAAGAAGAAAAGAATATATAAATCAGATGAAGAATGAGCAGAAAGCTCGCCTGAAGCCCAGAGTAGTGAAAGCTCTGACAATGAAGAAAAGAGGGCAAGGAGAGAAGAAATGAAGAAGAAGCAATGGTAGCCCATTAGGAAGAACCTCAGTAGAAAAAATCAAGGTTCAATAGAGAAAATAATTGTATGAAAGAAGTCCCCAAGCTGTAGTAGAGAACCCAGAGTCATGGAGCCCTAGGGAAATCAAGGGTCATAGGACCAAGAATCGTGAGAAGAAGATTGAAGAAGATCCGAAGGATTTTCTCGAGCGAATGTATGCAGAAGCGAAAGCCTTGAAGATAGATGAAGCTTTAGAAGTACAAAGGAAAGCAAGAGAAGGGCCGGCTGTGCAACAAAGGCAATCAGAAGCTACACAACAAAGTGAACCACAACATGAACAAGGAGAGATGTCTCCAAGACCACCTTCACCCACTACTGAAGAAGAAGATCAACCAATGCCGAGTCCAATCCCTTCACCAATTTCCAAATCCAATGAAAGTGAGGAAACAAAAGGAAAAGAAAAACAAGAGGAGGAAGCCAATTATGAACAGCCCAAGGAAACAGACAAAGATGAAGCTGGACCTTCTACAACAAAACAAGCAGAATTAGTTGAACCATCGACAAAGCCTCAAGAAGATTCAACTGAACCATCTACAAAGCCTCATGCAGAATCCATTGCACCAATCTATTGGACCTTCTAAGAAGCCTCATGTAGAATCTGAAGAATGGGAAACAACGGATGAAGTTATCATCTAGGTTAATGAGTATGCAAAGTAGATGCAGCTAATGATAGAAAAGATGCAAACAACAGCTCTTAGCTGTAGTAGCTAAAGCTCGAGAGTTGGAGCAAGTTATTGATACTCTCCAAGGCGAGCTTGAAGACAGAATGAAAATCATTGAGAATCCTCAAGGAAATATCAAAGAGCTAAAAAATGAAGAAGAACAACACCAAATTGTCAAAGAAAGGAAACAAAAGGAGATGGAAGATTTAGGTGAGCTTCTCAAAAAGGTGTCAGATGCATGCAAAAGCAAGGACCAACAGCTGACTAAAGTAACCAACAAACTTTTGAGCACTAATCAGTCAATACAAAACCTCCAAGTACAATTAAATGTAGCCAATGCCTCTTTGCAATATCGAGAGTGGAGAATCAATGACCAAGCATCCTTCCTACAAGGGGACAGATGAAATCTACAAGACTTTGGAAAAGAGAAACGAAGACCTGGAACTTGAGTTGAAGCTGGAACAAAAACAAAGAAGGGAACTCGCCTTAATGCAGGTACAAAGAGGAGAGCAGTTGCTCAAGGAGATAGAGTAATTAAAGAGAGCCAACCAATTGCTGAGAGAAGGGCATGTGGAAGCTCAAGAGGAGGCAAGTACCTCTGGACAACCAAATATAGACATACCATCAATCTCCTTTGCAAATATGGAAACACAACCAATAGAAGGGAAGACAGGAGATTTTGAATTCCAAGTACCAATCACTGAAGAGGAACAAGTGCCAATGGTCCATCTTTCTAAAGCTAAAGAAACTGCACTTAAAGAACAGATTGTCCATGAAGTGGATGCTGAATGGAAAGCGGCAATGGATTGGGAGTTGAGAGTTCTTCATTCTGCCAATGTAACACAACTCACTCCTAACCAATTTAGTTCTCAATGGCATAAATAGTTGTTTCCCTACCTATGATAAAGGTGGAGCTACTGCAAGTAAAAGAGAAATTCTACAAGGATATGCAAGAAGAAGGGTCAGATGCTCTCCACCCGAAATGGAAGAAGAACTAGCTCAACAAAATCTCAAGGTACCTCATTCTATTTACAAGAGTACCTGTAGCAATCCAGAAAGACCCGACATTCTGTCTTGTACCAAGGGTAAGGACCTTGCAGGCAGACGTAGCATTATAGAAGAAAAGACTGATCTAGCTCAATTATCCAAAACTATCATCTCTAGAGCAAGGACAAGCAATTGAGGAATACATGGTGAAAACCCTAACAAGCGCCATGAACTTCTTCAAGAGCCTCCTTGATCTCTTATGTGCAATGCTATATAAAATCTGCAGAATGTTTCTCATATGCATTCAAGTTTTTCATGAGCCTGAGTAAGCAGGAGCCCCATGGATGTCATTCTTAGAAGATAAAAAAGGCTTGTGCTATGATTTGAGTGGACAACCTTCAGAAGAAGTCCTCTACAACTTCTACGCCAAATGTATGTTCTTGACATCCCAACAATATATTGGCATTTGAAGAATATTTTTACATAGGATTCTTTACATGGCATAGAAAGATATTCGGGCCAGTGATCCACAATTTGACAGCAAGGTTTGTCGACTATTCTGCCATCGAACTTAAACACAAAGTCACTATTCATTTTTTGCAAGTCCCTAAGAAAGAACAATGCATCAAATATCAAAAAGCTCTATAAGCACTTAAAGACGGCCTCGCTAGCCATCAACTTGAAGACTATTTCAGCCCATGAAATTGTGTCAAGGGACGACACAGTCAAGGAGAGGGGGGAATGTTAGCAGCAAGCTAACCCATATAGCATTTTTTGGGAGCTTTATTGTAGAAACACTTATTCTTTTGATAGATCCAGAATATTGTAACTCTTATTTTCCAAGTGGAAATTGTAATCGATGAGCCGGAGCTATAAGCTTCCAGATTGTATCAATTTATCCTTTGTTAGAGCTCCCAGATGGTTAGTTTTTTACCAAAGAAACCTTGGCTAAGGTATACAAGCCAATTTTTGTAAGTTTTGGATACGTAACACATGGCGTGAGCAAACGGCACTCACTTCTCTCCTTCTCATGCTTTCTACTCCCTTGTCTATTGTCGTGCATTGTAGTGCCATCTGTTGCGTTGCAACCGCAGGTAAAGAGCTCTACATACTGATGTAAACATATCATGGTAAATTGTAGCTTTTGGTGTCACCAACCCGCGGCCTAATTCCATCATAAGTAGGAATTTAATCTAAGAGATCACAAAGTAAGCATAGGCGGGGTATTGGGGCATCATTTCTAAGCATTGAGAAGCATTTGGGGTAAAAAACGACTAGGTAAAAATCTCACTGGCTGTTAATAATTGCGTTTTTTGCATTTCATCAAAAGTGAGGTTTGAGACCATAAGCCTCGGGAGGTGCACTGTGAAAGGAGGGGTTTTAGATTGCAAACCTTTTAGGAAATTTAACAGAGATAAATTAAAATAAGGGTGTTTTATATTCAATTCTAGAAACAAATCTTAAAATAAGGGGTCATTCTATTCATTCAGATATGTTAAAAGAGGGATTTTCTAAATACCCCATGAACGCACGTTATATAGGAGGGTACTGAATGGTGAACACCACAAGCCATAAGCATGTGTGCTTAGGTCTTATATACTTTTCCTTGAAGTTTCATAACATTCGGATGTCGTTTTGATGATGTAACAGTCATGTTTTGTTTGCTGATTAGTGACTAACTTTTGATGACTTTGGTCATTGAGTGTAGCTTGTGTTAGATGCGAGTTGTCTATTGTTGTCCAAGAGATTGAAATCCTGTTGTAGCCTCTATGCACTAGTCGAGTCATCTTTGTCCCATGGATTGACAATTATGTTTGTGGTTCTTGCTATGCCTGCAATAAGATAAGAGTGAGGTTAGGAAACCCACCCACATCACATCTTACAAAAAAATCATCATGTAGAAATGGCTGTTACTTATGTCACTATCGATCCATGTCTCAACAGTACGGTATAACCCAATCTTCATACCAAAGTCTTATTTTTTCAGAGTTATGAAGTGATGAAGATTATGGTCAAAAACATCATTTTCAATGAGTAGCTAGTCTAGTTATAGAAGCCGAGGTGCAATGTGTAAGGTCCCTCCCTAAATCCTAGAGCCATTAAGAACTTTTTCAGCCTAGAAAATAATTTAGAAAAAGCAAGACCGACAAAGAAGTCATGCGGACAACGAGACTTTACTCCAGAATGAAAAGACAAGGATATTTCGGATAAGAAATTACGTCATCCCTATATTTTTCCAAAAATATTAAGATTATTTTTATACTTCTTCGTCAAAAGCTGCATGGGAACTGATCTAGATCATGAACTCGGAGAAAAAGGGACTAACTTTGTAATTTCACACACATATTGCTAAGCTACTTGCATACTTGCCATGCTCAAGATTATGCTTAAGTAAATCAAGGTTTACAATACACCTTGATCTTGCTCTCTCCCTCTCTTGAAGGCCAAACCCTTGAGGGTTTTGTGAAGAAGCTCTTCTCTCTTTCCTCTTCATCCTCAATCCCTTTCCTTGTTCCTTGAGCCTCACATCTCTTCAAGAAGGACTTCAACCAAACTTCCCTCTTGTTTAGAGGAGGTAATCTTCATTTCTAGTAGGATTAATTAATCCATGTGTTTTTAATACTAGGAAGGTTTATGTGCATCCTTTTAGGTATAAGCTTTAATGGTAACCTTGGAATTAGGGTTAAGTATTAATGGTAGATATGCATCATAAAGTTAAGCTTCAAAGGTAGATTTTCACTCGTAAGGTAAGCTTTAATGGTAACTTTGCACTTAAATGTAAGCTTTAGTGACTACCTTGCATTTTTAGGTTTGAGCTTTAATGGAAACCTCGCAATTAGGGTCAAGTGATAAGAGTATCTATGCATTATTAAGTTAAGCTTAAAAGGTAGATTTTCACTCATAAGCTAAGCTTTAATGGTAAATTTTCACTTAGATGTAAGCTTTAGTGACTACCTTGCATTTTTAGGTTTAAGCTTTAATGGAAACCTCGCAATTAGGGTCAAGTGATAAGAGTATCTATGCATCATAAAGTTAAGCTTCAAAGGTAGATTTTCTCTCGTAAGCTAAGATTAAATGCTAACTTTGTACTTAGATGTAAGCTTTAGTGACTACCTTGCATTTTTAGGTTTAAGCTTTAATGGAAACCTCGCAATTAGGGCTAAGTGCTAAGAGTATCTATGCATCATTAAACTAAGCTTCCAAGGTAGATTTGCACTCTTAAGCTAAGTTTTAATGGTAACTTAGCACTTAGGTGTAAGGTTTAGTGACTACCTTGTATTTTAGGTTTAAGCTTTAATGAAAACCTCGCAATTAGGGTTTCAAAGGTAGATTTGCACTCTTAAGCTAAGCATTAGTGGTAACTTTGCACTTAGGTGTAAGCTTTAGTGACTACCTTGTATTTTAGGCTTAAGCTTAAATGGTATTGAAGAGTATTTCTAAAGTTGTCAATTTCAAGTTTGTTTGCAAATACGGGATGGAGGCAAATTAGATCCTATAAGTAGAAGTTTACTTTCAAAATTTGGAAATAAGATTGGACCATACTATACCTCTTTGGTTCCAATCCCAACTTTCTCTCATCATTGGAACCCGTAAATTATTCAATACTTGTACGCATCTCCATAGGGTTAAACGTGTAACTCAATTCGATCCACATGTTCTCCATTTCTTAGTAGAAATGGCACTTTCCTTAGGAGATAAAATTTCGATAAGGTGTCTCAACATGACTAATGTGTTCTCTGGTTCGACTATCCCCATTCTTTCAAGACTATCCTATTAACTTCTTCTTCTTGAATATTCCAAGCCATCAATAATTTCAAAACGAGTCTTGCTATATATACTTATAGCTTTATCTGTGGCTAATCAAAAGAAATTCTTCATTACTACTCAAAATTATCTTCCAATAAATGTCCAAAAATTAATTCTTCATGTGGTAGCTACCTCACCAATCTTGCTTCTTATTACTAAGCTTAAGGAAGAATGATAAGTAAATCTAAATAAAAGTTTCACTCATGCCACTTTCATATGTCTTCGCACAAGTGCATGCATCTTCATTCATTTATGTCACTTCCATGCGTATTCGCACAAGTGCATTACATATTCTTTCACAAATTTCTATACCGTTCATTTCCAAGTTTACTCACACTTCTTACTTGCTGAAAATCCGAGGGACAAGTATAGGTTTTTGGAAATAAGAGCTACCTAAAATGTTACAGCATAGAGAGCCTTCGCTCTACTGTAGCAGTTTCCATCCTCTCATACATAAGCCACTGAATTTCTTCTAGCAGATCCCAAGCCATCTTGACATTTTTTGAATAATTTATTGGAACATCAAGACTTTATTTTGTAATATAATTGAAATTTGTATGCAAGGCTAGAATAAGTTATTTTTCTCTCATGCATTAATCTTAAATCCAAACTTCTAAATTCCAAGGTCCAAGATTCAATATTAGGCTCTGATACCACTTGTGAGGGCCATACCCAGACTCAGCCCTACTCACCTCCCTCATTCCTCCAAACCGTTCCAGGGAGTGACGCAGATCTATCTGCAAGTATCCCTCCCACTTGGGACCGACACTCAGAGAGGACTCCGGTCTATCTCGAATGCCAACCCAAGGGGGTACATCCCTTCATTCAACGATTCTATCCACTTCTCATAATCAATCTGTCCTTGACAGCTTTCCGCACCCAAAATCGTGGTCCTTAGCCTTGATTCTCTTGATCTTTAGCTTGAGGATTTGCTCTTGTTTTCTTGTTCTCCCTTGGTTCATGGCGATAACCCAAGTTTTTCCTGACAAGGAGGCATGGCAGTTATCACTTTTTCCTAAGAAGAGGGATCTTGCAATCTTGCCTGGTCTCGCTCGTCCTCGATTACCCATTTTTATCCTACGTAGTCCTAGCGTTTAACAAAAAAATTTAAATCAACATCCGGCCATCTGACCCTCCGGATCTACCCACCCACCGAACCATTTCATGAAAATCCCTTCCCGAGGTAGTACTTAACTAATACAAAATCAGGAAGACAACAGTCTATCAGACATCATCAAACAACAAGCAGCATGCAATATGTTCCATACTCCTCGTTCAGAGAAATTCATCTGGTTGTTCCCACTAGATCTTTATTTAGAAACTTTTAATTCATTTCCTTTCCTTTATCTGCTATAATTAGCTTGTACCTAGTTTCCTAACTAATCAGGCACCACATTTATTTTCAACCAATTCATCTTGCCTCCCCATTCAGGCCAAGATAATCGATTACAAGCCATCAAAATGGAAATAACTTCACAATATTTCCCAGAATTAAGTGTTTGGGAAAGGCTCATCAAGTAATTTAATCATTCCTTCCTAAGTATTTTATTTCGAGAGGTATACCACCATCTGCTGACAGATACACAGGATAGCCCCTATATTCCTAGCCTTTCTAGTTACCTTTTAAGCAACCAAGTCAAACAAATTTCCTTAATTAAATTCAAATCATCCTCCCTCAGTATGACCTTCTCATCCAACTATTGGCATCACGCCATACCCGGATTATGGCCGATTTCCAATAAGATACCGCGGGTACTTCACCGGTCGGGCAAAAATAAAACAAACCCATTCATCCCTTATCCCTCGGGCATGAATGACCTAGGTATCAAAACATGTCGTCTATGCTGCCCTAGCCAAAAAGGCCCAATCTCCATTAAGTTCCCCAAGAGAATTCTCTCAATGGGCTGGCCTTTCAATCAAATTGACCCCAAGAAGATCCATCTTGGTTTCCGGTCATTTCCAGACAATCTTCAAAACTCCTAGTTAAATCTATGTTTTGCAATGGGCTATCACTATCACCTCTCAAGATTTCTTTTTAAGTCCTAGTTGGTAATTTCTAGGTTCATTCATTTATCAACTTTAATTCCTAATTTCATTAATTATCTACCAGCCAAGTTTATTTAGAAAATACAAGAAAGTTTTTGCCATAGGCATTTGATGGTTAATGTCTCTTCGAAAATGCCAACTTTTTAAGTTCAATCCCCGTTTTGTCGATTCCCAGGTCTTTGCAATCCTTTGCCATCCATGGGACATCTCCATGGAAGCTTGCAGAGTTTTTAGTTCAAAACAACACGGAGGTCAATTCCGCGAGGTTATCCCCTATCACCCTATGGCCTAAAGGCCATAGGGTGGTTTTTCTTGGTCACCTAAAGACTCTCTAAGTGTCTCAAAAACATTTTTCTTTGGCCTTATTATCTTGCTGAAGATATTAGGGTCATGGTGTGCGGATTCTAGACCAAACTTATGGAAGACTATATGGGAGAAGGTATGCCAACTTATTGCCTTGGAATCATAGGGGTCATATATAATAGGTACATATATTGCTTAGCTTGTGATCAAGGTTTAATATTCTATTGAGAATGAAATAATCTAGAAAAAAACACAAAAGTTTTTAGCCCTCAAAATTGCAAAATGAGAATGTGAATAGTTGATTTGTAATCTTTTTAGGTTGAGTGTAAGTTCCTCTATTGTGAAATGATGGTGTAAGCATGTGAAATAATTATCTTTGTATTGCAAATAACTAGATTACACATATATTCATCACTTGTTGTAAATGCAAATTACTTGCTTAGACAATGAACATCAAGTATCAAAGTGTAAATGGTTTACAAAGCATTTTTCCTTTGGATTATGTGAAGATCTATTCCTTCAATTGCAACAAGATTTTATTCAAAGATAGAAAGTGGGAGTATTTTGGTCCGAACTATGATTTTGTTTTTCTTCTAGATGATGGAGAGAATTGAAATAGATATCTTCAATTTGTTTCAATAGAGGGAAGCTAAGACTAGTAAACTTTTTTAGCTTGTCATGTAGAAATGGGAACATTGTATCAAGGTTTAGTGCAAAGAAATGATTGTATAATGTATGACAATTGTTTAAGTTTGTAAGCTAGATTGTGTAATTAGTGGTTAAATCAAAGACAACCAAATGCATTAAAGTGAAAAGTTTAGACCTATTAATTAACATTGTGGATGTGTTTTCACTTTTGAAAATATTCCTTTGAATTCTGTGACCTTGATTAGTTTCTTGATCATGTTTTTCGGGCATATTAACACTAGGTTGGTAATGGGACACTTTTATGTCCTGGGACACTTTTATGTCCTGGGACACTTTTATGTCCTGTTGAGTGACCATTTTCCTTGAATTATGTCAAGAGTTTCAAAATGGATTTTGAGGTGCTATCTATCTAGAAAGTTGTCTCATGAGCTGAAAAAAATTTGACATTTTTTTGGATTATCAATTCCATCTTTAACCTTGTCCTTGCACAACATTTCACAACCTAAACTGTGTGAAAAAAGGGGTCCTGTTTTTTGCTTTTTTCAACATTTTGCAACTATACCACTCTAGCATTCATGTTTGTGAGGTCTATATTGCTAGAGAACTATCTTTAGTAGTCCTAAACATGTCCTGATGCTTCTAGGGAGAAATAAATGTTTAAGTTGTAAGTTATGACCAAATTACCAAAATTGTCAAATCCTGTTTTTTAGCCAATTTTAGCTCTTCTATGATTTTTTTGGTGGCTTTCATGATATCCAAATGTAGTTTTGATTTTCTGTGTCCCATATTGTAACATAAAGCTAATATTCCTTGAGTTTTGGGGCACCTAGTACCCTATTTTGCATAGTACACAACGATGGTTGATTTTTTCTATCATAGAAGAAAACGAAACATTCTAGTATATCAAGTATAGCTTTTTCAATATTGCTAGTTTCTTGTGATAACTATATGCATTTTGTAGGTAGTAACCATATCTAGTCATAAGGATCAAATTTGGCTAGATATTCAATAGTTTCTATGGGATTCTACAACTCATAATGTTGAACCCATTTTTTTTCATGTTTACTGTATTTAGCACTTTATCTCTGTCCCCAAGATTCCCCTTGGTAAGAGATGTACTATTCTTTTGACATGCTCCATGGCTCCTTATGAACCTAAAGGACAATAGGGAACTAAGAAAACATGCATATATTATTTGTATTCAGCGTGGCTATAGAAACTTTGATGATAGGTTTGCAGAATGGTAAAAATTCAACTTTTTTGTACCTATTTCTTTTTGCAAAACAAAAAATAGTGAGTGAGAAGCAATCATATGTTCTGATCACCAACCCATTGAAGTTAACTAGGGAATTTATCTCAAGTCCTACAAAAATCCCTAATCTTATTTTTATACAAAAAAACGTAAGAAATGACTTTTTTGATGAAAATGTACTGGTCCATCAACTTTGGAGGCTTGGTGTGACCAAAAGATGAGAAATTTTACAAGTCTCTTATTTTTTCCATGTGTAGTAGGCCTTGAACTATAACCTCATGAAAGGATTTTACAAATGAGTGGATCTACTATGGTTTTGGAGGTTTTTTTCAAAACCCTGGAAGGACACTTTTATGTCCTGTTAGGTTACCAACCTAGTGTTAAAGATATGCCACCCTTTCATTTAGTTTAAAACTTCCAACGTCTTATATTTTTGAAGATTTTTTCAGACAACCAAATTTACATACAAGGTTATTAGGAACATTGAGAAAAGTAAATTGTTATTCAATTTAATAATATAATAAAGAATTATTTGTGATCATGAGACTTCAAAATCAAGAAAACCATGCTCTTGAAGACTTGAAAATCTATCAATCATTTAAAATGAGCACCTACAAAGCTTTTGTTGATTCCCGTTTCAATTATCCCATTTTCACTTTGAAAGATATTTCTAGTATTATTTGTACTTTTCTATTTTCATAAGGGCATATGTTATTTTCAAATTCCAAATTGATTTTATAGTCTACACTTGCAAAGGACCCTATGGTCTTGAGGCCATAAGGGTGGCATAGTTTAAGAGTCATATAATTTTAGCTTATTTGGATGTATTTTGTGATGGTCCAAGTGACATTTAAGAAGCAAGATAAATAGGATCTATGTAACACTACTACATACAGACTCTTATGTTCAAAGCATACCATGCTAGTATGGTTAAACCATACAAAGGGCACCCTATTGCCATTGATCCATAGGGTCCCAATATAGAGCCCCTATAGCTATAGTTAGGTCACCAATAGACTTGGGTCCATTGAATACTCTTTGTTTTTAGTGCATTAAGATGTTAAATCATAAGGAACCTTTGCCACCCTATGGTCATAAGTCCATAGGGTTCTATAACTAACATAGAGGGAACCCTTTGGCACTATGATCTATGTTATGTTGAGTAAAAAGAATGAGGGGTTATGACAAGATCACCAAACTGTATTCTATGTCCAAAGGCTATACAACAAATCCATTTTCTCTATAAGGTACTCCATATAATCCCTATATCCATAGGGCTATAGGGTGGTATATGTATAAATCATTCTATAATATTAGGACCATAACTTTCTCTGTTTTTATAACCTAAAAGAAATCCTTTTTTTATGGTACTAATTACATGAAAAGGCATATTTTTGGCTTTCAAAGAGTCTTTAAAATATCTACAAAGAGCATCCTATGGCTCTTAGGCCATATGGTAAAATGTGGGTTTCGTCTAGAACCTATTATCAACACCCTTGTATCAAAGAATAACATGATATGTTCATAAAACCATACAAAGGGCACCCTATTTCCCTTGGGCCATAGGGTCCAAATATAGAGCCCCTATAGATATAGTTAGGCCACCAATGGCTTTGGGGACATTAGGTACTTTTTTAACTTTTTTTGTAGTAGATTGAGATGTTAAAAGGCATTCTTTCCACCCTATGTCCATAAGTCCATAGGTTTGTATAACTAAAATAGAGGGAACCCTTTTGCACTATGATCTATGCTATGTTGAGTAAAAAGATCAATAGGTTGTGGTGAGATCACCAAAATGTATCCTATGCCCAAAGGCTTTAAATTTTTTCTAGTTTCTCTATAAGGTACTCCATATAGGTCCTATAGCTCTATGGCTATAGGGTGGTACATATATATATCATTCTAAAATCTTAGGACTATAGTTTCCTTTCCTTTGATACCTATTGTAAATCCTTTTTGTATGGTCCTGATTCCATAGAAAGTCATATTTTTGGCTTGTATAGATAAAAATACCTACAAAGAGAATCATATGGCCCTTAGGACATAGGGTGAAATTTGGGTCCCTTGATGCTTAGGGTTCCAATATACCGATACATAAATAAGGCCGCAATCCCTTACGCTCAAAACAAAGCATGTTATGGTCATAAATCATATAGAGGGTACCCTATGGTTCCACTACCAAAGAATGTCAGTATAGATTCTCTAGAAGGAAACCTACTCTACCCATTACCCTTGGGGCCTTTGGGGATACTCTTCAAATATATTACATTATTATCTTAATAGGCACCTTGACTACCCTATGGACTTAGGAAAACAAGGCCCTAGAAAACATAGAAGGCACCCTTTGTGTTAGGATCTACATAATACAAGGCAAAGGAGTTGTTTTAGTAAAGTATATAGTTTATCCCAAAGACTATACATTATTTATCTTTATGTATAAATTACTTCATAAATTCCCTATGGACCTAGCTCCATACAATGGAACATGCAAAGCCCACCCTATGGCCCTAGGGCCATAGGGTGCTACAAGAAAAAAGTACCCTACAATGCTGAGGTTATAGAGTTCTCTCTATTCTGTACCTAGAAAAAGTACCCTACAGAGGTTGTGGACTAATTCGTACATGTCCTTTGGACTTAGGTACATAGGGTGACACATGCTGGGGGAGGGCTAATGATAGCCGTTTCTCAGATCTCCGTAAATGCCATAGTGAGTTAACCCACCCTACCAAAATCATCCAAACACTGTGGCTATCCCTACCATTTCACTATATATAGGTGTGTGTGAGTTAGGGGACTTTTCCCATATCTTCTTAAAAACCCTTAATTAACTAGTCACTGGGCTAGTTGAGCCAAAAAAATAAAAAATATAAGTATATTATGGTCCATTTCTGTGTAAATATTTCATTGTATATAGGGCCTAAATAAAAGGATTTTTCATAATTATTTTGGTATTTATTTAAATATTTCTACCTATGGTGTGTTATTTATGCTATGTACATTGAATTACCATTACCATATTTTTTCTTACCATTTTGCATACTCTTTATTCCATATAAAAATAATTTCATGCAAGCTTCTCTTATTTTTGGTGTAACTCCATCCCAACAAAAATCCAAAAAAACTAGTTTTATTTATGTCTATATTTTTTCACTATTGTGATTTTTCCTTCCTACATCTATTCTCTTTTACTCTCATAAATTAGAACACCAAAAATATTCATCTTTTTATGGTAGACTTATAATGATAGAGATTTATTTTGACCCCTTTATATTTTTTCCACCTATATTATTTATATTTGACATGTATATATTTTTTTAGAGCCCTCAATATTTGATTTTCTTAGTTGTACTATTCATTTATATCATGATCTCAACAATATCTTCAATTATAGACCTACCAAATAAGGTCAAGGGTATGTGGAATGCATGCATGCACCATGGGGAGCTCACTCTTGGAGGTATTCAAAAGAATCATCCAAAGAAAGACCTCACAAGGACTTTGTGCAGTGGAAAAAATAGTCGGTTTTGCTGAATTTTTAAAGATCTCATGCTCCCCGAATTTGAAAAGGTGATACAAACAAAATTTGTAGCTCGTGAGCTGAAATTTCACGTCAACTTTTTTCATATTTTTTTGAGCTATGAGTTGTGAGCTATGATTTTATTGGTGGACCCCAATTTGCCCATGCTATGCAGCCACACTCCCTCTTCCACTTTATCATTCTCCTCTTTCACACACACTCCTCCCTCTGCTTCCCACTCCCAAACCTGCAACTCCCATGTCCTAATTCACCCTCTTCACCATTGCCACATCTCTCACACCTCCATTTCTACACCCTAGGTGTCCCCCTTTCTCTCTACATATATGTCCATATTACCATACTCTCTTTAACTTTGTAAAGAACTTCAAAAAATCAGCCAAAATCCAAGGTTAATCTCTGCAAATGAAGGCTTTATCATGAATTTTTCAAGGTTTGAAGATAACATAGCTTCATCGACACGCGTTACTTCGCCATGCTGACCGCTTCTTCTACCGGTGTTGTAAAGAGGTGAATGCCAACTTCTCCAAGCTTCAACCTTGCTTTACAAGCTTATCCCTTCTCTAAGTTTTCTCATCATATATCTCACCATTTGGTGAATGATTTTGTAAATATTTTTTAGTGATAATTACTAACTACTAACCACTAACCTTATTGTAAAATGCACCCTCTACTAGAGTAGGCACTCCCAAATTATTCACTCAATCCCCTCTCCTTTCATCCTCAATAATTCTCTTCCCTTGAGCCCACATCCATGTGACTCAAAGAACAAGAGAGACCCACCCTTATTAAAAAAAATAAAAATATGCATAATCTTTTATTCCTTCAAATAAACTTGATTAGGCTTAATCCTAATCGGGGCTTCTAAAACCTATAAATAGAGCCCTTCTCTCCCTTGTAAATTATCACATGATCACACTACACCACACCATTCTCAACACATAACACACCACTCTTCAAGCCTAGTTGTGTAGAGTGTGTGCATTGTGAGTGCTCTATTCCATCACTACACATAGGTGCATGGAGAAGCTTGAAGTTAGTTATGCCATCTAGAGGAGTGGAGTGATACTATACTCTGCAATCACACTTGTACCCTACTCTTGTCCATAAATAAGATTCATAGTTTTGGGTGCAATTGTATGCTGCAACTACGACTCATCTCTCCAAATTGACTTGATAAGTTGGCTCATCAGGTGGTTGAAGGTATATTGTCCTTGAAGTTTATTGTGCCATTTCATGCTTGGTGGTTTGAGGGCTTGTTGAATTGTTTGCCTATAAGGTAAATTGTAAGAGGGTGGTCGGTGAGAGGGCTCCCGTGACCCTAAGACAATTTGTGTATTGGCAACAAGGTCAAGTTTTGTGTTGTCTCTCTATTTTTCATCAAGCTTTGTGTGCATGTAGTCGTTAAGGCTAAGACTGAGTTGCTCAAGTTGATTTGTGCTCTTTACCTCTCTCTGGCGTGGTGAATGTTTGTGTTTGGTGTGTGTGGCTATCTTGCATTCCCCTCTCTTTGTGCGTTTGAGTACAAGGAGATATCACGTGCGTCCTAGTTCGCATCTACAACTAGGTGGTGCCCCTTTTCTTGTTTGGTTTCTGGCTGTGGGTTGTTGTTGTCTCTGATTTTGCTTGCCCCAGCCCCAATTGAGCAGCACGGGAGCCTCGAAGGGTGTTTAGAGGCCGCTCTTCTTGTTGCCCGGCGCGAACCGCCTCAAATTGGTGCCCCCACTGAGGACGGCTTGTGTATTTTTGGGAAGGCTCAACATTTAGCATAATCAAGTAGCTTGCATGAATCCCGAGAGTTTGTATGATCCCTTCATTCCCATTGCAAGGAAAAAGGTACACATAATTGTTAGTACTAAGTTGCAATTTCAACGTGTAATTCGTAGAATTTTAGGTCCTCTTAGGGTGGCAGAGATAAACGCATCAATAAATCCTTTTATTTTGCCTCTCATTAGGTACGACCTTAGTTTGGACGTCTATATTTTTGTTTTGTTTTAAGAATTAGGTCATGCATAGACCATGGATAATGGCCCAAGAATAGAGGTTTTCCCCTTTCATTTCACTCCACACATTAGAATAAACATTGCAATTAGTAGAAAAATCCATTTTCAACAACGTATGGTGTTCATGTTTGGTGCCCAAAGAGTAAGAGAAATTCTCGCATCACCAAACCCTGTCATCCTGCCTCTTATTGATTATCATGCCTCTTATTGATTATGATAGGTCATTTGATGTGAATATTTTTGTTTTGTTGTAGAACAGATTGCAATTTAGAAAACATTATTGTGTAATTTTTTTAAGAAAGAAAAACAAAAACGTGTTGTTAGTTTGAAACCGATTCAATGGAGGCCCAACACCAAATGTCCGGATATCCTCTTTTCTTTGGAGAACTTGGAGAGGATGCAGAATTATTTTTAGCAAATTTCAATATGTCTTGTCGTATCAAGAGGATAGTAACTGATCAAGAACATGTAGAGATGTTTGAGGTGGTCCTTAGGGAAGATGCTAGCACTTAGTTTGACTCTTTGCCTGAGGAAGTTAAAGGGAATTACACGGAAGTTGTGAATCATTTCAAGGGATACTTCTTTGATCCCCAAAACACTCAAAAACTATCTCAAGAAATTGTTTCTCATAAGAAAAAAGACTTAGATGACTACTACTTGTACAAGCAAGAGTTTCTACGTCTTTGGGTTGTATGGGTGAGAAATATTGCTAACCCTGGTGATGGTGCAGAGTTCCTAAAGAAGGAGAGGTTCATAGCCAGACTCTTTCCTGACCTTAAGATAAAAGTTGAGGCCGGTGCACCTGCTACCTTTGAAGCAGCTGAAACTAGGGCTGCTGAGAAATATACGAAACTCAAGTGCTTAAGGGGGGAGGTTCCAATAGAAGGTCTTAGACCCAAAGGTAAGTCACAAGAATCAACATCTAGGGAGCTTCCTGAGGTAACGACGGAAGTGATTGAAAAGTTAAATGAATCTTTAAGAAGCTTGTCAATTCACCTTGCACAAGTTGTAGGTCCAAAGGGACAAGCAAAGAATTCTGAAGAGCGAGATTCACAACCTAGGAGAGTCTTGCAATGTTGGAATTGCGGAGAGTCTGTACATGGGATGTATAATTGTCCTTGGCCCCGTGGGGAGCCAGGGAGACCTAACTTGAATTACCCAGTGATGAATGCAGGTGAAGGAACTAGTCAGCAACCACGGGTTCTACAAAGGCCAAATGGAGCAAGACCACCTCCACAAGGAGTGGAAGGAGTTCCACCTTTGCCAGACCCAAATGTGCATGTGGTAGAGGTGACAAATTCAAAAGAGGTTGACATGGAAGCAAATGGCATTAAGCGTGGCCGTGGAAAAGGGAAGGAGAAAGAAGGTGTCACATCACAAAGTGATCATGGACGAGAAAAGAAGGCAAAGGAGACCAAGGAAACTAAGAGGACTCGACGTCGTATCAATCTCCAGGACTTCCCTCTTGGACATGGTATGGCTCCATACAACCTATTGGAAGACATGAGAGGTAAGGGTCCTGATATCTCATGGCCTCAGTTTCTTGCATTATGCCCACAAGTTAGGAGGGATTTAACAAAGGCAGTTAGCACTAGGAGAAAGGTAAAAGAGAGTGTGCCTGTTGTAAAAATTGCACATGCTGAAATGAATGAGGATATTACACCTGTGCTAGATTGTTACATCAAAAGAAGATTGGTTAGGAAAGGTCTAGTGGATGGGGGTGCATAAATTTGCATCATGACAGAGGGACTCATGAAAAAACTAGGCATGCACATCCATGAGAAACCTAAAATTAAAGTCAAGATGGCAAACAATAGCAAGGCTAGGTGCGTAGGCATTTGTAAAAATGTTTTTGTGGAGGCCTTTGGCATTAAGAAGGCAGTGGATTTCTATGTGATGTCTACCAAAGGAAATGGTTACCCATTTATCCTAGGGAGACCATGGCTAATGAAAATGCGAGCTTTGCAGGATTGGAAGAGTGGAAAGCTAATTTGCAGGAATGACAATCATAAGAAGGTTGTCTTTGACATGAAGGAGCTACGCCAAGAGGAGCTCCATGAAGAATCATCTCAAAGTGAGACGGAGGAAGGCTGGACCGATAGCACTTCACAAGGAGAAAGTAGCGGCATCATTACTGAAGAGGAGTTTTCCATCGAAGTCATGGGGGTAAGGTTTAAAGGTTTAATCCAAACAACCAAGAGACCTCTTGCCCAGGTTTGGAAGAGGTAGGTTCCCAAGAGAACCAAAATGTGCAAGATGAAGGAATGTTAGAAGGCATGTTGTCTACAACACTTACAAAGGATGAAAGAGAGGAGCTCAAAGGTGTGTTAAGGAAATTTCCTAGGATTTTTGCTAAAGACTACACCGAAGTGCATGGAGTAGATGCTGTTCAACACAAAATTGAGTTGAAGCCAGAGGCCACACCTAAGGCTCAGAAGCTACGAAGGCTAGGAGTCATCAAGGAGTAGGCTTTTCTCAAGGAGGTAAGAAAGCTTCTAGCAGCAGGTTTCATTTATCCAGTGGAGAATTTATAGTGGGTCTCTACCGTTGTTGTCACTCCTAAGAAAAATGGCAAGTGGAGGGTGTGTGTGGATTACCATCCACTCAATGAGGCAACAAAAAGAGATCACTTTCCCCTCTCATTTCAAGATGACATACTAAATGAGGTAGCTGGTCATGAGAAGTACACTGTGTGTGATGGCTACTTGGGTTACTTTCAAATAGGTATCGCGTTGGAAGATCAGTTGAAAACAACCTTCATCACTCCTTGGGGTTGTTATGCTTTTAGAGTCATGCCATTTGGACTGACAAATGCTCCTGCAACTTTCCAACGCTTCATGAACATGGTGTTTCAAGCATTCTTTGGAAAGTCCAGTAGGGTTTTTATTGATGATTTTTGCATTTATAGCTCAAAGTCATTGCATCTACAAAAGGTAGAAGAAGGTTTAAAAAAACTTTACGACATGGGAGGTGAACTCAACCCCGACAAGTGTCACATAGGTGAGGATGAAGTGATCTTTCTTGGTCACAAGGTTTCCTATAAAGGCATTGAGGTGGATTCTTCAAAGGCAAAGGCTCTTATTGAGCTCCCATCACCCAAGAATCTCAAAGAGGCCATCTCATTCATTCAAAAGGTGAAGTATATGTCGCGCTTTATTCACTTAGCTTCGGAGTTGCTTCATCCTTTGCAAAAGTTGACACAACAAGTAGAATTTTCATGGTCTTATGAGATGGAAGAGTACTTTTGTAACATTAAAGTCATTTTGTGAGAGCTACCAACACTCATGCCTCCTTGTTGGGAGTACACATTCTTTGTTAGCTCTAGTGTTGGGAAGGAAACAATTGGTGCAGTTTTATTACAACAAGATCCCCATAGTACCCGGATGCGACCCATCTACTTTGCTAGTAGGGTCATGAATGCTTTGGAGAGAGGCTACACGGAGGCAGAACTCATGATGCTTTCTCTCATGTTTGCGGTGAGAAAGTTTAGATATTACTTGCTACCAAAACCTTTTGTAATTCTCACTGCAGAAAATTTGTTTCCTTGGGTGTCATCTCAAATGAATCTTAGCACTAGGATCTCAAAGTGGATTATGGAATTGCAAGAGTTCCAATACTCTTTCAAGGTAGAAGATAGTGTGCGTGCACAATTGGAAGGGATCCTTACTTATAGGGTTCGTGAGAAGGAGATTAAGGTGCCTGAAGTAAAGACCCTACCATTGCCACCACCTAAAAGTATGCCTAATGCTTTTACCTTGTTCTTTGATGGAGCTTTTCGACGACCGACAGGAAAAGCAGGGGGAGGGCTAGTATTGCTCAACCCAAGTGGAGAAGTGGTCATGAAAGAGAAGGTCAATCTACCAGGTTCAACTAGCAACAATGAAGCAGAATACGATACACTACTTCATGGTTTAAAGATATGCATTGTCCAAGGTATACAACGTCTCATGGTAAAAGGGGATGCACTTTTCATTGTGAAGCAAATTTTAGGCATTTGGGCATGCAAGAATGAAAGCTTAAGGACAAAAGTTCATGCCATTCATAGATTGTTTAATCAATTTGAAGAAGTGCAACTATATCATATTCCTAGGAAACAGAATGAAGATGCCGATTTACTTGCACAACAAGCAGTTACATGTGTTGAGAAAGAAGTGCAGGTCATCATGGTGGCAGCAACTGTCAAGAAACCGAGATACTAGGGATTGGAGTCATTGACTCCCATTATTAGCCACATTTTGGAGGGTGAGTTTCCATAAGACTTTACAAAGGCTCCGAAGAGGAGACTCATGAAAAAGGCAAGCGCGTATCTCTTTCTAGAAGGATCCCTTTATCAAAGAGGAAAGGATCAAGTGTGCATAAGAGTACCAACTATTGAGGAAATCCTAGCCATTCTAAAAGGTTTGCATGAAGAAGCGTGTGGTGGTCATTTTGCACAGGAACTCACTGCAAAAAAGATTTTGCTTGCCGGATATGTTTGACCAAGCTTGCACATTGATGTTCAACATTGGTGTAAAAGCTGTCACAACTGTCAGATTAATGGAAACAAGCGTCTGTTACATGGTCCACGTCAGTTAGTCCTTGCAAATGGTCCATTTGAAAAATGGGGCATTGATGCTATGGGTCCATTGCCTAGGACTAAAAATGGGAAATCGTATATCTTGGTGGCCATAGACTACATGACGAGATGGGTAGAAGCACAAAGTGTGGCAAAGGTAAATGAGAGGACAGTGAGCAAATTTGTCTACACTCACATTTGTTGTCGATTTGGCACACCTTTGGAGATTTTTTCTGATAATGGTCCAGGGTTTAGAAAGGGCTTGCTCACAGAGGTCTGTGAAGAACTTCACATTCTACATCGTCATAGTACACCCTACTATCCCCAATCCAATGGTCTGGTAGAAAAAGCTAATGGTGTCATTGCAGGCATCATTAGAAAGATGGTGAAAAACAAGACAAAGTTGTGGGATGACTTCTTGGATGGTGCCTTGTGGGCGTATCGAACCACATATAGGGAAGCCATGGAGTTCACACCATTTCACTTGGTCTATGGTCAAGAGGCTTTACAACCAATTGAGCTCAACATCCCAACAATACGACTTCATGGCAAAGTAGCACAAGATGATCAAGAAGCATGGATGGATCGACTTCTTACTTTAGCTGAGCTTGAGTGGAAAAGAGAAGCAGCATGCGAGTGCTACAAGAGGAAAGCTACGCAGGCGAAGGAGAACCTTGACAAGAAACTAAAGGACAAAGGCATCAATGAAGGAGATCTTTTGCTAAGGTATGACAATCGACTCGACAATCGTTTTGATGCCAAATTTGAAACTAGATGGCAAGGGCCATACATAGTTAAGAAGGCTTTCAATTCAAGTTACTATAAACTTATGGACTTCAATGAAAAAGAGCACTCCAGGAGGTAAACGGGTATCGCTTGAAGCCTTATTTGAATCGCCTTCTACCAAAGCATCTACCAAAGATCTGTCAAAGGGCGGCTATCTCGTGTAAGTATTGTTACATGAAGCATGAGTGTGACTCGAGCCAAAATGCCGAGGGGCCAAACAATGAAGATCTTGTCAAGGACTCTGAAGTACTCTCTTTGGAAAAGATGCTTTATGATGGTACATGAATATACCATCATCCTGGGGGAGGGCTAATGATAGCCGTTTTTCAGATCTCCGTAAATGCCATAGTGAGTTAACCCACCCTACCAAAATCATCCAAACACTGTGGCTATCCCTACCATTTCACTGTATATAGGTGTGTGTGAGTTAGGGGACTTTTCCCATATCTTCTTAAAAACCCTTAATTAGCTAGTAACTGGGCTAGTTGAGCCAAAAAAATAAAAAATATAAGTATATTATGGCCCATTTCTGTGTAAATATTTCATTGTATATAGGGCCTAAATAAAAGGATTTTTCATAATTATTTTGGTATTTATTTAAATATTTCTACCTATGGTGTGTTATTTATGCTATGTACATTGACTCACCATTACCATATTTTTTCTTACCATTTTGCATACTCTTTATTCCATATAAAAATAATTTCATGCAAGCTTCTCTTATTTTTGGTGTAACTCCATCCCAACAAAAATCCAAAAAAACTAGTTTTATTTATGTGTATATTTTTTCACTATTGTGATTTTTTCCTTCCTACGTCTATTCTCTTTTACTCTCATAAATTAGAACACCAAAAATATTCATCTTTTTATGGTAGACTTATAATGAGAGAGATTTATTTTCAACCCTTTATATTTTTTCCACCTATATTATTTATATTTGACATGTATATATTTTTTTAGAGCCCTCAATATTTGATTTTCTTAGTTGTACTATTCATTTATATCATGATCTCAACAATATCTTCAATTATAGACCTACCAAATAAGGTCAAGGGTATGTGGAATGCATGCATGCACCATGGGGAGCTCACTCTTGGAGGTATTCAAAAGAATCATCCAAAGAAAGACCTCACAAGGACTTTGTGCAGTGGAAAAAATAGTCGGTTTTGCTGAATTTTTAAAGATCTCATGCTCCCCGAATTTGAAAAGGTGATACAAACAAAAGTTGTAGCTCGTGAGCTGAAATTTCACGTCAACTTTTTTCATATTTTTTTGAGCTATGAGTTGTGAGCTATGATTTTATTGGTGGACCCCAATTTGCCCATGCTATGCAGCCACACTCCCTCTTCCACTTTATCATTCTCCTCTTTCACACACACTCCTCCCTCTGCTTCCCACTCCCAAACCTGCAACTCCCATGTCCTAATTCACCCTCTTCACCATTGCCACATCTCTCACACCTCCATTTCTACACCCTAGGTGTCCCCCTTTCTCTCTACATATATGTCCATATTACCATACTCTCTTTAACTTTGTAAAGAACTTAAAAAAATCAGCCAAAATCCAAGGTTAATCTCTGCAAATGAAGGCTTTATCATGAATTTTTCAAGGTTTGAATATAACATAGCTTCATCGACACGCGTTACTTCGCCATGCTGACCGCTTCTTCTACCGGTGTTGTAAAGAGGTGAATGCCAACTTCTCCAAGCTTCAACCTTGCTTTACAAGCTTATCCCTTCTCTAAGTTTTCTCATCATATATCTCACCATTTGGTGAATGATTTTGTAAATATTTTTTAGTGATAATTACTAACTACTAACCACTAACCTTATTGTAAAATGCACCCTCTACTAGAGTAGGCACTCCCAAATTATTCACTCAATCCCCTCTCCTTTCATCCTCAATAATTCTCTTCCCTTGAGCCCACATCCATGTGACTCAAAGAACAAGAGAGACCCACCCTTATTAAAAAAAATAAAAATATGCATAATCTTTTATTCCTTCAAATAAACTTGATTAGGCTTAATCCTAATCGGGGCTTCTAAAACCTATAAATAGAGCCCTTCTCTCCCTTGTAAATTATCACATGATCACACTACACCACACCATTCTCAACACATAACACACCACTCTTCAAGCCTAGTTGTGTAGAGTGTGTGCATTGTGAGTGCTCTATTCCATCACTACACATAGGTGCATGGAGAAGCTTAAAGTTAGTTATGCCATCTAGAGGAGTGGAGTGATACTATACTCTGCAATCACACTTGTAGCTTACTCTTGTCCATAAATAAGATTCATAGTTTTGGGTGCAATTGTATGCTGCAACTATGACTCTTCTCTCCAAATTGACTTGATAAGTTGGCTCATCAGGTGGTTGAAGGTATATTGTCCTTGAAGTTTGTTGTGCCATTTCATGCTTGGTGGTTTGAGGGCTTGTTGAATTGTTTGCCTATAAGGTAAATTGTAAGAGGGTGGTCGGTGAGAGGGCTCCCGTGACCCTAAGACAATTTGTGTATTGGCAACAAGGTCAAGTTTTGTGTTGTCTCTCTATTTTTCATCAAGCTTTGTGTGCATGTAGTCGTTAAGGCTAAGACTGAGATGCTCAAGTTGATTTGTGCTCTTTACCTCTCTCTGGCGTGGTGAATGTTTGTGTTTGGTGTGTGTGGCTATCTTGCATTCTCCTCTCTTTGTGCGTTTGAGTACAAGGAAATATCACGTGCGTCCTAGTTCGCATCTACAACTAGGTGGTGCCCCTTTTCTTGTTTGGTTTCTGGCTGTGGGTTGTTGTTGTCTCTGATTTTGCTTGCCCCAGCCCCAATTGAGCAGCACGGGAGCCTCGAAGGGTGTTTAGAGGCCGCTCTTCTTGTTGCCCGGCGCGAACCGCCTCAAATTGGTGCCCCCACTGATGAAGGCTTTATCATGAATTTTTCAAGGTTTGAAGATAACATAGCTTCATCGACACGCGTTACTTCGCCATGCTGACCGCTTCTTCTACCGGTGTTGTAAAGAGGTGAATGCCAACTTCTCCAAGCTTCAACCTTGCTTTACAAGCTTATCCCTTCTCTAAGTTTTCTCATCATATATCTCACCATTTGGTGAATGATTTTGTAAATATTTTTTAGTGATAATTACTAACTACTAACCACTAACCTTATTGTAAAATGCACCCTCTACTAGAGTAGGCACTTCCCTTGAGCCCACATCCATGTGACTCAAAGAACAAGAGAGACCCACCCTTATTAAAAAAAATAAAAATATGCATAATCTTTTATTCCTTCAAATAAACTTGATTAGGCTTAATCCTAATCGGGGCTTCTAAAACCTATAAATAGAGCCCTTCTCTCCCTTGTAAATTATCACATGATCACACTACACCACACCATTCTCAACACATAACACACCACTCTTCAAGCCTAGTTGTGTAGAGTGTGTGCATTGTGAGTGCTCTATTCCATCACTACACATAGGTGCATGGAGAAGCTTAAAGTTAGTTATGCCATCTAGAGGAGTGGAGTGATACTATACTCTGCAATCACACTTGTAGCTTACTCTTGTCCATAAATAAGATTCATAGTTTTGGGTGCAATTGTATGCTGCAACTATGACTCTTCTCTCCAAATTGACTTGATAAGTTGGCTCATCAGGTGGTTGAAGGTATATTGTCCTTGAAGTTTGTTGTGCCATTTCATGCTTGGTGGTTTGAGGGCTTGTTGAATCATTTGCCTAAAAGGTAAATTGTAAGAGGGTGCTCGGTGAGAGGGCTCCCGTGACCCTAAGACAATTTGTGTATTGGCAACAAGGTCAAGTTTTGTGTTGTCTCTCTATTTCTCATCAAGCTTTGTGTGCATCTAGTCTTTAAGGCTAAGACTGAGTTGCTCAAGTTGATTTGTGCTCTTTACCTCTCTCTGGCGTGGTGAATGTTTGTGTTTGGTGTGTGTGGCTATCTTGCATTCCCCTCTCTTTGTGCGTTTGAGTACAAGGAAATATCACGTGCGTCCTAGTTCGCATCTACAACTAGGTGGTGCCCCTTTTCTTGTTTGGTTTCTGGCTGTGGGTTGTTGTTGTCTCTGATTTTGCTTGCCCCAGCCCCAATTGAGCAGCACGGGAGCCTCGAAGGGTGTTTAGAGGCCGCTCTTCTTGTTGCCCGGCGCGAACCGCCTCAAATTGGTGCCCCCACTGATGAAGGCTTTATCATGAATTTTTCAAGGTTTGAAGATAACATAGCTTCATCGACACGCGTTACTTCGCCATGCTGACCGCTTCTTCTACCGGTGTTGTAAAGAGGTGAATGCCAACTTCTCCAAGCTTCAACCTTGCTTTACAAGCTTATCCCTTCTCTAAGTTTTCTCATCATATATCTCACCATTTGGTGAATGATTTTGTAAATATTTTTTAGTGATAATTACTAACTACTAACCACTAACCTTATTGTAAAATGCACCCTCTACTAGAGTAGGCACTTCCCTTGAGCCCACATCCATGTGACTCAAAGAACAAGAGAGACCCACCCTTATTAAAAAAAATAAAAATATGCATAATCTTTTATTCCTTCAAATAAACTTGATTAGGCTTAATCCTAATCGGGGCTTCTAAAACCTATAAATAGAGCCCTTCTCTCCCTTGTAAATTATCACATGATCACACTACACCACACCATTCTCAACACATAACACACCACTCTTCAAGCCTAGTTGTGTAGAGTGTGTGCATTGTGAGTGCTCTATTCCATCACTACACATAGGTGCATGGAGAAGCTTAAAGTTAGTTATGCCATCTAGAGGAGTGGAGTGATACTATACTCTGCAATCACACTTGTAGCTTACTCTTGTCCATAAATAAGATTCATAGTTTTGGGTGCAATTGTATGCTGCAACTATGACTCTTCTCTCCAAATTGACTTGATAAGTTGGCTCATCAGGTGGTTGAAGGTATATTGTCCTTGAAGTTTGTTGTGCCATTTCATGCTTGGTGGTTTGAGGGCTTGTTGAATCATTTGCCTAAAAGGTAAATTGTAAGAGGGTGCTCGGTGAGAGGGCTCCCGTGACCCTAAGACAATTTGTGTATTGGCAACAAGGTCAAGTTTTGTGTTGTCTCTCTATTTCTCATCAAGCTTTGTGTGCATCTAGTCTTTAAGGCTAAGACTGAGTTGCTCAAGTTGATTTGTGCTCTTTACCTCTCTCTGGCGTGGTGAATGTTTGTGTTTGGTGTGTGTGGCTATCTTGCATTCCCCTCTCTTTGTTTGTTTGAGTACAAGGAGATATCACGTGCGTCCTAGTTCGCATCTACAACTAGGTGGTGCCCCTTTTGTTGTTTGGTTTCTGGCTGTGGGTTGTTGTCTCTGATTTTGCTTGCCCCATCCCCAATTGAGCAGCACGGGAGCCTCAAAGGGTGTTTAGAGGCCGCTCTTCTTATTGCCCGCCCCGAACCACCTCAACAGATTCTTAAAGATACCTAAAAAGGGCCACAGGATGAAATGTGGTTTTCATGGAAAAACTTATTATCACACCCTCTGCTTTAGGGAAAATCCTTTAGCCCTTGGGCTACATGGTGAAAATATAGAGGTGCATCCTATAAACATAAGGATATAAAGTTATCTCCATTTTTTTCCTATAAACAATCCAATTAATATAGCCATAAGGCCATGAAAATTTGTATTATAGTCTCTTGCAAAATCTTAGAGAAACTCATGATTAACTTCATGCGTCCCAAACCACATAGGATATCAATCTAACAGCTATCCAAGAGCATTTAGGCCACGCAAAGGAACCTACATGGTAACTATGGTAGCCCTATGACCCTATGGCCATAGGATCTCTTATTGGAATAAAGGAAAGCTTATGGCCCTTGAGCTTACGCATTGGCACCTTATGGCCCTAGGGCCATATGATGTTTCTTCTAAAATGAGGGCAATCTAGATCATGTGAGCCCTATGGATCTAGGGTCATATGATCTCTCATTACAATAGACATCAACCTATTTCCATTGAGCTTATACATTGGCATCCTATAGCCCTAGGGCCATATGATCTCTGATTAGAATAGAGGTCACCCTATGTCCATAGGGATATAACATGGCCTAGGTGTCAATGAAAAAGCTCTTTAAAAGTATTTAGACCATTCTAACCTGCCTACATGGTCACCATAGTAGCCCTATGTCCCTAGGTCCATAGGATATCTCATTATAAAAGAGGAAAACTTATAGACATTGAGCTAATACATTGGCATTAAGGGCCCTAGGGCTAAATGATTTCTCATTAGAATATAGGAAAATCTATGAGCCTTGAGCCCTATCACCTTAAGTCCATAGAATCTCTCATTACAATAGAGGTTAATCTATTTCCCTTGAATTTATACATGGGAACACTATGGCCCTATGGGCCATAAATCTCTCATTAGAATAGAAGGCAACATATGGACCTAGGAACAAAGGGTAGCCTATGAGTCAATGTAAAAGCTCTGAAAGAGTATTTAGTCCATCAAGGGCACCTACATGGGTGGGTACCATGGCACCTCCATGTCCCTTGGGCCATAGGATCTTTCATTAGAAGAGAGGTCAACCTATGGCCCATGAGCTTATACATTGGTACAGTATGTACCTAATGCCATAGGATATCTAATCAGAATAGAGAGAAACCTATGGCCATATGGCCAGAGGTTGGCCTAGGTGTCAATGTAAAAGGTCTCAAAGATCATCTAGGCCTTTCAAGGGCACCTACACTGGCAACATGACAACCATATGGACCTAGGCCCATAGGGTCTCTCATTAAAATGGAGGGAAACTTATGGGCCTTGAGATTATACATTGGCACCCTATGGTCCTAGGGCCATAAAGTTTCTCATTAAAATAAAGGACAACCTATTAACCTAGGAGTAGAGGGTGGCCTAAATGTCAATGTAAAAGCTCTCAAAGATCATTTAGGCCATTCAAGGGCATTTAAATGGGCACCATGGCAACCCTATGGGACTAGGGACATAGGAC
This sequence comes from Adiantum capillus-veneris, assembly GCF_014529385.1. Lineage (NCBI taxonomy): Eukaryota > Viridiplantae > Streptophyta > Polypodiopsida > Polypodiales > Pteridaceae > Adiantum > Adiantum capillus-veneris. The sequence goes on from NC_140931.1 coordinate 114,819,032, forward strand.
TTCTGATTGGAATATAGGGAAACCTATGGTGTTTGATCTTATACATTTTTACCCTATGGCTCTAAGGCCATAGGATCCTTCATTACAAATGAGGGAAGCCTATGGACCTTGGGATATAAAATGGCCTAGGTTTCAATGTAAAAGACCTTAAAGAGCATTTAAGCCATTCAAGGGAACCTACGTGGACACCATGGCAACCATATGTCCCTAGGGCCAAAGGATCTCTCATTACAATAGAGGGTAACCTATGGCCCTAAAGCTTTCCATAGGGCCAGTTATGTCAATGTAAAAGATCTCAAAGTGCATTTAGGAACTTCATTGGAAACTACATGGACACCATGGTACCCCCAGTGCTATAGGATCTCTCATTACAATATGAGGCAACCTATGACACTTGAGCTTATACATTGGCACCCTATGACCCTAGGGCCATATGATCTGTCACTAGAATAGAAGGAAACCTATGGTCCTAAGACTAGAGGTGGCCTTGGTATCAATGTAAAAGCTCTCAAAGAGCTCATTTCTTTACGTGAGATACTAAAAAAATTGGCCTTAGACCTCCTAAAAATGGCGGTTATATTTAAGAATGGATATGCTAAGCAAGAGGTAGGTGCTAGAAATACTGACATTAAATAACTCTTAATCTTCTTCTTTCTTGTATTTTCTACTAGCAAGTAAGATAATCTTTTCCATTTCTCAAAGAACTTTTGTAGGTTTGTGAAAACCATTGTTTCTCAAAATTGGTGTAACATTGCTGACATGTTATTTGCAAGCGTTCATGTGCATCACGCTTGAACTTGCAAGCAAACGCCTCCCCCCCCACCCCACCCCACCCCACTTTTGCACTATATTTGAGTATTTTTCAACTCTTTTCTTAATCACAACAGACTTGATTTTTAAACTCTTTGCTCATGGGGCAACCTTATTATTAGCTGACTATCATGAATATTTTAGGGTGCTAAAAATTGAGGCCATCACTTATTTGTATCTATTTGTTGACTAGTATCCGTATGCTTGTTGATTTTTATTTATCTTTATGAGGAATCTACCAAGGTCGCGAAAGAAAAAATTGAAGGTCAATTGTAGGCAAGAAGTTTGTAGCCTGCACAAAAAAAGACCCTACTCCTTCTCAGCAAGTATGTTTTCCACTACATCCACATCTAATGTGCTACCACCACCCTCAAGTGCAAGCTATACCTTTTTATTTTTGAGAGGTAACTTTATCTCTCTCTCTCTCTCTCTCTCTCTCTCTCTCTCTCTCTCTCTCTCTCTCTCTCTCTCTAAGATTGATTCTAGAAAAAATGTGATGAGTAGGTGGTGGGAAGAGTTTGCATCCAACTCTTTGGTGTAGACTTACTAGAGAGTAGGGAGAGATTGTTGTTGTGTGTGTAACACGCTGAGGCCTTGCTAGTCGTGGGTTTACTATTGGGTGGTGAAAGCTAGGGTGAGAATCAAAATTGCTAATCATAGATTTTCATTAATAATAGATGCAATTATTCAATCCAATTTCCTCTCTCTCTCTCTCTCTCTCTCTCTCTCTCTCTCTCTCTCTCTCTCTCTCTCTCTCTCTCTCTCTCTCTCTCTCTCTCTCTCTCTCTCTCTCTTATTGTATAGTAAAACAAACTTCCCTCAAAGGGTTAACATCGATGCAGACCCTTTGAGTTTTTTTTTTTGGCAAAATTCACAAATGTGAGTATATTGAATTAACAAATAATTACAAGATATCCAACTCATGTTGAGCCAGGATAACCAAAATTAAGCAAGTACATCCATCACATAACTTCCATAACTACCACTAGATTTGTACATCTTTACAGGGAGCCACCCTAAAAAATACAAAGCTAATACAAATCTTTGGCTTGGCTACCACAGGCGGCAAGCCCCTTGCCATAGGACAAGCATCCCCCCAAGCAAAATAAGCACAACTTAGTAAACAAAGGCTTTGACCATAACAAACTTTATATGCATAAACCAACACACCTACTGTCGCAAAGAGGAAGGAGCTAGAACACTACATCATTGATCACCAAGGGCCATCCACCAAAAAAAACAAGATCACACAAAGGATGAAACACTTCAAAGGAACAATAAAAAACATCATTGGAGAAGACCATGCTGAGAGCAGTGCCACCAAGGAGTAACCCCTTCCACAGGAGACCCACCCGCAATCTAAGCATAGCCAAGTACCTGCATTTTGAATGCAGAACATGATGGAGCAATGAGCATGAGAAAGACTTACCAATCCCAACACCTTCAAAACCACCACAACGTGCACCAAAAATAAAATCCACAAACCACACCTACCTTCGTTTCTCCCCTTAGAGAGGTGGGAAGGGGGTATTCCCCAAGGCATAAAATAGAGTGCCCCTGCTCTAAACCTCATAGGACAAGGTGTCCGGAGCTACCATTGATACTACATTTGCAATCCTATATATATATATATATATATATTTTTAAGGGGGGGGGGGGGGGGGGAGGGGGGGGATTTGTTTTTCAATATGCCAATAGAGATAAGGTCATGGCTACACGCAATAAATTTTGGGGGCAAAGTTTGCAAAATAGGACCAATTATGTGTATGATACAATGTTGACTGCTTGGCGTGAGAACAAAACAACTAAAAATACTTGCTATGTATTTTCCTTTATTAGCAATGAGGTCTATAGTAGAGCTGGGTACAAACTTCATGGAATTCCAAAAACTTTATTTTATTATTATCGTGAAAAATTTCAAAGTGGGGTTTGATGCTCAGCGCATGGTAATGATGGTGTCATAAGAAAAGCAAGAGACCATACAAAAATGGAAAGGGCATTGATGTGCTCTTTTTTAGACAAAATTTTAGAGAGAATGCCACATAAGAGTATAACTATGGAAGATGGTACCAAGAAAACCTTACTTGCAATACCAAACAGAGTACAAGAAAATAGACATTTTACATGATGTCAATAAAACACTCAAGAGTATGATTCTCAAGCCAATGTCTAGCACTATATTCAATAGGATTTGGAATACAGAGTTTGCTAATGTGATGTTGTAAAAAAAAAGTGAGTTCTCCAACTGTGTTGTGTGTAGTTGGATAAAGTCTCAACTAGACTCAACAAAGGATGATGAGTTGATTGCGCATTTGAAGGATGAACGTAGAATTCAAATGATGCAACAACAAAGTTGTAAGAATGTGTACTACACCTAGCATAAGTTCTCGCAATTGCAAAAGTATAAGTACCCGGGGGATTCACTCTATATACAAAATGGGACGCCACCTACAAGCGGACAACTTTGATAAAACCCCTATATACGACTTATATTAGGAAATATGACCCCCCTTTCTACATTTATACAAAATTTAATGTAGAAAACTATCATACCCCTATCTTACATATAAAATTTAGGTCTCACATGATCTTACGATTAAAACTAGTCAAAGAGCATGTAGCATAGTGATAGACAATGTACTAAGGAACCACTTTTGTTGATAACTAGATTTACCCTCAATGTGTCTTAGTTTGAAATTTTAACTATGTGCCCGTTCAGCCTGCACTCTAGCTACTCGTCCAATTTTGACCCATCTAAATTACTCAAAAAACATGGTTATAAACTTGTGTTAGGTTCTCCGTGTAAATTTGCATCAATACAAACTCTTTATAGATTTCATCCTTCAAAAAATGAACTATAATAACAAAACAAGCAATTGATACAAAGCTGTGTTGGTTCTTGCATGTATCTTGGTAGCTATTGACTCACAAGTTTGAGGGAAGACTCTTTTGGAAATCCATGATTTTCAAACACAAAAAATTCCTTTCATTTTTCCCTTTTCTCACTTCCCCCTTGCTCCCCTAAATATGATACCCCATCCCTTATTTTTAAGCTTAGGAGATAAATTATTGGGGGCCTACCCCTAACTTATACGCTTATGTAACTTGTAAAAAAACCCCCTCCCCTGCACTTACGTGGTGCGGTAAGTTTCCCATGGTGAATCCCTTGGGGATAAGTGTTTATGAATTATACATGATAAAATGAACCAAAGAAATATAGCAATACCTAGATTGTAGTTAAACTCAAAATACTATGTGAATGCATATCAGCTGGCAAGTATCATTATTATGTATGATAACACATGGACATGGTCATGCGATGTATGGTCATTTATTGCTTAATGATCTATGGCCTTGAGATCCCAATGCTACAATTGGTTCCCTTGCATTATGCCTACATAATTTGGAAAGAACAAAAACCCTGGACTAGGAGATTTATTCCATGATGGGATGCCACGCAGCAGTGTAGCATTGTTCAATGCATTGAACTCAAGGACAACTCTAGACCACCAAAACAGAATGATGAAAGAGCATGAGAAAAATGCATCAACAAGAACACCATCGTTGGCCATTGAAGGATGTCATAAAGAGATTTCCAACTTGCATTCAACCCATTCTCAATGTGCTGTGGATACCATGTCCACTCCTTTATTTCAAAAATTTCCTGAGAATCTTTTGCTACACCTAGATAATTGTGAAAGAGAGAATAAGAATAGATTTTTATTTGCATAATTGTCTTTTTTTCTAGTAGACAAAAGGTGTTTTCAAAACTGTGCATTTGGGATTCTTAATGGTGGGTCATATACATGAGGACATATATGAAATGTTTAGTAGGTTCTCAAAGAGATTGCAAACAACAATGACGTTCACTTTTCCACATCTTATGGAACATTTCCAAAAATATGAAAGCTCACCTCTGGAACCGTTTTTGATGACACAAGTCCCTGGCTTCAAATCATTTGTTAAAGGGTACGTGTGTGATGGGAAGGATGCTCTTGTTGAAAATTCTAAGCCACTTCAATTGCTTTTCTATATGCAAGGTGAAATACCATTAATGCAATACAAAATTCACCCCAAATCACCTAGTTGGATGCCAAGGGAGTCAGGAATTGACTTGTGGGAAAAAGGGAAACCAAAATTTCCAGTAGGCTATCCAGATGTGGTACTTGTAGCAGACTATGTGAGGGATAGTCCGCTGGTTATTCAAGGGATTAAGGCATATCTTAACTTTTGAAAAATATCTTTTGTCTTAAAGGGAAAGACCATGATTTTACAAAATACATAGAGCCAATAATTATTTATTGGTAAAACATAATTAGTGAGATTTAACAACCAACCAATAAACACACTGGTGAATATACATCATTTTGGCCAAAGACTATAGGGAGTAATCAAATGCAACAAATAGAGGAAGATAGAGACGAATTTAAAGGATATGAAGAATTGAATGAACACTATGTTGTTCCTCAAACTGGAAGGCCGCAGGAAGCTTTTGGGCCTCAAATTGATGTAAGGAAAGGGGATTTTGTTCTTGTGAGACTCGTAGATCGAGAATATCTACAATGGCTAGGAGTTGTAGAGTTAGACGTTGATGTGGACATCTCATCTCCCAGCTACAAGAAAGATTTCATCCAATATTGGGCGCTAAAACACCAAAAAAGAAATCCCTCAATCCAGGAACATTATGAGGATAGTTGGAAAACAAATTGGGTGTTGCATTCTTGTTGACCCAAGGCATTGGGAGTGTGTTGATGCAATTGTGTGGTCATGGACTCCAAGGGGTGGAAGACTTGGAGAAGTAATTAAGATCCCATTGTGGAGAAGGCACAAGCTAGCTTAATAGGAGATTTACAACATCTCATATTCATATCTTCATGTTTTTAGAATTTTCTATGTCTATGTATGATTTTATGAGGTTTTTATTGACACCAACATGAAAATAAACTTTTAATGAAAAAAAAGGTGTTTCTCAACACCACTATTTTCTTGAGAATCTATGTCTTTGTCTAGTGTAGTACAAAGACTGAACATTCCCAAATTAAACAAATTTTTCCCAAATCAAACGCAAAATAGGACTACGTAGGCATTTAAATCAATCCAAAAGTTGTGGGAAATTTGCATTTCATCTAAAATGGTGTTTGAGTGTCAGTGTGTCTATATTGTTGGGTGAGCAGTAACCATAACATGAAAAAGGGAAAGAAGTAATTATAAGCTTAACAGATATAGTGCCTATGTGAGAGTGGGTGTGAGGGCATGGGGTTAATTTTTATAAAACAAACTAATTATAGCCGACAATAAAACATGTGTGTGTGTTGTGTGTGAGCGCGCATGCTCTAAGACATAGATTAGGTGTAGGATTCCAAGTGGCATACAATTATCCCGAGATAGAGTTATCCAGGTGAGAGTGAGAGTAAGGATACACGATTATGATTTTTTATTAAAAAAAACAGATAATGATACATGTGTGTGTTTAAGACTGATTATCTGACAATAGTTTGATTTCATAAACTATTGAGCCATACAATGGGACTCGAGACAAGAAAATGTATAAATGATCAAAAACTGTCCATTAGATAAAATCTATTCTTAAAAAATAATAAAGAAACGATTGCAATTGACATTTAGAATTGACACTGACATAAACTATATTACTTGTGAATATTATCAAAGAATTGTATACCATGGCTATCTATCAATCATAAAAATAACCGAATGAGGATGATCTTATGTTATTGTTGTAGTTGTCATCTTAATCCCAAGGAAGGAGCATCTTACCTGCAACCATCCAAGAGCCATTTATTTACTATAATGTTTACATCTTTTAGTTCAAGAAAAAATCAAACAACATATCCTTTGTAAATTGGATCGATTTTCAAAAGTTCAATCTAATGTCATCTCATTCGAGACCCCCACATGAGGATTAAGGCTCTTGTAACACACATTGGACTAATTTCAAAGTAAATTACTAACACTTCTTGCAATAGTTATGCATTTATTTATCAAAAAGGGACATCATCAAGCAACAAGTTACAATTTTGAATTTATTAGGGAAAATGTGGACTCTCCTTGGGCCATATAGGATTAAGGTTAATTAGGCTCCAGCCAATAGGAAGAGAGCAATGTACATAAGTTTAGAACCTAAGAATGTAGAGGGAATGATAGGGTTGTTCACTCATTTATTGCTTTGTATCCTAGAGGGAGGTGGATTGATAAAAGGGGGAGGGAGAAAGGGGGGGGGGGGGGGGGGGGGAAGTGGTGGGTCCACAGATACGTTTTTGCAAAAACCCTAAAATTTCAAAATTTAAAAAAAAAACTTAAATTCAAAATATTCCATCCAAAACTCCCCCCAAACCTACCCTATGATCAAAAAGTCATTTTCTAACTCTAGAACCTCTTTCCCAAGGCTCTCTTCTTCCATAGCCCCTTTCCATAACACAAAGCTCCCACTCTCTCTCTAAACTCTTACACCCTCCTCCTTCCTCAAGATCTCCATTGCAACTTTAAGCTCACACTCTCTCTCTAAACTCTGTCTCCCTCCTCCTTCCTCAAGCTCTCCATTGCAACTTTAAGCTCCCACTCTCTCTCTAAACTCTGTCTCCCTCCTCCTTCCCCAAGCTCTCGATTGCAATTTCAAGCTCCCACGTAAGCATCCATGGCCAACAAAGGTCAAAATAGATGCCCCAAACCCATCATTCAAAGTATGGTTCTCCAGAACTCGAAGAATGAGGAGCAGCAATGGGAACCTCACATTTTTCAAGAAGGTGCTTGGGTCTACATGCAACCTTCCGCAATCGGTCCCCATCGTGTTCGTGAAAGAACAAACGTTGATCTCCATTGGAAGGGAAGACTAATAGTCTTCAAGAAAGTAAGAGAAAAGGGTACGGTGGCAATTTTTCAACATGTCTTCATGTTTGGACACATGCGTCTACGAGGGATCACCAACCTAAGGGATTATCCTTGTAATTGTATGTCCCTTGCACTTCAATGGTTTTGGTGGTAAAAAAATTAGAATTTTTACATCTCACGGACTGTTTTGTTTCTGTGTAGATGTTTTTCCTTCTAGCCTTCTGGAGGAGCAACCGCTGTCGTGCCTTTCAGGCACATTTACGGCCATGCATGCAAGTCTTGGGGATATGCTCTTCCCCAACACAACTTCATCAAACCTTGCACAGCAAAGGGTGTTCTTCTACACCCACAAGTACATTGTACCTACAGATAAGCAAGGCTACGGAGAGCTACAACCTTGCATAGCATGGAGTGGCCAAAGCCAGATGCATTCACTGTAATGTATTTGAAAGCCAAGATTGTAGCTGATGTGAGAGCATCATTAAAATTTGGAAAACCCTCGTGTTCCATTGGGCTTGGATGGTGTTTTCCTACTCATGTCTTTGCTAGCATCTTTGGATCTTTTCCTTTCCATTATACAAACACTATGTATGTTTGCAAAGATCTACATTACGATACATTGGAAGCCATCCTTGGCGAGAAGTGGGGGTATCTTGAAGGACTTCACAAAAACGGAGATCGCTTTCGGTGGCAGGTTGGAAGTTTCGGCATTGCTATCCGTTTCATCAAGGTGCGCTCCACCCTTTACGTGCGGTACTTCTATGAAAGATGGATGTGCAAGCTTGGTGAATGGATTCCATTGCAATGCACCGATGCTACAATTGAGGTATTTGAAGTTGCAATCAAATTGTCGAGTGGTGCTGTTGAGACCTTCCAAGTGAACAAGCATTGGACATTGGCCAATGTGTGGGAGCACTTAGTGATAATGGTTTAGAGCATGGAGAAGCTACAAAGTTTTGCATTGGACGATGTAAGGTGAATGATCTTTCTCTCTTAATTATATTATCTTTATGTTCTTTGGATTATTCCTCACTCTAAGGTGGGTATGCTATTTCTTATTTTTTTGCTAGATTGGTAGCCGCATGGAGAGCACGAATCAAATTGAAAAGGCGTGGATGACGGAAGAGAATCTGATTTTATCATTAGATCAGTAGTTATGTTTTGTACTAATTTCCTATAATATCACAATTGTAAGTTCAAACAGTTGGTTGTATCAAATTTTGGCAATGCACATTATCTTAAGGTCGTAGTGATGTGTTTTTAGAGTTAAATGATTGTAATTTAATTTGAAATTTTTTTATAACTTCTTGTTATTTGTGTTACTGTATGAAAATTGTTTAATATTTTAATTATTGTTATTAATTTTGGAGGGGGGGGGGGGGCGCTGTATAAAGCCTCCTAAACCCTACCATTTTCACAATTCACCTACATAACCTGTTCACACTCTCATTTGAGCTATAGCACTCTTTGCATTCCTACCTTAGCAGCTAGCATCATGGCATCCTCCTCCACCCCTCTCAAAGCCACAGCGTTACAACGCTTCCAAGCGTTTTTACAAACAACTGAGTGGCAAGATCGTGACGATCTCCACAATTTCTTCATCCAATTCCCTGATGTGAATGCAACTATTCACCTAAAAATCCAATCTTTTCAGCCTATCTTGGAATTCTTTGAAATCTACATCGACAAGTATGCTGTACCAATTGTTGGACAAGAGGAATTGTGGATTCCATGCGATTTGCTTCGCTACATACACAAAGGCGATCGGCCTTTCACCTAGCGGCTTCAGCGATTTTGTGTAATTGCGGGTGAGGCAGGTCAGTATATTGAAGATTCGCGTTTGATAAAGAAGAAGGTCGGCACCCAGTTTTTAAGTTGCTTGGCGACTTTTGTGTTTCTTCTTGCGGAGGAGCCTGAAAGATCTGAGGTGAGTTTGCCTCATTTGCGCCTTGGGGGTGTCGTCAAGGACACAAAGGAGCCCATTACAACACCTTGGGATGCAAGCAAAGAGGGCAATATTCTTGCCCTAACCTACCCAGGAGGTGTCATGGATGCCGCAAAATCCATGGGTGATAAGGATGTAGAAGCATCCTTCAAGCCCGCTGCAGATGCGCCGGAGGAGACATTAACTCAGGAGGTTTTTTTTGAACACCTCTCCCCAATTGTCATAAATAGGGATCTTGAAAAAACTTTTGACATCCGCATGGATGAGTGCCTGTCCATCCTCTGTGCCACTGTAGAGTCCTCTTCCATTGACCCCTGCTCCGATCCACTGGATCAAAGCCTCCTACCCCTTGAAGAGAGTGTGGTAGATACACTGGAGTTGGCAATGGTGGTAGTGATAGATACACCGCACTCATCTGTGTCGGAGGATGAGTTTGTAGCTACACGCACATTGCTTGAAGCCCAACGCACTCCTATGCCTGCTCATATGGATGAACTTGAGAGTGACGACGAAAAACAAGAGGTATCAATTAAATTTTTTTTTGTGATTACATTAATTTTCATTGTTGCATTCTGAAATCTTATTTACCTATTGATTTCTTTGTAGAATGTTGTGGAGCTAGATGAGCATGCAGGTCGGGGAGGAGATGGCAGGCGCCAAGCTTTTGGATGGCAGTCATCCCTTGCGCATTACCTTGGCAAGCTCCCCCAGGACGGCTTTGCAATACTCCACAAGGAGTACACTCCTTGTGGTCAATTTTGGGTGTTAATGATGAAAGCAATGAGCTGCATCCTATGCCTGTCAACCATATCTCAAGCCTCTCAAGTCATTTATCTTGTAAATAAATATATGGCTAGTAAATTTCTTGGGATGTGTTGCACAAATAGCTTCCCTGCGCCCAAGAGCGACGAGAAAACATTGCTCGCCATATCTTAGATGGCTCAAGCACTCAATAACTGCATATATCTTGTAATTAACTCTTTCAAATTTGTAATGGGATATATCACATCTTTGTATTTTGCTATTTCAAATTTGGAATGGGACTTGATTTTAACTGTGAAATTCTGTATTGAGTTTATGGTACGATAGATAGTAGGTGATTGGCTCTATATTGTGGTATGAGTGTGCAATTCCCTGAACCAAGATCAATTTCATATAAATAACACCAAAAAGGCATAATATTATTGCAGTTTTACAAATCTAGCCAAGAGAAGGTTAAAAAAGATTGTCTGAGGGCCTGCCACAGAGGCCCGCAGGAGGGCAAAAGTAACTGTTACTTTTTCCCTTTCGCACGCCTCTGCGGCGGCGGCAGGCCCCCAGACAACTTTTTTTTAGCTTCTCTTGGCTAGGTTTGTAAAACTACACTGATATTATGCCTTTTTGGTTTTTCAATTAGCCACAATCGGTTGACAGCTCTTGTAATCAACTTCTATCGACATGTCTCTCTCTCTCTCTCTCTCTCTCTCTCTCTCTCTCTCGCTCTCTCTCTCTCTCTCTCTCTCTCTCTCTCTCTCTCTCTCTCCTTAGTTCTAATCATATCACTTATAAACACAAATGTTCAGTACGATGGAAAAGAAATCACTAAACCCACAACTCGTTATATTTGAAAAAGATATCTTTACATTGCCAAAATTGCATAAAAGTCAAATTCAGTCTCTCTCTCCTCTGATTCGACGCGCAAGAGCTATATCCTTGGGCATTATTGTCACCCGTTTTGCATGAATAGCACACAAGTTTGTGTCTTCCAAAAGAGAAATTAGTTGATATTCTGACGCTTCCTGCAAAGCTTCTACGGCGATACCTTGAACTCGAAACGCCATTCGATAACTTTGCATGATCTCTTTCACCAAACGTGCGAATGGTGCCTTGCGGATGAGAAGGTCTGAACTCTTTTGATAGTGATGAGTCTCTTGCAAGGCCTTTGGAATGCATCGCTTCACAGCAGGAGCCCGTTGTTGAGGGATGTGAGGGCGAATCTTGAAAAAACATTTCTTTCTACGAGAGGGCTTGTGAGGAGGAGCTTGCGTATCTTCAAGGCCACCATGTGCTCCGACTGGCTCTTCAACTCCACCCTGCGCTCCAACTGGCTCGTCTCTACATCCTCAAAATCCTCTTCATTTAGTAACCCATGATCACGTCTAGGATGATCTGACGGCAGAGGCAAAAAAGGTCAAAAAATGGTGTGAAATGGATTCAAATTTCCACATCACTCTTGGTGGCATGAGTGTTCCAGCTAAGGGAGGAATTTTGAAGAGTAATATCAACACTTTCACCTCTCTATGTGTGGGAGGCAACAGGGTTCCTACAGGTGATCTAGTGCAGTCCCGTTGCGTTCGCGTCGTGTTTTCGAGTGTGTGGAGGAGTGAATGAGAGCTTTCTCTCTTCCATTTTGCACTTGGGAGAGTCTATGGGAGTTCTAAGGTTTCCATCGATGTGTGTATGCAAGTAATTGATGGAAGAAGGTGCGGCTTTCTGCAAGACTATGTGACCCTGTATCGTTGCCCATTAGGGTTGGCGCTACTCCAAAGAGTCCAACAGAGTGGAGTTTGGTGAAGTTTTTGCAATGGTTTGAGAGTGGCCTTTTGTGGCTGGAGTTTTTGGGTTTTTGATGTTTTTTCTTGTATATTTTGGTCGCCATCAAGTGTGATTTCAAGTGTTGATCACCTCGACTCACCTTGTAGTGTTTGCGGGCAGGCAAGGGCTTGTAGGTCAAGGCGTTTGGAGTTTGAATTGAGCTTGGGGGTAGAGTTTTTAGGGAGATTTTGAGTGGTAGTGAGTGAGGTGAGGAATTTAAGTAAATTCCTTGTGTTGTGTTGAAGTGTTTGGGTGTGTGAGTGTGCGCACGACATCTTTTGCTCCATCATCCTTTGGCGATCCCGCTGGGGAGCGGAAATTTACCGGTTGTGCACCCAGGTGGAGCGGTTTTGCTATGAAGTTGGAGCTTCATTGAAGAAAATTGGTGGTTTGGTTGAGGTGCAAGACTTCAAATTTTGTGCAATTACTCACGCAAGTGAGAAGGGACTTCAAAGGGATGGCGTATAGTCGGCCAGTGTTTACAGGGAAGGAGGATGTGAAGGACTAGATTGCCGACTTCGAATGGCATACGCTTGGTATGCACATTGTGAATGACAAAGCCAAGCTTCATGTATTTCCTCTTGCTCTCAAAGGAGAAGCTGAGTGGTTTGAAGGTTTAGAGGAAGAAAAAAAGAAAACATGGGAGCAGGTGAAGCTCGCAATTTTTGACAAGTTTGGAAAGAAACTAACTGCAACAGAAGCGACAAAAAAATTGAGAGGTTTGCAGCAAGATGTTCATGCTAACTTTAAAGAGTTTTTGCAACACTTCAAAGGGTTTTGGGTTCAATTAGAGGCGGAATCCCAAGTTCCTCCAGGGGATTTCTTTAAAGTGAGTCAGTTTATGGATTGTCTCCATCCAAGTGTAAGGGAGAAGGTCGATCAAGGGGAGCCTGCTACATTTGAAAGAGCTGTGGAAATTTTCGAGGCCAAGAGAAGAAGATCAAGAGAAGGTGGGAGCAAGGCCTGACACATACTGAGCCAATTGTGGTGCAACCAATGGTCCCTGTGACAACGGATGATAGAGTGGAGCGAGTGGTTCAAGGTCCAGATCCCGTTATGGATCGGGTTTTGCACGATCTTGCTGGTCACTTGCAAGAATTAAGAATTAACATAATGAATAGGACGAAGGCTACAAGGTAGATGCTACAATTGTGATGAAGAGGGTCATTACGCCCCTCATTGTCCTAAACCACCAAGGGAGAGAGGAGGGATATACCCCCTATATGGACGTGGTCGAGGAAGAATAGAAGAGAATCATCAAGAACAGGCACTAGAATCACCGCTGCCACAACAACAACTACAACTGTTGCCTGCAAATGGAGAAGGTAGGGCTATTAACATCATTACCCTTGATCATCAATATGTGGATGTTTTGGCCAATAAGAGAGCTGGGCATGATAGGGAGAAAGAGACAGAAGAAGAGAGGGAAACAAGAGCAAGAAAAGGAAATTTTAGGGAGGCCATGGCTTATAACCCTTGGTGCTAAGCAGGATTGGGGCACGGGCTTGATCACCATCCCCGACAAAGAGAAAGGAAGGACCATTGTCTACAACATGAAGACACACGAGAGCCGTACAGAGCCCCTAGTGGATATGCAAGATACGGATTCAACAGAAACCACATCATACAATAGTGATGCTTCATCTAGAGCATCAGAAGAAAGTGTAGAGGAAGGCTTGATGCAATTATGTCATGATCTTTTTGGGATAAGTGTTGAAAAAGAAGAATCTATGCATGATGTGAAGGTCAAGGAGGAGAAGGATAGTCCTTGACAGAAAAAAAAAAGGAGTATGAGGACATGTTTACAGAGTTTCCATAGCTATTCGCCACTGAATATACAGAGTTTCAAGGAGCTAAAGGAGTCGAGCATAGAATTAATCTGAAAGAAGGTGCCAAGCCAAAGGTTCAAAAGCTTGGGAGGTTGGGGGTCATTCATGAGAAGTCACTTCATGAATAGGTGACGAAGCTTTTGGAAGCAGATTTCATCTTTCGAGTGGAGGAGTCTGTATGGGTCTCTCCTGTTGTTATTGTGCCCAAGAAGAACGGAAGATTTAGGATATGTGTTGATTTCAAACCTTTGAATGCTACCACAAAAAGGAATCATTATCCACTACCCTTTCTAGATGAAATCCTCAATCAGGTTGCAGGTCATGAGCGTTACTCAATCATGGATGGATTTTGTGGCTACTTTCAGATCTTGATAGCGATTGAAGATCGATTGAAGACGACCTTCATTACTCCTTGGGGTTGTTTTGCCTACAAAAGAATGCATATGCTACCTTCCAAGGATGGATGACTAGAGTGTTTGGTCCCTACTTGGGTAAGTTCATTCGTGTTTTCATGGATGAAATTGGGTGTTATAGCTCAAGTGTCACACATTTGGAGAAGTTGAGGTTGAGTTTTGAAAGGCTTCAACAAGAGGGTGGGCAACTCAACCCAAAGAAGTGTAAGTTTTCTATGCCAGAGTCCATTTGCTAGGACATGTGGTTTTCCAAAATGGAATAGAAGTTGACCCAGAGAAAGTTAAGGCTTTATTTCTTATGGATCCGCCCAGTAACACAAAGGATTTGGCATCATTTGTGCATAAGCTCAGGTACTTGTCACGTTTTTTTTGGATGCTATGTCAGTATGTGTATTCTGTCCAGAAATTGAGTCAAAGAGTTCAAGGGTTTGAATGGAATGAAGACATGCAACAAGCTTTTGATGGCATCAAGGAGGTATTGTGTGCTTTACCAACAGTGAGTCCTCCCGACTTGCAGTAGATTTTCTATGTATCTATTAGTGTGGGGTCAGTAGCTTTTGGGGCGGTTTTCTTACAAAAGCAAGGAAGGAACTTCAAGCCAGTTTATTTTGAGAGCAAGATGAAGAATGTAAGCAAGTTCTCCTACACGGAAATGGAACAGTGGGTATTCACCTTGGTTCTTGCTTGTCAAAGGTTTAAAACCTATTTGTTGCCCCAAAAGTTCTATGTGCTCACCACATCGAATCTTTTGTTGGATGTAGTACAACATTTGAAGCCTAGGAAGCGCATCTTAAAGTGGACTTTGGAGCTTCAAGAGTATGAGTTTGAGTTTAAAGTGGATCATTCTGTTAAAGCTCACTTGGTAGACATAGTCGTACATAAGGGGGGGGGAGCTTCCATCTGACCCAAGGGTTGACAAGGATGATCATGAAGAGGAAGTAGATATTACAGATGCATATACAATGATGTTTGATGGTGCATAGAGGAAAGTTCTTCAAAAGGCAAGTGGTGGGGTAGTCATTAAGAACCCAAAAGGTGATGTAATCTTTTCTAGAGCTTGCTATCTTGATAAAGCTGAAAGTAACAATGAGGCCGAATACCTCACACTTTTCCTTGGGTTGAAGCAGTGTGTTGAGCTTGGACTGAAGAGGGTCATTGCAAAAGGGGATACATTGCTAGTCATGAATCAGTTGCTTGGTTTGTGGAATGTTAAGAAAGACAATTTGAAGAAGTGGTTCTATGGCATCAAGAAGCTTTTGCATGAGTTTGAGAAGATACAGTTTAAGAATGTTCCTCGTGAGCAGAATAAAGAAGCTGATGAGTTCGCTAGGGACAAGTTGGATGCCTTGGTGGCTCCTTTAAAGGTCAAGGAAGCCTTGTATGCAGGAAGGGAATCATTGCAAGATGTAGAAGTATTTCTTGGTAAAGGGCAATGTCCAGAGGGCATGTCAAAGGTTCGGTGTAAGAGAATAGTTGCAAAAACAAGAAACTACACATTGGTAGGTGAGGGTCTTATGCTTTATGGCAAGGATAGCATTTTGAGAAAAGTGCCATACAAAGAAGAGATAGGCTTGATTTTGGAGCACTACCATGAAGAAACGGGCCATCAAGGCAAAGATCAGGTTGTCTTTCGTGTTTTAAGAGCAGGTTACTGTTGGCCCTCTATGATGAGAGATGCTTATTTTTGGTACAAGTCATGCCATGAATGCCAAGTGTTTGCAAATCGGAAGCTTTTGGCTGAGCCTCAGAAAGCTATAATGTCTTTTGATGCATTTGCAAAATGGGGAGTAGATGTTGTAGGTCCAATGCCAAGGACCAACAATGGTAAAAGGTATATCCTTGTGGCTGTGGACTATTTGACAAAATGGTGGAGGCAAAAGCAGTAAAAGATGTAACAGCAAGAAGAGTGGGCTCTTTTTTATATGAACAGGTGTGTTGCAGGTTTGGAGCTCTTATGGTTATTATTTCTGATTGTGGACCAAGATTTAGGGGAAACATGTTGCTGCTCTCATGGAGAAATTGAAAATTCAGCATAGGCATTCTTCTCCTTACTACCCACAATGCAATGGGTTGGTTGAGAACTGCAATGGTCAAATTGTGAAGATGCTATCAAAGTATGCTAGAGAGCATCCTAAAGAGTGGGACTTGGACTTGAAAAAGTGTTTGTGGGCTTATAGAACTGCGTATAGAGTGTCAACACAGTTTACACCATATGAACTTGTTTATGGAAAGGAAGCTCTTATGCCCATACAAGTGCAGTTGGATGCCTTGAAGTTGTTGTGCATAATGCAAGGTGAGCATAATGACAAGCTGCAAGAAAGAATTCTTTCTCTAGAGTTGTTGCGAATGAATAGAGAGAAAGCTAGTGATTATTATCTTCAACAAGCAGAGACAAGGATGGAGAAAATGAATAGGAGGCTTCCAGAGAAAGAGATCAAAGAAGGAGATTTGGTGATGAAGTATGATTCCCGCTTGGATTTTACTTTTCAAAAGAAGTTGAGGGACAAATGGTTGGGTCCATACAGAGTGAAGCATATATTTTCTAATGACACCTATGAGTTGGAAAAATTGTCTGGTGAACGTTTGCGCTACAAAATAAATGGTTATAGATTGAAGAAATATTTTGCGAGGGATGTGGTTCCAGATGCAAATAGTCTCTTGGTTGAGCATAAATGCTCTACCTAGAGGGTTGGCAATGATGATAGACCGCTTTTGGCATGTACAAAGTAGCGTTTATACGCATGGTCATACGCACAAAATGATGTAAGTACATGCATTCAGGAGCTTTGCAAAGTGGTTTCAAGTTCAAAAAAAGATGCAACGTGTACACATTGTGAATAGCCAGGTTCGTGCGCTAGCAGTCGGACACATGTACATGCCCGTATAGGGTATCGGGGCCTTGGATATGGTTTTAGGTGGCTTATTTTGGTTCTAGAGAATTTGTTTGAGCTTTCTAGAATGTAAATAATGCAAGCGAGAAGTGTGGGTACTCTCATCCCGCTCGAGAAGTTTGACACATGCCGTAACTGTCTATTTGCGGTGCCTGATCTGCGGTGATACGTGCATCGCCCTAGAAGTGGTCAAAAATGGAATGTGGGGATGTGGAAATGTGATTTGGGTATCGAGGATCAAGAGTGAGAAATTTGGTGAATTTTGGAGTCCGTTTGGGATTTTTCCTGCGAAAAATGCCCGCCAGGGGTCAAAACTGGCCAAAACTGGGCCAAAAAAGGTCAAAAAAGGTGTGAAATGGCTTCAACTTGCCACATCACTCATGGTGGCGTAAGTGTTCCAGATGAGGGAGGAATTTTGAAGAGTAATATAAACACTTTCACCCCTCTATGTGTGAGAGGAAGCAGGGTTCCTATAGGTAGTCTAGTGCAGTCCCGTTGCGTTCGTGTCATGTTTTCGAGTGTTTGGAGGAGTGAATGAGAGCTTTCTCTCTTCCATTTTGCACTTGGGAGAGTCTATGGGAGTTCTAAGGTTTCCATCAATGTGTGTATGCAAGTAATTGATGGAAGAAGGTGCGGCTTTCTGCAAGACTATGTGACCCTGTATCGGTGCCATTAGGGTTGGCGCTACTCCAAAGAGTCCAACAGAGTGGAGTTTGGTGAAGTTTTTGCAATGGTTTGAGATTGGCCTTTTGTGGCTGAAGTTTTTGGGTTTTTGATGGTTTTTCTTGTATATTTTGGTCACCATCAAGTGTGATTTCAAGTGTTGATCACCTCGACTCACTTTGTAGTGTCTGCGGGTAGGCAAGGGCTTGTAGGTCGAGGCGTTTGGAGTTTGAATTGAGCTTGGGAGTAGAGTTTTTAGGGAGCTTTTGAGTGGTAGTGAGTGAGGTGAGGAATTTAAGTAAATTCCTTGTGTTGTGTTGAATTGTCTGGGTGTGTGAGTGTGTGCACGACATCGTTTGCTCCATCACCGTCTCGGTTTCAGTGTCTGAAGTCACTACCCGTTTTTTCTTGCGTGAAGGTTGTCCTTCTTATTGCTCTTCACCTGACCATTCCCTCTCCATTTCGTCTAGGAGCTCTTGTTCGTGTATCCAAGGTGGTTTTTGAGCACCTTGGATGGATGAGTGAGGGTGAGCAAAAAAAGGTTGATCTTTTCTTGTTGTTTGCTTTGTGCGTGCTATTGTGTAAGAAGGAGCAATATTGAAAATGAGACTTCCTCTTCTCTAAAAGCCCCCTATTTTTTAAAAAAAAGGTCTCTTCACACTTGACTAGGCCACTTAAAAAAACTCTTAATATCATCAAAATGTAAAAAACAAAAAATGGATAAATGTAGAAGTATTATATGCAACTCAACAAAGACATCTACAAACGTAAACATTACATTGTATAGCATCATTTTGTTTACATGTTGGGTAATCAACATTTGCCCACTCTATGGCGATTTTCATGCCACCTAGCATGATTAAAGGGTCCGGTGGAGTTTCTCCATTTCTCTTTAGCATTAAGTCGAGATTGTCTCCTAACCTCCTTGGCAAGACTTGACTTTCGCGCTCGCTCTATGGCATGACATCTCCCCAAAGAACAATGAAAGAACCAATCAGACATCTCCTTCATGTAGTTGGATCTCGTAGTTCCACCACCGTGACGTATCTTTTTAAAGTAAACACCTTTGGCTCGATAATGTGATTCCTCCATTCCTTGAGTGCTCCACATGTCTAATGAACCATATTTTGACATAAAGAATGCTCTATGCGCATACAAAATATGTTGCATCAAGAAAAAATGCTTAGATCAAATGCATATCAAATGCAGAAGACAATAACTTTTTCACTTGCTGAAGAAATCCCAAATCATTGGAAACAAGGATGGTATCATCCACATAAAGAGCAAGAATCACAAAACTGCTACCTTGGCGTTTTATGTATAAGTTGGGGTCTAACGAGCAAGAGATGAATCCTTTAGAGGTGAGAAAAAGATCAAATTTTGTATACCAGGCTCACGAAGCTTGTTTGAGACCATATAGTGCCTTATGGAGTTGAGCAACAAGGTCTTCTTTACCTGGAATAACAAACCCTTCTGGTTGTTCCATATAAATTTCCTCTTCCAAGTCACCATTAAGAAAAGCAGTTCGCACATCCATTTGATGAGCTTCTAAATCAAATTGAACAGCAAATGCCAATAAAACTCGAACACTTGTAATGCGAACAACTGGTGAAAAAGTCTCTTGATAATCAACACCAGCTACTTGGGAATAACCTTTTGCAACTAAACGCGCCTTGAACTTGTCAAAAGATCCATCTGCTTTTACTTTTGTCTTATACACCCACTTACATTTAATAGCTGTACGACCAGGAGGTAATTCAATTAGTATCCATGTACCTTTAGAGATAAGAGAATCGTACTCTGCTTCCATAGCCTCTTTCCATTGATCCTTTTGTGGTGAAGAGATAGCTTCATCATAAGTAATTGGATCTTCGGAAGTAGAAAAAGCATTATCAGCAATATCGTCATCATAAACATGACATGAGCCATGTTCAAAATCAATAGGCAGATCAACAAAAATATCAATATCATCATTGGCGACATTCGGAATGGATGGTTGTGAAGAGGAAAGTTGCTCTACAGGAAGAGTTTCATCTTTTGAAAGAAATGGAAAAGCTTGAAGCAATGATTTAGTATCATCAGAATCATCCATGGACCATGAGCATCCCATAAGCTGTTCGTTAAAAGTAGCATCACGATTCACAATTACTTTCTTGGAGGAAGGGTCATAGAATTTGTAGCCTTTGGAAGTGTCAGAATATCCAATAAAAATAACTTTAAGACCAGGAGCATCAAGCTTTGTTCGTGTTTCTTTGGGAACATAAATATAAGCAATACATCCAAAGGTTCGAAAATGAGATACAGAAGGAATGTCACCTGTCCATGCTGTGATGGGTATCTTACCAGAGGGTGTAGTACTAGGAAGATGATTCTAAATAAATACTGCTGTCAAAGTAGCTTCAGCCCAAAAAACACGAGATTAGCCAGAATGAATCAGCATACATCTTACAGCATTGAGAATAGTGCGATTCTTTCGTTCAACAACACCGTTCTGTTGAGGCGAATATGGAATAGTGTGTTCATGATGAATTCCATTGTCAGCACAGTAACTCACAAACTCTCGAGAAACATATTCGCCTCCATTGTCACTACGAAGCTTCTTAAGGCGACGACCAGTTTGAAGTTCCACAGCCTTGTGGAATTGTTTGAAAACAGATAAGGCTTCAGATTTTTGTCTAAGTAGAAATACTGTCGTATACCTTGAGAAATCATCAATGAAAGTAATGAAGTAGCGATATTGTGATCTCGAAGAAGGTAGAGGTCTACATATATCAGTATGAACAAGATCCAATATGTCATGAGAATGAGTTGTATTTGAAAGAGGAAAGGGTTTGCGATTGTGTTTCCCAAGAGCACAAAATTCACAAATTCCCATATGAGGATGGGCTTTAAGATCCATGCCATGAACAAGATCACGACGTTGAAGATCAAGGAGTTTTGAGAAATCAGCATGAACAAAACGGTGATGCCATACTTTGCAATCATGATCACCTGGAGCAGTGACAACATTTGCTACAGCATCGTTGAGAGAAAGTTCAAACAAATTACCATTTCGAGGAGCAGTGGCTATAGTCTGTCCATCTTTCTCAATTCGGCATTTGGTATGATCAAATCCAACAAACAGACCAATATCAACAAGTCTAGCAACTGAAAGAAGATTACGTTGAAGATCTGGTACATGTAATACTCCTCGCAAAATTCGAGTGGAAGAAGATAAGGTACCAAGATATAAGTCTCCAATACCCTTTACTTGACAAGTAGTATCATCAGCAAGATAAACAACACGTTGAACTGGCAGTGGATGATAGTTATGGAGCCACTTAGACTGATATGTCATATTTCCTGTAGCACCAGAATCAACAATAAAAAGTGATCCATCACGTACATGAAGTATTCTGTCTGGAGCAACTGAACATAGGACGCAGCTTGTTTCTGGTACAATGTTGTTTCGATGTTCAGTAGCATATGCTCTATTCCGATCTGTGTCGAATCGACGCTTATAGCACATATGAGTGGGATGATCAGATCGTCCACAATATTCACAAGAAGAAGAAGAAGAGTCTCTAGATAAACGTGGTTGTTTTGTGGTAATATTGTGTTCTTCATCATATTGACGTGCCCAACAATCATCTTCAGTATGGCCATTTTTGTTGCAGTAAGAACATTGCTTATTAGGAAATTTGAGATGAGAGAAAATATTACCGCGACGGCCACCTCTGCGGTTTCCTCGTTGAAATGGACACCTTCGAGCATAAAAAGCCCGTTCCATCTGTTGTGACTCAGTCTCCTCGTGTGAAACCATAGCTGTATCATGGCTAGCATTACGACGTTCTTGACGTTGAGAGTATTCAATTAAACACATGCAGGCTTGGTCGAAATCAAGACCATCTTTATTAGAGAGAATAGTAACAATGTTATCATAAGAAGAGTCCTTCACCATATCAAGGAGAAGTGTAATCAGTTGCTTTTGTGGAATAGGATCACCGGCAGCAGCAAGTTGATTAATAATAGATTTGAAAGATTCAATATGTCCCGTCATGGCAGTACCAACTTCATATTGTAACTTGTTAAGCAACCCTCTCAAATAAAGTATTTCTGTGACAGATTTCTTCTGAAAGTTTGCAATAAGGTACTTCCATACGTCGTGGGAAGTAGGCAATTCGTACATATCAAGCAAAAGGGAGTCAGTAAGAGCAGAAAGAATATACCGATGAGCTGCTTTATCACGTCGTTGCCAATCCGTATAGGCAACATTCCAATCTTCAAATATAGGTCCTTCAGTGATAAGCACGTTATCATTATCCGTATCAACAGGCTGAGGCGGACAAACACGATTTCCAAGAACAACATCGGAGAGTTCATCGCCTTCAAGAATTAACAACATCTTTGCTTTCCAGCCTGGAAAACCTTGACCTTGGAAAGGAGGAACAGAACGCTGGCCAGAAGGAAAGCCGTTGACGAGAATATTCATAGCCATATCTTGTTGCGAGAAGACGTATAAGATAAGATCGCAGAATTTGCGAGAATGAGAGAGATATGAGGACTGCGTTCTGTCAACGATAAACGTAAGAAGGATGCTCAAGGAACTTCCAAAGATGTGAGAGACGTCACCCAAAAAGGGCAGGGTAAAGGAGACGTTAATAATAAAAGAGTCCTCAAAATAGAGTGGCGTGAGACGCAAGATTGACGGCCACAATATGAATAGCAAAAAGCTAAATCTTCTCGAAAAAGTTAACGCCAAAATAAGAAAAACGATCGCGGACGCTTCACGAAGAAGTAGGACGAAGAAAGCTGCGTCAAGCTCAATTGCAGTAAAAACAGCATAACTTTCTGCTGCGAACTCCGATTGACGCAAACCTAGAACTCAAATCGAAGAGCTCGAGGAGACGAACAAGTTTTGAATGAAAAGTGCCATTGCGCTATGCTGCATTGCGCTTTTCCCGTTTCTCCAAATTTTGAGCAAAACAACAAGAAAAATTGAGATGAAGTTCAGGGTGTCATCAACAAGAAAACGTAATCAACGATTAGATTGATTAGCAATAAACGTCACACACAACACTAATCATATTCTTCTTAACACAAAACAACCACAATTAACAAGAATCAATGCTCAAAAATAAAATTTGTAGCAATTTTTGAATCTTACATGCAAATCGCATACACATACTGTTTTGTCACCATGAATTGAATCGGCGCATGATCGTTACCGCTCTGATACCATGTTGAGATGTAGAGAGAAAGAGAGAGAGACGAGACAAGAGACACACCATATACGCTCCCAAAGACTGATTCATATTGAGAACAAGATACAAATATATAGGTGAGACCAAGTTGAGTAGAGTGAGCCATATATAGCTCCAACAGAGAGGGACCCAAAGAATTTTAGATTTGGAGCTTATAAAAGCTAGATTCTTCTAAAAAAATACTGTTTGATATATATATATATATATAGATAGATAGGGACCTTTTTAAAGTTTAAAAGATCCATTTTGAAGATTTTATTAAAAAATCATTTTTTGGGGTGAATGGATGCACGAGCTGAAAAGTGGATTTTGTCATAACTACTTACTCTCTTTGTTTGGTGATAGGTAGAGAGAGAATGGTTCTTCTCTCTACTTTTACTCCTCTCTCAAAGTGGATTTTGTCATAACTACTTACTCTCTTTGTTTGGTGATAGGTAGAGAGAGAATGGTTCTTCTCTCTACTTTTACTCCTCTCTCTCTTTTTACCCCCCTCTCTCCCCTACTTTACCCCTCCTCTTCCTCCTACTTTACCACCCTTATTCCCTACTTTCCCTCCCTCTCCTATCTAGCGAGAAGTTAGAGAGAGAGCTACAAAAGTAGCCCTATTTATTGTCTTTGTTCCCTCCATCCCCTACAAAATTAGCTTTAATCCTTTAAAATTAGGAATCCTTACATGGCCCCAAGGGGTTCCAATTTTTTCCTAATGTGACCACTGTCTACTTACCTTCAACGAGAGTGAGTCCCTCTATAAGATAGAAGTATAAGAAATTTGTGTCCTACACCATGTTCATGTAAAGCTATTATTGTTGACATTTCAGTTGATTGTAGTGTAGAATTATAAAACCCAACAAATTTGTGAGACTTGAGCCCTATATATATCACCACTAAAGCACCAAACCATGTGAGGATTTATCCACAAGATACTACCAATTCTTAGCTTCAAAGGGATGAGACTATAGCCGGCTAGAGTGTACTGTTTAAAAGTTAAAAACAATGAAGAATCAACTCAATAGTATGAAATAAACTCCACCAAAATTTGAGGATTTTCAATTGATTTTAGCTAAAGATCTATCTTGTTATTAATGAATCATGCACCTTATTTTAGATTATCAACATGCTACCAACACACTATGATTCGTAACTAAGTTTGAGCATGTTAAGATACGTTTTGCACCTCATAAGTCAACGTTCCTAGTAATCTCGATCACCTATCATAGGCGATGAAATCAATGTATTTGTATCTAGTGTTGTGTGAGTGAGAGAGAACCCCAACACTTAGGCAAGCCTAGCCGAGCCAAAAATAATGAAGAGGTGGGAAAGACGGTTCAAAACAACATCTAGTCATGGTTTTCGGCCAACAATGAGAAAAAAAGATAATATCTCATATCAGTACATCAGTAAATTTCAATCTAGATTCACTCAAATTCCAGTCTATCTGAATGATAAGACTGCAGCCCAAATACTGAAGTTGAAGGGTCGACTTTCATCGCAAACATTTCCTATAAAAAATTTGCCAGACTTTTGTTTACGTTTGGCCTTATTTTCAAAAGTCTATTCATTGCCATCTCCTCAGAGAGCCACACTTGAGGTTTACGGCAAGTAGATCAAAAGTATTGATTTCTGTGTAGACATGTTTAAAGACATGAATCACTTACAACATCGATATATCCTATACAAGAAGGAAAATTTTTTCTCCATTACAAGTGGTTTGTGTGCATACACACACTCATGTATTTGTGAATCCATGATTAAGGTATGCTAACACCAATGAGTATCATCATCATTTTTAAAAAATCAACCACATATGATATCTCTTGACAGAATGTCGCCCGAGGTTATAAATGTAAATCACATAAATTTCCAAATTGGAGCGTATTTCAAACTAGATTTCTATTGGTAGATCAGCCTAATGTTTTTTATTTTAGATGTCAACAAACCTCTTCATCATAACTATCATCAACCAGCAGTGTTTTAAAGACTAGTTTTTAATTTGTATTTTCAATAATAAAAATCCTTATACGCACTGATTAGGTGCATAGGAACCTACTTTATACCAATCCGGATGTAATAAGGGAGCAACCTTTGGGTAAATGTCAATTTCTATTATCTGAATGACAAAATCCCCATAGAGGTCGGTGGGTGAAGTGCAAAAACCTAGTTTACTTCTTTTCTCTTTGTCATCCAAATATTGCTGATCCCAAAGGGTAGAGCTACCCTTCGTTTGAAGATTATAGAATGCTACTATACATGCATTTGTGTTATAGGTTGCACATGTGGGTGTGGAGATGCCGACAATCAAATTGAAGAAGACTAAAAAAGAGCCAGATTCCTGCCATAGCATGAAACATGAGAAAGAATGCAATGAGGTTCTATGAAATCTAGAGACCCATAGTTGCATAGCATTCTTAAGTTGATGGAAAGCCTTCATAAGAGGACCTCCTTGATAGAGAGAGAGAGAGAGAGAGAGAGAGAGAGAGAGAGAGAGAGAGAGAGAGAGAGAGAGAGAGAGAGAGAGAGAGAGAGAGAGAGAGAGAGGATCATAGCTCATTTTGGATCCTGGTATGGCAAGCAGGGAAAGGAGATGAAATCCAAGTACATCAAGTGAGGGCAAAACCTCCTAGGAAGGATGAATCAAGTATTGAGGAAAGAAGAACCTTGTGCTTGCAGATCTTACAAGGGAGATTGCAGCATGTCAAATGTGTATCTGGGTGAAAGCATGTTAACCTGTCATACTTTTTCATGTACCGGACAATGCTAACTAGCACAATTTTGACATATGCTAACTAGTACAATAACTTGAGCTACATCTCCAAGATCTATGACACATGATATATCAATAGACATCACTTGAAACAAGGAATCCAAATGTACAACCTCCGACAAATTTTGATATTATTTGTAAAAAATTTACCGGACGCCCAACTTTTTGAAGATGTGCTAACTTGAAACTGTTAACTAGCACAAAAAGCGCGACAGGTTAACATGCTTTCACCCATCTATGACTGTGTGTGTGTGTGTGTGTGTGTGTGTGTGAACACCTATTGTGCAAGGTTGTCAAGCCTTTGGTTCACTATTATAGGAAGCTCACAATGAAAGGTTGGAATCCAACACTTACTTCTAAACATGTGCATGTCATGCTTTGCCTTCGTAAAGTGCCATTGAGAATGTGGAGTTCACACATGTGAGTGCAAGTCATTTGACACTATGTGAGTGATGCCTAGAAATGGGAAGGGACTACGGAATGCCAACGGAATTTTATGATCCTGTTGATATTCCAAATGAGTCATTGTGAGAGGAAGACATATAATTTATAGTGTGCAAGCCTAACTTGCTTAAAAGAGAAGTTGTGTGGGTAGGCTAGTTTGTATAGAGCTCTAATCAACTTGGGGTAAAAATATATTTTTGCATCTATAAAAGCAAAAGTGTGTGTGTGTGTGTGTGTGTGTGTGTGTGTAAGGGTGGGGGGGTGTACAATGATAGCTAAGGATGGATTCCTTTCACAACAGGTGTGTGTGTGTGTGTGGCCCTCCCCCATCCCTAAGGAGAAGCATTACAAAAAGTTTGGACTCAAATTTGGTCCTTTTAGCGCTAGAGAGATAATGCAACGTATGAATGGATGGCAGGATACCATAACGGTAGCTTGGATTTTCCTTGTTTTTATCTCAAATTTCAGCATTTTCAAAAAACAATCTTTAGTTGCATAAAAAAATTTAACACTAATATAAATAGTGATTTGCTCGACTCTTTCTTGTCAGGACCAAATATAGGAAAAACGTACCATAACTCACACTCAATGCAATTGTGCACACTTTTTTGATAGGAGAGACTTCATAGTATTCCCACTCATTCTCGTTCATTTACGCTCAGCTAACTATTCTTCTCGCATTTGACTGTATTGTGTTTGCAATAAAAAATGCACACCCTCTCATATATGTGTTGTACATCTTGCCGTAGAAGAATCACTAATGGAGAGTAGAAGACCTCGACGACCATCCGTCGCAAGTATTAAGTCTGTGAAAATTTTCAACAGTTTTGATTTAGACAATGGTCGATGGCTTTCCACCACCATTACAGCTGGAAGCTGGGTTCTCCTGTAGAACAAGAAGAGAAAGTGCACAAGTAACGAGTTTGTGAATAGTTATAAAGGTAGGGTGAAAAACTTTCCCTTGTCACAAATGGGAAAAATAGTCAAAGAGGTTCTCATTGAACAAGCATATATGCACTCAAAGTTGCGTCTACAAACAACACCGACATGATTTCCAACAAACCAGCCAAGTTGTAAGTTTTCTTACATCCACAATAGATTTTACTCTTCACTCGTGTATTGTGTGTTTAACCTGCCAGTTGTAGATATTTATCCTTCCGAAAAAGAAGACTAGTAGCCGGTGGATTGCATTATTGGCATTTTTGATGCATTCCATGCAACTGCGGGAGAGATACTCTATAACACTAGCGCCAGAAGAGTTGGGGCTGAAAGAGGGGTTTTCTTCTTTGACGACTTTTATAATGCTTCGCGTTCTACGCTTGGCTACGGCACTCTAGAATATCTCCTGTTTACTTTGAAGGACAGTCTAGAGTGGCCAATCCCTTCATCTAAAACCACTAAGTGTTTCATACTAAAGCTCCATCAAGGAGTACAAAAGTGCTTAAGACCAAATATTTCTAGTTGACTGGTACGTGTTTCAATCCTTATGTACATGCATGTGTTCATCGACTTTTTCCATGATGAAGAGATTAGGAAGATTGGAGCTATGCTACAATGCAAGACAGAGAAATGCCTTGATTTTCTGGATGAATCTTGGGATGTCTAATTCTGATGGCATCTTATGCAAGGTAAATAAGAAGTATATTGTGTGTAAGTGCATGATAGCTTCTCAAAATTTCATAGCTTCCTTCCACTACATAAGGTGGCATCGAGTGAATGGTCATCGGGTAGCTTTGGACCAAGATTTAAATGATGACCTAAACAATCATTTGAGAAATTTGCTTGAGGTATGGGGTGGACCTGATCTGCTAATTGTTCTTAGCATTCAAGGCAATGTGACACTATGACAAGTGCACAAGGATTTGGAGAACGAGGTTGACCTCAGCCTATTGACCTCAGCCTGGATCCAAAATATCTTTTGTAGTGCAATATGCGAAAGATAGTATGTTCTATATGTAAACATTAATGTAGCATTAGTTATTTTCTTGCTAGTTATCATAACTAAATATTGGTCTAATCTAACTATTCGGGTAACTGTCGTACAGGTGCCTCAGAGAAAGGAGAAGAAGACGTTGGGCGCAGATATAAAGGATGAGCGATTGTTTCTAGTTCAATGCAGCTCTTGATTGAAGCATTAGGAGAAATTTGGGGTTTAAGGAGGGCCGTTTAAGGATTTGGGATTTATGGACCTCCTCCAATAAGAAAAGGGCTACCGTTACGGTGACAAATTTGTTAAAATGGAGGTTTCTCTCACTAAAAGATCTTGTATATGATCTTGCCATTTAAGGTAAAACAAATATTGATAGGCTCGAAGTAGAAAATAGCGGTGCTATTTTATGAATTTTGAGCCATGGATTCTTGTGGTATCCTATACAAGGCTTGCAACAAGTGATTCATTAGCACAGGTTGGTGAAATCTCTCTCTCTCTCTCTCTCTCTCTCTCTCTCTCATGTGTGTATGCGTAATAGTATGAGATAGAAGGATCCATGACCACCAACTTTTGTGCTTTTCTTCTTGGCAGACCTTATGGATGTAGCCATTGTTTAACACCCTCCGATAGATTATCCATTGACTTACCCTACTTCTTTCCCTTCCCATGTCCACAATCACTTACCACATGCTCTCTCTCTCTCTCTCTCTCTCTCTCTCTCTCTCTCTCTCTCTCTCTCTCTCTCTCTCTCTCTCTCGGGGATTAGAACCTGCAATGTGTTTTTATCCTTGCCAGCTAATGTGACGAGCAAGATTACTTTCTTACGAGGTAAGAGTTGATCTCTCTTGAATAATTATGCACTCTATATACAATAGCTTTGGATTGTATTGTCTGAGATTGCTTGAACATTTCTATGGAAAATGTTTGGAGGCTTTTGAGAAAATTAAGAGTGTTGCTTTGTAATGTAAGTGCTTAGATTTAAAGATGTTGTGGTAGACATTTGGATTTTGGACAAAGATGTAGACTATGGAAGATTTTACTTGGGTGCAGGTACTTGCTTCCCAAGTTTCTTAAGATATGATTACATTTATTTTAGGAATGTTGTGAGGTATGATGTTGAAGCTTGTTTAAGGTCTCATGCAGCAAGTATGTGTGCAAAGGCTAGGAGCTTCCTAAAGAGGGCCATATATGATGACGAAAAGCTGGTGGGCATTCATTTTTGGAAATTGCAGGGATCCTTGGTATGCAGGTACTAGAAAGAGGGGAGAGAAGTAGTTATGGAACAAAAGGATACCACAAATGGAACATGCTTGTATCAATCTCCTCATAATTGTATGAGAATTTTTTGTCCAAAATCTTTTCTTGAAGTCTTGTCTTCGACTTCTAAGCCATTTCAGCTTGTGCACCTTTTTGTGTTCATTTGTACTGCATGTTCCAAGTGTCAACCAAGTGCTGTTCTCACAAATTCAAGTTTTTTTTTTGTAACAAGTTTTTCCTTTTGCAAATTTTCTTTTTCAATGGCCTTTGCAAGGGAATAAAGGAGCTGCATTTATTGGATGTTCAAAAAATGGCTAGCAAATAATAGTATGGCACATTTCAGTCATCATTTAACCAGGTAAATCTTTTACAAATGCACTTTCTCAATGGTCTTTGCATATGAGGGTAACTAGTCTATAAAATGAGGAAAATGATCGCATCATTGAAGAAAATCCCTTGATATTTGAATAAAACAGGTGAAAAAAATACCTATTATATATTTTATGAGGTATGTATTCTATAGGATCCTTGTTTAGATAACAAAGTGATTTTGTAATCATTGAATATACCAAAATCTTGAGTGTAGAAGAGATGTGAGGGGAACTATTCTAAGAAACTTCTATGTGGCATGTTTGTTATGTATGATCACTTGTGTCATCCTCAGGTAGAAGGAGTGCTGGAGAGTCTTCCTATGCTTTGTAATCTATTGTATACTCTTCATCACAATGTTGGAGACTCCTCAGGTTCAAGATAAATTAAGTGTTGTGCTTGTTGCCTGCAAGAAATAAAATGAAGACTAAGAAGCTTAAAGAGGTGGGACCCATAAGGATCTTGTGATGAACAAGGGGTCAACTGAGAAGCACTATTTTGTACGCACACATGTGTTGTTTGAAAACACAAGGCTTAACATGGTATGTTGTTTGGTGATCTTGTAGGAAATATTATGACAAGCTTCCTAGCCTACTACACTTGAAGCCAGGGATTTTAATTATGCGATGATGCATTTTGTTAAATGTTAATTATTGTTGTTATTATCACTATTTTTTTCATGTTAATAACATATCTAATGCCATGACCTACGAAAACCGGTAGAAAACGTAGAACCGGCAGAACAACCAACAATCCCGGCAGGCCCGGCGGGACAAGCAAGAATCTCGCCGGGCCCATCGTGTACCCCCTCCATATTTGGCGGCTCTATATAACCCTTTTATAGACCTCACATCACATCACATCACATCACCTCTTCCTCTAAATTTGGTCATCCTTTAAAATTTAGAAGAAAAACTAAAGGTAAAAAAATGAATAGTCTTTTAAAAAAATTAAAACTTAATGTAACTCTGATCATGGATCATTAGTTCTTTTTTGGACTGAACTGATTCTTGAAAGAAGGTAGAAAGGTGAATCTTTGGGTCGGTATCTCTACATTTGGGATGGATTGATCTCATGTTTGGTTCACCGTTATATTTGCTAAATTGATTGCTATATTGATTAGAACTTCTATCATGGGTCATTAGTTCTTTTTTGGACTGAACTGATTCTTGAAAAGAGATAGAAAGGTGAATCTTTGGGTCGATATCTCTACTTTTGGGATGGACTGGTCACATGTTTTATTCACCGTTGTATTTGCTTGCTATTCCGATTAGAGCTCCAATCATGGGTCATTAGTTCTTTTTTTGGACTGGACTGATTCATGAAAGGAGGTAGAAAGGTGAATCTTTGGGTCGATATCTCTCTTTTGAGATGGACTGATCACATGTTTGATTCACCGCTGTATTTGCTTGCTATTCCGATTAGAGCTCCAATCATGGGTCATTAGTTCTTTTTTGTACTGGATTGATTCATGAAAGGAGGTAGAAAGGTGAATCTTTGGGTCGATATCTCTACTTTTGGGATGGACTGATCACATGTTTGATTCACCGCTGTATTTGCTTGCTATTTCGATTAGAGCTCCAATCATGGGTCATTAGTTCTTTTTTTGGACTGGACTGATTCATGAAAGGCGGTAGGAAGGTGAATCTTTGGGTCGATATCTCTACTTTTGGGATGGACTGATCACATGTTTGATTCACCGCTATATTTGCTTGCTATTTCGATTAGAGCTCCAATCATGAGTCATTAGTTCTTTTTTGGACTAGATTGATTCATGAAAGGAGGTAGGAAGGTGAATCTTTGGGTCAATATCTCTACTTTTGGGATGGACTGATCACATATTTGATTCACCGTTGTATTTGCTTGCTCATGTTTGAGTAGATTGAGGTTTATTCCCTTCAGGATTCACTACTACGCTTGTGTGTGATATTGATTATAACACTAATGTTTGGTTTGAATAATACTCGAAAGAAGAGATAGCATACTGAGCTATGTTTATTGGTATTGCAGGAATCCAATAAGTATGTCTTCCACCGGGAATGTGAGCACAGTTACTTCTTTCAAACAAATGCTCCTATCATTCGAGCAGCAACACACCTAGTCGCAATTGCAACCATGTTTCGAAGCATGAATGACTGGGAGCAATATAAAACATAATCATCGTACGCTTTTGCAATGACACACCTAGCCGCAATTGCAACCATGTGCCAGTGCATCCACATACGATGATTTGATAAAAGAAATTTTAAACCTTTAAGTTTTAACGCAAAAAACTAAAAAAAACATCAATAAAATAAGGCAGGGTTTAAAAATTACTGCTACACT
The DNA here is from genome assembly GCF_014529385.1 of Adiantum capillus-veneris. NCBI lineage: Eukaryota > Viridiplantae > Streptophyta > Polypodiopsida > Polypodiales > Pteridaceae > Adiantum > Adiantum capillus-veneris. The sequence goes on from NC_140931.1 coordinate 114,851,332, forward strand.
TCTTTGAGAATGTGGAAAGCTGCCAGAAAGTTTGGTGAAGACTTTTCAATGTACCTATTTTGTGAAAAGACAAGCACCGGCGTCACCTTTATATAGCCACGGCGGGCCCGGCGAGCAAATAGCTTTACCCGGCGTGACCGCCAGGAAGATTCACTAGCCCGACGGGCCCGACGGGCTACGAGCCGGTCTCCAGGTCTCCCTGGAGGTCAAAAAAGATGAATGTCAATTAACAAAATATTTGTTATTTTGCATTTCTATTGTTATTAACCTGAAATTATAGTGTGATCATGTCATTTTGAAATCCCTGCTTGATGCATGTGTTCAAAAGAAGGATTTGTGCCAAGAACATGGGATACATGCTCAAAATTTGTAAAGCAACAACAAAATTCATATGGCAGGAGCACATTGATTAGAATGCATGCAAAGTGTGGTGCCCTCACAAAACCACAAATTTTTTTGATGAGATTCTCGTCCGAAATGTCGTGTTTTGGATACATTAATTACAAGATATGTTCAATGTTGTTGGTCACTAGGTATGTAGATTGTGGTGCCCTTACAAAAAGGATAGAAATTTTATAATGATATTCAGGTTTGGAATTCAATAATTGAAGGGTATGCCCAACATAGCTGTCAAAAGGATGCTCACGCATGTTTACAGATCAGATGCGAAGGGTAGGCCTTTCTCCAAATGCCATCACTTATGCATGCATCTTTAAGGTATATCGCAGTAAGATAGCTATGATAAGATTTCTAGTTAGTGGCCATTGGAAAAATATCTAGTCAATGGGGGTTCTTTGGTGAATAACTGCTGCACAAGTCAAGCATGCAAGAAATGCATGATGAAGGTGAAAGCAACGAGTTTTTTTGTCAGATTAGTCCTTTGATTTTTGCCAAAGTCGAGTTTGAAACTTGCAATTGTTGACTCTATTAGCTTGATTTGCAGTGATACACATAGACCAACCATAATAGCTAGCAAAAACTATTAGTCCTTTGATTTTTGCCAAAGGCGAGTTTGAAACTTGCAAATGTTGACTCTATTCGCTTGATTTGCAGTGATACACATAGACCAACCATAATAGCTAGCAAAAACTATAATGTCTTTGTGGTAGAATATCTAACTTGATCAAACTTGTACAGGAATCAGGTTGCAGACGAGGAATCGGTGGCTTGACAAAAAGTGCAATCCAGTCAAGTGAAAGAAATTGACAACAAGTCAATCCAGAGGTAAGTACTCTATCTAGAGCTTCATATGTTTATATGAACCTTAGATCTGGTCGTGTACTAGGAAATCAGGGCATACATGGAGAAACCTCCAGTAGAGTATCCACTAAAGAAAGCGTGAATCCCTTGCACACTATTCCTGAAGAAGTCTCTTTAGTGGATACTCTACTGGAGAAACCTCCAGTAGAGTATCCACTAAAGAAAGCGTGAATCAAGGCAATCCCTTGCACACTATTCCTGAAGAAGTCTCAGACACTTTTTCTGATTCGAGATCCGAAATGTCTTCCTATTCGACTCACTGGAAACCCGGAATGACAATGCGCTATAAGCAAATACTTTCTTTTTATAAGACTGGTTGCCATGGAGCTCAGGTTTACCTGGATCCTAACGAAGAGTATGCTATTCGCATTGATGACCAAGGTATTGAGTTAGAAGAGGAGATCAAGGCAAGAAAACAAGGAAGAATGTACATAGATAGAAATGAAGTCAGTATTTGCAAGTCAAAGACCCTGGTGAGATAGAAAAATGGGGTTTAGAAGTAAACACCATAATTCCAGGTATGGCTGCAAAAGAAGGACCACCAACTTTAGAATTCAAGCGATATGATCAAGTTGATTTGAAGCCCTTGAAACGGCTTAGTATTGATAATCCTAGGATCGGAGTCTATTGCTAGGAGGATAGAAATGTCAAAGATCTCCTGTGGACTTTGCATGCCAAATCAGGACAAGTGACGGTCATGAAGATCATCTATATCTTCAAGATCAAAGATAAGGGATCAACAGACCTACCAACCTACCTGTTTAGGGATTGTTATAACAACAACTTTGTTATGATGACTCCTGAGGAGGTAGAACAAACCAAATACCAAGGGTATTCCATAAGGGATTAATGAATAATAGATAGTCTGTCTATGAACAGTAAAATTGAGATTTTATTAATATCAGTGTTTTATATTTATGTGTTTTAGCTTAAAATGCATGGGTAAGCTTAAAATAGCTTGAAAAAGTAGTGAAGACCCAAAAATAGAGATTTTATGAGTCGCGACCTAAAAGTTACGTTTTCAGCCAAAGAAAGACGTTTTTCGCAATTCTGTCTACGCTGCCTTGTAGACCATACCTATTCCCGTCGTTTTGAGTACCTGGATTGCTCTGTTCTGAGTTCGTTTGTAAAAGTTATGATGAAAACAAACAGAAGGCAGCAACACTATAGTATACACAGGGACAGACAGACATACAACATCATACAGCTCCCCCTGCTATCAACCAAGATGTGGATTTGTTTCTTCATGGTAGACTATTGCAATTGAGATTATGAAGGTACATAATTATGTTTTTTTACTTTGATTATCATGTTGAATTGGTTGCACGAGTATGTTCTTTTGGCTATTTTGTAGGCGATGAAGAAATCAATGTGTGAAACAGGATCTGTGCAAAATGTCATGATAAAAATCTAACATTCACGGATCGCTTAGCAATTACGTTCTTATCTTATTCTTGCAGGTATACTTGGTGCAAAAATCGAGTTGACCGAACGCCTAAAAAGCGGCTATTTTGAGAAGTCGTAGGCTTTTCGAAGAAAGAATGATAAAAGCACGACGGGTGGTGCGTTTGGGGATCATTCACAGATCTTCTCTTCTACAAGTGCGAGTGCGATTGTGAGTGCAAGTGCGAGTGCGAGTACGAGTGAGACGCTGCATACAAGAGGATTGAAGCTCGCTGGTGGTCGGGAGGTTTGAGCTCCGTACAACGGAGTGCACCCATATTCAATTGCTCCTCTATTGTATCAAAACTCTGCAAAAAATCATCAATACAAAGATCTCTTTCTCTATCTTTTGCTGTCTATCTCTATTATTCTGTTACTGTGTGACAGGCTTTCAAGGAAGAATAGATCCCCTTTTATAGGTGAAGAGAACCCCCAAGGGTTTACACAAGAAGAGAAGAGCCAGTGTGAATAGAAAGTGGAAAAGGTGTCCCTGCATGATGTGGGCAGACTGGGGTCAAGTATTTTGACCATATCTACTCAACTGTGGCTTCAAATAAAAAAATAAAAATATGGGGAAAAAATTCATCTCATTAGCTACGACTTCCATTTTAGATACTTTTTCCAATTCAGATTGGAACCTTGTGTAAAAAATCCATCAAAATAAGATACAGTTTTGGTAGCAAAAGTCTTCTTGTGGTCCCCTTAGCCTAGACTTTCATTTGATTCCAATGGACACACCTCATGCAATATGAAAACATGACATTGCTCCTTGACAAAATGTTGTAATCATGCTTGCAATAAGTGTATTTTTGAAATCATGCCACCTAGTGTCCCACTAGGATTTGATTCCCTCCTAGTAGCTATTTGAAAAGAAATACAAGAAGAATATGAAAAATACATAGAATATATATATATATATATATATTGGAAGTTACCCTAGATATAGGATCTACATAGGGTGTGAGATAATAATGAGATAGTAGAAAGAAAGAATCAATGTTTTTTGCCCCAAGTCAAAGAGGCGGAGCTATTGACACCTTTCCCATAGTACTTTTAGACGGTAAAGTAAGAATACGTTACCCTTGAGATAAATAATAGGATGAGATAGAAAGCTTGTTATTATACTTAAATATGCATATGTACATTATAGGAAATATAATTATGTATCTAAAAAGTTACAAGATAGATCTTGCAGCATGCGTTCCCACTATGTACGTGTCATAGCACGACATCCACCCCCTCTAAACCTGCACATCCTCCGGTATGTGCCACATTGTCTCTTTGTAAGATCAACCCTCTTGTACATCTTCCTTGTTTTCTTCTTCACTAGATGATTCCAAAGCTTTATCTTCACTTTGATCTTCATCTGTGTTTTGTTCTTCCTCCTCATCAACATCTTCTGGATCATTGTCTCCTCTTATCTTAAAACATTTTGATCCTTTTTCTTGCGATGGAAATCTTTAGTTTTGTACCATCTAGTTCAAAAAAGCTATAAGTAGCATTTTCATGCACATGCTTTACAACATACGGTCCAAACCACCTTTTTGAAAACTTACGCATGACTGTGTGTTTATTATGAAGGCTACTATCATATACTAAAAACCAGTCACCTTTGTCAATTGATTTGCTCCTGATCCGATGTCGCTTATCAAAGTAGTCTTTTTTTTTCATCCTTGCATTTTTGAGTCGTTCTTTTGAAGCCTCAATGTCTCCAGGTCTTCTCTCTAGTTGCCTTGTGCACAATGCAAGGAGATCTTTCCTGCTAAGCCCCTCTTGCCAAGGTAGTACATTCCATGTGGGAATTGTATCTTCAATCGGCATGATTGGCTTTTGACCATACATTAACTCCGCAGGCATGTAGCCAGTTATACTGAGCTATGTGTTGTACGGTCATTCCATAAAGCATATGGTAACAGTCTTGGCCACTCACCAAGTCTTCCTTCACAAGCCTTGGTGAAAACTTTGAGGATATGAGGATGCCCTCTTTCACTCTTTCCATTGCCTTCAGGGTTGTAAGTTGTACTAAGAGAAAGCTTGATTCTTAATCTGAAAAGAACTCCCTTGCTCCCTCGACATCCAGCTCACCTCTATCTGCAGTGATCCTCCTCACACAACCATAACGGAAAATCACCTCATCAAGAAGGAATTTGCACACAGCTTCTGTGGTTTTAGCTCTTAATGCTCTTCCTTCAACCTGATTAGTTACGTCCTCTCGTGCAAGAACCAAGTATCTCATTTTCCAGAGTCCTAAAGGCATTGTGACTAGATCCACAACCCATTTATAGTGCACGGATAGTGGATATGTAGCTTGCAATCCATCACGATGTTGAACATTTAAATACATTTGACAAGTTACACATGACTCTACAATTTGAGATACATCTTTATACATACCCTTCCACCAATATTTTTGTTTCAACGTGGAGAAGGTTTCCCACGCACCCCCGTGTCCAACCCATAGACTCTTATGAAACTCTTGCATGAGCTTTACTTGAGTCTCTATTTTACATATAACCCTTTGTGGTGTAGCACCCTTTTGTTTAGGATGCTTCCATAAGTAACCATTCCTCAAAAAGTATCCATATGCTTTCCTGTGTATCCTCCTGAATTCTTGTTCATACCAATCATTCTGTTTTTCTATACTCAAATAGCTTCCAATAAGAAGCTAATCACCTTCATAAATCTCTTTTAAGAACAATTCAAGTGAATTAGTCATACAGACATTGTTACCTTTGACATGAAAGATAGAATAGAACTTTGTGCCTACATCATCTCCCTCGTCAATCATCTATGACTCATCTTCATACCTTGCCCTTGATAGCATGTCTGCCACTGTATTGTTACCTGCAATATGCTTAAACTCGGGATTTAAGGACTTAATGTAGGCAATCCACCGCAACATAGCAATGTCTGGCATTGACCAGCTTGTAATCATCCCAAGAAGTGGTAGAAAATCTGTTTCTACAACCACACATGCACCAATTAGGTACTCTTTTCCATTTTTCAAGGCTGTAACCATACCCCATAACTCTCTATTTATCTGTGGATAGTCTCTTTGGCAAGCACTTAGTACCTTTGCACTAAATCTTACCACATACATGTGTCCTTGTTCGTCATCTTGTCCTATTTCCCATCCAATCTCTGTAGGACTGGTGTCTACTGTCACAATTATTGGCCTTTGACACTCATAGTCTACCTTTCTCAAAGTTGGTGATGATTGAAGCAAATCCTTTAGCTTTCTCATGGCTTTTACATGTGCTTCTATCCATTTAAACTTTTGATTCTTTCTAAGCAGTTGATAAAGAGGATCAGATGTGCATAATGTGGAATCAAAATAACATAAAAGACACATGCTCCCTAAAACCTTCTAAACTCAGTGATGCTAGTGCATGTTTCTTTCATTCATTGGATGGCATCTACCCTTGTTGGACAAGGTTTCCTACCATATGGCCCACACATGTGCCCCACAATGAGCACTTCATTGACACCAAACATATACTTTTTCCCTGACAATGTAAGATTCAGTTCTTCCAACCTAGATATAATTTTATCACAATCATTTATGTGATTTACCACAAACCTACAACATCCCCTGAGATCCAAAGCTTCATCTTTGTCGCTTTCTTCACAGCCTTGGACAAACAAATCATCAATTAAAGGCATTGTGATTTGAGGAATAAAGTCACGTAAGACCTTATTCATCCCATTCATAATATGTGCAACCGAGTTGGTTGCTCCCTGCGGCAAGGTACACATCCTTACCAAACCCAAAGGTGTCCTCATGGTTGTCAAGTTTCTGCTTTCAATCGCAAGCTGAAATTGATCATACCCTGAGTAGAGATCCTCCATTGAGTAGATTGCCCTCCCTGCAAACGCCTCTGCAAACACATCCACAATTGGACCTTTACCTACATTTCTAATTGTCACCTTGTTTACTGGTTGCATATCTTGGATGAAGCGTAGAGAACCATTCTTCTTTGGGACTGTGGACAACCTATTTGAGTATGGAGAACAAGAAGGCTCCAAAATTCTCATTTTGATCTTCTCATTTAGTAGATCCACTAACTTTGGCAAATGAGCCTTTGGAACCGGAATAGGCTGCAAATTTCAAGGCACATGAGGTATTGTGAAAATTACCATAGGAGCTACATTAGAAGGATCAACACATCCTATCTCATGTGGCTCAAATGCAAAAGCCTTACCATGCTTTGAAAGCATTTCTTTGAAGGAACTTTGTCTCCTCCTGTGTTAGAAACTCCTCGCGACCAATCTGCAACTCTTGGAAAGACTCCTTTGTGAAGGTATACCCAATCTTTTTAGGATTCCTCAAACTTGGTTGTAAAGAAGCCTCCTGAATATTTTCCCTGTTGTTGGGTGGTAAGGTGAAGCTACTTGTTTCACCTTCTTTGCTACACTCTTGTATCTAGTTTCAACATAGACTTCTGGGCCAACTGTTTGGTTTTCTTTAAACGCTTTTATTACTTGATACATTTCCATAGAGCAAACTTCCACAACTTCATTTTCAAGATGCAAACTAGATCCCATTATAGCATCAAGCTCACCCATAGTATCTACAAAAGAAACTTGTTCACACACACCCAAAACATTTTTAGTAGGCTCTAGCAACCCACTCTTTTTCATGCCTATTTGTACATTATGTACATATTGCCTCTCACATCTCTTCAAATCTTCAAGTTTTGTAAAACATACTGATCCATTCCTTGTTACCAAGGAGCTCCTTGATAAAGTTTCACCTATTTTTGAATCAGGCGAGACACTTTTTCTTTCTATACCACTACAATCCCGCTTTACAATGGTACTTGGCCAAAACCCATCATTTCTCTATGATCATGAAACTCTTTGCTCACCTTTGGTAGAGGATGTTATCTGAGGTTGTCACGATTTCTTTCATGGTTTACACAACACTATGAGAAATTTGATAGCTCGTTTACCATCTTTGCTACGTATCCTAGCATATGTTGAATCATCATCCATTACCTTTGTTTCCATTCAAACTCCCACAATGTAGGGCTATCTAAGGATGAGATGATATGAAGATGTATCCTGTACAAAGAAGTTTTGGTCAATTTTGCCACTTGTACCATCCACCAACCATGATCTATGTCCATCGGCCATTTGCATTTGTTGTAGGGACTCTTTGACATTATGTTTATTTTTGAACCATGGTCAATCAAGGCAACAAATGGCTCTTCAAGATCACCTGTACCTTGACCAAATTTTCTGTAGTAGCCCTTGCCCAATGACTTCGTGAATAGTAGCTCCTAGGAATAGCTTCAACTTTGTCATCATCATTTGAGAAATGCACTTGCTTCACTATCCCACTAGATTGGTAGCATCCTACCACACCTCCATCATCCTCCTTATTTTGCAATTGCATCCCTTGTGTCTTCAAGGTTTCTCTGTCAACCTATGGATGAGCAACCTCAGCAAGAGTTTGCCTCTTTCTCTTGATGATGTCAATGATCTCCTCATGGAATTCATTCTTTGCAATGCCAAGGACTTCTCCCAGAGTGAACTCAATCTTGCTATTCAAAATTATATCCTCCAAGACTTTCTTTAAATATGTAGCAACCTCAATATCATATTGTAGTTTGTAAGTTGGGCCTTTTGTCTTACCTTTTATTGGCTCTTTCTTCTTTCCTGTTGTAGACTCCTCCATGAGTACTTCAAGTGGAGATGCTCCTTGAGTTGAGGGTGTTTGAGAAGGCATTGAGTCGCTTCTTCTCCCACCTCTAAAAGCTCTTTTTGATGGTCTTTCATCAGCATTATCACGCCTGTACTTCTCTTCTACAATAGCCTCATTTTGTTGGAATTTTGTAATGTAGGCATGCACTCACAATGAGTCCACTGGATCATTCCATCCTGTTTCTAGACGTATGCAATCACCTGCTTCATGTAGAATCTCTTTTGTAAGCTTTCCCTTTTTAGCTAATTGCATGACATTTGGCCAAATTTGACCATGATGGTCACTCACCTCTTCATCACTCAATTTATACTCCATAAGTGCCTCAACTGAAGAGGTGGCATGGTTAGTTTCCATATCTTCAACTAAGGTTTGCATTCCCCTCTTCCCAAAGTTAGTTCTCAAGGGTAGACCTGTCTCTCTTAAGTAGATTTTACCATCCTTAAAAAAGACAATATCTTTTGTCAACGCATCACTAAAATAATCACAATCCCTTCTTACATGGTCTGTACTATCACACCAAATACATCTATTAACAAAACCTTCTTTGGGTTGTTGTCTTTGCCTAGTAACTGGCCCTGGGGGTTGTCTTTTTTCTTCAAGCTTTTCAAGCTTCACCTTCAAGTCACGCATTCCCCTCACAAGCTCATCTAGCATAGACTCATCAAACTTAGGAGCCATAAAAGTAGGCTCTACCATTTTGTCAGAAGTTGAGGTGGAAGGACTTGTAGTGTTTGCCTAGTAACTGGCCCTGGTGGTTGTCTTTTTTCTTCAAGCTTTTCAAGCTTCACCTTCAAGTCACGCATTCCCTTCACAAGCTCATCTAGCATAGACTCATCAAACTTAGGAGCCATAAAAGTAGGCTCTACCATTTTGTCAGAAGTTGAGGTGGAAGGACTTGTAGTGTTTACTACCATCTTGTCCCTTCTTCTTTGTCGTTTGGCAAGCAGTGACACATCACCTTCAACTTCATTCCAATCGGTCTTTAGTCCTTACTCAGCATCTTTATCTTCAAGAAGAAGCTCCAAATTTTCTTGAAACTCTTTACCTGCAGCTTGTAAGAAAAGATCTGTCTTCTCTGTATCTAGTATGGCCCTTTTTGTTCTGGTGAGTTGTGCATAGTGTCGCTCAAGTTCCCTATGTAGCTCTATTATTGATAGTCCTTGCTTTGGCTTCACTACCCATTCTAAGAATGTCCTTTTGGTTACTCTCTAAGAGTCCTCCATGAAATATTCTCCTTCAAAGAACTTTGAGTTCTTCCCAGTTTCTCCCATGTCTATCTTTAATTCCCCTAACATGTTCCCTAATTTCTGGAGCAACAACTAGCTCAAAGCTTTGAATCATCTCACCTTCTGACATGCTGTCCCTGCTTGATATGGGCAAATTGGGGTCCAATATTTTGATCATATCTCCTCAACGGTGGATCCAAATAAAAAAGTAAAACTATGGGCAAAAAATTCAGCTCATTAGCTACGGCTCCCATTTTATATACTTTTCCCAATTCAGATTGGAACCTTGTGTAAAAAACTCATCAAACTAAGGTACAATTTTGGCAGCAAAAGTCTTCTTGTGGTCCCCTTAGCTTAGAATTTCATTTGATTCCAATGGACACCTCATGCAATATGAAAGCATGACATTGCTCCTTGACATATTTTGTATTCATGCTTGCAATAATGCAATAAAATAAGTGTATCTTTGAAATCATGCCACCTAGTGTCCCACTAGGATTTGATTCCCTCCTAGTAGCAATTTAAAAAGAAATATAAGAAAAATATGAAAAATACATAGAATATATATATATTGGAAGCTACCCTAGATATAGGATCTAGCTGAGTGTGAGATAATAATTAGATAGTAGAAAGAAAGAATCAATGCTTTTTGCCCCAAGTTAAAGAGGCGGAGCTATTGACGCTTTTCCCATAGTACTTTTTGACGGTAAAGTAAGAATACGGTACCCTTGAGATAAATAATAGGATGAGATAGAAAGATTATTATTATACTTAGATATGCATATGTAATTATGTATCTAAAAATTTACAAGATAGATCTTGTAGTATTCTTTCCCACTATGTACGTGTCACAGCATGACATCGTCAAACCACCTGATTTTCAAAAATGGGCCAGAAAATACAGTGGATTTGGGGATCCATATGACCACTTAGCAAGATTTAAGCAATTGCTAAGATCCGAACACATATTCGATTTCCATAATCAATTCGAGGGGTTTGGAATGACATTAGAAGGAAAAGTTTCCAAAACATTCCACCAAGGTCAATCATGTACTTGAACACATTAGCTCAAGGATTTGTAGCTGCTTGTTCCAAAACAGGGATCAAACACAATACTATAGCTCAAATCTATAACTTTAAACAGAAACAAGGCGAGTCTATTAGGGATTGTGCAACTCAAATGAAACAATACATTGCCAGATGCCCAGGGTTAGACATACCTGCAGAAGAACGACTAGTATCATTGTTTCTAGAGGGATTGCTAAACAAAGAACTTCATGCTATACTCTGTAGCAAGAAGCATACAAGCTTAGAAGAGTGTGTGTCAGATGCTATTGACTTAGAAGAAAATTGTGATATTTTCAATGAAGAAGATGTCCCTAAGGATAACCAAAGTGAGAAAACAACATCCACTAAACCAGCACAAGTGGGTACAGCTGCTGCAACACCACTTTCAGTCATAGAAGACATGCTCAAGAGAATGAATGACATGATGAATAACATGCAAAAAGCACCTATGAGGGGACCAAGACAAGGGATACCTCAACAAGGACATCCAATTAGACCGCAGAAATGGTGTGCAATCGAGGGTAAATGGACCAACCATGAGACCAGTGGAGTTATTTTCGACCAAAGTATGATGGGAATGTTCAGTATATGCCCATGAGGCCACAAGGACAACCCATGTACATATACGAGCCTAACATGGCACCAACTCAAAGACCACCGATGGGTATGGAAAAACCTCAATCCATGTTGGGTCAACAACCTCCATATTCAGGACATAATGCAGTGTTTGTAAAGTACATGCATTCAGAAGGAGTTATACAGGAACAAGCACTAGTGCCTGTTACATCCTATGCTGAGCCTAGTCTATCTACATGGTAGAACGAGATTGGTATAATTCACATCCACCACCAATGGAAGAATCTGTGACTTATGATCCACTAGAGGTTGCACCAATGTATTATATGGCTAATCAAGGTGTTAGACCTCTTATGGTAAGACCCATGATGAAGCCAAGAACAGGAAATTGTCATAACTATGGTGTAGATGATCATTAGAAAAATGAATGCCCAGAGCTTAACAAAAACCTCAAGCCAATTGAAGCTTATTGCATACAATGCTGCAAAAAGGGAGGACACTTCCCATAAGATTGGCCTAAAAATCCTTTAAACAAGGAAAAAACAGTAATAAACGTAGTCCAAGTGATACCTAGTAGCTCATCTCACCGATTGTTCCAATCAAGGTAATCACTAGAGCCCAGGCAAAGAAAAAGAAACATAACTCCTCTGATGATTCGGAGAATAAAAAAATTGCCTCTCAAAATACCAAAAGAAGCAGAAGCAACAGGTATGAGATGAGAAAACAAAAACAACAAGCTAAAATCAAGGAGAAATCAAAACAACTATTCCAAGAAAAGGTGAAAGAAACTCATAGAAACAACCATGAAATCTCGAGGATCAATTTTGGTTGATAAAAGTTTAGCCTATTAATGCAGCCTTGGAAGCAATCCAAAACATGAAAAATAAATGAAAAAACTATCTTTCTCCAGACATGGAAGCAGCTAAGCTTGAAGCTTATCAAAATTTGGTAAGAATCACGCAAGAAATGCTAGAAAAAAAAAACCCAAGCTCAAAAGTATGGCAAAACTTGAGGAGCTTGTGGTGAGACACTCTAAGAAAAATCCAAAGTGGTGGTAGAACCCCACAAAAGAGCCAAAACTTATAGTGCCAGACAGCGAAGATGCCTTAGACCGGATTCCATTCGTAGAGGAAGACTTGCCAAAACACTTATGGAAAAAATTTCGAGAGATCAATGATGGGAGCCTAACTCTAATGTCAGCTCTCCTATAATGGAAGTTTGGTTAGACAACCTACCTCCTGACATGGACATGGATGTACAATCCTTGTATGGGGATTGCGGATCTGAAGCTTCAGGAATGTCTAAACGATTGACCTTGAAAACATTACCCTCTTACTTGGGAGATAACGAAGATGAATCCATAGTGTGCAATAACACTCAATTAAAAAGAGAAAAACAGACCCTAGATGTAGACAACGTTCATTCAATCATGTCTACACCCATCCAATGTACTCTTACTTTGGGAGAACTGTTAAAATTCAGACCATATTTATGGAATGATATACAAAAAACCCTAGATAAGGTGCGGATAACGGGGCTAATCTAATTTTTTTTGGAAAAATTGAAACATGAAATGGACAACAAAGAGATTCAATTTGTTCCAATGAACAAAGTCGAAGAATATTACGAAGGGTAAGAAGGAAACACCACCCTTCCAATGAGATATAATGGCATAGAAACCATGGCAGTACTAGATAGTGGAGCAGGCATAGCCATAGCCACAAAAGCAGTATGGGAATCCTAGGGACAACCAGCCATTAGACAAACTCGAATGAAATGCAATTCGTTGATGGACATATTGAAAGACCCTTAGGAATGCTAGAAAAAGTGATAGTTAATTCCTGTGGCATTGAATATCAACACACTTTTTCCATAGTAGACTTTCGGAAGAAACTCAATTACGGAATCATATTGGGAAGACCTTTCATGCGACAGGTACAACTTATCCAAGATTGGGGAAACAACTATCTATACTTGAAGCAAGTGGGATCTATAACAAGGGTTAGTTTAAAAGATCACACTTATAGAGATGTCAGGAAAACGCCCATACAAGAGTTTGATTCACTCTCTTCAGTTGAAACTAAGCTTCCCTTGTGGTTAAACAAAGACACTCCTATTTGGATATGCGGAGCTTCAAAAAATGGAAGCTTAAAAAGAGACGAATGTACCTTAGAAAGGGATTGCACAGACGAAGCCTATTTACCTAAACCCTTTCAAGAACATTTGTTTGAGCCATTTGAGTGGACTCAAATTTTAGCGACAATGGATGTATGTGTGAATACGTCTATGCCTACTCAATTTTGCAATGAGGATGCTTACGACATAATTCCCATCCAAATGATTTCAATCCTCCACATTGAGGATGAAATTGAGAACCCAAGGATTTGATGAAAGCTCAACAAGTCTTTTCAGATCTCTACTACGATGCAACAAATGAGTTAGAAGAACACTTAGCTACCTCAGAGGATTCAGGGTCAGAAAAAAACATGTGAGAGCTAAGCTACTCTTGAAAGGAGTGAAGGAAATTTCTTTTTACTTTCCTAACCAAAAATCGAGAAGACAAAAATGGTATAGACGAAAAAGAGACACTAGATACGTGAAAACAAGACCTATGCCATCAGTCTCCAGTAGAACACAGTTTCTAATGCAGATAGATGCACATGATTGTGTCAAGGACAAAATCACTAGCAGATATCCTTCAAACGAAAATCCAAAAATGTCAAAAACATTGGAAAAAACAAGGAAGGATACTCAAGCAAAGCCAAACAAACAGGACAAGGAGCCAACCATGACACGAGTTGAGCGGAAAAAGAAATACCAAGAGTTGAAAAAAACACTAAAGGAGATATATACAACCGAAATGGAAACCAGAGAAGAGGATGGTAAAGATGTATTGAGTGTTCCATCCCATTACAAAAAATACACTCTCCAAGACCGAAAAATCATAGTAGAACAACCTGTTAGAAAACTACGAAAACAAGGCGAGTCCTACGAAGGACCTGAAAACGCAAAAAAGATAGATTTGGCTGAACTAAGAGAAGAACCTAGGCCTTCCTACATTGCAAATGACCTAATAGAAGAAGAATAAGAGCTTTTACTAAGCTTGCTAAAAGAATACCCAGATATCTTTGCTTGGTCTTACAAGGATCTCAAGGGTGTTGATCCAAAAATCTATCAACATACAATACCCACGAGAGATGATGCGAAACCAAGTAGACAAAGGCCATACACATACAATGAAACATTTTCCAGGAAGATCAAAGAAGAGATTGAGACATTAAAGGAAGTCGAATTCCTTTATGAAATTAAACACACAAATTATGTAAGTTTCCAGTTTCTAAAACCTTAAAGATTGTATAAAGCTTAATCAAACTGATATGATTATTGAAAAAGCAATGTAGAATTGTTCGACCATGGCAAATATTGGTATTTTTGGAATCTTAAGCACAACAAACCCTGGGCTAGAATTTTTCACAACCGAATTTTGATAAAATCTGGAAAAAGTTACGGGCTTTGAAAGATTATACTATGAATTTAATTAGTTAAGAATTGGATGGTTTCAGTAATTATTATAACAAAGACTTTCTTGTCCTAAGGTTCTCGAAACTACTGATATTTCCAATTTTCATCAATAAAAATGAGTGAAAATAGTAAAACTCGATTCTGGAAGCTGACGAGGGCTGTGTGGGGTAATGATGAACTCTCCTAGACTAGATTTAGGAGTAGGGTGCGTTTTTTGACCTATAGGGCTGCTTGGGATGCAAGTTACTACCATTTTCCAGCCCGTGAGTGCCCAGAAACATATAAATATGACCCTTGCTTCACATTTTGTACAGACTCGGAGCCTTAACACACTCTCTCTCATCTAGAGAGACCGCTACGCAAAAATCACTAGAGATTAATCTCTAGTTGATTAACTTAAACGGTAATTAGCCTAATCCTTCTTAAATAACAAGGTTAGATTAATCTATTTTGTTTATAAATTAAAGATTAGGCCTATGTATACTCATAAATCCTCTCTAATTAAATATCTCTACTGATTGTTGTAATTAAAGCTTGGGAATATTAAGCTAATTAATTATCCTATCATATTAGGGTTGAAATTATCCAAATTAACCATAAATTAATGGGAAATATATTAATTAAGTTTAGATTAAGTTGAGGTAAATATCAGAGCTGTATTAAATAGTCATCAAGCTAGAACAATTATCCTATAATGTTTTGAGTAATTTTCCTAATTAATTAAGCAGAAATACATTATTTTTTAGAGAAAATTAAAGGGTAAATTAATCAAATTGATTCAAAATTCTTTGAGCAATTTATCATTAGATAATTAAATGTTAGGGAACCCATGATAATTATGTCAAGCTCAGATAATTAATTTATCTAATTACTTTAGTAGTAATACTCTGTTTTTAGGATAAATTAAATAGGGAAAATTATTAAATAGATTCAAATTGATTTGAGTTATTTATGAGAGGTTAATTATATGTTAGAAAACCTGTGATAATTATGTGAAGCTCAGATAATTTATTTATCTAATTACTTTAGAAGAAATACTCTGTTTTTATGACAAATTAAATAGGGGAAATTAAATGGATTCAAATTGATTTGAGTTATTTATCAAAGGTTAATTACATGTTAGGGAACCTATGATAATTAGTTCAAGCTCAGATAACTTATTTATTTAATTACTTTAGTAAACATACTCTATTTTTAGGAAAAATTAAATAGGGGAATCAGCAAATAGATTCAAAATGACTTGAGTTATTTATCAAAGGTTAATTATATGTTAGAAAACCCGTGATAATTATGAGAAGCTCAGATAATTAATTTATGTAATTACTTTAGCATAAATACTCTGTTTTTAGGACAAATTAAATAGAGAAAATTAGCAAATGGATTCAAATTTATTTGAGTTATTCATCAAAGGTTAATTACATGTTAGAAAACCTGTGATAGTTATGTCAAGATCAGATAATTCATTTATCTAATTACTTTAGCAAAAATACTCTGTTTTTAGGACAAACTAAACAAGAGAAATAAGCAAATAGATTCAAAATAACTTCAGTTAAATTACATTATTTTAATGTAAAAATAAAAGGGGGAATATAGTAAATTAATCCAAAAACCTTTGATATAAATATCAGAGGTAGAATACACCTTGGGGAATCCATGACAAATACCCCAACCTCAGATAAATAGTTTAGGTATTTATCTTCAATAGAAGTAACCAAATTTGTGTATAAAATAGAGAAAGGGAATTAGTAAATGAATTTATTTAATGAACAAATAAATACCTAAGGTCCAAAATCACTATTGAAGGGTGGGGAAAATTACCTTACCATAAATGGTTGGTGTAACAAATTACTACCAGTAAAATTCTGTCTAAATTAGACCATAAGTATAGGAGAGAAAGGTTATAAAATCAAATTTATGAAAATCCCTAAAGATAGAACATATTCGATTACAATTTAGGGTGAGTAACATTAGCCGATGGAAATTTATAATTTACTAAGGCTAAAATGGAATATAGACTAAGGATAAACCTAGTTAAAGGACTTCCCAAATTAAATGGTAATTATGAAAAATTACTTATAGCATAAAGAAGTTATAGGAGGAATGTCTCATCAAATTAACTATCAAGGATAGCTACTTACTCCAAGAATCTTTATTTTTGGGTAAAAAAGCAAAAAGAAGATTATTCAATTAAACTTCTAATCGATTAAGTCTTTTTATAAGGCTGCCCACATGGCTCCAAAGATAACCAGGGGAAATCCTCTTACCGAGGAAGAGGATGTTAGCAACAAAAGAAATAAATCCACTAATGACCATGAGGCTGGGCCTAGCCTAGCTAGGCTGACGGAGGAAATTCTACGGGCTCCAGCCCAATAGCAGATGGCCAAGCAGTCCCAGGTGGATTTCTATTTTGTTCAAATAAATCTTTTAAAGTTCATTTTTAAGTTAGCATTGCATACGTAAGGAGTGAGTACGAATAAGAAAAGAAATAATTGACCAAAAACGGAGGGTAGCTTCCAACGTTCATTGTTTATAATGTATGAATGAATTGTTTGGGTTAAAACTGGTTGAAATAGGAAAGATATGATTGATCATCCTTAAGACAGCTTGTCTCAAGACACCTCCGACTCCTTAGTATAAACTGATGATAATGATTGGCTTTCTAGCCACGGATAAGTCGGTTATCCCATGAACAATGAGTTTCTACTCCGTGTCATGTCTTGATGTTTCTACCTCGGGGGGTTCACCGTTTAGTACCCCCCTATATAACGTGCGTTTGCGGGGTATTAAACAAACCCCTCTTTTAACATGTCTGAATGAATAAAATGACCCCTTATTTTAGGATTTTTTTCCAAAATTGAATATAGAAACCCCTTATTTTAATGTATCTCTGTTAAATTGCCTAAATCTTTTTATTTTTAAAACTCCTCCTTTCGAATTCACGTTATACATTAACGTGATTACATAGTGCACCCCTCGAGGTTTCTACATAAGTTAGGATACCGTTTTTTATCCTAGTGGAGCCGCCCGGTTGTATGGGTAACTAGTTTGGTGTATGGGCACCCGGAACCTTGGGTGGGGGTTTATCCACTCCATATTATGAATAAGGAATGGGTGCCGTTTTTCCACCCTTAGGTGGTCTTGAGACAAGAAGAGTACTGGTCATGGTTATTATGGACAATGTTTTGATTGACAGTACCCTGTCTTAAGTTTAAAGATGTCTATTTTCTAAAAGAATGCTTTCAATGCTGTCTTCGAGGAATTACTATGATGGAACGTTAAAAGAAACCATTATTTTAAATGTTAAAACAATGTGATAGTAAGATGAATGAATCATGTGTGAGTGCGGGGTGGTAAGTGGGGATTGACTAAAATTGTCAATCAAGGACGGGTGGACCTGATTAGTCAGGTAACTATCTATCCCTGCGCACTAAAACGTTTAGAAAACTTCTTCACTTGGAAGAGGATTCCACCAGCAGAGCTGTGCCCTCCCATCTGTTAGGGGGAAAAAAGCGCTGGTTGAGGATACCTTAGCCCAATTGTGGCAGTTATAGGGCCGAAATAGTTTTTTGGACTTTTAAAAGGTTGTCCCGTTTCCAAGCCATTGTCAATGGTAAAGGTCTATTCCTTGGATTTTTCTTGTTTAGAGACTCTGATTTTTATCAGACCTAGAGACCTGTCAAGGATCCCATCCCGATCTTGGTATTGGCAGGTTGGGGATCTTACAAGTGGTATCAGAGCGTGTGTTAATTAAAGTCTTGGACCTAGGGAAAATTTTAAGGCGTTAGGTTGAAATAAGTGATCTTTGACTAATTCAATTAAAAAACGTATTTAATTGAAAAGAGGGAGTGGAAGAAAGAGAGAGAATTATCCCTATCCTTGCAGGAAAATTTCCATCAGGCGTACTTCAAATTCCTTGATTTCAACATTAGGTTTATGAGGGCTTGCCTATCCTGAGACTATTCAATGCGAAAAAGCGTGATGAAATGGCTGGATAATAGATTTTCTCCTTCCACTTGGAGAATCAAGTGGTCAGGATCTGGTGGAATTTTCTTCATTGATGCGGGAGAATTAGAAGGTTTAGAACTAAATATGAAGAAACTCAAATGGGCCGAAGATCTTCAAGTGATTGAAGTATACTTTTTCATTGGAACGGAGAATCCATAGGAAACCCTTGTAATAGGTGATGTCTAAGTATCACAAAATTAGTGGGTGTTTGATCAGGTGTCTAAAGTAATCTACCCTGGTAGAATTAGGCCCATAGGTGTAGGCCCTAGTTTTAATGGACCAAAAGATGCTGTATATTTTGATCCTATATCTGATCCACCCAAAGTTCGCAAGATTCTAGTATAAAATTTTCATCACCCTTGTACATAGTAGGACCTTCATGGATGGTATTAACTCTTGTACATATTGATGGGGAGGAGCTGGGAGCACAACGGAAGAACAATACGCACGCACACACTCACACACACACCACCATAGCCACACACAGGTCGAAGGGGGAGATCCAACATAGTGTATGCCCCCTTTCTTTCTTCTCTTATCTTATGCACTAAGGCACAATACACATTGTACTTAGTGTTAGTGGCTCACACAAGTGTATAGCTGTACACTTAGGGTTAGCGACAGTTAGTGATGGGCGGTCGGCCACATGGCCATTAAACCTAACCTTCTCCCACTTGATGGCCAATGTGGGAGACTATAAAAATGGAAGAGCACCACTCTTCACCCAATGCCCATCAACTTACGATAGTGTTAAAAGTGATGGCTGGAGAGACTCTTAGTGAGTGCATCCGCTATGTTCTCTGATGTAGGAATCTGCACTAAATTAAGGCTCTTGTTTTCCAGGCATTCACGATTGAAGTGATAGCTCACATCAATGTGTTTCGTTCTGGAATGAAACACTGGATTGTTAGCCAAGGCAATAGCACTTTGACCTTCACAATGAAGAACTGGTGTACACTGCTCTAATCCAAGATCTTTCACTAGGCGAGCAAGGCAAATATCTTCTTTGCATGCTTCACTCAATGCAACATACTTTGCCTCTGTGGTAGAAATGGATGTACAATCTTGAAGAACAGATCTCCAAGAAATAGAAGAACCAGCAAATGTGTAAATCCAACCTGTTGTTGATTTACGACTGTCAACACAGCCTGCATAGTCACTGTCTACAAATCCCTGAATGGATGACTCTCCACGACCATAACATAACTGTCTATCTGCAGTGCCACTCAAGTATCTGAGAATCGACTTGAAAACATTCCAATGCTTTTTACCAGGGTTAGACATAAATCTGCTGACAACTCCCACTGCATGTGCAATGTCAGGTCTTGTAGCCACCATGGCATACATGAGACTACCACAAGCTGAAGCATAAGGAATTTTAGCCATCGCAGCTTTTTCCTCAGCAGATTTGGGACAATCGTTCTTGCTAAGTTTCAAATATGTAGGCAATGGAGTACTCAAGGCCTTCCCTTTCTGCATGTTGAAACGATCAAGAACCTTGTGCACATACTCTTTTTGAGAAAGGTATAACAACCTCTTCTTACGATCACGAGTAATGCGCATACCCAAAATGTGATTGGCTTCACCCAAATCTTTCATGTCGAATTGACTTTTTAGCTTGGTTTTCAAGTCAACAATGTCCT
This sequence comes from Adiantum capillus-veneris, assembly GCF_014529385.1. Lineage (NCBI taxonomy): Eukaryota > Viridiplantae > Streptophyta > Polypodiopsida > Polypodiales > Pteridaceae > Adiantum > Adiantum capillus-veneris. The sequence goes on from NC_140931.1 coordinate 114,871,782, forward strand.
TCTTAGAATGACCAGCAATAAGCATGTCATCTACATAAAGGATAAGCATAATAAGTTGTCCATTTGGTTGTCTTTTCATGTAAAGACATGGATCCTCATTACTGCGCTTATAGCCTAGGGAATGCATAAATGCATCAAACTTTTGATACCATTGTCTAGACGATTGCTTCAAGCCATAGAGACTTTTCAAAAGCTTACAGACCAAATGTTCCTTGCCCTTGAGCACAAAGCCTTCAGGTTGCTTCATATAAATCTCTTCCTCAAGATCACCATGTAAGAAAGTTGTAATGACATCCATTTGATCAAGCTCCATATCTTCAGTGGCAGCCAAAGAAAGCAACATTCTTAGTGTCGTCATCTTGACCACTGGAGAAAAGATTTCCTGGAAATCTACACCATATTCTTGCTTGAAACCTTTGGCCACTAAACAAGCTTTGTAATTCTCAACATTGGATGCAATTAGCTTCTTGTAAACCCATTTACAAGGCAAAGCTTTCCTACCTTTTGGCAATGGAACAAGTTCCCATGTTTTGTTCTTTGCAATACTGGATAGCTCCCTCTTCATAGCATTTTCCTATTGAACCTTATCATTGGCTAGCATAGTCTCTTTGTAACAAGAAGGCTCACCACTATCTGTCAGCAACACAAAGTCCACGCTTGGAACAAACCGTTCTAGCAGATGTGAGACTCTTTGAGATCTCCTCGGCTGATCAGAGCTTGTACTAGCCTGTGTAGTAATTGGCTCTGTAGCTATCTGTACAAGAGGTGATACATCGAAAAACGTCACTTCCAGAATCCAACCTCTTTTGTTGGCTGCCTATGTATCTTGGTCTCATTGAAGACAACATCACTGCTACGGATTACTGATCGACTTTTCGGATCCCATAAACGATAGCCAAATTGACCATCTACACCATAGCCAATAAAAATGCATTTCCTGGAATTCGGATCAAGCTTAGCACGCAACTCCTTGGGTACATGTGCATAAGCTTCGCAGCCAAATGTACGGAGTTTTTCATAAGACAACTTATGTCCTGACCATAAATCCAAAGGTACACGAAACTGTAATGAAGCATGCGGTGATCTATTGATCAAATACACAGTAGTGTATAATGCTTCAGTCCAAAACGCTTGCGGTAAATTAGCCTGTGATAGCATAGACATAATCCTCTCTTGGATGGTCCTATTCATTCGTTCGGCAACACCATTTTGTGCAGGGGTATAAGGAGCTGTAAACTCGCTCTTAATTTCCCTACTTGAACAGAAGTCTGCAAACTCTTTGGAGACATATTCTCCACCATTTTCTGAGCGTAAAGCTTTCAACTTATGTTCAGACTAATTTTCCACACTAGATAAGAACTTTTTGAAACAAGAAAAAGTATCATCTTTAGACTTCATGGAATAAACCCAAACATGTCGTGCTGCATCGTCAATGAATGTAACATAATGAGATGCACCACCATGGGATTTAGAAGGGATAGGCCCACATAAATCACTATGCACAAGCTCTAAGGGATTTCTTTCTTTGTCAAAAGACTGTGTACGATGTGCTCGTGTTTTCTTACCATATTGATAGTGTTGAAAAAAGGGAAAATCAAAAAATGATAAAGAAGGTAAGTAGCCCAAACGAGAAAGAGTTTCCATTCCCTTCTTTGACATATGACCTAACCGGCTATGCCACAAAGCAACAGTTTGCAGCTCGGTTACAGAAAGAACACTGTTCTTGTCAGATACATGAAGAGGATAAAGTGTACCAATTTTAGAACCATGGGCTAAAATAAGATGACCTTTCGCAATACGCCAAGACTGCTGATGAAAAGTGACTTTGTAACCCAAGTCATCAAGACGTCCAATCGAAATCAAATTTCATGTCAAAGCTAGAACATGACGCACATTATGTATGGTAAACCTCACCCCATTTGCCATAACCATAGAAATATCACCTATGCCCACAATGTCACAAGAGTAGCTATCACCTAGCGTAACAGTGCCAATGGTTTCCTCATATGTAGTAAACCAATGCCTATGAGGTGTGACGTGCAACGAAGCGCCCAAATCAAGAATCCATGTATGGGACACTTCACCACTAACAAGTAGCTCTGCTGGCATAGAACTCTGCAAAGATAGAGTTTCTTGTGCATCATAAAATACATCATTATTTTCAGTCAACATATTGATGTCTTGTGCATCACAATCATCTTGCACTATGTTCAGTTCTTCAATCTTAACCGAAATCTTTGGTTTCTCCTCTTTATCATCATTGTCTTTGCCTTTGCCTTTACCTTTGTCACGCTTCCAAGCATACCAATCCTTCTTTATGTGACCAAACTTATCACAATAATGGCATTGAACATTGAGATGACTAGGAGACTTTGATCTACCCTTTGAAGCATCTCTATTTCCCTCTTTCTTGGATTCACGATTCCAAGAACGACCTTTACGTTGTTTTCCATCCTTTTACACATAATGAGCTTCGCCATGATATGAGCTATCCATAGCCTTGTGACGCATTTCCTCTGACAAAAGAGAACTAGTGACATCAATGTACACTAGCGTACCATTAAGAGCAGAGTTACTGATAGCTGTGCAAAGGATATCCCATGAGGGTGGCAACGAACAAAGTAAGAAGATTGCTTTCATCTCGTCATCAATATTGATCCATTGTGCACGAATCTGGGCAAATAGAGAATCAAAGTCATTAATATGACTGGCAACACTGGCTGACTCTTTCATGCGAAGGTTAAACAGTTTGTGCATCATGAAAACCTTATTACTTGCCGTATCTTTTTCATAAGTGTTTCATAACTTTTTCCATAAAGCATAGGCAGATTCACATTCTAGCACTGAAAAGTACACTGACTCAGCAAGGTACAATCTAATAGTAGATCTGCATAGCTCATCAAGCTCCTCCCACTGAAACTGAGTCAAATTCATCTCTTCAGTCCGTGTCGCATAAATAATAGGCAATTTCTGTTTCTTTTGGACAAGCACATCTTGCATCTGATTCTTCCAAAGCTGAAAATTAGTGTCATCAAACTTCTTTATGTCATAAATGTCACGGTCTTTGCTAGTAGACATGGTGACAAAACTACCAAAAGATTTTGGGAAAATTTCGGCAGAGTCTCCTTTGTATTTGGGACTATGTCAACCAAAATACGAGACAAAACAACCAAGTATGTCACTTACAAAGCATAAAAGAGATCAATGCCTCTCAAAAGCACACTGTATAGAGACCAACTGAGGCGCATAAACAATCAAACTGATTATAGATCTGTATCACCGAAGGTATCTCCACATTTGAGAATACCCCAACTCAATGAAAACCTCACGCTATCGACCCTCAACAACATAGGTTATGCAGCAAAAAACATATAGCCAAGTCTCAGAAATGGCTATCTTGCGGACCAAGTCTCAAAAATGGCTTGGGACTACTGTACTAGCCAAAAGATGGCTCCATAAAAGCGTACAATGGCAGTATCCACAAAGACGTACAAGTCTGTCAAAATGCTCAAACAGGCGTCAAAAGCATGTGCCGGCAACTAAACATCCTTGCGGGGAGTCAATTTGCTCTCAAAAGAGCTCAAACACTGTCAAAAGTGTCAACATATGCATGTACGCATAAACAATTGCTCTCACTAGAACCATAATATCGCTAGCACTAAAACCTGTAGCCTGTACCTGTACCTGTACCTGTATCTGTAGTCGAAGAAGACAATGCTGTCAAGCTCCCACTCTATGTGTGTGTATGAGGCCACTCTGAACGAGGCTACACACTCCTGAATGAGCCGTGGGCTCTCGTAGATGGAAGAGACTGCAACAATGGTACCTGTAACTGGCTATGGAAGCACTGCAACACAAACTACCACAAGAGGGCTGAAAATTTCAGCTCTTGAACCGTAGATCGCATTAGGAAAATTTTGAACTCATTTGTGGGCCTTTTAAGAGTGCCACATCATCAAAGTTGTACAAAAGAAAGCAACCCGGTAGACCCCTCTAAATATTTCTTAGAACCCCATGATATGACCTATCATTGGAAAGTTCTTGAAAAATGGATTCTAAAGAGCCAAGCTCCGAAACGTTTGGATGACTTCTATGAAAGTTATGCCATTGTTTTTCGATCATCCAGGTTTTGTTACCGTTACGGTAATCTAAAATCACCTTTTTCTAGATCTACATGAAGGCAATGTCCGATACATGCATGCTATATATCAATAGATAGCATTTGAAGAGTAGATTCTAAATATCCAACCTCCGACAAGTTTGGATCTCATTTGCAAAAAAAATACTGATCCCCACTTTTTGAAAGCTATGCCACATCAACAATTCTTACAAGGCCCATTTTTTAGTCCAAACGTTTCCTAATGAATGGGGTTTCTGATGGCTCGAATGGCTCCGAAAGGGGGGTAAAACCCCAGACGCTTGGTGGAAACACTCTCGGGAAGCTGAACTTGCCAATGGCAAAATTGGAATCCTGTTTGTACTCTTCTAAGTACGCGCGCGCGCAAGCGCGCGCACGGAAACGATTTCGGGAATGAAACCGCTCTGATACCAGATGATGGGGAGGAGCTGGGAGCACAACGGAAGAATAATACTCACGCACACAGACACCACCATAGCCACACACAGGTTGAAGGGGGAGAGCCAATGTAGTGTATGCCCCCTTTCTTTCTTCTCTTATCTTATGCACTAAGACACAATACACATTGTACTTACTGTTAGTGGCTCACACAAGTGTATAGCTATCCACTTAGGGTTAGCGGCAGTTAGTGATGGGCGATCGACCACATGGCCATTAAACCTAACACATATTATGGTTCTCACGGGTATGCTATAATGAGTTTTGTTTATGGCTTAGTGATTGTCTTCATCCTGTGTGCAAAAGTTTTGAGTATGAGATAGGTTAAAAGCATAAGTAAGAGAGACTTCATTTGGTACTAAATTCCACTAATTCAATCTCAGAGAAATAGTCTTTACACTGTTGCTCAAGAGAAAAAAATTACTACTAAAGCAAGTTCAACTCCCTACTTTCAAAGGAGAGGGACCCAATTTAGAGCGAGATGTCGAAGCATGGTTAGATGCTATGGACGACTATTTTAAAAACTGCAGGAACTGCTTAGGAAAACCAAACAAATGTCAGGTATGTTCTATCTCACGACAGAGATGCCAAACTTTGGTGGAAGCAACACTGTAGAGATAATCCCACGAGTAGTCCATCTTGGGAGAACCAACCTTAATGAAAAAGGAAGATGAAAGAGCCACTTGCTTGGCTACAATGAGTAATCCTAGAGCTCAACAACAATAGGCAGTTTTGTAAACCACTATAAGTCGATAATGTAAAACTTTGAGTTACTTATATAATGGTATACATTATTTTCTTCCCCAATTTACTTAAGGAATCTAAAGTTAAGTTAGTATTCAATTAAGAAATCAAGGGTTGATCTAGCAAATGAGAAAGAGGTTCCTGATGGTATGAAAAGAATTTGAATTTTGAGAATGAGATAGTTATCAAGAAACCAACTCATAGTCTTTGTGCACACGATAGCATTCCTTGGAAAATGACCTAGATATGAAAGTATTAAGGTACGAGACTAATAGGAAGCTGAAAAGAATTCGTGGTATGATACTTCTTAAAACCCTTTACATATTGTTGGTCAACCAGGTTAGAGCACAGAGGGGGTACATTTGGTGCAATGGTGGAAGCTTGTGCCGAATGCAGACTGCTCAAAATGGCAAGAACACGCAGAGCGCGTTCAGATTGGCAAAGCTGAAATACATGATACTTGTCGAATGCTGATTGCTCTGAATGGTCAGTTAGAGTGAGCACGTTCATGTTGACAAGGTGGATATATGGATCTTTTATGGAATTGATTGAACCTGGTTTTTTAGATGATACAAATGAGTTGTAAAGGTTTTTAAGATGGACTCAACACTAAGAGTTTCTTGAGGAAAAATTGACTAGCAAGGAACTCCAACCAGAAACTAGAAAGAACTCTTAGAGTAATCAGTAACATTTGGTAAAGTGGAAAGGTTATCCCTTCAAAGATGCCACTTGGGAGGATGAATTTCTCTTCTCAAAGATTTTCCCAATTTCGGTTGAGATAAGGGTATCTCAAATTCTTAAGTTGGGGTGATGTAAGGTTTCCAGTTTCTGAAACCTTAAAGATTGTATAAAGCTTAATCAAACTGATATGGTTATTCAAAAAGCAATGTAGTATTGTCCGACCATGGCGAATATTGGCTTTTTTGGAATCTTAAGCACAGCAAACCCTAGGCTAGAATTTTTCAGAACCGAATTTCGATAAAATCTGGAAAAGTTACGGGCTTTGAAAGATTACACTATGAATTTAATTAGTTACGTAAAATTGGATGGTTTCAGTAATATTATTAACAAAGACTTTCTTATCCTAACGTTCTAGAAATTACTGATATTTCCAATTTTCATCATTAAAAATTAGTGAAAATAGTAAAAATCGATCATGGAAGCTAAGGGGGGCTGTGTGGGGTAATAATGAACTCTCCTAGACTAGATTTAGCACTAGGGGGCGTTTTTTGACGTGTAGGGCTGACTGGGATGCAAGTTACTACCATTTTCCAACCCGTGACTGCCCAAAAACCTTTAAATATGACCCCTGCTTCACATTTTGTACAGACTCGGAGATTTGACACACTTCTCTCTTATCTAGAGAAACTGCAAGGCAGAAATCAATAGAGATTCAGCTCTAGTTGATTAACTTAAACGATAATTATCCTAATCCTTCTTAATTAATAAGGTTAGATTAATCTATTTTTTTAATAAACTAAAGATTAGGCCTATGTATACTCATAAATCCTCTCTTAATTAAATATTCTCTACTGATTGTTGTAATTAAAGCTTGGGAATATTTAGCTAATTAATTAACCTATCATATTAGGACTGAAATTATCCAAATCAATCATAAATTAATGGGAAATATATTAATTAAGTTTAGATCAAGTTGAGGTAATTATCAGAGCTGCGTGAGATAGTCATTAAGCTATGAAAATTATCCTATAATGTTTTGAGTAATTTTCCTAATTAATTAGGCAGAATTACACTATTTTTTAGAGAAAATTAATGGGGAAAATAATGAAATTGATTAAAAATGCTTTGAGCTATTTATCCTTGGTTAATTATATGTTATGGAACCCGTGATAATTATGTCAAGCTCAGATAATTAATTCACCGAATTACTTTAGTAGAAATACTCTATTTTAGGATAAATTAAATAGAAGAAATTAGTAAATGGATTCAAATTGAATTGAGTATTTATTAGAGGTTAATTACATGTTAGAAAACGTGTGATAATTAGGTTGAGCTTAGATAATTAATTTATCTAATTACTTTAGCAACAATACTTTGTTTTTAGTACAAATTAAATAGGAAAATTTAGCAAATAGATTCAAAATGACTTGCATTATTTATGAGAGGTTAATTATATGTTAGTAAACCAGTGATATTTATGTGAAGCTCAGATAATTAATTTATCTAATTACTTTAGCAAAAATACTCTATTTTTAGAACAAATTAAATAGGCAAAATTAGCAAATGGATTCAAATTGATTTGAGTTATTTATGAAAGGTTAATTACATGTTTGAGAACCTATGATAATTATATTAAGCTCAGATAATTAATTCATCTAATTACTTTAGCAAAAATACTCTATTTTTAGGACAAATTAAATAGGGGAAATCAGCAATGGATTCAAATTGATTTGAGTTATTTATAAGAGGTTAATCACATGTTAGGAAACTTGTGATAATTATTTCAAGTTTAGATAGATAATTTATCTAATTACTTTAGCAGAAATACTCTATTTTTAGAACATATTAAATATGCAAAATTAGCAAATAGATTGAAAATGGCTTGATTTATTTATCAGAGGTTTACTATATGTTAGAGAACCCCTGATAATCATGTAAAGGCCAAATAAGTAATTTATCTATTTACTTTAGCAGAAATACTTTGTTTTTAGGACAAATTAAAAAGGGGAAATTAGCAAATGGATTCAAATTGATTTGAGTTATTTATCAGAGATTGATTTTATGTTAGGAAACCTATGATAATTATGTGAACCTTAGATAATTAATTTATCTAATTACTTTAGCAGAAATACTTTTTTTATAAGACAAATTAAATTGGGAAAATTAGCAAATAGATTCAAAATGACTTGAGTTATTTATCAAAGGTTAATTGTATGTTAAGAAACTGATGATAATTATGGAAAGCTCAGATAATTAATATACCTAATTACTTTAGCAGAATTACTCTATTTTTAGCACAAATTAAAAGAGGGAAATTATCAAAATTGATTCAAAATGTCTTGAGTTATTTATCAGAGGTGAATTATACCTTAGGAAACAAGTGATAACTATGTTACCCTTAGATAATTAGTTTATCTAATTATCTCAATAAAATTATATTATTTTAAGGTGAAAATAAAAGAAGAAATATAGTAAATTAATCCAAAAACCTTGATATGAATATCAGAGGTAGAACACACCTTGGGAAATCCATGATAAATACCACAACCTCAGATAAATAGTTTAGGTATTTATCTTCAATAAAAGTAACCAATTTTTCGTATAAAATAGAGAAAGAAAATTAGTAAATGAATTTATCTAATGAACAAATAAATAAACGAGGTACAAAATCACTATTGAAGGGTGGGGAAAATTACCTCAGCATAAATGGTTGGTATAACAAATTACTACCATTAAAATTCTGTCTAAATTAGACCATAAGTATAGGAGGGAAAGGTTATAAAATCAAATTTATGAAAATCCCTAAAGATAGAACATATTCAATTACAATTTAGAGTGAGTAATCCATTAGCCGATGGAAATTTATAATTTACTAAGGCTAAATTGGAATATAGACTAAGGATAAACCTAGTTAAAGGACTTCCCAAATTAAATGGTAATTATGAGAAATTACTTATAGCATAAAGAAGTTACCGGAGGAATATCTCATCAAATTAACTATCAAGGATACCTACTTACTCCAAAAATCCTTATTTTTGGGTAAAAAAAGAAAAAGAAGATTATTCAATTAAACTTCTAATCGATTAAGTCTTTTTATAAGGCTGCCGACATGGCTCCAAAGAGAACCAGAGGAAATCCTCTTACCGAGGAAGAGGATGTTAGCAACAAAAGAAATAAAGCCACTAATGACCATGAGGCTGGGCCTAGCCATAGGCCGACGGAGGAAAGTCTACGGGCTCCAGCCCAGCAGCAAATGGCCGAGCAGTCCCAGGTGGATTTCTATTTTGTTCAATTAAATCTTTCAAAGTTCATTTTTAAGTTAGCATGGCATACGTAAGGAGTAAGTATGAGTAAGAAAAGAAATAATTGACCAAAAACGGAGGGTAACTTCCAACGTGAATTGTTTATAATGTAGCAATGAATTGTTTGGGTTAAAACTGGTTGAAATAGGAAAGATATGATTGATCATCCTTAAGACAGCTTGTCTCAAGACACCTCCAACTCCTTAGTATAAACTGATGATAATGATTGGATTTCTAGCCACGGATAAGTCGGTTACCCCCATGAACGATGAGTTTCTACTCCGTGTCATGTCTTGATGTTTCTACATAAGTTAGGATACCGTTTTTTATCCTAGGGGAGCCGCCCGATTGTATGGGCAATTGGTTTGGTTTATGGGCACCCAGAACCTTGGGTGGGGGTTTATCCACTCCGGATTATGAATAAGGAATGGGTGCCATTTTTTCACCCTTAGGTGGTCTTGAGACAAGAAGAGTACTGGTCATGGTTATTATGGACAATGTTTTGATTGACAGTACCCTGTCTTAAGTTTAAAGATGTCTATTTTCTAAAAGAATGCTTTCAATGCTGTCTTCAAGGAATTATTGTGATGGAAAGTAAAAAGAAACCATTATTTTAAATGTTAAAACAATGTGATAGTAAGATGAATGAATCATGTGTGAGTGCGGGGTGGTAAGTGGGGATTGACTAAGGTTGTCAATCAAGAATGGGTGGACCTGATTAGTCAGGTAACTATCCATCCCTGCGCACTAAAACGTTTAGAAAACCTCTTCACTTGGAAGAGGAGTCCACCAACGGTTGTTCCCTCACATCTGTTAGGGAAAAAAAAACGTTGGTTGAGGATACCTTAGCCCAATTGTGGCAGTTATAGGGCCGAAATAGTTTTTTGGACTTTTGAAAGGTTGTCCCGTTTTCGCTGCGAGACAGAACTAGGTCTTCTTCTAAGGCTATAGACCCAAGCCATTGTCAATGGTAAAGGTCTATTCCTTGGATTTTTCTTGTTTAGAGACTCTGATTTTTATTAGACCTAGAGACCTGTCAAGGATCCCATCCCGATCTTGGTATTGGCGGGTTGGGGATCTTACAAATTGGGTGTCTCCAATTGTGCTCGTACCCAAGAAGAATGGAAAATTATGAGTGTATGTCAACCTCAAGAAAGTGAATGCAACTACCATTAGAGACAACTTTCCTCTTCCAATCACTGAGAATGTGTTAGAACGAGTTGCAGGAAAAGAAGCTTACAACGGGATACAATCAGCTTTTGCTTGACCCAAAAGATCAGCATAAAACTGCCATTGTGATAGAATGGAGTATTTTTGCCTATCGGGTTATGCCCTTTGGGTTAACTAATGCTCTTGCCACATTTCAAAGATTGATGAGTCATGCTTTTAAAGAATATCTAAGGAAATTCTTGGAAGTATACATGGATGATCTATACATACATTCATCAATCCATGCTGATCATTTTCAACACCTCAAAAAAGTGTTCAAAAAATATAGATTTTATAGGATTTTCTTAAATCCTGAAAAGTGCACATTCGTGGGTAGACAAGAACAAATTCTTGGACATATAGTGTCTAAAAATGTCATAGCTATTGATATGGATAAAATTCATGTTATTGCTGATTTGCCTAAACCAACAACAGTCAAGGGGGTTCAAGCCTTCATGGGGCATTGTGGATATTACAGATGGTTCAATTACATGTACGTTGTAATTGAAAAACCCATGTATAGGTTGATTATACACTTTGAGTGGACTGAAGCATGTGAAGAATCCTTCATGAAGCTTAAGTAAGCTCTCACTTCATCTTCAATATTAAAAGCACCAGATTGGAAGAAGATATTCCACATACATGTTGATGCTTTCAATTTTACCATAGGGTGTATACTAGCTCAACCAGGAGACGGGAAAATTGTTTTTTCTATTTCTTATGCTAGCCGACAGTTGAACATGGCAGAAAAGAATTACACCACCACTGAAAGGGAAGGATTAGGAATGATCTATGCCGTAAAAAAGTATAGACATTACCTTTTAGTGAACAAATTTGTGTTCTTCGTGGAACACCAAGCCTTATTGTACTTGGTCAACAAGCCATGAAGCACAGGAAGAATAGTGAGATGGTTCATCATTCTTCTGGAGTTTGATTTCATGGTGGTTGTAAAAAAGGGCACTATTCATCAAAGAGCAGATCATTTGTCTAGGATTGTTTCAAGAGAACCTCCTAAAGGAATAGATGATGATCTACCAGATGCATATTTGTTCCTAGTGGAAATGATACGTCGATGGTCGAAAAATATAGTGTCATTGATGGCCATAGCTCAAGTGGATTCACAAATACCACTTCCTATTACAATTTGCTCTTATACGTTAATCCTGAAGATAAAAACCAATACCTAAGTCAAGTCATAGTGGGACTTCACTTTGCAGAAGGCCAAACTATGTTGCAAAGGATCTTGAGACTTGGAGTATTTTGGTCAACTATGAGGAGTGATGTTTTCTCTTATGTTAAGGATTGTCCTCATTGTCAAAAACAAACACCCATACCTCACGTAACATTGTTTCAAATGTCACTTGTTCCTAAGTGGAGTAACTATCTAGTTGCTTACTTATCGAGCCGAACATTTCCTGAGGATATGATCGAGTAAATGTCATCAAAGAGCAAGAGACTATGCTCTCATTGAAAACCAATTGTATCGAAGAGGTAAGGATCAACATTTGCGTCTTTGTGCAAATGAATACAAATATATTCCGATCATAGAACAACCACATGCTGGATTAGCTGGAGGTCACTTTTCTAGTGAGACCACCACAAGAGAAATCTTGATGGCGGCAGGCATATGGTGGCCAACACTTTTTGCAAATGCCAAAGTATATGTTCGAAGATGTGATTCTTGTCAACGAGCAAAAATGCTAACACGAGTAGATAGCATGTCTTTAAGACCAATGATGAGAGCTAGAGCTCTTGCTAAATGGGGTATAGACTTTGTTGGGCCAATATAGCCACCTCCTTATAGAACCCAAGCTCAATATATCATTGTAGCTACAGACTATTTGATTAGGTGGGCCGAGGCTAAAACAACTGAAAAGAATGATTCCAGAACCACTGTCGCATTCTTATATGAGTATGTGTTCACAAGATATGGACTGCCAATAGAAATTGTCAGTGATAGGGGAACTCATTTTCTCAATGAGGTAAACGAGTATTTGCTTAATGAATTTATGGTCATCCATAACAAATAGCTCCCTATCACTCACAAGCAAACGGACAAGATGAGCATACGAATAAGATTCTTAGCTTGGTATTGACTAAAGTGGTTAGTTCAGGAAGAACAGACTGGGAAATGAATCTCCATGCAGCTCTATGGGCTTATCGAGTTTAAATATATTTAAATGCTACACCCTTTAACCTTGTTTATGGTCTTGATGCAATACTGCCAATAGAATTTCTATTGCCAACACTAAGGGTAGCAAAGGATCTTGACTAGACTAGACATGAATTGTCAGAAAGAATTGATGATTTAGAGAAGCTAGATGAGCAAAGGCTAACAGCTATAGCTCACATCTAGGCACAAAAGAGGAAACAAAAACAGTTTTTTGATTCCCATATAATTACTAAAATCTTCCAAAAGGGGCACTTAGTGTTAGTATATTCCCTTAAGCAACACATTCCTAAGTTTAAGAAAAAGGGAAATGGACCGTTTATCATTGAAGATGTATCTCCAAGTGGAGCAGTTAAGCTATCCACCCTAGATGGGGAACCAATGGCTAATTGGATTAGTGGATGTTGTTTAAAGAAGTACAATTTACCGCCGCGCTAACCAATGAATTGCTAGAAAGAATGCATGCAGCCAAGCAAAGGAAGATAAAATGACAGTAGGTTATTCATAAAGCCCAAGAAGAAGCTCGGCTTTGGGTGCTCAAAAGGAAAGCTGCTCTCAAGCATTAACAAATACCTATTCCCATCAACACACTGGAAATAGATGACTGACAATGGGAATTGCCACCGACAGATTGTAATATGACTAATTTTTGAAGTTCTTCAAGTCGCTGTTAGGTTACCAACCTAGTGTTAATGGCGACTAAGGGAGAAGAATCTTCCATGGAGAGTTTTACATTTACCTCCATTGGAATGCTTACAGGAACTTGCAATCCATCGTGCCAAAAGCTTTTAGGATATCTGTTGCATACTTTTGCTGAGATATGAAGATACCTTTTGAGGATTACCAAACCTCAATGCATAAACAGTAATGCAACAAACCCAAGTCTGTCATTTTGAATTCAGAACTCAAACGCTCACAGGTCTTTTGGATGAGCTCTTTGTGGTCACCTGTGATTATCAAGTCATCGACATACAAGACAATAATAACTTGTTTTCCATTCTCTCTAAGCACATATAAATTTTCTTTAGAAGCACTTCTTCTAAAGCCAAGTTTTTAAAAAAAATTATCAATTCTTACATACCATGCTCTTGGAGACTATTTCAGGCCATATAAAGCCTTTTCAATCTACAAACATTTTGTTTTGAATGGGGCGTCTCAAAATCTAGTGGTTGCTTAATATACACCTCCTCCTTGATAATTCCATTCAAAAATGCAAACACAACATCCATTTGGTAAACAACCCACAAATAGATAGCAGTAAGAGCAAGCACAAGACAAATAGTTGTCATTCGAGCTGTGGGAGCGAAGGTGTCACTAACATCAAACCCTTTGACTTGAGAGAATCCTCGTGCTACTAACTTGGCTTTGTACTTTTTCAAAGATCCATCAGCTTTATGCTTGAGCTTGTACACCCATTTTGTGCCGATGACTTTCTTCTTTGAAGGCCGATCCACTACTTCCCAAGTGTCATTCTTTGTGATGTTGCCGTACTCAGACTGCATCGCTTCCTTTCACTTTGGATCAGCCATGGCCTTGTCAATAGAGGTTGGCTCCTTCATAGAGCCCATAATTTCTATCATGAGAGCCATGTTGACGATGTGTTCGGAGGCTCTCCTTTGCTCCTCTATTCTCTTGGACCGTCACAAACCCCTCTCCTCTTCATGAGGATTGTGAACTTGAGGGTTTCGAGCATCAAAAAGCTGTTGATCCCACTATGGTAGTGGCTTTTCCTGTGATGCTGCAATAGATTGGTTAAATTTATTTGATTTGTCATCATCGAACAACTCCTCCTCTTGATTTTTTACCTGACTTTGGTATGGCACATGGTGAGTTATTTCTTCATTTGATGAGAAAGTGGACGAACTTGGTTTCTCCACCGTATGTGGCCCTTCTTCAAATACCACATCTTGACGGTGACTATTTTCTTTGCCTTTGGATCATAGAGTCTATAAGCCTTAGACTATTCACTATATCCAAGAAATATGCACTTCTTACTTGGCTTCTAGCTTTGTTCTTTGTGAATCAGGAATATGTGCATAACAGATGTTTTGAAATGCAAGCACAAAGGTTTCTTACCAGAATAGGATTCTTGAGTAGCTTTCCCTTTCAAAGCCTTTGTGTAGCTTCGATTGAGAACGTACACTGTTGTACTTACTACTTCGGCCCAAAAGGAATCTGGCATACTCTTGGCTTTGAGCATACACCTTGCCATTTCTACCACAGTCCGATTGCGACGCTCCACAACTCCATTTTTTTGTGGTGTGTAAGCTGTACTAAGGTTCATTTTATGCCATGCTCATTGTAGTAGTTGTTGAATTCATTTGAGATGAATTCTCCTCCTCGATCTGTACGAAGCTTCTTCACCTTCTTTCTTGTTTCATTTTCTACAAGCTTTTGCCACATTTTAAACTTTCCAAAAGCTTCAGACTTCTCACGAATGAAATACACCCACATCTTTCTACTAAAGTCATAAACTAATAGCAAAAAGTAGAAACATCCACCCAAAGTGGATGTAGAAATTTTTCCACAAATATCTGCGTGTACTAACTCTAGAAGAGACTAAGCTCGATTACTACTCTCTTGTGGAAATGACTTTCTTTGCTGCTTGCCCATCATGAAAGCTTCACAAACTTCATTCATATCTGAAATTTGAGGCATGTGTGCCACCATCCTAGATTTTTGCATCTCTTTTAGCACAGCAATGCTTAAGTGGCCAAATCTCTCATGCCATAATTGAGTTGTACCTTTTTCTGTTATGGGTTCCTGTAGAGGCTTCCAAGAACTATACCAGTCTTTCTTACTAGTCATATGTCAAGATGCACCACTATCTAGAATCCAAGAACCATCAAAAAGCGGAGTTTGTGCTGATGAGCATACTTGTTCTATGGCGACCCATAGTTCAAGGTCTGTTTTAGCATTGTTGGCAAATGCTCTTTCCTTCCAAGAAGCTTCCATGGTGCCGTTCTTCTTGTGTACTTTCTTCTTTCTGCAGTCTTTAACAGCATGACCCTTTTTGTTACAATAAAAACAGCTACCTAAAAATTACCTCTTGGGCTTCTTCTTAAAATCATTTGACGTAGTCCCCTTGACTTTTGTATTGGCTATGAAGGCAGCATCACCTCCACCATCCCTGGTCATCCTGAGTCGCAGCTCCTCTTCAAGCAATATTGCACTCAGTTCTTCAAACATAAGAGGGGTTGGACGAACCTAAGTGTTGAGTGCCGTAACGAGACCATCATATCTCACCAGAAGTATGCGAATGCAACACTGAGGTAAATCTTTTGGAGAAATAGCCACACCAATGGCAGCTAATTGATCTTGGAGGTCCTTAATCCGCTTGATAAGGCCTTCACTTTCTCTCCATTAGCTAGTTTCTCAGCAGCAAGCTGATTTTTCAAATTTTGAATTCTGGTGTGATTGTGCGTCTCATATTGGCAAGCCAATATGTTCCAAGCTTCATGTGCTTTAGTGGTATGCTGAACCAAAATGATGACAGAATCACTCACACACAGGACAATGGTGCATAATGCATCTACATTCCTTCTTTTCAAAGCACGTAGAAGAGTAGCATCCGAGGGAATAACAATGCTTGGATTTGTCAGATTATTTGTTGCAGTGGGCAACGGGGGTGCACCATTTGGCCCCAACACCGTATCCAGTAATTCATATGAATCCAAAATTGTGCAGATTTTGAATTTCCACAATGTGTAGCTGGTGCCGTCAAGCTTTCCTTCGGTGAATGCTAGTGGACGAATGGGAAGCGGAGTAGGACCGATGGCAACACTTGAAGATGCTTATATAATTGATCTTACAAAGTAATACAAGTACTTCTCGTACTTTCTTAGCTATGAGCACCTAGTGCTTTGATAACTCAAGTTTTGTACCAAAGTCTTATCTTTTGCGAGTTATGAAATGCCGCGGATTATGGCTATAAACGTCATTTGTAACTAAATGGGTCATTTTTGTAAGCATATAAACAACTACAAAAATAGAGTCATATCCTAGAGATGTAGGAAGTTCTGTAGTAAAATCCATAGATATGCATTCTCATTTCATTTGTGGAGAATCAATAGGTTGAAGCTTATTGGGGTATCGAATTCGTTCAGCTTTAATATGTTGACAAGTTAAGCATCTTGTAACATAGTTCAACACATCATGCTTTAGTCCTGGGCAAAAGAAACTCTTTCTTACAGTAGAGTAAGTCTTAATGTATCTTAGGTGTCCTACTATAGGTATATCATGAGATTCCTATAATATCTGAAGTTTGATTCCACCTTGATTTGGAATACAAAGACGGTTTCCAAAGTAAAGGTCATCTCCTTCAACGTGAAAGCCTTTCATTTGTCTTTCCTGCTTCTTTGCGTGATTATTTAGGTTCATCAAGTACTAGATTTTTATGTAATACGGGGCATGAGTCATACCTTCTCAAATTAGGTCAATTAAAGAAGTAGTAGAGGTTGTGATAGCCTCTACAATACTCTGCCTGCTCAAGGCATCGGCCACAGAATTTTCCTTCCCAGGTTTATATTCAATCCTAAAATCATACTCGCATAACAACTCCATCCATCTTTGTTGCCGCATATTAAGATCAGGTTAGGTATAGATCCACTTAGGCTTTTATGGTTGGTATGTAGTTCAAATCTCCTTCCAAGAACATAGTGTCACCATACTTTAAGCGCTTGGACAACAGCCAATAATTCGAAGTCTTGTGTAGGATAATTTATCTCATGTACATGTAACGTACGAGATTCATAAGCTACTGGTTTTCCTTCTTGAGATAGAACCACCGATTGCTTGTCCACTTGCATCACTGAGCACAGTGAATGTCTTTGAGAAGTCTGGAAGCTGTAGAATTGGAGCATTCACCAAAGCTTCTTTGAGTTTCTTAAAACTAGCCTGAGCACGTTGTCGTGCAACTCCGCTTCCATGACAAGACAATATTGAGCAAAGGGATGCCAATTAGGTTTATTTGAATCCTACATGATTATTCAGCCGTAATAAGGGCTTGCTAGCAAGCCAATTTTAAGTTAAAAGTGTGCTAGATGCGGCTCTAAGGGCCAAAGGATGTCTTGGTGATGCTAAACAGTGAGTATGCTTGAAGTGGTCGTAGCTGGGATTTTATTGATCAAAGTTGAAGTACTTGAAGTGCTCTACAGGCTTGTGTTTACGGCTCATCAATCGGAGCTACATATTTAATTTTGAGGATTGGGCAACTGCAGCTGAGGGGATAAAAGTGAAGTGAATGCACGGGCCTGAAATGCTCGCTTTGTGGAGTGCATCGGTCTTTTTAGATCTGTAATCAAATTTACGGTTGCCAAGTTATTGGCCGTTAAAGATTCATCGGGGGCCGGTTCTGTGCCAGTCTAGTCGGCTCAGCTGCAGTGCCATCTGGGAGATTTTGGCTCTCGATTGAGTTCCAAATGTTGTCACCTAGAGCATGTTGATTGCAGGATTACTCCAGTGCTGCTGGAGAAAAATGTCGTGCTTGGCATTGCCTTGGCCGGGTTTTGAGACGTGTATGCCTACTATGGGGCCGTTACGAAAGCACAAAAAGGTTTTGACGAGCTCATAGTGCGAAATGATGACTCGTGGAGTGCCTTGAGTGCAGGAATTTCTTTGAAAAATATGTATGCCAAATGTGGCCCCTTTGCTCTGGTCGCCCATGGCCAAGGGCCCATAGGCTATGGCCGCCCACTAAGACCAGCCGCCCACCATGTTAATGGCCACCCTATTTGTAATGGGTGTGTGAATCCAATAAAGGAAAAGACATGGTGTGAAGGCAAGGAGGGTGCAGGAAGCGTGGAGGAAGGAGGAAGGAGATGCATAGGTTGCGCTGACACTACAACAAAAAAACGTGTTATCGATGCAGATATCGACGCGGCCCGTCGCTATCCGCGTCACTGTGAAACCAGTCGCTATTAGCGACGCGCATAGCGACGACCATAGCAAAAAAAAAAAAATCTTGCGTAGAGGGCAGGTAGCCTGGCCTGTGCCCAGTTAAAAGATGGACACAGCCATAGCCAGACTTCCTGCCCTCTGCCCAAGAAAGCGAGCAGCACCAAAATATCAACCATGCTCCCGTGCGCAAAAATTTCGGCAGAGTTCCCTTTGTTTTTACATAAACTTTTCAAAAAAACCATATCATGTATACGCCTCCTACATGCTATCCATGTAGGATCTCACATGAGATTTAAGGCCAATGAAAGACAACCGTACCAACTGAAAAGCATAGCCATAACTTAAAAGCATAACCATAACTTAAAAGCATAACCATAACGAACCATAACCATAACTTAAAAGCATAACCATAACTTAAAACCATAAACGGCTATAACCACTTTGATCATAACCATAATGCAGATAACCATAACCATAACAAAATTAACAATAACCATAAGCATAACCAGAAAGAGAAACAATAACTGTCTATACAATGACAATGACAATAATCATAACCATAAGGGAAACAATAACTGTCTGAACACTAACTGTTTGTACAAAAAGGAGACATAGAAGCGTGTCTATGTCTCACAAAGCATATAGATGAAATCTGGTCCACTAATGACTAGGCGTCGCAACCTGAACATAGGACAACTCACAAAATTAGTATTGATATTACTTCACATATACTGACTTAATTAAATCAACTCACACATTTTAACGTCTCACCTCAAGCGATCAGCGAGACTGTAAGGCCTCCCAATCTACAGGCTCTCCTGAAGCTTCAAGATCATTCAGTACTTCATAGATACCTCTGCGATATCCATCTGACTCCTCCTCGCGTGATGGAGCTGGATGCATCGCAAGATTCTGCGTTTATACAAAAATAGAAGTAGAAAGAACATCCAACGGCTGTGGATTGTACCTGCCACTGCAACCTCATCTACTACATGGACGAGCAAGTGCATTTGGATAGTTAGGCAGCTCGTGTGTAGATACTCCTCAATCATGCAAACTGCCTCAATGGAGTTAGCCCTTGCGACTGCAATAGATTCCTCCCGTATCTCCTTGGAAGAGATCCACCGCACTAGCTCTGCAATCTTGTATATGCAGGTCCGCACTTCCTCCGTTAAACACCCCTTGATCGCAATTGGAAGAATGAATTGCAAGAACTTATGCCAGTCGTGCGATTTCAACCCTGATAGTTGATCGTCACGGTGACGGGATCAAAGCAAACCCCGAACCCCTGATGGCCTCTAAAACACCGGGAACCGAATGGCGCACCTCGAGCCTGTCACAGTAAAGCAAACAGGGGGCACCACCTAGCTTCAGCGGCTAGGACGCAAACAACACACCACCATAACAAAGTTTTCATCCAAGAGAGATGGATGCTTGGGAGTAATGATGAAGAGGAAGGGGAATGAGATCAAGTGAGAGAGAGAAAGAGAGAGAGAGTGAGGGAGGGGGGTATAGCGGCTTAGTACTTAGGCATCACAGACGGATGGCGAATCCGCACACCCTTCACACATACACAACTCCAAACACAAGACTAGGTGGCGATTCCGCACACCTCACATGGGCAAAACATTGCAAGAAACATACTCACAAAACCTCAAGATTTATTGAGAGAATAAGGCGATGAAATGGGGAGCATAGGGTAGGGGAAAGAGAAGGGAGAGAGTGGTAGAGCACATGGCAGATAGGTGGGAGCTGATGGCGAAGACTCGCACGAGGGTTATGGCCATCATCCTTCATTTAGCTGCCCTTCATCTTCCATAGCTCAAGGGTGTAGAGGTCATGCTCAAGACGATCATGGTGATTGCGGTGATGGTGATGGTGTGGGTGTGCGTGTGTGCACTAGGCACACACAGTGCATAGTGTACTCTTTGGTGATGTTGTCTGTGTCGTTTAGTGTGATGGTGACCCCTCTTTATATAGGGGAGGAGGGGAAGGATTTCTAGAATTTTAGAAATCAAGAAATTATTATCTGCACCGGCCATGTGACTGTGGGCCCCACTTGTCTGGCTGTGTGTATATGTGCCAGAACAGCAGTCTCATGAGAGAGAGAGAGAGAGATGGTTGATGAAATAAAGAGAGGTGACATGGAGAATAAATTAATTACAAGAGGGGAGAGAGGGGAGTGTGTTCAAAGGTGAATCTGTGTGCAGATGTGTGTGAACACAAGAAAAATCAGGTAACCACCGGGTGGGGATGGGTCTGTGGGCACCTTTTTCAGTGAAACTGAGTGTGTGTGAGTGTGGGGGAGGTTATCTGGCTAAAGGACAAGAGACATGGCCCCCTTTAGAGAGAGAGGGGGATATTTGGGTCATGGGATATGATAGGAGAGAGAAAAAGGGGGGTGGGGTTTACTGTTTTGGAAGATACGAGAGGTGGCATGTGAGTTAGGGTGCATTATTGGTAAGGACAGGGGGTGGGGTAGCTTGAGGGGAGAGAGAAAGGAGAAAGGACAAGGGGGAGAGAGAGGGGGTTGACCTTTTGAGTGGAGGAGAGGAAAAGGGACACACGGCGGGGCAACAATGAAGAAAAAGGAGGCAAGGTGGGGATGGGCTGCCCCGCAGGCATGAGGTGGCCTATTTTACCTTTCTCATATATTTACATAACCATACTTTATTTTTTTTCTTACTTTTTCCAATGCCTTTTATCACTCCCTCCCTAAGAGGGGGGTTTTCATGGGGTGGGGAAGAGAGAAGAGAGGTATGGGAGCTTGGCTTGTGAAAAGCCCTCATCAACGGGTGAATGATGTCTTGAGACATCGCATATATCCTGTTGGTGTCCTGAACTCTGAAATCACCCTTTTCACTTGTCGCTCCTCGTTTTTTAGCAATACCCATGGCTCTCTTGGAAGTTTTTTTTGACAAGCTGCATTGGTGAAAGGCCACAACTCTGGCATCTTTCCAACCGACTGCAAATCATCTCGTGAAGCTCGGTTGTCTTTGATTCCCATGATTGTCTTCCAGAGGAGCTCTCCCACATTCTTAAATATATGGATTGGATCTAGCAAATGGTTAATTAGTAGATCACCCCAATATGGCAACGTATAGAGAATGGACAAACGTTTCATTCCTGGAACAGGTTGCCCCTCATGTTGCTCCCATCGGCGACGCCACTCTTGTACATGCATAGGACGACATTCGACGTGACCAAGCTGGCCTTCGCGCAAGTGATGGCCATTTGGAAGATAACGGTGGTGGCCTTGATAAATTGTCTTTCGAAGAGAGGTAGAATAGCGCACATCCAAAGACTGCCCGCAAATTGGACATGCATTGTATCCCGAAGTTGTTAGTCCTGCATATATCAAAGCATGAATCAGGCCAAGGCAAAGGGCTTGCGAATAGTGAGAATTTTGTAAATCAATAAGCATTACCAGAAGCTTCTCCGTATCCTGGCCAATCATGCATATTCCACATAAGAAGTCCATGGATCCTTGCATGTTGTTGTCCTACTGGTTCAACCGCATCTGCTATGTCGATCCCATGCCATAACTCCTGGAGCTCGTCAACTAGTGGAGCTAGATAAACATCCATTTTTTTTGCTTTGAACTTACCAGGTACAATCAAACTTAAAATCAAATGACCCACTATCGCTGCTATCTTCCACTTCACTGCCATCATCCCCATTGTCTTCTTCTTCACTTGAGTACTCTTCTTCATCATTTTGCTCATAAAGTAAGCATCCAAAGAATTCTTGCTAGCCATATCAAACCTCTTTTCATCACCCCTTCTATTGTAGAGAGTGATGGTACCATGTCCCCAATCTTGTGCAACTTTGGTTGCCTATAACCATGGTCTTCCAAGGATGAGAGGGAGCGCACCAATACCCACAAGCAGAACATCACAATTAATGAGCACTTTAATAGCAAATACATCCACCTCAAAGTCCTTTAGAACTCCCAAACACTTCACCCTTGATTGGATGGCAAGCTTTATGCAAAAACGTGAATTCTTCACCATATCGAGTTCCACCTTTGATACACAAGCTTGAGTAATAACACATATCTATGCACCTCCATCAATATAAACCTCTCCAATCCACTTCCTCTTATGCCATGCATCCATAGTAGGGCATATATCAAGTAGCTCATTCAAAGACATGACTCTCAACGACCCCCTTGCAGGCTCCTTCTTGATGGGGTTGACTACATACTTCCACTACCTCTTCAACTTAGGACACATCTCCATGAGTTGCACAAAGGTAGCATCAGCATTTCTACTAAAAAAATCAGCCCTTAAACTATAATTTGGTTTCCCTTCTCCCAAAGGAAAGTCGGATGCATTGTAATGTTGCCTGGGTTTTCTCTTCTTCTTCTCTTTAATTGTACCTGTTTCAACTTGTTTCCCTCTTTTATGGATGGGACTTGCATCACTCATTCCATGATCTCCTTGTAACCCTCTTAACTACTGGCATGGCCATAGCTCCTGAATCATCCTCTTTCTTCTACAAATGGATTAGCTTAGCACCTTTTTTTTTTCCTTCTCTTCAACTGTCAAACCACTTGGCCCTGCTTCCACTTTAATCTCAATACCATAATCTTGAGCTCAAGAATAAATTTGGGAAGGAAGAGGAAACATATCACCACCCATTCTCTTTGGCTTGTCACATTGAGGGATTTTATGACCCCATTCACCACAATTGAAACATTGAAACATATCCCCTCTTCAAGCCAGTCCTCTTCCTCTACCACCTACAAACCCCTCATTGCTTCCATAGAAATTTCCATATCCATAGCTCTGCCCTCTTCCACCTCCCATCATATGCACACTAAGATTCTTCATAAGACCTACAACCTCTCGCATATCCTTGCAAAAAGCATTCACATCGTGAGAATCTTGTTGATCATAGCATGGATCCCTAATGAGGACCCTTGGTTGCGCTACATCTTTCACTTCAACCTTTGGCTCAACATTGATTCCAAGTTGATAAAGACACTCTGCTTTCCACTCTTTAGTCTTTGCAATTTCAATTGCCTGCTCAAAGGTCCTTGGCTTCTTAAGCTCCACCTTCAATCATAGACTACTACTCAAGCTTGCAAGAAACCTATGCTTCTTTACATTACTGAAGGAATTCCAGCCCCCAAAGATGTACACCACTTTGTCCATAACACATTGAATGCCTTCACAAAGTGTTCTATGGTCTGGCCCTCACCCTATACCAAGCCTTGAATAGACTTCCATACCTTTTGTGGGTCTTCAACCTGTTCAAAGTGTGTAGGAAAATCATTTCTTACCATTTCTTAAGTCTTTCAACCATTCTCTAGCATCTGCCTTCAAACAAAAGTAGAAGATTTGCAGCACCAACGCTGGGTCTTGCTTGTCAGCAAGAAGGCAAGCAAACTCCATTCGGTCAATGATACCTTTGGCACTTTCATTTGATTTCACACTAAAATCTAGAAAACTAAACGCCATGTCTTCCAAAACCTGTAAATTGAAGGTAACTCGAAGCAATTCCTCGGTGGCGGGCACCAAACCACTGTTGGGCAAAAGAAAAAGTGGGACACCTCTATAGCTATATGGCCCAAGAGTACTCAAACTACAACCTTAGCACCAAAAAGTATACCCCAACAACTCTTAGTAATCCCCTATTAAAAGGCCTATGCTCCCTTGGGAGTTTACTAGCACGCGCCCACCCAAAGGACCATAGCACATAGGAGAAAAACCATGTCAAAGCACGGATTCCCAACACATGCCGACCAATGCATATGAATACAAGGGATTACCATTTCACAATTAAACATCACAAACCCACAATTTCACCATCAACTCCACAATTCATAAATACATGCCCTCCCAATCTGTCTACACACAATTTGCCGCTAGGCTGTCATAGCCATAACCCTATAGAGAACTAGTCGTAACCTGAAGAGCACAACTCCCATTGGGGCACTTTAAAGCTTGATAGAGAGATTGAAAAATAGCTCGGGAGAAATTTGAAGATGACAAAAGTTGAATCTACACACTGCTACATGTAAAATTGAAATGAACGGAGAGATGTCCCGACACGACTACACATAGAGCAAGCAAGGCGAGGTAAAAAAGTGCATTAGAAACCATCAAGGAGGCACAAGGAGATAAAATCTGAAATTTTTTGGAGTTTTGCTGAATTTTTTTAAGTTTATCTATGAGGTTTATAAGTTTGTTGGTGCTATGCTAGTGACTTGCCCTGCATGTACATGTGCTTGATAAAGTAAGCTAAAAACCCCACAAGAAGAAAGACCACACACCCTTTTTAAACTGTATTTATTGTCCTTATGCACAAATTTACAGAAAAACGTGGTGTCAAAACTGCACCCAACAATGCTTGTCCTAACAAGTGCATTCTTTTCATAGGGAAATACATGGATGTGGAGAAGTGTCCAAAATGTGATTCCAAGAGATATCCAATAGATCTCCAAGGACAAAAAGTGCATAGAAGGTGTGGCAACACTTTCCTCTACTGCTTCACATCAAGCACTTCTTTGAATGAAAGTCCATGGCCGCTCTAGCATCCTGGCATGAGGAGAATAGATCTTCGAACGGTGTGCTACAGATCCCTACAGATTGCAGGGCATAGAAGAATATAGACAACACATGACCGGATATTGTTAAGGAAGCTCAAAATTTTAACCTCGACCTAGCTATGGATGGTGTAAGTCCGTAAGATTAGAGGTTGACATCTTAAAATGTATGGCCAATTATCAATGTCAACTACAACATACCTTCGTGGTTGATGACCAAGAAGGGGCACCTATTTCTAAGCTTGATAATGTTGGAGAGGTATAAAGTGAAGAATATGAATGTGTATCTTTGTCCACTATTGAAAGAGGTACAACAATTCTGGATTAGCATAGAAGTGGTGGATATGAGCACGCACACAAGTTGACGCAATGCCTTGATCGTAGTCATTCTAATGTGCATCATGCATGACTATCCCGGACAAACACAATGCTTAGATGATACTCAAAATCACACATTAAACCTTTGTTTTTCTCATGTGGATTTATTGTCATATGTATACATGCATAGATCTAGACAAGCGAATATAGAGCATGTGTTACATGTGGCCCTAGATTTAATGCATGTCAGGCACTCAAGAAGAAAATCTATGAAGGTCATCAAGTTCATCTTCTAAGGAATCACAAGTTACGAGACGATTTTTTGGTAAAAGGACCACCAAGGATGTCTACTCGAGCATGGTTAGAGTAGAGGGAGATGTGTGATGATAGTCTGCCCCAAAGGATGAGGAGATTCTCTCTATGATACAAGTTTCCATATTGGCCCAAACTCATGATCAATCACTTGCTCAATTCAATGCACATATTCAAGAATGTGGGTAATGTGCTATGGGACCATCTCATCGGCAAGAACGATACTTTGAGAGGAAAAATCGACCTTAGGAATGCAGGCTGTATGGGGTAATACTAGCCACAAACAACACCACCTGATGGATCGATAAATCTCCCTAAAGCACCATAGATTTTGATAGGAGTCTAGCAATGCAAAGTAAAAGAGATCATTTGATCCATTCATACGTCCACTAGCGTAATGCACTCACTCTGAACATGTTTCACTAAAGAAGGAAAGATTTCTGGTTTGAAGCCACAAGACTAGCAAAAAATGTGTCAGGTATGTTTGAAGTTAAATAGATCATAGTGGGAATTTCATAGCATATCGATGTGTGGAATTGAATACCATTGATAGACTTGTTTTTAGCTTATTTACCGGTGGCCATTGAGGGTTGTTTGTCCCCTAGTGTCCAAACCACAATCTATAAACTCACGAAGTTGATGCAATGGATCTCCCAGAAGGAGATTGATGTAGGTTCCATACCATCCATCAACTAAACATTGTTGAGGCTGCTTCCATGTTTGAGAAACACTTTACTACTACCATGCTAACCATTCAAGTGCATCTTCTTGTTCACATAGTTGATGAGGTGGAAATAGCAGTCACAGTGCATTCCAGATGGATGTTCCTTTTAGGACGTTTCAGGAAAACACTCAAGGGATATGTGCGTTAGAAGGCACATCCGAAAGGTAGAAAGGCAGAGGGTTGGCTGGTTTCAAAGTCCCTTGTTTACATTAGACAGTGGCTCTCTGGAGTTGATCGTGCCTTGGATACGCTTTGGTGCACCATAGATGATGAGCACATATTTGGGTTGTGATGTCGGTCCCATAGAGCACTTGGATGTAGTGGCTCACAAAAGACCAATATGATTGCAAAGAGCTATCTCAATTGCATTCCATTTTGAAAAAAAGAGGCCTCCTGGAGGCAAAGTAACCATTCTTCATCATCTCCTCTAGCTATACATGCCTCCTTATATGTAGCATAAAAGTGACCATCATATGTCTACAAGCCTTCAAAGCATTTACATCCCTTGCAAATATTTAGTAGCATTCGCAGGTAAGAAAATTCACTAGCAGTTGGGATGATATTATAGATTCTTCCAAGAGAAACTCCATGTTGTTTTGGAGATCATATCTTTTTCGTTTTATTCCAAACCTAAACACTTGGAAAATCTGAATATGTGAGGCTATTTGCTTCTGGATAGTTTTGATTTGAAACAAACCATTCTGTCAGGGTAGTTTTTTAATTTTGCTCATTATTTAGTAAGTCTGGTATACCATCACAATCTTGGAATGTAACCATATTTTGTGATGGAAGGTGTAGTTGGAGTCGTTGAATAGATGGCTTTTCATTGTGCACGTCAAAGTCAAATATTCTCCACATAGCCTCGGATGCAGAAACATAACATGCATTGAGAGAACTATTGATTTTGTCAATAACTCCTTCAGAATCTTGAAAAACGAAAGTGGCCCGATCATGTCCCTTATAAACATACTTCTAAAGGTATTTTGCAATAGTGATAGTTGAGCAAATCTCAACATTAATGTGGGCTTGAACCTCAATGATAAGAGAGGGTTATAAGGAACAACCCAACAATTATCCAAATTGTAATCTTTTGATGGAACAAACCTTCCATCATCTCATTTTAGATACACTGGATATCCACTTTCATTTACAGTCGTAGACGTACTAAATATACGTGGAAACTTGAATCTACATTTTCCATTAGCCTTGCATGGAGAATTTGGTTTCAAAGGACCACATGGTCCATGAACATTACAATGGATCACTATATCAAATAATTCTGGAAACACATTTTTATCAGGGATTTCAACACAAATCAATTTATCATAGTGACTTGTATCTACAGGCTTGTATTCCGATGCAAGTATCAACAATATATGAGCATGAGGAGACCTTGATTTTGAAACTTTATCATTGAGACATGCCCAATGACCTCCCCAAATAAAGCTTGCTTGATGAGTAAATGCATCATATCTTGAAACTTCTGATAAAACACACATGCAATGACATCAAGACGATCGACAAAATTTTTCCCAGGTAGTATAGCATCATCAATTTCTTCCATCATGGGTTACATGTGAATGTAATGAAGAGATCTGGTTTACCTTTACTACGAACAATTGCCATTGCATCTTGGTACAATTGACACATATACCTTGGACCTCCAACAAAAGAAGAAGGCAATACAATTCTCCGACCGATATTTTGACCTTCAGCCCTCTCTAAACCATCTCTAGCTTCAACCATGTCAACCAATCCTTCGTACACTTCAGCACGAAGTGTTCTTTGTTTATTTCTTATCTATAATAGTCATGACTCCTCCATAGTACTAAAGGCATCAGCAATATATTGTTGTAGTAGCCTACCCCCTTGAAGAAAACATTTCATTGTATCATCTCTTATTTGTAAGAAAAAACTATAATATTGCTTTTGAATCACCCTTTTTTCATCGCTAGTCTCTAAATAAGGATGCCACCCATCTTACAATAAAGACATATATGATCTCTGGATATTGGAGACTCTCTTCAAGCCTCAATGTTGAAAATTCAACACAATGTCGGGATGACCAATATCCCTATCATCCCCTTCTCGAGGAACAATGGCAACAACTTCAGAACCCCTTGGAGCAAGATATTGTCAACCATTACGCGGATGCTCTGCAATAACCATGCTAATATTGAGAGCAATAGCATCCACACAAAGAAGCATCACACCGTAGAGCATTGGCATAGGGATTTACTCTGTGCATCATATATTGTAAACACTTTAGAACACTACGATCTAAATTTGGAACATGATGCGATCTGTTACTCAACTCATGAACAATATCAAAAAGGTATAATTGGGCAAAGCATGGGACTTCATTGCAACCTTCAACTCGTGCCAAAAACCAATATTATGATAAACTTACCGGTGCAACTTAACGGTGTATATACCTCTACCACCATAATTGATAGTGTCATCAATATGGGCACCAAGAGATGCAAATGCCAATACATTATTATATCCCCAAATATTTTGTAAAAACTGTCTACTTCTTGTTGAGTTTGAACTCATCAAATATCTCAATTTAGTTGGTGGTTCATTAAATGGAAGCAGGGATTTTATTAAAGTAATCACGATACTGTGACTACATCAATAACTCTAGTATTTACACAAGAAAATCACGTGATCACGTTAACTGTTAATGTGAATTTGATTATGAAATGCAAAAATCCATAGAGCCGGTTAGCCCTTCGGGGTTTTTATTTTTCCTTGCGGGCCCACCGGGCTTTTTTAGGTTCCCAACAGGCCCGTTGGGTACCTACAAAAGCCCGGCGGGCCTGTCGGGAAAATTAAAAAGCCCGGTGGGAGTAATTATATATAGTAAAGAGTGTCCTAACCGCAGTCCTTTAGCTAGGCAAATCCTTGGGGAGTGTATCCGGTGCCGGGTATAGTCATCTCTTTGTGAATTGACCTAAGGTTACAGAGTCAGAGGTCCTTTTTTTGGACTGAACGTGATTCTTAATTCTATAATCACTTCTAAAAACTTTTAGTTCGTTTACCGACATAAAGGTATGAAACCAAAATAACTGAAAGCTTACAGAATCATGCTCATTGCAAAGAAGCCAGTGGTCCAAATGATTGCTGTAATTGGTTTTAGAAGATAAGCATATGTAAATGACGAGTTGATAGTTAAGGGTCGAATGTCCTTTACTAGTGTACTGGGCATATAAAGATCCTTGAAGTTTTGCATTTTTCACCATCATAAATTTGAGTTGATTTACACTTGTCACTCCACAATATAAGAGCTACAATCCTTAATTGGGTTAAAATAGCTTTTATATATTGAATTGGTTGCATGGGGGGGCTACAATCCTTCACTGGGTACAAGTAGTCCTCAATTGAGTGATTATATTGAAGATTTATTTGTGTTAGTTCATTCATTGGTTTATACAGAGAGTGCATTATGTATTATGATAGATTATTAGTGCATGATATGACCAATCATATATTTTATTGCTTTTGTTTGTTTTTTGTAGAAATTGAGATTAGATGTGTCTTATTGTTTGCAAATCATAGTGGACATATAAATAATCACTATAACAATAATTGCATTGAGAGATTCATAGCATTGTTGTAGTTATTATGCCGTGCATAGACTGCATTGCAATGTGTATGTTTGCTCACAATATAGGTGATTGATATGTGGATTGACTAGCGTGCATTGAAAATATCATATTGTGCATCATGGTTACTTTCATATTGAATGGTTTTTAAAATTTTAATATATATTCAAAATAAGAAAAATGTTTCAAAAATTGAACATCTGGTTCTTTTGTCTTTAGTTTTAATTTAAAATCAATGGAGCAAAATGTGGGCACAAGTGGTACGAAGAAGCCAAAGAATAAAAAAGCTCCTCTCACAACATATGCGATCAATATATGGAGTGGAAATGTAAATTTTGTCACACAACAAAATCACGAGGTACACCACGTATCAGGCATCATTTTTTGGGTAGTGTTAAAAAGAGTTGTAAGAAATGTGAACATCCTCAGGCACGTGCAGTTGCAAAGCGTTTGAGAGAAGAGCTCGCCAAAAGGGTGGCAAGAGACAACACATATATAGCTTTGAGGCTTTGAGTCAAGAGTTCTCAAAGCCAAATATTAACTCCGCAGATCTTGTAGTGACGCCAACTAACCTTGGTGAACAACCTACGCAGGGAGAGGAAATTCTAGGCAGTTTTCCTTTTAAGCATCACAATGAAGGTGGACTTAGTCAAATGCGTCAAAAATCATTACATCAAACTCTTTTGAGTGCAGTCTCTAGAAGAAGCACAAACTCCACTCGTCAAAGCAATATTCTTTACTAGAAGTGCTTTGGTCATGGTAGAGAACAATCATTGGAAGGTTGCTTGGAAGAAAATGGATGATTTTGGCCCAGGATTTTCAGCTCCTTCTTATCACACAATACAAAATGTTTTCTTGGACAAATGTTACATCGAAGTCAAAGAACGTGTTGGCAAAATAATACTTGGAAATATTAGGATGTACGATTATGAGTGATGGCTGGTCAAATGTTCAAAGAAGACCGCCGATCGATATAATATTGGTTTGTCCAAGGGGAGAAACATTTATAAAGGTGATTGATAGTTCTGTTGCAATTAAAAGTGGCAATATATTTTTGAGGTCTTGATTAATGTAATTAAGGAAATTAGTGTTGAACATGTCATTCAAGTAGTCACGGACAATGCAAAGAATTGTAAAAACGCCAATAAACTAATAAAGAAGTGCTTTCCACACATTTTTGCCAATGGTTGTAATACGCATAGTTTAAACTTCATGCTGAATGATTGGTACACTAGGGAGGAAACCACATGGTTCGCCAAAATAATTGATACAACGCGTCAGGTTGTGAAATTTATCTTAAAACAACAAAGAGTGCTCGGTTTGTATAGGATGCACATGTCAGTGATGCTGAAACTTCTTGCTGAAACTCAGTTTTTCACACACTTTTATACCTTGGAATCACTTCTCCGCAATAAATGTGTTGTGATTGACACATTCAATTGCAGGGCCTTTGATGAATAGCAGCTTGAGAAGCAAGAAAAAGTGAAAGATAAAATTACATATCTACGTGGCAATGTAAAAAAGGCTGGTTGGTGGAGGAGTGTAATGGATGCATACCATGTAATGATGCCCGTTATGTTTGAGATCCGCAATCTTGATCAAAGGGCACCAAACTTGGGCAAAGTGTTGGTGGTCAGTCCAACAGTCTTGAAAATCCCAAAGAGCTGAAAGAGTCTATAGTAGAGAAGGAGTGGCGACTACCATTCTTTGGCAAACAACGAAAAATTTTGGCCAAGTATTTTCATGCAAGGTGGAAGAGCACTCACAGTCCACTCCATAGTTTTGTTTACATGCTTGATCGAGAGGATTGGAATTTAGATCTGATGCCCAATACAGAGGTGGTAAGCAATTTCTATTACCACCTGGTCAACACGTTCTACTCCAACGTTCAAGACCGAATTGATTGCATCAAAGAAATGAGTGCATTTAGATTAAAATAAGGACCTTTTGCAAATTATTTTGTATAGGTAATAGCAAAAGAGCAACCTACATGGAAGGTGGATGATGAATGGTGGAGAGCATTACTCTACCTTAAGTCCCCTTGCAATGCAAGTACTGGCACAATGTGAAGCAAACTCAAGTTCAGAGAGAAATTGGAGTATCTACAAGTATGTTCATAGCACTATTCACAATAGACTATTAGCAGACAGAGCGGAAAAATTAGTGTATATATCTTGCAACGAAAAGATATTTGAATCACATCAAAAGTGCTGGCTACGAGGAGGAAATGCCAACCTAGTTGTATGATTGTCAAAACGAAGACGAAGAAGAGATCAATATTGGTGTATCCCAATGCGCTATAGACAAAATAGAAGAGAATTTGATAATGTGTGGAGGTTGAAATACAAGGAGAACCATAACACTCAGACTTAGAACCAGATAACAACTTTACAGATCCAATATAGCTTGAGAGTAGAATGAATATCGTGTCAAGAACCATTGTATTCAAAAGTGTTTTGATTATATACAATGCTTCATATTTTGCGATTATACATAGTTTGACGATCTCAATTGTGTTTTTCTGAAGTAGCATCTTGTTCACCAAACAGATTTCTAATTGTTCTAGGCGTATCTTCGTGGGCTTGAATCATACTCATTTGCCATGCCAAACATAATATATATTCCTTGTGGAATATCTTGTGAACAAATTGCGCATTGGCTACATATGAAGATGAGGCTTGTAAAGTGCTACCAAAGGAGTGTCCAAGACACCCCTTTTTGGTACCACCAATACATGCTTTGGCCCACTCCATAATGGTTTTGCTAGAAACTTACCATTTTACCCTTGATTTCTGTCAGATGACTATTTGTAGAGACTAAAGATATCAAAACATTAGGTTTAAATGATGTTAAGGCCTCTTTTTGTGACTATTTTTACATGGACAGTTAAACTTGCAAAATTTGTGACTTTGATTTTCTTTAATCTGTTGTTTTGGTAATGGTCAGCATTGGTACCGCATTCATGTAGTTCTTTCTCTTTTGGCTACCCTTAAGATTTGGTTCCACTATGTTGTCTTGGTAGGCGATTCAAGTCATCATTGGTCTTGCATTCATGTAGGTCTTTCTCTTTTGGCTACCCTTAAGATTTGCTTCCACTATGTTGTCAAGTAGCCAATTGCCAAAGTCACAACTAACTGTTCTTGTTTTTGCTAACCCCATTGCCATCACCACTTCCATGTGCAAAAGTGGTTTAGTGTATCATGGTGGCTTTTGTACTTTGAAATGTTCCGATATGAGGCGCAACGAAATTTCTGTCTCTAAGTATATCAAACCTTGATAGGTCAGTTTGTGTCCTCTTTGCTTTAAAAATGCTTTTTCATTATCTATTGCTTTGGTCTTTTGCAATAGATTGTGTATTCTCTGCTGCACATGGAGAGCTTTGTTGATTATCCTCGCTGTTTTTTTAACTTTGACCATAGCTCCATCTTTGTCCGTAAGGGTGGCTTCTCCATTGTACTAAATAGAGATGATGAGTTCATGAGCTCTTCTAAAATCTTTTCCCCATGGTGGTAGTCGTAGCAAATTGTCTAATTGTAGATACTTGGCCCCTGCTTGCACTTTAGACTTTTGGTGTAATGCCCACAATTCCTTTGGAAAAATGGTCTTCACTATCTCTTCACCTACTGCCTGAAACCTTCAATTAAGATGTTTGCTGGTATTGTTTCTACCACATGTTTTGTGATATGGGCTTTCTCATTTGAGGATATATCTGTGATCTCATATGGAGCTACTTCCCACTCCCTTTGTGCTTTTCTTTGAGGCATCTTGAGGCCAGTTTCAAATTTGCAAATAGGATTTAGCAATTGATCAATACTGTCTGAAAGTTGAAGAAAACGCAAACTTTAACCATAAAACAAAATGAGCATAACTTTGTCAAAACTATCCCAAATTTGACCAAATTTCATCAGTGCATCTAGGATTACTATAGTAACAAGGTCATGAGGTCACAAATGAATTCTGGCTCTGAGGTACATGGATCGCGCACCTTTTGAAGATCTGGTCATACTAGCTCGTAGGGCACATCAAGATGGTGCCTTGGTCAAATGTTTTGGGATTTGGATCATTTGTTTGGTACTTAGGTCAATTCTTGGAAATTATCCTCAAGCTTGGAGAAATTTGGCATTTTGGAATCCACATGAGTTGATACTTCATGGCTAGGCTTTGCTAGATATTCTAAGCCAAATGATGTGATTTTTTCTCTGGTTGGGAAGGACTTTGGGACAGCCTTTTGCACACATATTCCTATAGGTCTTCCTAGCACAGTGGTGAGATATTTTGAAATTTGGACTTGTTTTTCTTGTGTTTACTCAATTTCCTAGTTTATGGCCATGCTTTTCTTGTCTTGGCCATATTGGTTTTTTGGAACCACTTTTGGGTAGTTCCTTTGACTAATAGTTGATAGTGCCTTGACTTTGGATGATTTGTGACTGATTACCACTGCTTTGCATCTCTCCCCATGAACTTTCATCAATTTTTGAATCCATCTAGAGGGGGAAATTGGTTCAGGCAATTTTCATGACATTTTAGGTACTCTTTTGCTTTGCTTTGACCTCAATTAAACCTTTAATGTTACATCTCCTTAATGCTTGTGTTTCACCCTATTTTGGACTCCCTTTTGTTTTAATTTGCTTTTGAATAAAGCCCCAAGATGTTTCAATTAGTGCTCTTACTAGTGGGGTAGCTTCATATCCTCCTCCTAACCCTAAGTTCCATAATGCTTTTGCTGGAAACTGACCATTTTACCCTTCATTACTACCAAATGACCATTTGCAAAGACTAAATATATCAAATCATTAGGTTTGAATGATGTTAGGACCTCTTTTTGTGACTATTTTTACATGGCCAGTTATACTTTAGCATCCTCCAGCTAGTGATCAACTGCTACCTTGATTATGTCATCAAGGTACATGGATCGCGATCCATGTTGGGAACCATCTTGCAATTCCAACTGGTGGAGGTTGTTTCTGGGCTTATGGAAAATTTATTGTGCAATTTTCTCTAGTTTTAGGGTCTGAGGAACATGTAAGGTTAATGATCATACCTGTCGAATCTGGTGGAGTAAGAGCTATTGAGGTGATCGGAGCAAGTAGAAAAAAATTTGGAAACTCTATGCTTTTGTTTGTGTGTGTGTGAATGCAAATGAGCTTATGTTGTTCCATTTGGCTATATGTTCCCAATCTACCCGGAATGCCCCATTCATACTTACCTCCTTTGATCATATCACGTGCAGTTCCAACCGTTCTTCATTTGATATTTGCTCAACAATGTTGGCTCAAAATCTGTCGTGTGCCAAATCTTTCCATATTTTCCATGTTGGAAGCCCTTGCTATGAAGTTTTTGCGTCTGATTTCAAAAGTCAGCTGCAACTTTCCTGACTCAACTTATTAATTTTTATTGATTATTTGATGTTTTTAGCATTTTTGTGCTAAAAGTTTAAAGGAAAATTACTCACAATTATTATTAGTTGGTTAAAATTTGTGTCATCAGTCATACATACATATTCTTAAGCCGGCATTTAGATGGTGTAATATGGCTCATGATTATGCCTATTGCTAAGAGTTAAAAAGCTCTAAAAAACTGTTAAAGGAAAAGGAAAAGAAAAAGAAAAAGAAAAGAAGACAATATATACAAAATGATGAGTATCTTGCTATGTTTTCCCCCCTTCCTACAGTGCGTTGCCCCATACAAACATGTGTCAAAGTGCATGGGTACAAAGTATGTGTCTATGCATAGCCGTATATTGGGGCTTTATAATGCGAATTGAGGATATGCATGGGGTAACATGTGTAGTGCAAGATATGGGTTTTGAACAATAAGTTCAGTGGCTTTTGATGGTGAGGTCAAGTTGAAGCTGCGTGGACCAAACATAAGTAGTTGTAGAATACGCGCTCGTTCTTTGACAGCGGCATTGAGAAGTTGTGACACTGCATTGTCTTTTGATTGAGGGCTCTGTTTTGGATGCCACTGAAGTTGCTTTGATGTGGATTTCATAGTTGAGGAATCTTGAGAGCGAGTGCGTTTCGGTTTCCATATCCAATTGACTTATTTTGGTTGTCGATGATGTGATTGGATAGGCATGGGTTTCTTGACAGAAGCCTTGGGTACTTTGTTGATGGTCGGTTTTAGTTTATGCATCGTGGGTGAACTTGCATTGCCATTTGATTTGGGTATCCATAATATCATCAGTCTGGTTTGCATAATGGACTTTTTAACCCAGATTTTCCTAAACCTCATTGGATTGGAGCAGGTGTTGATTGGAGAGGTTACCATATGTAGTCTGACTGTACAAATGGTGTGGTGTAAGATTTGTCCTCTATCATGAGTTGCAAGGTATTATCTTGCCAGTTTGGTGTGGCTTGATAAGTGTGCATCCATGGCACTCCCATAATAATTCTTTTGTTAAGATCCGTATCCTCAATCACATGAAACTGATGAGGATAAACTGTTCCATCAACAGTTATTGGTAAATTTATATGTCTAGGCTATTTATTGTGCCTTTGTTTGCCACTTTGAACCCCCTAGTATTTGGCGATAGAGGTTCCTTTGTTAATTTCATGAAAGTGGAGTAGTTGACAACATTTTCCCTTATTGTAGTGTCCACCACTGCACGCTCGATGGTGGTGATGGGAGCAAAGAGAACCCCGAACCCCAACGGCCTCTAAAACGCCGGGGGCCGAATGGCGCGCCTCGAGCCTGTCACGATAAAGCGAACATGGAGCACCACCTAGCTTTGAGCGGCTAGGACGCAGACCACGATGATGTGAACACCACGAACTTACACACACAGACACACACACAGATTGACAAATGATGAAAACCCTCGGGGGTGTGAGGGAGAATTCTTCTGCAGTATTTACGATGACCTTCCTTCCAGTAAGACGGCACACCATGGCGATAGAGAGATAGGGAGAAAACATGGTGCAAACTACTTGGTACGTTCTCTAAGACGACTCAATGATTGTGAAGCTTTCTACCAAGAGCGGGTGTACATGTGTGCATCGACCATTGGAGTCGAGAGGTGGACGTGGCTCCCTTCACATGGTGCAATTCCCAAGGCAAACCAACACACAAGCCCCCTTCCTGTGATGCCAATAGTGTCAACTCTTCCCACTACACTCTACGAAGTGCTGACCTCTCATGAATTGCCCCCCCCCGATAGTGACCTCTCAGTGCCAATTTATAGGTGTTAGCTGCTTGGATTATGGTAATCCCGGTGTGGTTAGGGTAAGCTAATCGGGGAGACAAAGCAAGTGGTGGGCCCGGTGTGGTTAAGTCTTTCTTTGTTTTGGGAGATTATTAAAAACAGGAGAATCTCTGGGTGGGCCTTTGTGACCATAACCTAGAGAGAGGGAATTTACAAAGTGGGAATTTTACAACAGCTTCGGTGAAAATTGAAGAAATGATGAACATAACCTACAAATTACTGAAAATGGCGTTGTGGTTGCGTGATGCCGGCGAATGGTGTGTTGCCGGTGCGTCGGTGTAGCGCATAATTCTTTTCGGGGTTAGCCAGGGCATGCCTTCGGTACATTTCTTCTTTTTGTCGTCGCCGCGGCGTGTGCTTTGGGTGTTCTCCTTCTTTTGTTGATGACGATGGCATAGGATCCTCTTTTTGTATATATTTTTTAGTACGTGCGTATACACGTGTCATGTGTATATATATGAATGCGTGAGTATGTATATGGAGGCGAGTGTGTGCACGAGCGTGCGTGGGAAATAATGTATATATATATATATATATAGCTTTTTTTGGTGGTTTTCGACAGCGCAGTGGACGATGCAAAGATGGGGTGAGGATGGTGAGGGTGTGTGTGTGTGTGTTGTGTGGGTGTGTGTCTATGAAAGCAGCACGGATTGTGTGGGCAGAGAGCGTGTGCGGCGGGTAGTGGATCCGGGCCACTTGTGGGCGACACACAGGGAGGGAGAGAGAGTGAGAGTGGGGGGGAGATGGTGAGGGAGGGGAGAGGGGATAGGGAGGTTGTGGATGGCAGTGGGTGCGCCGGCGTACTAGATGAGCGCGAGGCATGGGAGGGCGGGGGGTTAACGACAGCGGGGGGCGCGACAAGAGACGGAGGGGGGGGGGGGGGGGGGGGGGGGGGGGGGGGGACTTGGTCAACGAGGGAGAGAGAGGGGTTAATGCCAAGGGTGGCTCCCACCAAGGGAGGAGAGGGAGAGAGAGGATAGGCGGTGGGAGGAGATAAGGGGGGGAGATGGGAGAGAGGGTAAGAGAGATAGAGGAAGGGTGAGGTGATACTTGCCCTAAAACCCGCTGTGGCTATTTCCAAGAGAGAGGGGGAGAGCTAGGTGTAGATAAGGGGGGGGGGGGGGGGGGGGGGGGGGTGCTTAAGGCCGAAGGGAGTGTGGATGAGAGGAGGTGGGGGTACGGACCGCCGTGGCTGGAGTGTGGACAAGCAGAGAGAGAGAGAGAGAGAGAGAGAGAGAGAGAGAGAGAGAGAGAGAGAGAGAGAGAGAGAGAGAGAGAGAGAGAGAGAGAGAGAGAGAGAGAGAGAGAGAGAGAGAGAGAGAGAGAGAATATTATCTATGGCGGCCCGCCAGGGTTGAAGTGTGACAGAGATACCAAAGGCACCCTACCGGGCCGGATGAGGCAACGGCAGAGTAAGAGAGAGAGAATATGGTCGAGGCCGAGCAATAAGAGAGAGAGATCGTCGTGTGGTGATAATAGAGGGGTGTGGCTAAACTGGCGGCGCCCTACCGGTGGTTAACCTGGTGGGGGGGGGGGTATGGTGAATGGTAAAGGAATTTTTTTGGTCTTTTTTTTCTTTTTTTTTTGATAGCAAACCCGCCCTTTGTTAGGGTATAGTTCTCACAGGCATGGTTTCGAAAGCTGGCCATCATTAGCCCTCCCATCTGGCTAGAGGCATTCATGCTTCTAGCCCTTCCTCTGCATCTTTAGCTGTGGAGTTAGAGAGTTCTCTTGCTTCTGGAATGTCTAGCATGTATTCTGGATCAAACCTAAGAAAATACCTTTTTAGTCTCCATCCATTGCCCTAGTTTTGTGAATTCTCCCATCTGCTTCCATTAGCTTATAGCAGCCGTTGTCATAGAGTTTCTTGATGATGAATGGTCCCTCCCATCTGGGTTGAAATTTCTTGTCCTTCCTTCTGTCAAATCTATTGTCGTACCTCAACACTAACATACCTTTCTCCACTCCCTTTTATTTAAGCCCTTGATTAAAAGTGAGCCGGCGTCGTTCTGTCTGTGTTGCATAGTGATTGATGGCTTCTTCCCTATCCAGTTGGAGTCTCTCCAGGTCCAGGATGTGGCTTTGAAGATTTACAATTGGACGTTGTATCTAGCTAGCCAAAACTCGTAAGCTGGCTATTTGCACCTCAATGGGTAGAATTGCCTCCTTCCCATAAACTAGATTGGAAGGGGTGAAACATAGTGATGTTCGGAACGTCGTTCGGTAGGCCCAACGAGCTGCCATAAGATGTTTATCCCAGTCTCCTGTGATTGTTCACCTGCTTTGTGATGATTTTACAAATCATTCCATTTACCTTCTCTACCAGAACATTGCATTGTGGATAGTATGGTGTGGAATGTCGGCGTTTGATGCCTAACTTCTTCATCATCTCTCCTACCAAATCCCCTCTGAATCCTGGTCCTCTATCTGATATTATCTCAAGAGGAGTGCCAAAACGGCAATAGATGTGCTCAAAAATGAGCTTTTCTACCTCTTGGGCTGTAATGAGGGTGGTGGTTGTTGCTTCCGCCCAACGAGTCATGTAGTCTACACCCACTATGATGTACAATTTACCTAATTGGGCCCTTGGTAAAGGACCAATTGCATCTATTCCCCATTTCTCAAATGGACCATATGAAATGATAGGAGTTTGTGGCTCGTAGGTTAAGGTGCGATCACTAGCCACTTGACAAGCTTTACATGTTTTACACCAATGGTGTACATCCCTGTTCAAACTAGGCCAAGAGTATCCTTCCTATAGAATCTTCCTACTGGTGATATCTAGAGCAAAATGACCGCCGCAGATTCCATCATGGCAACTTGAAATTACCTCTGTGATCTCACTGGAGGTTGGCACCAACCTGAGAATCTAATCCTTGCCCTTACAGTACAAGTGGTCGTTTACAAGGCGGTATCTGGTAGCCTTCGTGACCAGCCACTGCTTCTGGTCTTTGGTGTATCCTTCCAGACATTCTCCTGTATCTAGAAAGCTGATGACATCAGGCATTGCATAACTACCTTGGAAGAGGGGTAGCTTCAGTTTGATGGCTCCTACAGGAACATCTTGTATTCTTTCCTTGGCTAGAGCATCTGCCTCTTGATTTTCTGCCCTGGGGACATGAAATAGTCTCACTGCTTCAAACTTCCTTAGAATATCCTTAACTTGGCGTAGTTGACCAAGTAAAACCCGATTCTTACAAATCCAAGTGCCATTTATCTGCCTTATCAAAAGCAAAGCATCTCCAAACACATTTAGGCGCTGAATTCCTTGTGAGATACATTGTTCCAACCCAAAAATTAGGGCTGCATATTTCGCTTCATTGTTGGAGTGGGAGTGTAATAACTACCCGATGGAGAATTCTCTCTCCTGTTGCTCATTGAAAATGACTATGCCAGATTGGTCCACTGTTCTCTTGTATGCTCCGTCAAAGAAAAGAGAGTGAGATTTTTCTAGCCTAGGGCTCTCTACCATTGGTGTTTCTTCCTTTGCTTCCGTGTTGACCTTCAACTTCTTCTCATAATGGCGATGAGTGAGAATTCCCGCTAAACTAGCCCTGTGGATTTTTCTACTTGCATGGTGTAGTCAAACTCTTGGAATCTAATTAACCACTTTGAGATCCTAGATGATACATCCATGTGTCGCATTACATATGGGAGAAACTCTTCCATTGTCAGGATTACAAATGGTCTAGGCAGGAGATAGGAGCGGAACTTTGTGGTAGCAAACATTAGTGCCAGAACCACGTGTTCTACTTCGGTAATTCCCTTTTTTGATGGGGTCATGGCATGCCTAGATATGTAAATAGGACGCATGCAAGAAGTTTAGGGGTCCTTTTGCATTAGCACGGCTCCGAGTGTATCACTTCTTACACTAGGGTTCACATAAAACGGCTCGTCCCACTTAGGAGGTGAAATATTGGGAAGCTTGTTGTGATGAAGGTTGTCTTCTTCTGATCTTCTTCCGCAATGCTAATCTGGAAGTATCCTGAGTAGCCATCGCACACTGTGTATTTTTCGTGACGCGCCACTTCATTGAGTATTTCATCCCAGAATGGGAGGGGAAAGTGATCCCTTTTCATGGCTTCATTGAGAGGTTTATAGTCCACACAGACTCTCCACTTACCATTTTTTTTTGGTGTGACTACTATCGGGGAGACCCACTCTGAGTCTTCGATAGGGTAGATGAAACCTGCTTGTAACAAACTTCTCACTTCCTTAACTAGTGCCTCTTGTTGGATTACTCCAAGTCTTCTAAGCTTCTGCACTACGGGTTTACTGCCTTCCTTGAGTTTTATGTGGTGTTGCATTACTATAATTCCTGTGATCTTATCATAGCCATCAATTAGCAAAGTAGTGAAGTTACCTAGCATGGAGACATACTCCTTCCTTTCTTTATCTATTAACTCCTTTGAGAGAATTTTTTGTAACTTACTTGAATCCTCCAAGGACTGCATACCTAATGATTTCTCTTGGTTTGTCGGGGGCGTTTCAGATTTTGTCAATCTTGTCGGGTCTTTAAGAATGATCCCCATCACTTTGATGCTACTATTGACGGGAGGAAAGCGAACCCCGAACCCCGACGGCCTCTAAAACACCGGGGACCGAATGGCATGCCTCGAGCCTGTCATGGTAAAGCAAACATGGGGCACCACCTAGCTTCAGCAGCTAGGACGCAAACAACACACCACCATAACAAAGTTTTCATCCAAGAGAGATGGATGCTTGGGAGTAATGATGAAAAGGAAAGGGAATGAGATCAAGTGAGAGAGAGAGAGAGAGAGAGTGAGGGAGGGGGTATAGCGGCTTAGTACTTAGGCATCACAAAAGGATCGGGAATCCGCACACCCTTCACATATACACAAGCTCACTCCAAAACACAAGACTAGGTGGCGATTCCGCACACCTCACATGGGCAAAACATTGCAAGAAAACATAATCACAAAACCTCAAGCTTTATTTAGAGAATTAGGCGATGAAATGGGGAGCATAGGGTAGGGGAATGAGAAGGGAGAGAGTGGTAGAGCACATGGCGGATAGGTGGGAGTTGATGGCGAAGACTCGCACGAGGATTATGGCCATCATCCTTCATTTAGTTGCCCTTCATCTTCCATAGCCAAGGGTGTAGAGGTCATGCTCAAGACAAGCATGGTGATTGCAGTGATGGTGATGGTGTGGGTGTGTGTGTGTGCACTAGGCACACACAGTGCATAGTGTGTTCTTTGGTGATGTTGTGTGTTTTTGTGTGATGGTGACCCCTCTTTATATAGGGGAAGAGGGGGGGGAGAAATTCTAGAATTTAGAAATGAAGAAATCATTATCTACATAGGCCATGTGACTATGGGCCCCACTTGTCTGGCTATGTGTATATGTGCCAGAACAGCAGTCTCATGAGAGAGAGACTAAGAGAGAGAGATGGGTTGATGAAAAAAAGTGAGAGGTGACATGGAGAATAAAGTAATTACAAGAGGGGAGAGAGAGGAGTGTGTTCAGAGGTGAATCTATGTGCAGATGTGTGTGAACACAAGGAAAATTAGGTAACCACCGGGTGGGGATGAGTCTGTGGGCACCTTTTTTAGTGAAACTGAGTGTGTGTCAGTGTGGGGGAGGTTATTTAGCTACAAGACAAGAGACATGGCGCCCTTTAGAGAGAGGGGGGGGGTATTTGGGTCATGGGATATGATAGGAGAGAGAAAGGGGGGGTGGGGTATACTATTTTGGAAGATAGGGTAAGTTGCATGTGAGTTAGGGTGCATTATTGGTGAGTTAGAATGCATTATTGGTGAGAGGTGGGGTAGCTTGAGGGGAGAGAGAAAGGAGAAAGGACAAGGGGAAGAGAGAGGGGGTTGACCTTTTGAGTGGAGGAGAGGAAAAGGGACACACGGCGCGGCAACAATGAAGAAAAAGGAGGCAAGGTGGGGATGGACTGCTCCGCAGGCATGAGGTGGCCTATTTTACCTTTCTCATATATTTACATAATCATACTTTATTTTTCTTAATTTTTTCAATGTCTTTTATCACTCCCTCCCTAAGAGGGGGTTTTCATGGGGTGGGGACGAGAGAAGAGGGGTATGGGAGCTTGGCTTGTGAAAAGCCCCCATCATTAGCCCTCCCCTTTTGGCTAGAGGCATTCATATCTCTAGCTCATCTGTTTGATCATTATCGTCGGAGGTGGCGGCTGATGGTGTGTCCTCATCTGGAATGTCAATAGGTGGAGCCTGGTCAAATCGAAGAAAATAAGGTTTAAGTCGCCAACCATTTACCCTGGTTTTATGAAGTTTTCGATCAGCCTCCATAAGCTGGTAGCTTCCATTGGCATACTTTTTCCTGACGATGAAAGGACCTTCCCATCGGAGTAGGAGTTTCTTACCCTTGCGCGTGTCGAAGCGATTGTCGTAGCGGAGCACCAACATTCCTTTCTTCAATACTTTTTTCCGGAGATGCTCGTTAAAGCTAAGCCGTCTATGCTCTGCTTGTGCTGCATAATAATTTATTGCTTCTTCTCTGTCCAGTTGCAGTCTTTCCAAGTTGATGATGTGATCTCTCAAATGCATGTTGGGCTGTTGAAGCTGGCTTGCCATTACTCTGAGACTTTGTAGTTGCACTTCAATGGGAAAGATTGCTTCCTTACCAAATACTAGATGATACGGTGTGAATCCCAAGGATGTACGAAATGAAGTTCTGTAGGCCCATAAAGCTGGTAGTAGATACTTATCCCAGTCTCCAGGATGATTGTTTACCTGCTTGGTAATAATTTTAGAAACCATTCCATTTACCTTTTCAACTAGGCCATTACATTGAGGGTAATATGGTGAAGAGTGCCTCCTTGTAATGCCCAGTTTCTGCATTAATTCTCCTACCAAGTCTGCTCTGAAACCTGGCCCTCTATCGGAGATGATCTCTAAAGGTGTGCCAAACCTACAGCATATGTGCTCGTAGATAAATTTAGCTACCTCTACCGTTGTGATTCTAGTGGTGGCTGTAGCCTCTGCCCATCTAGTCATGTAGTCGACCCCCATGATAATGTAGAATTTTCCTGAGTTGGCCCTAG
Source organism: Adiantum capillus-veneris (assembly GCF_014529385.1). Lineage (NCBI taxonomy): Eukaryota > Viridiplantae > Streptophyta > Polypodiopsida > Polypodiales > Pteridaceae > Adiantum > Adiantum capillus-veneris. The sequence goes on from NC_140931.1 coordinate 114,916,129, forward strand.
GTAATGGCCCAATGGCATCGATACCCCATTTTTCAAATGGGCCATATGAGATAATAGGTGTCTGTGGTTCAGGCATAAGTGACCTAGTGCCGGCCTTTTGACACAACTTACATGTTTTGCACCAGTGGTGTACATCACGGTTGAGGCTAGGCCATATGAAGCCTGCCTGCAAGATTTTCCTACTTGTTATGTCTAGGGAAAAGTGACCACCACAAACCCCGTCGTGACAACTAGCACTTACTCCCGTGATTTCTTGAGAGAGAGGGACCTTCCTGAGTATTTGGTCCTTACCCTTATAGTACAAACCGTCATTGATGAGTCGATACCGTGTGGCCTTCCGCGTCAGCCATTGCTTCTGTCCCTTTGTTAAATCTGATGGGCATTCCCCTGTTTCCAAAAAATGCAGATGTCAGGCAAGGCATTACTTCCTTGAAATAGAGGGAGCTTTAGTTTTATTGCTCCAACCACCACTTCCTGTAGTCTTTCACTTGCTAGGGCATCTGCTTCTTGGTTTTGAGCCCTTGGGATATGGTGTATTTGAACTTCTTCAAACTTACCCAACAAGGTTTTTACACCACTGAAGTGAGTCCTTAAACTAGGATTCTTGCATGTCCATGCTCCATTTACTTGCCTTACCAGAAGTAGAGCATCCCCAAATACATTAAGGCGTTGTACACCTTGCGAGACGCACCATTGTAGACCCTTGGTTAGTGCTGCATACTCAGCTTCATTGTTAGAATTTGAATCTAACAATTGGCCCAACGAAAATACCTTTGTCCCTTTGTCATCAAAGACCACAGCTGCTTTGTCGGACGCTCGCTTGTAGGCTCCATCAAAGTAGAGAGAGTATGCTCCTTCTACCATCGGTGGAACTGGAGGTAATCGGACTTCTCCTCCCTTAGATTTCTTCTCCTTCCTTTCAAAGACTTGGTAGGTCATGAGTCCCCCCAAACTTGCTCTTGTCGTGCTTTCTACCGGTACCGTGTAGTCAAACTCTTGCAGACGAACTAGCCATTTAGTAATTCTAGCAGACACATCCATGTGTTGTACAACATAGGGAAATATTTCATCCGTGGTTAGAATCACAAATTGCTTAGGCAGCAAATATGACCTAAACTTTGTAGTTGCAAATCTAAGAGCTAGGACTAAGTGTTCCACATGGGTGAAACCTTTCTCTCCTGCTGTCATCATTCGACTAGAGAAGTAGATTGGCCTCATGAAAGATGTCGTCGTATCCTTTTGGAGTAGCACAGCCCCCAATGAGTCATCACCAACACTTGAGGTGACATAGAATTTTCATCCCACTTAGGTGGTGAGATAGTTGGCAGAGTGGCTAAGACCTCCTTTACCTTGTTGTAGTGATGTTCGCTTTCCTCGTCCCAAGTGAAAGTTGATCTTTGAGTGAGTTGTTGCAGTGGTAGAACAAGTTGTGATAGTAGATGTATGAATCTACTTAAGTACCTCACCTTCTGTAGAAAAGAGACCAATTGACGTGCGGTCGTTGGTGAAGGTAGGGCTATGAGTGCGGACACCTTACTTGGGTCGGCGTTGATACCTTTTGCTGAAATTTCATGGCCTAGTAGAATGACTTTACTCTCCCCAATGTGGCATTTATCCACATTTAACTGCCCACCTAGGCTCTGCAACCTGGCCAAACCTTCAGTTACCTTTTCTAAATGTGAAATACGGGAGCTATATATACAAAAATCATCAATGAACACTCTTATGGATGTTCCAAAGAACGGTTGAAAAACATATGTGACATATCTTTGGAATGTGGCAGGTGCATTTGTGAGACCAAATGGCATAACCCTGTATGCAAAACAACCCCATGGCGTGATAAAAGTGGTTTTTAGCTGATCTTCCAAGGCTATGCGTATTTGAAAGTATCCAAAATAACCATCACAGACGGTATAGCATTCAAAACCTGCTACTTCATTCAGAATTTCATCCAAGAAAGGGAGAGGAAAGTGGTCTCTCTTTGTAGCTGCATTTAGTGGTTTGTAGTCAACACAGACCCTCCACTTACAATTCTTTTTAGGCGTCACCACTACGGGTGACACCCATTCTGAGTTTTCTACAGGATAGATGAATCCTGCCTCTAGCAGTTTCCTTACCTCGGCCAAGAGTGTCTTTTCTTGTATGACCCCCAATCGTCGTAGCTTTTGCACAACTGGTTTTACCCCTTCCTTCAGCTTAATATGATGTTCCACCACTGTAATGCCTCTAATTCTTTCATAGTTGTCAATGAACAGGTTAGGAAATCCCATCAACATTTGCAAAAAACTATCATTCTCCTCAAGTGTTAATTCCGTAGACAACATACCCTTCAACCTACTTCCTCCTAGGCCAGGTGATTTTCTCTCCTCTTCCTTGGGTTTCCCTTTTGGTGATGGATCACCAGTTGTGCTTACCCTTTGTGGATCCTTCATAATGATACCCATCACATCAATTGAACTGTCACTTTCGTCGGTGGATGTGGTCTCCTCCTCAGAACTGGAAGATTCGCTAGTGGTTTCATCTGCCGATGTTTCCAGATTCATTTGCTTCTGCTTGCCAATCCTCATGTCGTAGTAGATTGTCTCCCCTTTCTTACCGGTCATGCGTAGAAGGCCAGTACCCCAGTCCTGTTTTGCCTTCATGGCCATCAACCATGGCCTTCCCAAAATTAGTGGATAGCCCTCCCCCTTAGTAGGCATTACAAAAACATCTACCTCTACCTCAGTGTTGAAAGCTTTGATTTTCACGGCACTTACCACACACACACACTTTACTTTTGCGTTGTTTGCCATCTTTGCCTTGCATGGAGAAGGCCTGTCAACCTCGAGCCCTAATCGAAGCATCATAGCTTCGCTTATTACACAAATTTGTGCACCTCCATCAATGTAGGTGTTTCCAACCCTCTTTCCTTTTATGTTTACGTCGACAATTGGAAGGATGTCATCCATGTTGCATCCCGAAATTGCTCCGGCTACCTTTGTTTTGGAGCATCTTGTACTTACCATTTTAGACCATTGTCGCCTTACTTTTGGTGCAAGATGTAGCAGCTGTGGCCATGTAATCTTCGGTCCTTGCTCTGCCACATCCAATGTTAGATCATAGGTCTTAGAACTTTCCCCTAGCTGGAAGTCGGCGATGCCCAATTTCCGTCGTGGCCTGGATGGCCTCTTGCTAGTTTCTCCTCTCATGCTTCTCTCATCATCTGATTGTGTAGCTTTCTCCCTCCTAGCTCTTTTCACAGTCATGGCTTCAAGTGGTTCTAAAAAGGTTACCTTCTCCTTACCCTTGTCCCTCTCCTTTGCTCTAGGTGGATCCACTACTATGGCTTTTCCTTTGTCTTCTAGCCTTATGATGTTTACAGGGCGATCAGGTGGTGGGGCTGGTGGAAGAGGTGGGATGGATGCTTGTAGTGGTGTCTGGGGTGGACGTAGAATTTGTGTTGGTGGGGGTGGTGCTCGGGGTGGGGGTGTTCTTTCTCTAGGGGGTGACAATTGGTTCCTCCTACCTCCTCTATTATAGTTTTGTCGTGGTTTGGGACAGTAGTACATACCGTGACCGTCTTCTCCGCAGTTGTAGCAATGATACTCCCTGTTTTGTCGTCGTGCTCTTCCAGGGTCTTGATCTCTTTCTTGACTCCTCCCTTGTTGTATTAAGTGGACAGACAAATTCTGCAGTTGGTCAGTAATATGGGCCAACATATCTTGTTGGTCATCTCTTACCCCAAGAGCCGGTGGTGGTGGTGGAATGGTGGTTGTCGTAGTTGCTGGTCGACGCGATGTTTCTGATTCTGTTGACTCAGTTTCTTTGGCTTTCATTCGCAGCTTCTTGTCTTTAAGGCGAGCAATCTCAACGGCTAACTCGTACGTAGCCGGGAATCTACCTTTCACCTTCTCCTTGAGAAGCGGCCATAAGCCATGCGTGAACCGATCTTTTTTTAGGAAATCGGGTGCAGCTTCCCCCCTAGCCAGTGACTCAACCCACCGTTCCCACAAATCCACAAATTTGGACTCATAGGTGGCATATTCTAAAAGACCCTCCTGCTTCAAGTCTCTCAACTTGTCCCACAACTTTTCTGAAGTGGTACCTCCCCCAAAGCGCCTCTTAAAAGCGGTTTTTAAGGGTTCTCAGTCATCCTTGGTTGCTTGTGGAAGTGCATTGTACCATGATCTAGCTTCTAGCTTCATGAGATGCTTAAAGATTCTAACCCGGGATTCATCCGTATCTTTGTTGCTCACTACACATGCTACTTCAAAGTCATCTAGGAAGTCTGTTACCAAATCCTCCCCGTTCTTTCCTTTAAATGTTGGAAATGCTACACTTGCCATGATTACTGAGAGAGAGCTAGAAAGACACACTGCTTAACTTGCAAAAGTTTTTTTCTTCTTTACAAGGAGGCGTGTATACCCTCTTATACTAGGACATAGATTAAAACTTCAAACGGTACATTGCCTTGTACCAAAGGTAAGACAAATGGTTGATCTGATGCTAGAGCCTCCAAAAACCGCTCCCCACCCGGCATGGTGTCAATGACGTGCTGGTAGTGAGCCTTCAAATCCAGTATTACCTTGATTGAGCGTACACGTGTTGGTATGTGTGTCTTGAGGTAGGTTGTACTGATTCATGTGAAGCTTAGAGGTGCTTAGTCACTGTCCAAGCTTGTGGGAGAGGGTGGTGTTCTTTCCTGCAACAAACTCAGTAGATCCCTAGTTTCTCTAGTGAGAGTGTGAGCCAATGCTTCCGTTATCTGTGCTGCAGCATCAGGTGCGACTTGAAAACTGACTGTGATAATTACCTCGATGACTTGAGTTACCCGATTCTCAAAGTAGAATAGTGTTGATTCTCTATTGTGTAGAGCTCCTTCCATTTTGTTGTTGTGGGTTGGTTGTAGGTTGCGGACATGGTTTCGACCTTCTCCTTCTTCTTCTTGTCACTTGGCCTATGTATATCCACTGGGTTTGGCGTGTTGGTTGACTCTCCCACTGCAAATCAATTACCGTTACGCCTGGCACTCGAGCTTCGATGGAGATGCGGAGTTCATCTAGTTGTGCTTGGAGCTCTTCTTCTTCTGTCGTCCAATTAGCAAATCCTGCTAGCCATTCATCCATTCACAATAGTTTAAGGGTTTCAGTCTTGTAAACTAAAGGGTTTCATGAAAAGATCCTTAGTGGGGGCACCAAATGACGGGAGCAAAGCGAACCCCGAACCCCGACGGCCTCTAAAACACCGGGGACCGAATGGCGCGCCTCGAGCCTGTCATGGTAAAGCAAACAGGGGGCACCACCTAGCTTCAGCGGCTAGGACGCAAACAACACACCACCATAACAAAGTTTTCATCCAAGAGAGATGGATGCTTGGGAGTAATGATGAAAAGGAAAGGGAATGAGATCAAGTGAGAGAGAGAGAGAGAGAGTGAGGGAGGGGGTATAGCGGCTTAGTACTTAGGCATCACAAAAGGATGGGGAATCCGCACACCCTTCACATATACACAAGCTCACTCCAAAACACAAGACTAGGTGGCGATTCCGCACACCTCACATGGGCAAAACATTGCAAGAAAACATAATCACAAAACCTCAAGCTTTATTTAGAGAATTAGGCGATGAAATGGGGAGCATAGGGTAGGGGAATGAGAAGGGAGAGAGTGGTAGAGCACATGGCGGATAGGTGGGAGTTGATGGCGAAGACTCGCACGAGGATTATGGCCATCATCCTTCATTTAGTTGCCCTTCATCTTCCATAGCCAAGGGTGTATAGGTCATGCTCAAGACAAGCATGGTGATTGCGGTGATGGTGATGGTGTGGGTGTGTGTGTGTGCACTAGGCACACACAGTGCATAGTGTGTTCTTTGGTGATCTTGTGTGTTTTTGTGTGATGGTGACCCCTCTTTATATAGGGGAAGAGGGGGGGGGGAGAAATTCTAGAATTTAGAAATGAAGAAATCATTATCTACATAGGCCATGTGACTGTGGGCCCCACTTGTCTGGCTGTGTGTATATGTGCCAGAACAGCAGTCTCATGAGAGAGAGACTAAGAGAGAGAGATGGGTTGATGAAAAAAAGTGAGAGGTGACATGGAGAATAAATTCATTACAAGAGGGGAGAGAGAGGAGTGTGTTCAGAGGTGAATCTATGTGCAGATGTGTGTGAACACAAAATAAATCAGGTAACCACCGGGTGGGGATGGGTCTGTGGGCACCTTTTTTAGTGAAACTGAGTGTGTGTCAGTGTGGGGGAGGTTATTTAGCTACAAGACAAGAGACATGGCGCCCTTTAGAGAGAGGGGGGGGGTATTTGGGTCATGGGATATGATAGGAGAGAGAAAGGGGGGGTGGGGTATACTATTTTGGAAGATAGGGTAAGTTGCATGTGAGTTAGGGTGCATTATTGGTGAGTTAGAATGCATTATTGGTGAGAGGTGGGGTAGCTTGAGGGGAGAGAGAAAGGAGAAAGGACAAGGGGAAGAGAGAGGGGGTTGACCTTTTGAGTGGAGGAGAGGAAAAGGAACACATGGCGGGGCAACAGTGAAGAAAAAGGAGGCAAGGTGGGGATGGGCTGCCCCGCAGGCATGAGGTGGCCTATTTTACCTTTCTCATATATTTACATAATCATACTTTATTTTTCTTACTTTTTTCAATGTCTTTTATCACTCCCTCCCTAAGAGGGGGTTTTCATGGGGTGGGGACGAGAGAAGAGGGGTATGGGAGCTTGGCTTGTGAAAAGCCCCCATCACTGTCACTTCCGTCTGTGGTGGTTGTCTCTTCTTATGAGGTAGACGAATAGTCGCTGGTGGAATCATCTTCTGAAGCCTCCAAGATCATGTTCCGCTGCTTCCCAGTCTTCATGTCATAGAATATGGACTTCCCTTTAGCGTCCTTCATCCGAATCATTCCGGTGCTCCAATCTTGTTTAGCCTCCATAGTCATAAGCCAAGGCCTCCCAAGAATGATGGGGTAGCCCTCCCATTTGTGTGGCATGACGAAGATGTCTACCTCCACTTCTGTATTGAATGCTTTTACTTTGACCGCATTCACAATGCCTATGCATTTTACTCTTACATTGTTTGCCATTTTGGCTCGACAGGGTGCCAGCCTACTTACCTCTAGACCTAGATGGTGCATCATCTTTTTACTCATGACGCATATCGGAGTGCCACCATCTATGTAAACATTTGAGATTTGTTGCCCCTTGATGTGAGCTTCCATGGTCGGTAGGATGTCGTCGAGATCCCTTCCGTAGATAGCCCTAGCTATCCTGGGTCTTGATTTCCTAGTACTTACCATTTTTGTCCATTGCCTCCTCATTCTTGGTGCAAGGTGGAGTAGTTGGGGCCAAGTTATCTTCGGGCCCTGCATTAACACATCTTGAACTAAGTCATAGGGTTTTGCATACTCACCTAGTGAGAAGTCCACGAGGTCTATCTTCCGTTGTGGTTTAGCTGCTTGCTTACTCGGCCTTCCCTTTCATCTTCTCTTCTCTTTGAGAGGCTTCCTCGTGCCTGGCACGCTTTACTCCCATAGCATCCACTTCTTCTACCTTTGCTTTTGCTTTGTGCTTCTCTCAAACTAATTCTTCTACCTTTTCCTTCCCTTTAGCCTCCAAGCTAATAACACTCACCGCTAAGTTCACAGCAGGTGGGGGGGGTAGTGGTGGAATGAGAGGTTGGGGTGGTGGTTGTTGTTGTACAGGTGGTAGAAGGATTTGGAACGGTGAGATCGGCCCTAGTTGCCTAGGTGGTGGTGGTCTTGCTCTTGGAGGAGAGATCTCATTCTGTCTCCCCCCTCTATTGAAAGTTTGCCTCCTTGGATGTGGGCAGTAGTACATACCATGGCCATCTTCCCCGCAGTTGTAATAGTGGTACTCTTGGTTCTGCCTTCGTTGTCCTCGTTCTTGTTCTGTATTCCTGACAAGTGCATGCCCTTGCTACACCAGATGCACAGATAATCTCTCTAGTTGGGTGCTGATGCCACTCAGCAGGTCTTGCTGCTCTTCTGATGCCTCTTGCGGTTGGGTTCTATGATTGGCTGTTGCTGGGGTTTGTCAGGCCGAGCTTGTTTCCTCTGACTCGTTTACTCTTGCTTGCATACGCAGCTTCTTGTCTTTAAGGCGGGCTACTTTGACTGCCAACTTATATGTTGCAAGAAACCTTCCCTTCACCTTCTCTCTAAGCGGCGACCATAGACCAACAATGAAATGGTCCTTCTTTAGGAAATTAGGCGCTCCTTCACCTTCCTCCTATGAGGCAACCCATCTATCCCATAAGTCCACAAATTTGGACTCGTAGGTGGCATACTCTAGCAGACCTCCGTGCTTCAATTCCGTCAGTAGCTGCCATAGGTTACTATGATTTTCTTCAAAATGCCAATTGGTCTCTCTAGGTACCCATCCGCTAATTGAAGTTTCATTCTAGTTTTCTTGAGAGAAGGTTTTCCCCAATTTTCCCACATTGTTTTGGTGGCTATAGAAATTCCGGCTCCACTATCCAATATTGCTACCAATTTTAGATCCTTTTACTCCACAAGCAAGGTCGTATTTCCTTCGTCACCTTCACAATAGTCTTCTACCTTGTTCGCTAGCACCCATACACATACGATGAACTTTTTGTGAAAAAAATAAGGATGAGATAGACAAACCGAAAGAGTCAGAATTCATCTATGAGAACGAACACACGGAGTGGGTGTCACCAATTGGTGTGGTGTCTAAAAAGAACAGTAAAGTACGAATGTGTGTAAATCTCAAGCAGGTCAACACTCATACAATCAGAGACAACTATCCCTTTCCCATCACAGATCATGTGATTAAAAGAGCTTTTGGAAAAGAAGCTTACATCTTTCTAGATGGCTTTTCAAGCTATAATCAACTCACAAATCAAAGTAGAGGATCAACACAAAACTACCTTTTCTACATAATGGGACATTTTTGCATATTGGTCTCACAAATGTGCCTACCATATTCCAAAGACTAGTGAGTCATGGCTTCAATATTTGAGACAATCATTAGAGATTTATATGGATGAATTGTCTGTGATTCTATTCACAAAAGTGAACATGTTGAGCACCTAAAGTAAGTCTTTGAGAAATGCAAGACATATCGTATATTCCTAAACCCTAAAAAGTGTGTTTTCATAAAAAGACAAGGCAAGATTTTGGAACATATTATGTCCAAAAAAGGTATCTCTACTGATCTTGAAAAGATACAAGTGATTGTTGCTCTTCCACAAGTCACTAAAAAAAGTTAGAGAAGAGAGGTACAAGCCTTCATGGGAACAACATTGTGACCCATGTCAACATATAAAGTACTAACACGACAAGATGGCATGCCATTGAGACCAATGATGGGAGCACCCGCTTTTTCCAAGTAAGGATTAGACTTTGTGGGGACTATCTCTCGACTGGCATGTAGAACGTATACTCAATACATTATAATGGCAATGGATTATGTGACCAAGTGGATCGAAGCCAAGGCTACCCAAAGGAATGATGCTTGCACCGTAGCGCAATTCTTGTACGAAAACATTTGCACGTGCTATGGCCTTCCGATTGAAATTGTGAGTGATCAAGGGACACATTTCCTCAATGACATGATTGAATTTTTGTCACATGAATTTATGGTCATTCATTTTATGTCACCCTCAGGCTAATGGAGAGGCTAAGAGTACCAACAATTTCTTGTGCATAGTGCTCACAAAGATTGTCAGCGAATATAGAGTGGATTGGAAATTTAAACTACATTCATCCATAGGGGCATATCGGGTAGCATATAAAAAACCACAAAATACAACTCCTTTCAATTTAGTGTTTGGAATAAATGCTATACTATTGGTAAAGTTCTTGATTTCTACACTATGTGTAGCTCAAAACGTGGAGTGGACGAGACATGAGCTCTGAGATAGATTGGAACAACTAATCCAGTTAGACAAAACCAGACTTCATGTCGATGTAGCTATGTATGTGCACAAACGCTGAGGCGGTCCGGGGCGGGCAACCACGAGCAACCTCTAGACACCCTTCAAGGATCCCGTGCTGCTCAATGGGGTTGGGGCACAACACAACACAAACCAAAACAACAAACCCACAGCCAAAATCCAACTACACAAGGGGCACCACCTAGTTTAAGAGCGAACTAGGACGCAAAAGAGGAGAATCGTTAGAGCAACCCACAAACAAGCAAGGAATTTACACTAACCCTAACACCAATGGAACACTCTCACACACTAAAACATGAGTGTGTGTGTGTGTGTGTGTGTGTGTGAGAGAGAGAGAGAGAGAGAGAGAGAGAGAGAGAGAGAGATGGTGTACAACTTAGCTTCAACTTTATATTTTGCACAAAAAAGGAACTTAGAGCTTGCGGAATCAAGTGACAAGATTTGGTTATAGCATCACTAGCACATTGTCTTAGGGTTTTGGGAGCCCTCTCACCATCCACCCTCTTACAATGGTAGCCAAACAATAGCCAATGAATCACAAGCAACAAAACAACAACCTTCAATGAAACAAGTCACCTTATGAAGCTGAATGAGTTTGCCAAGCCAAATTGGAGGAGAAGCGTGAGCCTTTGGACATGAATTGCACCCAAAACTACCAATTCATTGATGTTGGGGTAGATACAACAATGGTAGGAAGAATATCTTCTACTCGCACTCACTCAAACTAGCTCAAGCTTTTCTATGCACCAAGGTGATGGTGTATAGAAAGCTTACTCTCTCTTTACAACCAAGATAGAACTGGCGCGTGGTACGCTCAATCTAGTGTGCAATGGTATATTGATGTCTTTTACAAGGAGGAATGGGTTCTATTTATAGGTTTTAGAAGCCTTGATTAGGATTAAGCCTAATCAATTTTATTAGGAAAGATCAAGGATTATGAATTTTTATGAATTTCAAATGATAATGGGGTCTCTCTTTTCTCTTGAGTCACATGGATGTGGGCTCAAGTAAGAGAATTATTGATGTGGTGAAAGGAGAGAAACTTCCATGGGAGTGAGTGAATTTGGTTTACTTGTGCGGTTGCCTACTCCATATGTTGATAGTGTGGGTGCATTTTTACAAGAGAAGTTAGTTGTTAGTGGTAATAATCACTAGAATTGTTAGTGATACATTTACAATGGGTAGGATGAGTTGATTTGATGAAGGAAGAGGGGTGAATTAAAAGAGAATCATTGAGATGGTGAAACTTTGAAGAAGCTTGAACTCACCCTTGTGTAGATTGTGGAAAAAATGACCGCTGGTCTTCTTCTTCTTCTTCGCTTCTTTACGCCGCCGCCACGGTTGACCACCACGATGAAAAGAGGATTTGTTGATGAAAAATACTCAATTTGCAGAAGTTATCATCGTTAAGATGCTGAATTTTAGATATTTTTAGGAGAGGTAAATGAAATTGTAACATAGAAGCAATAGAGAGAGACATGGAGAGGGTGTATGTATGTAGAGGTTCATAAAAGAACTATAGGGATGAGAGAGAAGGGTAATGGTGAAGAGGGTGGGCGAATCCATTGAAATTGCAGGTTTGAGTGAGGGAAGGAGAGGGAGGGATGTGTAAGAGTGAGTAGGTGTGTGGAAGGGTGAGAGAAGACTAAGGGCTACTTGTGAGAAAAGTGGGCAGACTGGGGTCCACTCAAAAAATCATATCTCACCGCTGGTAGCCCCAAAAATCATGAAAAAATTTGAGGTGATTATTTAGAGCGTGGGCTACATTTTCTCTTTTGACCACTGCTCCAAATTCGGAGTGGAGATAGGTGCAAAAATTCTCACCAAAAAGCCTGTTTTTTATGCCTGCAAAAGTCTTTTAGTGGCCCCCTCCTTTGTTGAATTTGTACAATGCATCCAAGAGTGAGCCCCTTCTTTGTCATATTATAATACAAAGCATCCAAGCTGCCCTTGACCCATGCATGGAGGAGGATTATTGGTGAATAAAGAAATATATACATGGTGGGACTAGTGTATGGACTATTCATGGACTTTAGCTCAATGAGCACATGGTGTTAGAATAATGAGTAAAAATAATAATAAAAATATGGAGGAGTTATGGATATGGAAAGATATTGGAATCATATGATATGGTCCCTCCTTGAATTATTTTGGGTGAAAGAGGAAAAGGTATGCAAGTAAATAATATAATAAAAGTAACCAATGAGTAGAAATCAATTTTTTGTTTTCACGAGGGTGAGGGTGAAAATGCGGGAGTGATTTGTATAAAGGAAAAATATGAGGTTAGATTATGTACATATTGGCAAAAAATATAATTATGGTGTAAGAGGATGAAAGAAGGTGTACATAGGTTTAATAGAACACACACCTAAGTAGAAATATTTAAATAAAATACCAAAATAATTATAAAAAATCCCTATATTTAGGTCATATATACAATGAAATATTTACACACAAAGAGGCCATAATATACTTTTATTTTTTTATTTTTTTTATTTTTTTGGCTCAACTAGCATAGTGACTAGCTAGTTGAGGGTTTTTAAGAAGATATGGGAAAAGCCCCCTAACTCACACACGCCTATGTACAGTGAAATGGTAGGGATAGCCATAGCGTTTGGGTGAATTTGGTAGGGTGGAGTAACTTACTATGGCAATTATGGAGAGCTGAAAAACGGCTATCATTAGCCCTCCCCCAGGATGATGGTATATTCATGTACCATCATAGAGCATCTTTTCCAAAGAGAGTGCTTCAGAGTCCTTGACGAGATCTTCATTGTTTGGCCCCTCAGAATTTTGGCTGGAGTTACACTCATGCTTCATGTAACAATACTTACATGAGACAGCGGCCTTTGGACAGATCTTTGGTAGATCCTTTGGTATAAGGCGACTCAAATAGGGCTTCAAGCGATACCCGTTTACCTTCCTGGAGTGCTCTTTACCATTCAAGTCCACAAGCTGATAGTAACTAGAATTGAAAGCCTTCTTGACTATGTATGGCCCTTGCCATCTAGTTTCAAACTTGGCATTTGATAGCAAGCCATGGCGGGAGGTTGTAATTGATAAGGCACATAGGCCAAGTGCTCCATGACGAGCTTCTCAAGCCAAATGGATTGACTCCATCCATTGCCATGTCCGAACGCAAATTGCGTGGTTCACTCTTAAAATGTGTCCAGGTATCTTCAATGTGCCTCCAAGCCTTCGAATCAGCGGGCACCCTAAATGTTGCGTCAGTGGATCTATTCTTAGAATTCCACCGCATCAACTTTGCAATGGAACCACAACGAAACATGCTTTTTATCCTAGGAATAATAGGGAAATGCCACAACACTTTAGCTGGCACTGTCTCACCAACTGCATCTTGTTTGTAGCGCATTGCTCCGCACTTAGGACACGACACACAATCTGCGAATTCATTGCGAAAAAGAATGCAATCATTTGGACATGCGTGAATCTTGTTGTAGTCCAAGCCAACTGAGGTCAGAAGTTGCTTTGCGTCTGGCCTGGAGGGGGGCATTTCATTGCCAACCGGGAGAAGTTGCTCCCGCAATAACCTGTTTAAGCCACATTAAATTAAAATTAAAGCTCTCTGAGCACATCACCGTTGCAATCGGAAAATCTCTTTTGTAAACTACGTACCTAAACAAAGCAGTGACGCTTGCATCTGACCACCCGTACACTGACTGAAGATTCAAAAACGCCAGACAAGTACGAAGCACAGATATTTTGGCGCCTTCATAGATTGGTTGATGCCAACTTACTCAACATGTCTTCAGGAGATAGGCGCACGGCTTCTGGTGCTGCTTCGTTCGCGTTCTCCTCGCTTGTCTGGAAGAAGGCATCTAGCATCTCCTCCATGCCGTCGTCTTCTGTCTGTAATCCTTTTTCTGCTTCCTTCCGTGGCTCTATATTGGTCGGCGGACCTTCACGCACAATCTTTTTTCTCTCTCTCTCTCTCTCAGATGTAGGTGCTATGTCGCGGAAATCAATGCCCGTTCCGTAGGAGTCGTATCGCAGATTCTGTACGGTTTCTCTAGCAAACTCTCCGTACTTGTGCACATGCTCATTATATATCCTATGCTTGCACAGGATTTGATACTTGCAGAGCGTGCACGAGCATGCAATCTTTTCCTCCATGTTAGTTGATGACGTTGCCATCTACAATGATTATGAATGTTGTTTTAATATATATATATATATATATATATATACTCCTCACAATGTAAACTACCTCGCATTCTCTAGTCTTGCCCAATCTCCGTACACCTTGGTCCAGAGGTGTACGGAGATCAGGACCACCGGGTCAAAATCTCGTCTTTATTGGTCAAATCCTATATGGGTAGACACATACGTGCACTCCCAAGTGTACAGGGCAATGCATGTAGCAGGCAAAACCCCTTTGCCTCTTTTAGTTCCATAGTTTCTTCTCTGTCTACGTACCCTATCTCTCGTTCTTTCTCTCTCGATCTCGCTCTCGCTATCTCTCTTCCTCTCTCGATCTTGCTCTCGCTATCTCTCTTCCTCTATTTTCCTATCTCTCTCTATTTCTCTATTTTCCTATTTCTCTGCCATAACTCTTGGAGCTCCACTTTCCTATCTCTCTCTCTCTCTCTCTCTCTCTCTCTCTCTCTCTCTCTCTCTATATATATATATATATATATAACTCTCTTTCTCTATCTCTCTATTTCCTATCTCTCTCTCTCTCTCTCTCTACTTACCTCTCTCTCTCTCTCGCTCTCTACTTCCCTATCTCTCTAATGATCGAACGAGCGACTGATCTAGGGAGATCTAGACGCCCACGACTATGGAGGACTACACATCATCGACAAAGGCTACATCAGAGGATCTAGCTAGGTCACTTTGGCTCGACATGCACAACGTCCTGTCAGAGTACTGACCATGGAGGAGATCTACCTATCTCAACTAGCTCCTTTAGCCGTTTAGTCCACACCCAGCAGTTTAGGATTCCATAAAATTTTATTTTGTCATCTTCTTACTCTAACTTTGTATCAGATCCATCACATTGTAACTTTCTTGTCTCATGTCTCATAGGTCACTTTGGCCTTTCGAAGACGTTAATATATCATTTCACTTCATTTCTCTCTTTCATTTTTTTTCCTTTAGTTTTAATTTCCTAAGCATACATTAATTCTCTCTCTCTCTCTCTCTCTCTCTCTCTCTCTCTCTCTCTCTCTCTCTCTCTCTCTCTCTCTCTCTCTCTCTCTCTCTCCTACACACACACACACACGATGTAGAGGTAGAGAGAGAGAGAGAGAGACGGAGCAAGAGAGAGGGGTTGGGGAGGGTGGAGATGGACATAATACCTGCGCAGCAGGTTTCGGCCAAGACCCGAGCAGGCGAAAATGGCCCATGCGCGTGGGTTTCACTTTTTTCCCCCAATTTTTTTGGCGTCGATATACGCGTGGCAAATAAATCCTTTCCACGCGTATATCGACGCACATTGCAACGCGTATAGCGACGCCCGCTAATGTCGTCGATATACGCGTGGAAAGGCATGGCCGTCGATATAGGTGCGTCGATATCTTCATTTAGTGTTGTAGTGTGATGCTCCATTGAGCACAAGAAAGAGACGAAAAGGGGAGAGCTCGCAAGGGCGCATACTTTCGATGCAGGTTCAAAATCTACTGCCACATCACGAAGGGGTGCTACCCATTAGCGACATCGCTAATGGGTTGGCCATATTTAGCAAGGCAAGTCCATGCAATCTTAAAAAGTGGGCTATTATAAAAAGGGGAAGCGGCTCTTTTGGAAAAACTCATCGACACTCCTTAGTATGATAATCCTAAGCTCTCTAAACTAGAGCTTCATAATCAGCTTAAGCAAAACCTCCTTGATTTATTCTAATCCTTGCTTCTTCTTGGCACTTGAAACCCCTTAGCCATACTCTTTAATCCAAGATTGAGAATCCGCTTAATCCAAACCTCCTTGATCTATTCTAATCCTCTCCTCTTCGTCTCTCCCGGGGAAGAAAGCTAGAGATCTTAAGCTCTTGAAACCAAGCTTCATAGTCCGATTATTACAAACCTCCATGTCCATTCGGATCTTATCCTAAGCTAGACCTCCTTGATCTATTATAATCCTCTCTTCTTCTCACTCATCTAAGCCATAATCCTAAGCCGATAATCTTAATCCATAATCCTAAACCATCTCTAATTGAAACTCCTAAGGCCATTTGAAGCATAGCCATAGCCGAAGAGAAAATCAACTCTCTCTCGACCTTGAAGCAGCAGAAGGAAAACAAAGAAGACCGATTAAGACAAGGATCTTATTTGGTACTGTTATCATTGGACCAAGCATTGCCATCATTACTAAAATTTGATTTTCTTAATTAGCACTTCGGCTGATCCATGACTTCAGAAGAGTCTAGTGCAGTTACTGGAGGATTCAACAGGTGAATTGGGATTAACATCCGATTGCAAGATGGTCACTGAAGTAGTAAATATGATCGTAAAACGACTGATGAGAGTTGATAAGCTGATCGTGGCTGATATCATGGATGTTGTGGAAGAGGAACCTTAGGAGAAAACAACCTCGTCAATACCCAGAGTGGAGGAGCCAGTTCTCACGAATTGGTGAAAGGTATTCAAGAGTTAAATTTGAATTTCAAAGCTGTAAAATTTGAAGGGTTAGCTGCAAAGGGGTCTACTTCTGAGCCTAGACAGCAGCCTCCATGCAAAGGCTAGGATCGATGCATGTGGTGCGATAGTGAAGACCACAGGTATGTTAAAGAATGTGATGAATTTGATGAATCGTATAAAAGGAACGTGGTTTTTTGGAAGGACAAGAAGATTCACTTTAGGGCAACATGTGAGATGCTCCGCCCGACCTTTGGTAGGGGCGGCATGAAAAAGATAGTTGAAGAAATCCAGCATAATGTTGCTCTTGTGGAAGCAGCTACATATGGGTTGCAGGTTTGCAGAAAGGGTGATGATGATGGTGCAGGTACAAACGGTCAATTGTGGCCTTATGCTTTGAAGACAACAGAAACAGGGAAGGCAACTTATGGGAAGCTATGACAGGTAGGGAATTCAATTCGAGAAACCACAGGGTGGACTGATCTAGTGGATTCCCTCTCAGTGTATGCATTCATTGCTAAGTCTCAAGCTAATGAGGCTATGGTGGAGAAAAAGTGGAAAAGAGATGAAGAAGTTCCTGGGACATCGAAAAGGACAACGAGATTCAGCAGCAAAAAAGAAGAAGTTCCTACTCCTAAGCCCTCTCCTGAAGTGGTTATGGAGGAGGCACCTAAGGATAAAAAGCAAGGTAAACCCAGGGGACCCTCGTATAAGCTTAAATCTAACATTGCATTAGCTACAGATCTAAAGAAAGTTTTTGAAAGCGCATTCTAAATAGCTAAGTGGAAATCACATTGGGTGATGTTCTGGGAATTTCCAAATGCAAGTTTCACAAGGATATTATTGATATTATCAAAAGAAAGTGGCAGATACCAAGCGAGCAGGACCCAGAATCAGTTAAGAGCCAGACGGTTCGACAATTGAAGCAATTTTGGATGATTATGAAAAATATCTGGCAGATCTTAAAGAAGAAGAGTCGAGGTTTGTGGTGGTGTCAAACCCAACTGTACCAGAGGTAAGGCATATTCATTTTGATGAATATGAAGATAATGAAAGTATATGAAGGAGTCACTTTTCAAGGACTCATTGGGCAAGGGCAACAACCAAAACTGTTGTGAAGCTTGGCGACATTGAAGAACCGGCCTTAGCACTAATAGATCATGGATCGAAGATGATTGTTATGGCGAAAAGCTTACACAAAAAGGGGAAATGGCCTATTGATGTGGACCATGGTTGGCAGATTCGAGCTGCCAACATGCTTCCAGGCGACCTCTATGGTGCATGTGCAAATATTAAGGTAACTGTAGGGGATGTCTGTGATGAGAAAAATTTCTTTATACAGGAGCATTCCTCTTATCCATTAATTTTGGGGCAACCCTACATTATGGCTGTGCGGATCGAAACCAAGGTTTTGGATGATGGCTCGGCGTATGCCAAGATTTGAAGCTGAGATGGTAAGAAAGCAGTCCAATTCTTGATTGTATGTGTTGACCATGATAGTAACAAGGAGAGTCTACGTGATCATCCAATGCCAAAGATATGCAAGGAGTTTAAAGAACACAAGTTTGCACAAGATTTTCTCAGAGTGCCACTACAAAGCGGGACTAATGTGGTATAAGTGAGGAGAAGTTCTCGTAAAGAGAAGCTTTCTCTTCTGGATTTTTGGGGCTAACATCTGAAGGTTCGGTATCTTTCAAAACATTTAACGATTTGACAAAGTGGGAAAAACAGTATGTTTAGGTATCCAAAGTGAATTGCAGGGATGTGATGTGCTTGAATCAGATGATGTGATTTCAGGGATCTTTGAAGAGGTATCTTATGTAGATACTATGTCGGAGCTTGAGGAGGTTAGGCAACAAAGGTTACAAAGTGGAACTAAAGTGGTTAAGGTCCACTCAATGGACATGTATGATGAGTTAGGCATATATGAAGCACTTATGCATATTGAGGATGATTCAGGTAAAGCAGTTGAAGCACATGTAGAGACAAAATACAAGACTGTTGCAAAGAAAGTGAGGCCAGTGGCTACACCGCTACCACAAGGAAGTGATGGGATGATCAAGGAAGCTTCTCAATAGCCTATACTCAAGAATCCAAATAACATAGGGCATAAATTTACTAAGGAGACATTGCAGCAGTTGAAGGTTGGAGAAGATGGTTTCCTCAATGAAGAGGAGATCAAGTGTTTTCAAGGTATGCTTGAAAAACATGGTAAAGATTTCGTTTTTGAGCTAAGTGAGATTGGGTGTGTGGATCCAAGTGTTGTTTCACCTATGGTTATTTTCATTGTTCCCCACATGCCATGGAGCTTACGTCCTATTTCAGTCCCTAAAGCTCGCTTGCCAAAGCTTATCAATTTGCTTAATGAAAAGATTCAAATGGGAATTTTGGAGCCTTCATGTGCACCATATTCTAACAGATGGTTTACTGTTCCCAAGAAAAAAAATACATTAAGGTTCATTCAGGATATGAAACCAGTTAATAAGGTAACAATCCGCAATGTGGGTACTGTGGCCCAATTGTGGATGAATTTGATGAGGCCTTTGCAGGTAGAGCTATTTACTCCATGGGTGATCTTTATTCTGGATATGACCAATTCCAGTTAGCTTTGGAGAGCAGGGATCTTACTACAATGCGTACTCCTCTTGGTTTGGTAAGGATGTGCACTCTACCACAGGGTGCTACTAATTCTGTAGCTCATATGATGAACGGCATGAATAAATATTAAGGGACTTTATCCCACATGTTACTATGCCTTTCATTGATGATCTACCAATTAAGGGATGTGAGGAAGGCTCAAAAGATGAGGAAAAAGATCATAGGGGGTGCCGACAGTTTGTTGCTCAACATATTGCTGACTGTGATGCTATTTTATTGAGGCTTGAAGAAGTTAACTTAACACTTTCAGGTCCAAAATCAACTTTTGGTGCTAAGGAGGTCTTAATTGTGCGGCATATGTGCAGTCTTGAGGGTAGAAGGCCAAGTCCGGCTAAAGTTGAAGCTATCCAAACGATGAAGGAAACATGCTCTTCAGTTAGTGAAGTTCGTCGATTTTTGGGTGCGTGTGTGTTCTATCGTATTTCGCTTCCACACTTTGATCATGTTGCAGAGGTGATGTATCAATTGCTAAGGAAAGGTAAAAGGTTTGTTTGGGAAGAAGTTCACACACAGGATATCAGGAAATTAAATAAGATGCTTCTTGAGGCTCCGACCTTGAGAAAAGTTGACTACAAATGCGGAAGGTCAGTTATTTTAGCAGTTAACACCAGCCTTGGATGGGCTATAGGTCAAGATGATGCAGAAGGACACAGGTATGCAATTAGATTTGGATCCAAGGTGCTCAATGCTCATCAACGAGGTTATCCACAGGCTAAGAGGGAGCTTTGGGGTGTTGCTACTACTCTAAGGTCTGATAAAGAATACTTTATTGGAGCTTTTGTCATGGTAGAGACAGATTGCTTGGTACTGATAAGGATGATTGCAAACTGCTCTACTCCAGACATTGGCATGCTACGTTGGATAGCCTATATTAAGTCTCTTAACCTTGAATTTTGTCATATTACAGGTAGAGATAATCTTGTTGTAGATATGTTATCAAGAGCCAGGTTTGAAGACAAAGAAGAGATACTGACCACAAGTGATGATGTTGGCTTGAATTTCTATACGTCTTCTTATCTACATGCCAATTGTGGTAATATTGCTCATGTTTTTGAAGTATTTTATGAAGAGTTCTATGACAGAGAGTGGTTTATGATTGGCCGCTACCTAAGTACTCTCACTAGACAAGAAAGATGGAGTGACCAAGATTAAAAGAGGATCAAGAAAAAGGCCTATGGCTGTTTCCTGAAGGATGGACATTTGTGGAAGCAACCAAAGTGCCCAGGAGGGGTACCACAATGGGTTATTTATGATAAAGAAACTCAACAGCAGGTTATCAAAGAATTTCATGAAAGTCTATGGGCTAGACACAGAGGAGTCTCGGCAACTTTAATCAAGATTAAAGACCGATATTGGTGGAAAGGTATGTATAAAGACGTGGTTCAATTTGTGGAAACATGCTTGATATGTCAACAATATTCTAATGTGCAACATAGAGATGGATTGCATCCCACCTATCCACTGGCTATGCACTACAAGTGGGTGGTGGACCTTATTACAATGCCAATAGGAGTGTGGCAGATGAGGTATATTGTTCTTGCCAGAGAAGGTCTTACTAATCATGTTGAAGACAGAGCTTTGTGTACCAAAGCTACCAATTCAATATGCAAGTTCTTGCTTGAAGATGTTATCTCCAGGTATGGATGTGTTGGCAGAATTACTTCAGATAGAGGAGAGCTAGATGCACCTGAAGCTCGATAAATTTTTGCTCGTATGGGCATTAAACTCGCTCTCACTACAACATATAATCCAGAAGGTAACGAGAAAAGTGAAAGAGGGCATCCGCCTATCGTTAAAGCTTTAGCGAAGGCATGTGAAGGACATATTGATGATTGGCCTAAACTCTTGCCATTTGCTTTATGGGCTGATCTCACTACACACAGTTCTGTAACAGGTTTTATGCCGTTTGAATTAATGCACGGGAAAAAATCCACTATGCCTATAGAGGTAGTAGTTATGACTTGGACCATAATTCCATGGGAAGAAGGTATGTCTACTGAATATTTTCTTGATCTAGATATTCGCCAGCTTGAGAGGCATCAAGAAGATATTAAACAGGCTAAAGAGAAGCTTAAGGAGGCAAGGTTGAAGAATAAAGCAGCATTTGATGGAAAGCACAAACTACAACCGCATGCTATCAAAGATGGTGACTGGGTACTTGTTTATGACAGTAGCTTGGAGAATCAATATATTGCTATGCAAACAATGATTAAACGGTGGTTTGGACCATATATGGTGTTACATGTTTTTGATAATGCAACATATCAATTATGCAAACTTGATGGCACTATGCTCAAGGTGCCTATTGCAGGAAAATGGATCAAGCTATTCAAGAAGCAAGAAGACAAGATTTTTCTTGAAGATTTCAATTCAAATCCACCTCCAGAGGATAATGTATGTTATATATACATCATATGATATGTTTGATGATGTTTTTGATGAAGCTGATTAATTGTCGTGCAGCTCCGCTTCCATGACAAGAAAATGAGCAAAGGGATGACAATCAAGTTTATTTGAATCCTACATGATTATTCAACAGTAATAAGGGCTTGCTAACAAGCCAATTTTAAGTTAAAAGTGTGTCAGATGCGGCTCTAAGGTCCAAAACATGTCTTGGTAATGCTAAACACTGATTATGCTTAAAGTGGTCATAGCTGGGATTTTTTTGATCAAAGTTGAAGTACTTGAAGTGCTCTACATGCCTGTCTTTACAGCTCGTCAATCGGAGCTTTAGATAGGAAGTTATGGCAGTTTAAAGATTGAGTGGATTGCAGATCTGTACCGGATTGGGCAACTGCAGCTGAGGGGATAAAAATGAATTGAATGCACGGGCCTGAAGTGCTCGCTTTGTGGAGCACGTCGGTCTTTTAAGATCATTGAATCGGATTTACGGTTGCCAAGTTATTGGCCGTTAAAGATTCATCGGGGGCCGATTCCGTGCCAGTCTAGTCGACTCGGCCGAAGTGCCATCTGGGAGATTTTGGCTCTCGATTGAGTTCCAAATGTCATCACCTAGAGCGTGTTGATTGCAGGATTACTCTAGTGTTGCTGGAGAAAAATTTCATGCTTGGCATTGCCTTGGCCGGGTTTTGAGACGTGTATGCCTAATTTGGGGCCGTTACGAAAGCACAAAAAGGTTTTGATGGACTCATAGTGCGAAATGACGACTCGTGGAGTGCCTTGAGTGCGAACATTGCTTTGAACAATATGTATGCCAAATGTGGCCCCTTTGCTCCGGCCGCCCATGGCCAAGGGCCCATAGGCTATGGCCGCCCACTAAGACCGGCCGCCCACCAAGGTAATGGCCACCCTATTTGTAATGGGTGTGTGAAGCCAATAAAGGAAAATCCATGGAGTGAAGGCAAGGAGGGCGCAGGCAGCATGGAGGAAGGAGGAAGGAGATGCGCAGGCTGTGCTGATGCTCCATTGAGCACGAGCAAGAGACGAAAAGGGGAGAGCTCGCTAGGGCACATACTTTCCGTGTAGGTCCAAAATCTATTGCCATGTCACAAAGGGGTGCTACCCATTAGCGACATCGCTAATGGGTTGGCCATATTTAGCAAGTCAAGTCCATGAAATCTTAGAAAGTGGGATATTATAAAAAGGGGAAGCGACTCTTTTGGAAAAACTCATCGACACTCCTTAGTATGATAATCCTAAGCTCTCTAAACTAGAGCTTCATAATTAGCTTAAGTAAAACCTCCTTGATTTATTCTAATCCTTGCTTCTTCTTGGCACTTGAAACCCCTTATCCATACTCTTTAATCCAAGATTGAGAATCCGCTTAATCCAAACCTCCTTGATCTATTCTAATCCTCTCCTCTTCGTCTCTCCCGGGGAAGAAAGCCAGAGATCTTAAGCTCTTGAAACCAAGCTTCATATTCCGATTATTACAAGCCTCCATGTCCATTCGGATCCTATCCTAAGATAAACCTCCTTGATCTATTCTAATACTCTCTTCTTCTCACTTGTCTAAGCCATAATCCTAAGCCGATAATCTTCAGCCATAATCCTAAGCCATAATCCTCAGTTATAATCATAAACCATCTCTAATTGAAACTCCTAAGGCCATTTGAAGCTGAAGCTCCCATAGCCATAGCCGAAGAGAAAATCAACTCTCTCTCGACCTTGAAGCAGCAGAAGGAAAACGAAGAAGACCGATTAAGGCAAGGATCTTATTTGGTATTGTTATCATCGGACGAAGCATTGCCATCATTACTAAAATTTGATTTTCTTAATTAGCACTTGGAATAAGACAGGTTAAATCTTGTAAGGAGCATAAACTCCTCCATTAACATTTGTGTAAGTAGGGGTACTATTAAGTATTTGATTTGAGTTATCAAGCTTCAGAATCTGGATCAAGCTGTCTGTTTTAAGCTCAGTCTCCGTTAATTGTGTCTGCTGCAACTCTCTTCCTCACACCTCTCACAGTCAGAGGCCCCGTGCTTTCTTGGCTCACCTTTTGAATACAAACCCCCCGACAACGTTCATTCCAAGTAAACACTTTAGTTTTAGTCAATGAAGATGCAATGCTAGCATTACCTTCAATAAATGTACGATACAATCCTGCTAAACCAAGAAAGCCACGTACTTCTCGCATTGATTTTGGTGTAGGCCAAGCTACAATAGCTTCGATCTTACTTTGATCAGTAGAAACACCATATTTGGATACAATAAATCCCAAATATTCCACCTTGTCAGTGAAGAAGGTGCATTTGCTTCGTTTGGCATAAAGTTGATTTTGACTAAGAGGTTCAAGTAATTGCCGCACATGTTGTTCGTGTTCTTCTCTATTTCTTGCTGGAAACCAGGATATCATCAAAGAAGACAATAAAAAAATCATCAAGATGCTCTCGAACACATCGATCATAAGACAATGAAAAGTTGCAGGAGCATTGGTATTTAAAATGAGTATTAAATCCTATCTTTGGTATTTCCTCCTCCTTGATTTGCATTTGGTAATACCCTGACTTAAGATCAATCCTTGTGAAGATAGAAGCTCCATGTAATTGGTCAAGAAATTCATCAATCCTTGGTATTGCATACTTATTCTTAGCTATTACCTGGTTCAATCCACGATAATCAATACAAAGACGTAGAGTATGTTGATAGGCATATTACTATGTCAATTTAGTAGTTAGTCAGATCTATTTTGTTAGTCAGTCGGATATGCTTCATCGGATAAGTAGTAAGTCGGATTGTAGTCAGCCGGATGTTGATCAACGGATGTTGATCAATCGGATATTTTACAGTTATACTGTATCAAGACTTAGGTTGTTATAACTTCTTGGAAAAGTTGATATAAGTCGGTGTTGTACGTTGTGAAGGATCCGATTGTACTGAGATATCTGTAGTTCTTTCTTGATGAATGAAGCATTCTTACTCTCTATTATGAGTTACTTCTTCTCTAATTCCATATATTCTGTGTCATGTTACTGTTTCTAAATGTTGAATCTGAGTTATGAGAGGATGAGACCATTATGATGAACAAGCTTTTCTCTGTGTTGATGAACCACAACACATTTGGCGATCCTACGGGTTATGTTCTCTTTGCTGAGGACGTATGCAGTTATCAGGTATTCCATTTCTGTTTATGAAGGTATTTTCTGGCACAATACATGTCGAGAGGGGTAGGAGACACTCTCGACGAGTATATTACACAAGGGCTCAAGCCAGGGCAGGCAATATAGATCCTTTCCATTATGATGATATACGTGAAGATGATGGGACTGATCAGTCACTTGAAGAACCATTGGTAAATTCTGGTGGGGAGGGTTCTGGAGCAGCAAAGGGAAGGGCAGTGAGGCAATTGGTTGGAGCGTTACTCTTGACAGGAGGTCCTGCAATAAGTAGAAGGTGACTCCACTTTGACCCACTGAGGGTTTCTAACAGGCAAAGACCTGCAAGACTCCCAACTCCTATCGCCATGGCCCAACAACCTCCTAACCCACAGATTAAATCAGCCAAGTTCAGAGGGAAGTGAAAAGAGGATGCGGATTGTCATGTAGACCAATTTGAAACAAGGTGGCAAGCAAGTGGATATCAGGTTATGTACCCTGATCCTATTAAACTTCAGCAATTTGCAGCCACATTGGAAGGAAAGGCCATGAGTTGGTTCAGCCAATATGGTATAGCTCACTTTCCTACTTACAAAGCACTTAGTATATCTTTTTTACAAAGATTCAGAAAGAAGAAAACTCCTACTGATATTTTAAGAAAGCTGCATCGTATCAAACAGGATACAATGCTAGTAGAAGATTTTGCTCAAAAATTCAGAATCTTTTGTTGAAAGACTGCAGGGAAATGAGAGACCGAATAATGAAATGTTGGCCGGTTATTTCTTGAAACGTTTAAGAAGTGGAATTAAAAATTCAATAGCTAGCATATTGCAGGAGGATTTAATAACCTTGTACAAGCCGCATCTTGAGTTGAGAAGAGGTTTGGCATGGCCAAGTCTAGCAAAAGAGGAGCCAAGAATTTTGAATCGGGTTCTGAGTCAGATACATCTTCTTCTGTTGAATCGGATTCAGAGAGTTCATCTGATGAAGAGGACAAAAAGAAGAAAGAGTCCTGCTAAGAAAAAGAAGGACAAGGCAGGTAATGAGGTTGATCTGATCCAGCAATTGAAGAGTATTGGATATTCAGTTATAGCTCCTAAGGACAACATGTTTTGCAAAATCTGTGAGAAGGATGGGCATAGCATTGCTCAGTGCTGGTACAATCCTAAACAGAGGAATAAACCATCTTCAGGTGCTGGTCGTGGTAATGCTTTACCAGAGGCAAATCAGGTGGCTCCATTCCGAGGAAGACCACCAGGACAGGGGAATCAGAGAGGAAAAATCAGAATAATAATCAGAGAAGACCCCAAGGGGTAATGTCTTGTGTCTATTGTGGTAACCCTAATCATTGGGTAGGTCTCAGATGTGCATTGTGGGTAAAGCATAGAGAGAAAAGGGGTATTCCGATTGTGCCTTTTAATCAGGAGAACCAACAAGCACGTCCTCCACAACCTCCTCAGAATGCACAAACTAATGTCATCATTATAGATATTCCAATCTATCAAGGGCCAAATACTGGATCAGCAACAATAGACCAGCTTGAGGAATATAATAATGTGGAGATTGATTGCAACCATCCAGAGCATCTGGAGCCAGGGATTGATGTATTGGCTTTCACAAGGTCTAAGGCCAAAGGTACAATTGACTAGGAGCATCAAAGAGGAGTAAGAGATCAAGTGCATAAACATGTTCAGAAAGAGCAACAACATTAGGTTTTAGAGGAGAATTCCGATTCCGATGAACAACTGCAACAGCAAAAGAAGGTGGAGGTATCTGAACTTTATTGGTTTGAGGTACTTATTAACTCTCCCTTGAACTTATCTTTGGATGAAATGCTTTCCATAGTACCAGCATTTAAGGAAAGGTTATTGCACAAGTTGTTGGGAAAGCACTATGGAATTTCGACTCAGCAGAAAGGGGAACCAGGTGTGAATACCATTCATCCTTCTGATGTGGATTTCATGGTCCCAGTTATTAAGGTGACTTTTCAAGATAGGATATTTGAAGAGGTATTGCTGGATGGAGGATCTGGAGTCAATATTTTACATGAGTCGGTTTATCTCACAATGGGCTTAGGAAGGTTGGAACCGTCACCTTTCCAGGTTAAAATGGCTGATCAGAGGAGGGTCCAGCCTATAGGGATTTTAAGGAATTGTTCCATTCAAATTGTAGGTATGCACTTTCAAGTAAATTTTGTTGTACTCAGAATGAAGGAAGGAGATGCTTCCTATGAGATGTTGTTGGGTAGACCTCGGTTCAGATTGGCCAAGGTGAAACAGGATTGGGGTGAGAATCAAGTGGTTCTTACCAAGGGGAAACAGGTAATCACTATTCCTATGCTGGGTAGAATGCACATTCCTGGAAAAGAAAGGCCATTGTTTGCTCAATCAAGTAGTCTTGTTGAAGAAGTAGAGGATGAGGAGGAGGAAGCCTTCTTGAAGGCTAATCCAACTGTTGTTCCAATGTTTGACGTTGACATTGAAGGTATCTTGCAGAAAGAACAGGAACCTGAAGAAATTGTTGCTGAAACTGCTATGGGTCAGGAAATAGGGTATCTAACATACTAAAGTTGATGGATCAAAGTATATCTTCCAGTACCAAAGACGAAGTTCAGCAAGAGGAAAGAGATTCCAGAGTCATGGTAGAAAAGATCTATAATAAAAGGTTTGGTGGCTCTAAAAGAGTACAACCGGATGAACTCAGAGACTTGAACTTAGGGACTGAGGATGACCCAAAGATGGTCAAAGTCAGCATTTATGTGGATGGAGAATTTTTAAAGGATTTGTTGCAGTTGTTGCTGGAGTATAAGGATGTATTTTCTTGGGATTACTCAAATGTTAAAGGTATTGATCCACAACTACATCAGCTTCACATTAATCTAAGAGAAGATGCAATTCCGATTGTGCAGCAAAGATATCGGATGAACCCTAATTTTGCACAGCAGGTCAAGCAGGAAATTGACAAGTTATTGGCAGTTGGATTTATCAAACCTATTCATGAGGTTACATGGTTATCACCAATCATTGTGGTACCAAAGAAAAATG
Source organism: Adiantum capillus-veneris (assembly GCF_014529385.1). Taxonomy (NCBI): domain Eukaryota; kingdom Viridiplantae; phylum Streptophyta; class Polypodiopsida; order Polypodiales; family Pteridaceae; genus Adiantum; species Adiantum capillus-veneris. The sequence continues at coordinate 114,943,904 of NC_140931.1, forward strand.
GGAAGATTAGAGTATGTGTTGATTACAGTAAGTTAAATGCAGCCACAATTACAGATCCTTTCCCAATGCCTTTTTGTGATGCTATATTGGATGCAGTAGCAAGGAAAAAAATGTATAGTTTCCTAGATGGTTTTTCAGGGTATAATCAGATTCAAGTTGTTGATTAGGATCAACACAAAACAGCCTTCATAACAGATTGGGAAGATTTTGCATCTACAGTCATGAATTTTGGTCTCAAGAATGGATCACCATCATTCAATTTTACAGCTTATAAAACATTTGAGCCTTATTTGCAAGATTTCATGAGGGTTTTTGTGGATGACTTCTCAGTTTTTGGTCAAAGAGATTTACACTTTCAACATTTGAAGTTATGTTTTGAAAGATGTCGGATGTTCAGATTATCCTTAAATCCTTACAAAAGTGTAATGGCTGTCAAAAGTGGTGTGCTATTGGGTCATTTGGTATCTCAAGAAGGAATGTCTATAGATGTGAAGAATATTGAAGAATTCAATTAGCACAAGCACCTACCAATGTCAAGGAATTGAGCAGATTTGTGGGACAATTCAAATGGCATAGCAGGTACATCAGATATTTGGCCAATGTGTGCATGCCTCTTACCCACTTAACAAAAAAGCATGTAGACTTTGTATGGTCTGAACCTCAGGAGAAATCATTTCAGATTTTAAAGAAAATGTTGTCAGTTGCTCCTATATTACAACCTCCAGATTGGGTACTACCATTCCATGTGTTTGTTGATGCCTCGAATGTGGCTATTGGAGCTGTGTTAATGCAAGAGAAGACCAAGGGGTGGTTCCAACCTGTGTACTATGCCAGTAGGGTACTTACCTCTGTTGAGAAGAATTGTGCAGTAACTAAGAAAGAAGCCTTAGGGATGGTTTATGCTTTGAATAAATTTAGGCATTACCTCCTATGCAATAGGGTCATATTCCATGTTGATCACCAAGCTTTGCTTTACCTTATCAAAAAGCCCTTACTTACAGGTAATTTAGTGAGGTGGATGTTGTTGTTGCAGGAGTTTGACTTCATCATTGTTCATACACCTGGAAAAGAGCATGCAATAGCTGATTATCTGAGTCAGATTGAGACAGGAGAACAGCCGACAAGAGTTCAGGATCAGTTACCAGATGTAGAATTATTTGAAATTTAGAGTTCCATTACTGATTCGTGGTATGATCAAATGCTTGTTTTCTTAACTAATGGTATCATGCCAATTGAGTTTTGGCAACAAATCAAAGAAGGAAATTTGCTCTCACTAGCAGACCTTTTTTGGTTATTGCTGGAGCTTTTATAGAAAAGGGATTGATCAGGTAATTAGGAGATGTGTACCATATTTTGAGCAATCAACTGTGTTGCAAGAGCTCATTTTGGAGTAGCAGGAGGTCATTTCTCAGGGGATATCACAGGAAAAAAGATATTACAAGCTGGTTTATGGTGGTCTACTGTATTGAAGGATTCTCATTCCTATGCAAAAAGTTGTGTGGTATGTCAAGAGTTTGGTCAACCTGATTCTAAGGACAGGATGACAGATCATCCTACTACCATTGGAACCATTTTAGAAATGGGGTATGGATTTTGTGGGACCAGTAAAGCCTACAACTAGTAGGGGGTGCAAATACATTTTAGTTGCTACTGATTATTGCACTAAGTGGGTGTAAGGTGTGGCTTTAAAAGATAACAAGGCTCAGAGTGTAGCAAAGTTCCTGTATCACAACATTATGACCAGGTTTGGTTGTCCTGTTGAATTCGTCAGTGATAGAGGGACACATTTTCTAAATGAAGTGATTTCTGACTTAAGTAAAACCCACATGATTATGCACAAAAAAGTTACAGCTTATCATCCCCAGGCCAATGGAAAGGTTGAAAGTACCAATAAAACACTCATTAAAATTCTGAAGAAGATTGTTCAAGAGAGTAAGAAAGATTGGGATGAAAAGCTAGATTCTGCTTTGTGCTCTTTCAAAACAGCCTTCAAGGTAACAACATGTATGATTCCTTTCAGATTAGTGTATGGTCTTGAAGTTGTGGTCCCTATGGAGTTTGTGGTACCTAGCCTCCGAATTAGTGCTGATAAAATGACTCCAAAGTTATCAGTACAGCACAAAAGCAGGTATTTAATGCAACTGGAGGAAGATAGCTTGGTCACGCTCATACATTACAGAGGTGATTCAGAGAAGAAGGAAAGCGTGGATAAGCATGAATGTCAAATTCAAAGTTTTCCAGGTGGAGATGGGGTTATGCTATACAACTCCAGGGTGGGTCCTCATCCTAGAAAGCTGAACTTGAGATATAAAGGACCATATCAGATTATGAAGGACTTAGGTCAGGGAACATTCATTGTGGCAGATGTATTTGGCACTAGAGTGGATAAACATGTCAATGGGTTCAGGTTAAAGAAGTTTCACAGAAATCCACCTCATTTGGAATGGCTTAAACCTACTCTGCCAGATGCTGCCATCTGTGAAGTTATTGGATTTTTTCCCAATACTGTGGAGCAGGTTACTAATGAACCTTCATCAGATAATACAGGGATTTCAGTGAGATACTTGGTCAAATTTCACTGGCTCGGAGTCTGCTTGCTCGGAATATACTGGATCGGATTGCAACTTATCGAATTATGTAAAAAACGTTTAGGATTCAAATTTGGCGTGGAAGAGCATGCAAAGTGCTCTCCACTAAGCGCTATCATAAGAGTGAGGGAGGGAGTAATCACATCACACCCTTTTAGACATTGCCACGCTTGCGTGAATCACGTAAGCCATTCCTGCATGTATACACAGCAACCCTTTAAGCTTTCTTCTCCTTCTACGCCCACCATTCCTAAAGAAAAATCAGGTTCAGTAATGAAACCTTCGCCAGATGATGAACAGGGTGATGCATGTAAGCTACGTCCCTGCACGAAGGGTGTCACACTCATAGTGGATGTGTCTGATCCAAAGGATGATGTTGAAGTGCTCCCAGAAGAGGAAACATCTCCTTTATCCTCTAGCAATATGTTGCAGTGCCTTATGGAGCCATTCATAGATTTTAAAGTGGAGATTGACTGTTAGGCAGAACACAATGAGAGATGGTTGAAGACAGTTGTCATGTATGAGTTTTCTACACTTCCCTGGAGCCAATGGAAGGCAAACATCTATGCCAAGCCACAAATGGAATTATTGAGGAAGACCAAAGGAGCTATATCGGAAAAGGTAAATCTCAGTCCGGGTGTGGTTGCACAGGTATTTCAACTTCCTTTTACCTCTATAACTACAGCACCCAAATGTTCTGATGAAGACTTGAAAAAAGAGTTTGGTCCAAGGGAAGGGGGTAGATAGTATTTCATGTTAAAAAATGTGGACTATTGTAGAAGAGAACAACTTAAGTGGTTATTAAAAAGGGTTTGTTTTCTAGCCAAGTATAACTACATGTCTAAAGACAACTGGGCACCATTATGTTTTGCTGAGAATGGGGGTAAAGTTAGCTGGGCTCATTGGGTTTATGAGAGAATCCATGTAGAGATTTTCAGCCCGGATAAGAGGAAGACACAGTGCAGTAGGCAGGCTATCAGCATTTCTTTCATCTCTATTTGTTTTCGCTCAAAGAGTGGATACGGAGGAGATTCCAGTGTCTTTTATGACTCCTAGTCTTGAGTCAACTCCAGTACAGGATCATATTAAAATATCTGAGAAATCAGCTATCACTACAGGTGGTGAAGACAAATGCAGACTTTACAAGATTTGATTGCTGCAAGTTATACTGAGCAAGAGGCAAAAATGGTATTGGCTAGTCCTGAGCATAACTCACTCATGGATGATTTATTCAAAAATGTGGATGTTGATGCCCAAACACCAAGCAGGATTATAGGCAAGACTTTCACAATGCCTAAAAAGAGGAAATTGGATGCTTTTGTGCATGAAGTAGCCAAAACCTTGGACTTCTCTGCTGTTGGTCCAAGTTCTGCATCAAAGTCTGAAATTAATGTTTCTGATGTACCAACAGCTCTTAAAATGCTTAAGGCTTTACAGGGCTTTGTCACTGATCAGCATCAGCAGCAGATGGAAGATCAATTACAAAGTGTAGCAGATTCTGATGTTTCAAAAGTCATGCTACAGCAGCAAGGTCGGAATTAGTGGAAGCTCTAAAATTAGAACTAGTGAACATAAAAGAAAGACATCAACAGGAAATGCATCTTCAGTTACATCTACATCAACAGGAAGTAGCCAAGGTTAAATTGTCCTTGGGTATGTTTCAGGATTGGACAAAAGATTTGGAAAGTAGAGTTAATTCTGAATTGGATCAGATTTTTGTCAGAAATACAGAATTACAAGTACAAAATGAGATGCTTCAACAGAGCTTGAGACCTTTACAGGAATTAGAGAAGCAGGTGTTGGCTCAAGAGGATGTAAATGTCACTGGAGTGCTTATGGAAGAAGGAGATCTGAATTTGGCCAGGCAGTAGTTAGTAGATGGGATGCAAGATGTGTGGAAGGCCATGAGAGAGAGATTGACTTCAATTGTCAAATATCCTTATGAAGCTGTGAAAGCAGGATTTGTCAGTTCTTATGAAGCTGATTTGTTGGAGACAGTGGAACACTTTGAAGAAAGAGAAGCAGATTTATCTAGAGCAGTTGCAGGATTACAAGGGAAAAGAGTTGCATAAAGAGGAAGAACATATGTTTGGATCAGGTTCTGCATTGAGAAGTTAGTGGATGTTTCTATTCAGACTTTGCAAGCTGATGATCAAGTTCAAAAGTCAAATGCTGAAGAGCTTTGAGTGGACGATGAACCTCAGCAGAACTTGGCAGTGGGTGATATTTTAATGGAGAGTGCACCTCAGCAGGAATTTGCAGTTGTTGCAGATGTTGGCGATCAAGTGTTTACTGAAGATCAAGTTGTTCATGAAGTGTTTACTAAAGATGTTGCCAAAGAAGGATCTACAATTTAAGGGTGGTAAAGACTCAGTATTTTTGTCTATCTCTTTCTGATCAAGAGATATGTTGATTCGAGTCGAATTTCTAGGAAATCCACCACCCTTAATATTAGTATGTCAGTTTAGTACTTAGTCAGATCTATTTTGTTAGTCAGTTGGATATGCTTCGTCGGATATGTAGTAAGTCGGATTGTAGTCAATCGGATGTTGATCAATCGGATATTTTATAGTTATACTGTATCAAGACTAAGGTTGTTATAACTTCTTCAAAAAGTTGATATAAGTCGGTTATTTACACTGTGAAGGATCCAATTGTACTGATATATCTATAGTTTTTTCTTGATGAATGAAGCATTCTTACTCTCTATTCTAAGTTACTTCTTCTCTCATTCCATATATTCTGTGTCATGTTATTGTTTCTGAATGTTAAATCTGAGTTATGAGAGGATGAGAGCGTTATGATGAACCAGTTTTTCTCTGTGTTGATGAACCACAATAGAGTACCATCCTTATTTTGATCAAAGAGAACAGGAATACTCCATGGAGAAACGCTGGGTCAAATGAAGCCTTGTTCAAGAAGTTGAGTCAATTTCTCCTTGAGTTCCACAGATTCAGGTATTGACATTTTGTAAGATCTACGAGCAACTGGTTGAGTTCCTAGAGTAAGCTCTATTGCATGATCAACATCACGCTTGGCTGGTAGATGTGAAAGTTCTTTGGGAAATACATCATCAAATTTTTTTATCTATTCAGGTTCAAGTGAATCTATCTTCTTCTCTTTATGGTTAAGCTTTACTTCTTTTATTTTTACTATGACTCTGCATAATTTTGGTAAAGTTCAATAGCCTGGACTTAGGATTTCCCCATTTCCTAGTAATTGTAACCCTAGAGTTTTGGTCATTTTTGAAAGTCAATGAAGCATCTTTACAATGTGTGTGAGCATCATTGGCTTTAAGACAATCCATTCCTAGGATTCCATCATAGATTCCTATGGGTAAGACTTTAAAGTTTGCAAAAGTATTATGACCATTCAAAAAAAAATTCAAATTACCCCCTGAAGTAGAAGATCTAACCTTTCTACCTGTAGCTAATTCTATTGTAAGGTCTGTATCAAGGGGTTCAAGCAAAATGAGGTTTTTGATGCACTTGAAAGATATGAAATAATGTGTACTCCTTGAATCAATCAATAAGGTAAAATGGTTACCTTGATACTCCGCTGGGGTTTGAATTATTGAAAATTGCTCATTCACTCCCTGATGTTCAATTGCAGCATGAACATACGCGTGTGTCTGATTTCCTTCACCTCTAGCCCCTTGAGCTCTGTTAACTTGAGGTCTTTGATTCCATCGTCCTCTTGGACGAGGTTGATGGTTAACATTTCCATTGTTTTTATTATTAATAGGTGGTCCATTCTGAACAAAAGGTGGATTGATCGGTCTAAAATTCCCGTGGTTTTGAGGTTGTCTCTGGTTTTGGTTAAAGTTTTGTTGATTGAAGTTCCTCTGAACTTTCGATGGTCAAGGTTTAAAGTTTTTGAAATTCCGATTCGGATTGAAGTTTCTATGTTCATAATTGTCCACCAATCCTGTGAAGCTTGAATTGTTAAATAGACAATTCCTGGATTGATGACCAGGATCAAGACAAGTGTAGCGCAAATGATTCTGTCTAGCTTTCATACGTAATAAGTTCTCTCTTCTTTGTTGTGTATTTCCGGACCTTTGTTCCTCCTTGGGACGAGGCTTTTTGATTTCACGAACAGGAACAGGCTCTGGTTTTCTCTCTCCAATAGTAGATGAATCTATTTCAATGGGTTTTTTTGCATCAAGGACATCTGCAAAATTGGTAAGACGAAGACTCTGGAGTCTAGTCTTCATAGGATTATGTAACCCTGACAACATGAATTTAGCTACTTTGACCTCGTGAGTCATCCCTGCTGGAGCATACTTGACAAGGGTTAAGAAATATTGATAGTATGATTTCAAATCTCTGGTTCCTTGAGTACAGTCAAGAAACTCATTCATACAGACTGAATGATAAACTTTGTTCTGATGGTTCTTCTTGAGCTGGGTTTTAAGCTAATCCCAAGTTGGAGCATTAGGATCAACATTGTTTTATGTGCAATGGTCTCTCCACCAATGCTTGGTTGTTGTCTCTAGTTTGAACTTAGCGGTGATAGCTTTGTTTACTTCTAACAAATGAGCCAAATCAAAGTAGTCATCCATGCACTGAATCCAATCTTCAAGAACTTTTCCGACATCTTTGCCTTCCCCGCTAGAATTTCCAGGTTAAGACTTGCAAAGCATAGCATTGATGTCTCTATCAATGATGGTGTGTTGAGGAACAATAGGTGCATTTGCATTAGCAGCATCCGCATTTCCTCTAGCAGGCATGGTAATTTACTGCACCATATCAACCAAGGTCACACTTAGCAAAATATTATAATCCGCTCAAAGTCCTTAAACCAAATAGAATAGACAGTTGAAGATAAGATTAGGAGAAAAAATAACAAATGAATTAATCCAGTATCTATATCACAAAACTTTGGGTTTTTGAAAGTCTACAAGGTGTCTCAAAAGTTTCTAATAAATCCTAATGGCTCTGACATAATGTACTCGGTAATATCCATTGTGACATCCTTCCACCAATGGAGTATAGTTATCCCATTCCTTGAGTACGTCAGATGGGTGATCTCAATAGTCCTTTGTGATCTTTGGCTAAACCATCCCTCATTGGCATGTGAGTCATACCATCCTTAAGGGATTTGTTCATTACAGGTACCCCCATTACGGTGTGAACAATTGTCTTCTTGTACCCGAGGTAGTCATCGAAGTAAGCAGATTCTTTTGGAAACATTTCCAATGTGTCCCATCCAACTGCGCTATGTATATTCGCACAATCTGCAAGGCACTGAGGTCTCTTGTAGGCATTATATAAAACTTCTATATGACAAGGATTGTAATTAGTGACTTTCCAAATAAGTCAAAGAAAACATTTCAAGGTACCAAGCCAAAAGGAATGTCGGTCACTGTCTTCGCATTGACGGCCCCATACATTAAAAATAACAATGTCAAAGCATCCCGTAGCCATTACTAAAGGAAGTATGTTTCTGGCCATCCATGTTTCCTTTGTCGGTCTTAGGGTAAGTTCATAAGCATTTATGTACAATATTTGATTAGTGACAACAATCTCCGTTCCGAACTTGAAATGTATCCACTCGCCAGGATTTATGCTCAGGTGGTCTTAACTCGGGGTTCCCTGCAGCATAATGATACCAAGATTGGAAGGTATTAGGTACAATGAAATCTGTGGACATCAACCTTCTTGTCTCTTCCCTGTTATGCGTGGTAGTGATAATCCTTTGCACTTCCACTCCGGTTTGGAAATGCACTTCCACCATAAGGCGGGAGAGTATATCCGCCCATATCCCTTGAGGTAAGATGTCAGTCTCATCAACACATACACCCCCCATCACTCATGTTAGTTAGAATGATAAAACCAAGATTCAAAGTCCAATATTATATCCTCAAAACAATATGTGCTATATCAAAATCAATTTTTTATAACCGCAGAAGACCAAAAAGGTATATAGTGTTTCTAGGGAGATACATGAATACGAAAGGGTCCTATGAACCAATTCTTGGTTCCTACAACCGAGGTTCTACCCCTATATTTGTTCACATCCCGGGTATCCAATTTTAGCACTTCAACTTGTGCACTAAAAGTCACGTCTTTGTTTTTGTACCATTCTTCCCCCCGTGATACATCCTTGGGTGATAATCCGTTAAAACAATTTACATGAGCATGCCATTCATTTACGTCATCTCTGTAGAAATATCTACTCGAGTTCACTGCCATTAATTGTGCTTGGGCAAAGTCACTAATGCACCTTGATTTCTCGTAGTCATCAAAGGTAATGGTGACATTGTGAGGGTTGTATTTGAGAATAGGTCCGTAGACTCTATTGAACCAATCCTCAGATACATAATAGAATTGGTTGCTGCCATTTGATTTCTTGCATACTCGGATTATGACCTTTTCACAAAAATTATATCTTTGGTTTAGCATAAGGACCTTCTTACTGACTATTAGTTCACGGCTTGGTATGTCCAAAAAAGAACATAGGTTAAGGTAAAGAACATATCCTTGCACTTTAATGGCGCCTTCTTGGATCTTTTCCTTTACCCAAAGCTGTGGGTTGGTCATAAACCTATGAGGCACATGTGTTTAGCGTTCAAGGTGAGCTTCAACATATAACTCCCATGCTACGTAAGTGTTGGGTACAAGGTACTCTCTAGTACCCTTTGAAACTCGAACCATTTCAATTCACCAATGGAGATTGAATCCAACCGCATAATTGAAAAAGACTCTCTGTGCAAAGTCACTCGGAAGTTCATCTAGACAATTAAGAAGATCCATCTAAAACAAGATAGGGAGAGAGAAAAAAAACTTAGTACACATGTAAACCAAAACTAAGTCTATGATTATTTTATTCATCAAAAATTGACCTTTATGATTTGATTACAATATTAGGGGTGTCTTGGAGCTAATTCTCTAATTATTATTTTAACTCTCATAACATGGTATTCTCTTGGACCTCCCACGCGACAACGTGGTCTGTAGTTATCTACTAGTTTTTCTTTCCCTTTGATAGCTACAAGAGCATCAAACTTCTTAGCGAATTCGGAAATCCTTAACATTCAGGAGCGCATCGCTAAGTAGTAGAACATGTCTTCTAGGCCTAACCATATTATGAGTTGAAGTAGCCTGAGGTTGGCAAACCAATCTCCTGGCACTCAACTTTTTCCAATAATGCAACCCGCCACCACGTGAAGTGGCCCCAAAAGATGGTCCTCATGATGACCTTTTTGCATATTTATCACAAGAAAACACCCACGTTGTGTCCATACTTATCCATGTGCAAATATTGACCCCATTTGACCTCCTGACGCCACTAAATGCCGTCTGATTCACCTACTTACCTCATGTCGTCGACCCGCAGATAGCTTCCTCGAGACATTTTACACACTACCAACTCCTCATTATTATAGAAAAAACGCACTAGTACTGGTGATAGTGAAAATCGATGCACTATGTACATGTTGTCCTACATGTACACATGTGGGCCCCACGTGGCTCTAGAAAATGGGTAATTCTTTATTTGATTCACCATGCATGTGTATGTACATATGTGCAATCACTTCTTCCAAAAAACTCCTGACATAATTTAAAAGAATGTGAGCGGGATGGAAACACACACAACGCCTCTATAATTACCCAACACACACTCTTGGGATGATACACACACACTATTGGGCACCACTCGGCTTACAAAATCCACCTAGCCGAGACAGGGAACACACCAATGGAGTGATAAGAAAGAGACTACCCATTTACCCACACCACACAGAGACACACACACACGCACCCAAAAAACTCAGCTCAAAAGAGGAGAATTTATTATGTTTAGATACAATTGAGCTTGGGATAACACCAATGGGGCAAATAGCTCACACAATATGGGTAAAATATGTCAGATACAATCACAAATTGAAGCAAAAGCTTCGCTCATAGGAGAAACTTACACAGCCAAAAAAATAAAAAAATAGTGAGGAATTTGGCAACATGGAGAGGACCATCGCGTCCGGAATGGCCCAAAACCTCAGTCCACAATGTCAAAGTGCTCAAATCCCCAACCTCGGATGAGCAGTTTATGGCCAAAACAGGCTGCAAAAACCACAAAAACTCAGTTGCGTTTGTTCCTCCTCTTCTCTCCATGTTTTTTCTGGTCTTCTCTTAGGTTTTTCAGTTCCCACACTTAGCTTTATTACTTGGGCACCTTTGGCCTTTCAGTTGACCTCAAACGGACCCCGAACAGGCCAAAAAGTGGCCTCGCAATGCATAGTTGTCACCCTGCTGCATCCATCTACACACCTGGCACTCAACTTTTTCCGATAATGCATCCCGCAAGCACGTGAAATGGTCCCAAAAGATGGTTCTCATGATGACCTTTTTGCATAATTATCACAAAAAAACACCCACGTTGTGTCCGTACTTATCCACGTGTAAATATTGATCCCATTCGACCTCCTGACGCCACTGGATACCACCTAATGCACCTGCTTACCTCATGTCGCCAACCCGCGGATAGCTTCCTCGAGAAGTTTTACGCGCTACCAACTCCTCATTATTATACAAAAAACACACTAGTATGGTGATAGTGAAAATCGATGCACTATGTACATGCTGTCCTACATGTACACATGTGGGCCCCATGTAACCACCTGGATCTGGAAAATGGGCAATTCTTTATTTGATGCACCATGCATGTGTATGTACATATGCGCAATCACTTCTTCCAAAAAACTCCTGACATAATTTAAAAGAATGTGAGCGGGATGGAAACACACACAACGCCTCTATAATTACCCCACACACACTCTTGGGATGATACACACACACTATTGGGCACCACTCGGCTTACACAATCCACCTGGCCGAGACAAGGAACACACCAATGGAGTGATAGGAGAGAGACTACCCATTTACCCACTCCACACAAAGACACACACACACACGCACCCAAAAAACTCAGCTCAAAAGAGGAGAATTTTTTATGTTTAGATACAATTGAGCTTGCAATAACACCAATGGGGAAAATAGCTCACACAATATGGGTAAAATATGCCAGATACAATCACAAATTGAAGCAAAAGCTTTGTTCATAGGAGAAACTTACACAGCCAAAAAAATAGAAAAAAGTGAGGAATTTGGCAAAATCGACAGCGCCATCGCGTCCGGAATGACCCAAAACCTCAGTCGACAATGTCAAAGTGCTCAAATCCGACCTCGGATGAGCAGTTTATGGCCAAAACAAGCTCCAAAAATAGCAAAAAACACAGTTGCGGTTGTTCCTCCTCTTCTCTCAACGTTTTTCTGGTTTTCTATCAGGTTTTTCAGTTCCACACTTAGCTTTATTACTTCGGCACCTTTGGCCTTTTAGTTGACCTCAAACGGACCCTGAACAGGCCAAAAAGTGGCCTCGTAGTACATAGTTGTCACCCTGCTGCATCCATCCGCACACCTGGCACTCAACTTTTCCGGATAATGCATCCCGCAACCACATGAAGTGGCCCTAAAATATGGTCCTCATGATGACCTTTTTGCATAATTATCACAAGAAAACACCCACGTTGTGTCTGTACTTATCCACGTACAAATACATGTTGTGTCTGTACTTATCCACGTTGTGTCTGTACTTATCAACGTACAAATATTGACCCCATTCAACCTCCTGAAGCCACTGGATGCCATCTGACGCACCTACTTACCTCATGTCATCGACCCGCAGATAGCTTCCTCGAGAAGTTTTACGCGCTATCAACTCCTCATTATTATAGAAAAAACACACTAGTATGGTGATAGTGAAAATCGATGCACTATGTACATGCTATCCTAACTGTACACATGTGGGACCCACGTAATCACCTGGCTCTGGAGAATGGGCAATTCTTTATTTGATGCACCATGCATGTGTATGTACATATGTGCAATCACTTCTTCCAAAAAACTCCTGACATAATTTGCCCATCCCCTAGCCTGCTAGAGCATTCATGCTCAGCAGGAGCAACACTAGTAGATGCTCATTCCACCTGGATCCCACACAAAAACACTTGGCATTCCTTGCATCAAAATCTTAATCAAGTTTCCGCCTGGTTCCCAAGGAAAACATTTAGAGATGCCATATATCAATCTTGCATCAAGAAAACCATCAATTACTTTGGCATAGACCTGCATGTGCAAATATATGTCCTTCTCCATAGCTGAGAGGTCTCCACTAATCATTTGTGTCATCAATTCCTACTTCTTTGACAATTCAACCTTGGTTTGCATCAGCCCTTCAATCACTTCATAAGGCCCTTCAATTTCATCTTCAACCTCATTTGCAAATGCAACTAAACCAAACTCCTGGATTTCTTTGTCCATCAAAAGAAATGCAACATCAACATCCTCATCACTATTGGTAGTACTATCACTGTCCTCATCAATCACTGTGGAATAGTCTTCATCACTAGACTCATCTTCATCTTCATAAAGCTCTTCCAATCGTTTCCTTGTGTCCATATTATATAGCTTCTTCGCACCTGTCTTTCCATAGAGGCTAATCATACCACGGACCTCCAATCTTGAACAGCTCCCACTGCACGTAACCATGGTTTGCCCAGTATAATAGGATATGCTCCCAACCCCACTGGCATCACATGAAAATCAACCACTGCCTTTGCATCATACGTCTCCACTTCTAAGCTCTTGACAACACCCAAACATTTTACTTTTTGATGGTTTGCCAATCTGATCCGAAAGTCTGACACCCTGTGAGAACCATCTTCTCAACGCATGAGTGTGTTATAACACATATTTGGGCTCCACCATTCGCATAACCTTGTCCCAGATTTTTTCTTTTGTGCCACACATCTACTATTGGGAAAATGTCTGGTAGCTCGTCCATTGCCAACACCTTTACTGAACCTCTCTCTGGATCTTTCTCCATTGGGTTAACCATCCTCTTCCACTGTCACTTTAGCTTAGGCACCATCTCTATGAGCTGCCCAAAAGTAACATCGGCTTTCCTACTCATCACATCCTCTTTCAAGTCATAGCTTAATTGCCCATCCCCTAGTGAAAAATATGAAACATGAAACTTGCGACGAGCCCTCCTTTTCCTCTTGGCCTTGACAACCTCACCTTCATGGCTCTTTCCCTTCTTCTTACTAGGACCTGGGACATTTCTTCCTTCCTTGTCCTCTGTGGTCCTCTTTCCAATAGGCATCACTAATGTATCCTCTAGCTTTGATTCTTTTTCCAAGGTAACCACACTTATCACTTTTGTCTTTCCCTTTTCCTCTTGGGTTAATCCGCACTGGTTCCTTCTTCTCCCTTAATTTCAATGCCATAATCATTTGACCTAGTTAGCACCTGTCTTGGCAATGGATATATGTCTCCCCCCATCCTTGGTGGCTTATCACATTGCGGGCTGATGTGGCCCAACTCTCCGCAATTATAACATGTGGGTGTTTGCCTCCAGAACCTACCATTGCTTTGTCCAACACCATTCCTAGGTCTTTCTTCACCTCCTGGCTGATTTGCAAACCTCCCTCGACCTTGATTATTTCCCACTTGAACTAGCATGTTCAAGATGAGATTCTTCATTAAATCTACCACTTGCCTCATGTCTTGCCTTAGCCCATCATCTTGCACTGTTGTAGTGACCATTGCTGGCATAACCTGAGGAGTAATAGAAACCACTGGTTCATGATGAACCCCTGGCATGCGACCTTGTAAAGAGTCCATAGGCTGGTATTCAGACCTCATGGGCAAAGACTCCACCCCTAACTGGCTCATTTTCCTCAGCTTCCGCTCTTTGTTCCTTGCCACCTCCAATGCATCTTCATATGTCCTAGGCTTCTTTAGCTCCACTCTCCAAGGTATATTCTCCCAAAAGACCAGCCAAGAATCTGTCCTTCTTCATCATGTCAGGTGGGGGTACTTGTGGTGCTAAGGCCTTGCACATCCGCTCCCATGCCAATGAAAACTTACATATATACGAATCTACTGGCTCACCTTCCTTTTGCACCAAACCTTGTACTTCTTGCCACACTTTGTCAGGATCTTCTATCTTCACAAAGTCCACTTCCAATCCATGCCTTAGATTGTCCCAACTCAATCTTACAAGTGGATCCGCCGCACGCAACTCCTCTTCAAATGCTTTGGACCAAACTCGTGCATCACTCTTCAAACAAATTTGGAGAAGACATAACATCTGCGTCAGGTCATGAATTTGGTTGTTAATGCAGGCAACCTCCATCTTTTCCAAAAATTCTTCCACATCTTCATCACTTCTTCCATGAAACTCCGGATAAGATAAAGCCATGGCTACTCAAGTTTTGATGCTTTGAGAACCCCTTCGAACATACGTGCAAGAACCCAAAACTTTTGACTAACTTAATCCCTAGAAACCTCAATGGAGCTTGTTTTTAGATAAGGACAAACACATGCACATCAAATGAGTTTTCATAATTAATCATCGGAATTACAACAGGCAAAGGGCATTCCAGTATCTCTCTTAATCTTCTTGGCCCGAACATAAAGACTATGCACTGCTGGAAAAAAATCTTCCTAGACACATGAACATTTATTTGGATTCTTTGAGTTAAATGAAAAGGGGTGAATTGACGACCATTTTGATCATCCATTAACGCCAACCATGCAGCTCCCAAGAAGGCACACCTGACTTATCCTTTGATTTTGCAATAATTTCAGCAGCATAACGACATAATTGGCTCAAAAGACCAAAAACCAGCCATCACAACTTGAAAAAATTTTGGCAGAGTTTCCCCAGAAGTAGAGCAGTAAGAACCCAAAATATAGATTGTATATGTATGCATAAATTGCCAACAATAGAACCCGAGCATCAAGTAGGAATCACTAGTACATAGCCTATGGCGAGGTCACAAAAAGGGTGCTCCAGCCACTTGTATCACCGAAAGGATCTCACATTTGAGAATCCCCCAGCTCAATAAAACCTCATGCTATCGACCCTCTCACAAAAGCTTGTGCAAATCTTGTATAGTCAAGTCTCAAAAATGACTATCTTCCAGACCAAGTCTCAAAAATGGTTGGGACTGCCAAATAAAACCAAGTATGGCTCCACAAAGGCGTACAATGGCAGTTTCCACAAGTAACGTACAATACCAGCAGACAATGCGCTCAAACAGGCGCCAATTGATGCATATCCACGGCAACTGCAAGTGACTTCCACTGTCAGTGTATCACTCTACTCTAGCTACCTGTACCTGTGTGAATCACCTATACCTGTACCTATCCCTGTAACCTATAACCTGTAATCAGTAATCCCGAATCTCGAAGCTCGAAGCTCAAAGCAGAAGGTACTCGAAGAAGATCCTCCGTGGGGGCGCCAAAAGAATGTGAGCGGGATGGAAACACACACAACGCCTCTATAATGACCCGACACACACTCTTGGGATGATACACACACACTATTGGGCACCACTCGGCTTACACAATCCACCTAGCCGAGACAGCGAACACACCAATGGAGTGATAAGAAAGAGACTACCCATTTACCCACGCCACACAGAGACACACACACACGCACCCAAAAAACTCAGCTCAAAAGAGGATAATTTTTTATGTTTAGATACAATTGAGCTTGGGATAACACAAATGGGGCAAATAGCTCACACAATATGCGTAAAATATGTCAAATACAATCACAAATTGGAGCAGAAGCTTCGCTCATAAGAGAAACTTACACAACAAAAACAATAGAAAAATAGTGACGAATTTGGAAACATGGACAATGCCATCGCGTCCGAAACGGCCCAAAACCCCCAATCTGCAATGTCAAAGTGCTCAAATCCGACCTCGGATGAGTAGTTTATGGCCAAAACGAGCAGTTTATGGCCAAAACAGGCTCCAAAAACAGAAAAAACACAGTTGCGGCTGTTCCTCCTCTTCTCTCCACGTTTTCTCTGGTCTTCTCTCAGGTTTTTCATTTCCCACACTTACCTTTATTACTTGGGCACCTTTGGCCTTTTAGTTGACCTCAAACGAACCCCGAACAGGCCAAAAAGTGTCCTCGCAGTGCATAGTTGTCACCCTGCTGCATCCATCCACACACCTGGCACTCAACTTTTTCTGATAATGCATCCTGCAAGCATGTGAAGTGGTCCCAAAAGATGGTTCTCATGATGACCTTTTTGCATAATCATCACAAAAAAAAACCCACATTGTGTCCGTACTTATCCATGTGCAAATATTGATCCCATTCGACCTCCTGACGCCACTGGATACCACCTAACGCACCTACTTACCTCATGTCACCAACCCGCGGATAGCTTCCTCGAGAATTTTTACGCGCTACCAACTCCTCATTATTATAGAAAAAACACACTGGTACTGGTGATAGTGAAAATCGATGCATTATGTACATGATGTCCTACCTTTACACATGTGGGCCCCACGTAACCACCTAGCTCTGGAAAATGGGCAATCCTTTATTTGATGCACCATGCATGTGTATGTACATATGCGCAATCACTTCTTCCAAAAAACTCCCGACATCCTCAATATAGATGAAGAATTGACAAAAGGGTTCTTGGTGACGGGTAAGGTAACTACGGTCAACACTCTTCCAAGAAGTTGTGCTTCCTGGCCTGCCAAAGACTTTGGTCCCGATTTCTAAGTACACCCTTGTAATCATTTATTCTGTAATCATCCAAACTTAAGCCTATTGTACTCTGTACTGGTTATTCATGAGCTAATGATCTGAATCTATAAATACCATTTCTAGTCTTCAAATGTGTCTTTCATTTCATTATATCATTTTAGTTCAGTTCTCTATTCAGACGAGTACTCTGTTTCCGTTCCCATTAACTGAAATGTCCATATATAGTAGCTCCAAATTCTGACATTGGAATAAGTTGTCTGAAGAGACCAGCTCCCATTCCATGCACCTTATCTTCACCATAAGCTTTCATTCACTTACTGATTACTCCTATATTTTTCTATTTTCACCATGTCGCTATTTCACCTGCTTTTACTATTTTTCTTTGTTTTTCTCTAGAACATTAACAAAAAAAGGAAAATAGTTTACTTGACTCAAAAAATATCCATAAATCTTGATAATTATATAATAGCATAATAGACCACTAGATACACCTATCCATAGTGTTTTTGGCCGGATTCCTCCGTTTTCTCACTTTTTTAGCATGATGAAAATTGTGAATGTTATATATATACACACACCTAGAGGCTCATCTTTGGTGTTTGTCCTCTGTTACCTGTTGTAACACATTGATTAAGGAGATATATACTCGGGTTTACTAAAATTCTTGCAATCAAAAATAAAAATCCTCCAAAGTCGTGAAAAACAGTGCCCTTTTTTACACTTGTAGTGTGTCGGGTCATGCCTCCCCCCTTCCTAGTCGAAGTCCTCCTGGACGACGGTGTATCACCCAAGGGTATGTGATGTGCATGGTAATCAACAAGGTGCTAATGCTAGCCATGTAATGAGGCCCTATATGCATACTCAGGCAATGCATGGAAAAATTATTGTTGTGCAAGAGGAAGGTATAAGCATGATGCTTATTGGCATTCAATGTTGAAGTTTCCTGTGAAAGTATGACCTTGGTGAGAGTGGTGAAACAATAATATTTCCAGTTTGTTTGATATCCCTTTAATAGACAACGGAGTTGGTGAAACCATTTCGCTATGAGTCACCTCGATATCGATAGCTGTCTGCCATTTAGGTATCCAAATCTGAGCTGGGCGGTCATTCTTAAGAACCCAATTTTTTTGAATTGTGTGTATGGTTGGATTGGACCATGCTTGTGGTTTTCTTTTGAAAGCATGTGCTTCATGTAGTTCCTTGGGTTATTGTTTTGGAATCCACGTTTTTGCAAGCTTCCTTTGGGCTATAAGTAATTGCTTGGATACCCATGTCTGCTTAAGGAGGAACTTTGGTTTCAGATTGTGGTTTGTAGTGAAGGTCTTTGGAGAGGTATTTGTGAATTGACTTTGTTCAAACCTTGTGACCTGATCCTTTCTAATCCGTATCTACTTGATAGCTTTGTTGGAAAGAGTAGGTGGGGTTCATCATGGTACGCTGTCATGACTTCCCACTGATTGTTTATTACTTGTCGAACTCACGTCCTAGGTAAGAGTACTTGCTATATTGACCTGATTTTCTTGCATTGTAGGTCTCTTTGGAATCCATTGTTGGACAATGATTGTTTGTAAGGGTTTCTTATTTTATCTGTCAGGTGCCTTACTGATGGTTTGTCCATAGCTATTGTAGGAAAAGGAACTTGCTGTTTTCCTGAAGAGGATTGGATGTTAACTATATTGTATGTCCAGTGAAGTTGTACATTATACCTTCTCTGCCAAGGTTTCTCGAGCAATAAATCATGTTATGTGTGCTTATCTTCTACCACATAAAATTTATGGGGATAGACATATTGGTTAACCTATACCAGGAGCATTGTCCAACCCATGACCTTGATTGAGTGCTCTGAATAACTGTGGAGATTTTGTTGTGTCTCCTATAATATGTTGTCGAGTTGGAGTTGCTTGTAAAGGCTATAGGAGATCAGGTTACCTTGAGCACCTGAATCGAGCATTGTTGTCACCTCCACTTGATTGTGTCCTAGGTTGACAGCAATTATGGGATCTTGCATGTGCTATGTTTCAAAATCTGCTACTTGAAGGGCATTAATCTTTAGGGGAGTTCCATGTTTTTGTCGTTGACTCGTTGTCAAAGAAGCTTTAGATTTTTTATTCGTTCCTTGGCCTCTGCTTGTGCCTTTGCAATAATCTATTGTTTTTCTTGTGTCTGTTTCTTGTCCTTGTGGATTCTTAGAAGCATACTTGAGGTTAGTGGTAGATGATTTTTTTTTAGTCGACATCCACTAATCTAGTTGGGAATTTCTTCACCATCCAATGTAGTAAGCTTGACGGCTCCACTTGGTGATAAGTCTTTGATCACAAAGGGTCCCATCCCTTGCTTTTTAAGTTTCTTAGCATGTTGTTTTAAAGTGTAAATGAGGACATAATTTCCTATTTCAAACTCCTTTGATCGTACATGCTTATCAAAAAACTCTTTTTGCCTTCGTTTTTGCAGATACATGGAAGCTACCGCTTTCAAGCGAAGCTCATCTAGATTTTAAAGGTCATCTATTCGTGAAGACATTTCATGGCCTGTCCACTCTAGTTGTTTAGCTACTCTTAGTGTTGGGGTTAGAAGTTCCATAGGCAACCAAACACCATGTGTACGATGTTGTTTCAATCGAGTTTTTATAAGAAATTCTATAAGCCCATAGTGTTGAATGTAACTTCTGATCTCAATCCGTCTTGACTCTAAGACTATTTTGGTTAAGATTGTACATAAAGTTTTATTTGTAGCTTCTGCCCGTCCATTAGCCTGTGGGTGGTACAGAGCAGACTTATTATGAACTACCATGAACTCATCAAGAAGATTTTGAATTGTCCCATTTATAAAATGTGTGCCTCGATCACCGACAATTTCTATAGGTAGACCATATCTAGCAAAGACATTTTCATATAAAAATTGTACAGTAGTCCTGGCATCAGCTTTTTGTGTAGCTTTAGCTTCAACCAATTTAGTGAGATAATTTGTGGCCACAATGATATATACGGCATGTGTTTTGTAAGCGGGAGGTGAAATGGTCCCACAAAGTCTATTCCCCACTCAGCAAAATCTCTAGCTCCCATCATTGGCCGTAAGGGAATCTCATTCTATTTTATTGGCACTTTCGTGCATTGACAAGAGTCACATCGTCTTGTATATTTGTTTGCGTCCGTATGTAATATTGGCCACCATATTCTAGAGGTGAGGAAAATTTTTGTTGTCTTTTCCCTTGAGAAATGGCCTCCAATTATTCCTTCGTGTGCTTGCTCAAGGATTGGAATGTACAAGCTTTCCGTTGCGCAAAGCCTAATCTAATTATCCTTTCCTCATTTATAAAGCTGGTTTTCAATCAAAGTGAAGTGACGAGCTTCTATTTCTATTGCCCTCTATTGTTACCATATACATGTGGTAGTGATGTATGTGAACACACTAGGACCGCCGTGGCATTTTTTCCCTCTTTAGGAGGTTTTTTCCCCTTGCATTGTATATACGCCCATCACTCTAGGGCTATCTATCTTTCCATTGCACACTAAGTAACACACTCTCTATTGTGTGACTTGAGCTTCCTTCATCTTCTCCAAGCTGTGTGCATTTCTCTACAACCCTAATTCCAACAATTGGTATCATAGCAAGTTGCATCCTCCCGTCGCCAGCAGCTCCAGTACACGCCAACTCATTTTCTCCGATTTTAGTGAGCTTTGGCGAGCGTTTGCATGTTAATAAATATTTTTTATTCAGACTCATTTCGGCCTCTGTTTCCACTACAAGCAATATTGCACAAGCTATTTTCTCATTTTGTGCAGAATTTTTGTCAATGCCGTTTTTTTCATAACATGTGCCTTACAATCTTCTACGGTTTGTGCTATATAGCACGTGTTGTTCCCGCTTTGTTTCTCCTCTTTTCGAGCAGTTTTCAGATCGGGTATAGCATTTACCATGGTTGACAACAACACAGATGTGTTCAAGATGTTTGCTGTTGAGGACAGATTGGATGGGGACAATTACCCTATGTGGGCTTACATGATGCAACATGTTCTTGTGTCAAAGGGCGTCTAGAATATTGTGCAGGGCATTGATGTACGTCTTGGTTTTGAGGATGTAGGCGATGTTGAGGATGTGGAAGGTCTTGCTACAAGGATTACTCCTATTAAAGTTGTTTTGCCTACGGCAAAAAAATCTCATTGGGGTGTAAAGGATGCACAGGCCCATGCATTGATTGCATTTTTTGTGAAGCGCACCATTGTTCCTCACATTCGTTCAGCAAAATCTGCAAAACAGACTTCGTATTTTTTGGTTGGTCCTTATGCAAGTCACAATGAGGCTAAAATTGCTTTGCTGCTAAAGAGCTCGAGTCAAAGATTATGCATGAGGAAGATGATATCGACACTTTTCTTGCTGGTGTCAAGGATACCAATGAGCAACTTATTTCTGCAGGTGAATTCATTTCAGATAGTTCCCTTGTGCAGACTGTTCTTAATGCCTTACCAGATTCTTACCAGACTTTTGCTAGTACTTGGATACTTATGACCCAAGGAAATCCTGAAGTTGTCAAGTTTGATGCATTGTGCAAGTTGCTGTTGCAAGAGCCACTTTCTAGAAAAACAGGACTAGGCAACGTGCAATTGAACAGGCTTTTATGCTTATCAAAGAAAGGGTGGTAATAGCAATGCAACCACTTCTTATGGTTCTGCTGTAAGTGGCAAAAATTTTGTTCCTAATGCTTTTGTGGCAGCAATTCGTCTGGATATTCTGGTGATAAGGGCAAAAAGAAGATGCGTTGTCATTATTGTAAAGCTAATGATCACTTAATCAAGCAGTGTCCTAAGTTGAAGGCCAAAGAGGCTAAGAAGAAAGAGGTTGGTTCCACTACAAATGCAGCCATTGTTGAGTCTTTTGGGAAAGGAGACTGTGATGCTAATGTTGATGCATAATGGGCTTTTAGTGTAGAGTGCACTTACAATCCTATTGTCCATGATGCATGCATGTCAGTTGATGTAGATTCAGATGTGTGGTATTTCGATAGTGGTGCTACAAAGAACATTACCTCACATCGTGAATTTTTCAACTCTCTCGAGTTTGTCCCTCATGGGAATTCAATCACTTGTGCCAACAATGCCTCTTATCCGGTTCAGGGAGTTGGAAAGATTGTGCTTACTGCTACAAATGGGAGTTCTTTTACACTTGTTGATGCACTTTATGTACCTGGGATCAAGAAGAATCTTTTGTTTGTATCTGCACTTGCTAGACTTGGACTTGTAGTCAAATTTGTGGATGATAGATGTACAATTCATGATCTCAGTTTTGGTGATGAAATTGTTGCATCTGGGCTTTTGTGTCATGGGCTGTATAAGCTCACTTTGTATGAAAAGTGTGGACAAAATTTTGCACATGCAATTGCTGATTCAAGGGCTATTTTAAATGAAAAACTTTGGCATGCACATTTTGGTCATCTCAATTTTGCCAGTTTGCTGCGTTTGCAAAAATCTCATATGGTTGCCTTCTTTGCCGCCTCTTGAAGCACCTATCAACTAAGTTGCATTATTCGTTATTCAGGAGACGTATAATACGCGAATAATGGACGTATTATTCGTTTATCTAAATTATACGGCCGTATTATACGGTGCCACATCAGCAAAAACGGCCAATCGTATAACTTCTTGATTTTTGGATCGAAAAACTTTTCGATCGAAATTATTTTCGAACGAAAGTATTTTCGATCAAAAATTATAACGATCGAATATGTTAGTATATATAGCAACACGCGAAAGGCCTCATACCAGCTTTCAAAGTCAGTGTTTTCCATGTGAGTACTCTCACCAAACGATCAAAAAATGTAATTTGTAAAAATATAAAACAATTTGAATGCAATAAAAATTAAAATTCAATAGAATTTTAAGTTTTGTGATTCAAATATATGAATTTGTTTTGAAAAACTTAGTAAATAGTTGAAAGTTTGTATTTTGTGAAGAGTTTAATCTCTCACCTGATACAAACTGTAATTATAAGAATCACTTGTCAATGTGTTCAATTAATTGACACTTGAAAGTGACTAATAAAAAAAAAGTAAGATATTATTGTTGTGTGTAGAGTATACTCTCACATGAGATAATTAGTTTAAAAATATAATTACATAAAAATTAATTTTATGTAATTTAAAGTTCGATTTTGATGTGTAGAGATTTTCTCTCACTTCAAAATGAATATAATGAAACAAAATTATATTTTTACGTTTTGTGTAGAGCTATTCACACTGCTATGCTCTCACTAGAGTAAAAATTTAGGAAAAACATGTCCAAAAATAATGATATTCTCTTATCTTTATTTGGACTGCAAAATCTACCGTACTGTGTGAGAGCATACATATGCTCGCATTGTAGATAGATAATCGCTTAAAAATCTATGGTAAAGTGTAAGAACTTTTTGTTCGCACTTTACATAGATACGATAATTATCAAGTATTGTAAGTGATTATCGTTTTGACATTTAAAAATGTCACTTATAGCTCTTGTATGTATAGTAATTTATAATGATAATCATTTTAATACTTGATTTAATTGTAATTATTGATTATCATAATGTGTTAAAGATACAAGCTTGCACTTTAGATAAATCGATGCAATTTATATGTAATCCAATGGTATTGTTTTTTATTATTGTATTTTTGTTCAATCATTGTTTTTAATTATTTTAATTTCGTTCAATCATTGTTAGTTAAATTAATTTAATGTTTTAATTGATTTTGATTATGAAAATGATCATTGACTTTGTTTTTACTAGCAAACTATTTTTGTGCATCATGGTGAAAGGACAAGAGTGGAGTTATGTGCATGAGTTGAAAGCTGGGAGAAATACATCTCGACCTTAAATGTAAATCTTGTGGCCACGAGTTCAGTGGTAATGCAACCAGAATTAAAGAGCATTTGTTTAAAGTCCCTGGCAATGTTGAAAAGTGCGGGGCACCACCAAAAGATATTCATGAAAAATTTGCCATGTATTCTCGCAAAGTAAAGTTGATTCTTGTAGCTAAACATAAAGGTGATGTTTCTAAAGATATTCATGCGAATATTGAACCATCTGTATGCAATGAGGCAACAGAAGAGGTGTGTACCACTCAAGTAAATGATCAAAGTTCTCAATTGAACCCTCTTCATGGACATGCTTCTACATCAGGAGGAGTTCCTAGCACAAGCAAATCCGGCAGAGCGTCATCCAATGGACAGACAATGCCTGAAGCATTAGGTAAACAATGGTTGCTTGAGTTGCATTTAAAATGGACACAAGCATTTGTTGCGTGTGGCATATCGTTCAATGTTATGCGCAATCCAATATTTCAAGATGCTTTGATGAGTATAGCCAAAAAAGGATTTGTGCTTCCTGACTATAACAAGATGCGAACTGAATATCTTGATAAAGTCAAAGACATTACTGAAGCCATTCTCAAACGCACAGTCCTAGAGTTTGTTCCAGCATATGGATGCACCATAGCATTGGATGGATGGACTAACTGTCAGAAAAAACCTTTAATCAATGTAATGCTTATTAACCCTAGAGGGGCTATGTTCGTGGAAGCAATTGACAGCTCATTGAAAGAGAAGACTATCACCTACCTAGCAGGGGTGTATGAGCGTGCAATTGCAAAGGCAGGTGGACCAAAGAATGTGACTACTATTGTCATAGATAATGCGGCCAACTACAAAGGAGCAGGAAGAGCTATTCAAGTCAAGTATCCGGAGATTTCTTGGGTTCCATGTGCAGCTCACACTTTAAATTTTCTTTTAAAAGATATTGGTAAAATGGCATGTGTGAAGCAAAATTTATTGGATGCAAATCATGTGGTGAAATTCATTAGAGAGCATCAATTTTCGTATGCTCTTTTTCGAACCAAGTCACCAAATAAAGCTCTGCAAATATTTTGCGCAACAAGGTTTGCTACGGCATACTATGTTCTTGCTGCTTTGCAAGAGTTGAAGCCTGCATTGATGGAAACCTTAGCAGACAGAAGATGGGATGGATGGCTCAGCAAGTATCCAAGTTATCAGGAAGCAGCTGGTCGATGTGCACAAATAGTAAATTCACTAGTCTTTTGGCGTAATGTAGAAAGAATAGTAACTCTGTCTAAGCCATTTGTAGATCTTTTGAGAGTAGTTGACACAGAATCAAGATGACTTTTACATGGCTTTTGCATGAATTGACTCACAAAACCCACTGCATAACTCAAATCTGGCCTTGTTATTGTCAAGTAAATAAGAATCTTGCGATACATAGTGACATCCTCAATGTAATGTCCATCATCAATCAACTTCACATTTTGATCAAGAGGTGTATCAACCGGTTTTCACGTTGTCATTCCATACTTCTCAAGCATATCCAGCGCATATTGTCTTTGTATCATTCAAATTCCTGATAAAGTGTCGACAATTTCAATTCCCAAAAAATATCTCAACTCACCGAGATCCTTCATGTTGAATTCTCTCAACAAACTCTTCTTAACATGCAGAATTTGCTCATCATGACTTTCAGTGAGAATCAAGTCATCAACATAGATAACAATAACGACTATCTCTCCATCAACATGCTTCAAAAACAATGAGTGATCAGCAGTAGACTTTTTAAATCCAGTCTTCTTCAAGAATTTGGTTATCTTTTGACACCAAGCTCTAGATGCTTGCTTCAAACCATACAATGCTTTCTTCAATTTACACACATAATATGGAAACTCTTAGATGTTGATAACCCTCTGGATGTATCATATAAACTTCTTCTTCCAAGTCACCATTTAAGAATGCATTATCGACATCCATTTGCCGTAACTTCCAACCGAACATACTTACCATTGCTATCACCAATCTGACTGTTTTCATCTTTGCAACTGGACTAAATGTCTCATCATAATCAAGACCTTTTGTTTGTGCATAACCTTTAGCAACAAGCCTCACTTTGTATCTTTCCACACTACCATATGACTTGAACTTGACTTTGTATACCCATTTTGAACCAATTGCTTTCTTTCCACTTGGCAAGCAAACCAAATCCCAAGTGTCATTCTTCACAAGAGCATCCATCTTATCATCCATAGCTGACTCCCATTCTAATTTTCCAATTGCCTCTTGAAAACATGAGGCTCTTTATGCTACACACGTGAAACCATGTATGCATAATGTGTACGCATGTAACAGGTTGTATGTCAATCTATCAACTGGATAACGCACCCTCTCTGATCTTCTCAATTGTGGTGCACTCTTCTCTTCAACTCTTTCATATGGGGGTACATATTTCTCAGTATGCTTACTACCAGGTGTCCTCAAATGTGGTAAACCATGCTCTTCATCAAATCTTTCATCTCTAGAACTCTCTTCAACCACTTTCTTCTTGCCTTTCTCGTCTTGCTTATTATCTCGCAAACAACCACTCCATGGGTTGACACTTCCTGTACTTTCCTCTGCCATATGTGGTCCTAAAATAGTTCTTGTTAATGGTCCTGGCTTATCAACAACATGACGCACATTCTCATGCTCTTCATACTCATCTTCTATCATCACTAGCTTTGGTTTATACCATAGTTCATGCTCACAAAATCTGACATCTCTAATGACATAAACGTGTCTTGTCGTAGGGTCATAGCACTTGTAACCTTTCTTTTCAACTGGATAGCCCAAGAATATACACTTCACTGCCTTTGGCTCCATCTTCTTTCTTGCTTCATTTGGCACATGAACATAGCAAACACATCCAAAAACTTTCATGTAGGAAACTGTTGGTTTGATCCCATAAAGTCTCTCATAAGGTGAAATTTCATGAATGGAAGCTGTTGGTGTTCGATTCATAATGTGTACTAATATATGAGCTGCTTCAGCCCAATATGTTAATGGCATATTCATCTCATTCATCATGGCTCTTGCAATCTCTGCTATGACTCTATTCTTTCTCTCAGCAACTCCATTTTGTTGTGGTGTGTATTCTCTCAACAACTCCATTTTGTTGTGGTGTGTATCTACAAGTAATTTGTCTTCTTATGCCTTGTTCACGTAAGTAATCATCAAAATTGTGTGACATGTACTCTCCCCCTCCATCTGTACGTAGGCATTTAATTTGACAACCATTCTCTTTCTCAACCATAAATTTGAACTCCAAGAATACCTCAAATGCCTCTGACTTTGCCTTTAGAAAGTAAACCCATGTCATTCTGCTGTAATCATCTGTGAATGTGATAAAATATCAACCATTTGGCGTAGCATGATCACAAGGTCCCCAAATATCTGAATGAACAATTTTCAAAGGACTTTGGCTAATTCTCCCCCTCTTTGGAAATGGTAAACGAGATTGCTTTCCAAATTGACAAGCTTCACAAACATGATCAAAATTCAATCTGCCAAACTTTGGTAATCCACGTACAATTTGATTTGATTGCATATGCTTTAGTCTTCTAAAATTGACATGACCAATCCTCTTATGCCATAACTCTGCCCAATCATCTTGAGTGACTAATTTGTTTGCATACATACCGTTGTGTAAACATGGATCTCCAGCTTCCAATGAGAACAAGAGACCTTTCTTTCTTCCACGTGCCAATATCTTGCCTGGTTTGCCTTTGTGAAACTTCTCTATGAAGCAGCCATAACGATTAAAAAAGACTTGCAACCCTTGATCTGTCATTTGTCCAACTGATGCTAAATTCTTTGTGATTGAAGGCACATATAGAACATCTCCCGATGTGTTGTATGTCCCTTCTTTTTCTAGCAATGGAACTGAACCAACATGCGTAATCCGATGCATAGTATCATCACCTGTAGCGACAAACTCATCCTCTTCTAACTTCTCTTTTCTTTCAAACCATTCACCATGATATGTCATATGATTTGTGGCACCACTATCTAAATATCAATCATCTGTATGATGTGGCTCCACCATGCTTCCAACAACATGCTCCATGGGAAATAAATGTCCACTTGATCTATTTTCATATATATTTTGATCATGAGGATTGTATCCAACAAAGTTTCCTCCATGTCTGCCATAACCTCGGCCTCTTCCACCACGATCACGATTTTGATTTAGCCTTGTGTAACATTCTCTTTCAAAGTGACCATAAATGCCACATCTGTTACAATATCCATCTCTTTGAGGATGTACAAATCGTCCACCTCCACGTCCACGAGGTCGGCGGGCTCTCCCCCTGCCTCTTTGGCTGTAATCATTGTAGCTTTGACTTTGTTGGTTTTTCCATTGACCTCTTCCAACATTGTTTTCACGACCATAGTTTCCTCTTCCACCTCTATTGTTTCCATGACCTCTAGAGAAAAAAACCTGATCTCTGAAATTGTTATTTGATGTAGAAGGGCCCGACTTGCCTAACTTCACCTCTTCTTGCAAACAAAGGTTTACTAACTCTTCAAAATCAAACATGTGTCCTCGAACAGATATAGATGTATCCAATGAATTGTATTCTAGTCCCAAACCATTCAATGTCACTGAAACTAAGTCATCATCTGGAACTTCAACATTAATGCTCGCAAGATCTTCCTGTATTTACTTTATCTATGTCACATAATCTGATATGGATCTATTTCCTCGCCATACACAATGTAACCTTTGCTTCAAGTGAACTTTTTGTGGTTCTATATTGGAGCTTTTCATTCTTGCTAGTATGTCCCATGCTTCCTTTGGAGATTGAGCCTTCTTCACATGTGGTATAAAGAAGTCACTAATGCATAGTGAAATCCAATGCATCACTTTTCTTGAATTCTCGATCCACTTCTTGTAAGCTTCTACTCCTGCTTGCCATGTTTTATGTGCTTCAACATTCTCTCTATTTGGTTCCAAACCAACCTCGGGACACTCTTGTTCACCTGTAATGTAGTCCCATAAACCTTTGCCCATGATAAAGTTCTCTATCCTGTAAGACCATATGTTGTAGTTCTCTCTGGTCAGCTTCTCTCCAACAATCTGTGTGACTTGAGTTGAACTTTCTGCCATCTTTACTCTCTCAATTTCTTCCAAAGGATTTTGACAAAATTTCGGTAGAGTTCTGTTTGTATTTGGACAATATCTCAAGTGACAATCTCAACCAAAGTGCTCATAAACACTGACAGAAAATCTCTCACTGCCAAGGGAAAATCCACTGACTCACTTTGCCACAGACTAACTCAATAATATGCGTAAATACTCTAAAACAATGTCCACATGGACCTATATGCAAATGCAATCCATACGATGTCCTGTACCACATATCCATACATCCACCTTCATCCCATAGTCGTAAACGACATATGAGGTCTTTAGCGAGGCCAGTCGGGGGTTCGCTCCAGTACCTAATCCACCTTGCCAAGGTACCAAAGTTCCCAAGGCAAGGCTTCAAAAAACCTCACTCGAACCTCACAAAGGCTGCGGTTTTTCAAAATACATTAATCGCATATCCATACATAACCACAAAGTACTCAATCTGACAATATAACCGCTTCAACTTCTTCCCACAACCTTTCTTACATAGGCGGTTGTCCATAACGGACCCACAACAACCAAACATAATCTTTGATAACACAATATCATGATGCAAAATCTCTATGTCGCTCTCCAAAACCTATGTAAACGCTGAATTCTTCACCTGTAACGTGTAAATCTACTGCCGAGTGTAAAACTGAAAATCTCCTATGTATATGTGAGTTGGCTGTTTGCTGCAGAAAATTTTTATTTTTCACAAATCTGAGTATGCAAATGCGTCCGGAATACCCAAAAACATAAAGATAGACTCCTAGATCACTGTATTCCGAGTTCGGGTGAGGGAGTTATGACCAAAAAACCTCTTTTTTTGGCTGTTTTCCAGAGCTGCAAAAATCTGTGTATTGACTGTAGCTCCTTAAACTGAGCTCTGATACCACTTTGTAGAGTACGCAGGTGATGGATAAGGTAGGAAAGAAGACTACGCACACACATCAACACACATTGAGAGACACACACACACAATCGTTACCCTACAGCAGCAGCCATTCAACGTGCTCCTCTCAATCTTCTTCACTTTGAACTATTATCCAAAGTATATTTACAACATAGTATAGTCAGTGTCCGGTCGCTCATAGCACAACGGACATATTCTTTAACATCATATTCTTTAACACTTTTTCCTATAGTGTTCTTGACGTTGTTGGGCGCATTTCTGACACCCCTTTTCTTGTAAATTTGTACATACGGACATGACGCCCGATCTCAAAAGTGTGTGTGGGGTTTTTAGCTTGCTTTATCAAGCACATGCACATGCATTGCAAGTCTCTAGTCTAGTGACAGTTGTCGGGCTACTGTAAGTGCCCGTGAGTGAGTTTTTTGAAGGGAGACTTGTATATAACAAAAAATCATGTAAAAACTAAAAAAAGTTTAGTCAAATATCAGAAATTTGTAGGTTTTGGATCATTGTGGCTTCTTGATGCTTTTGGATGCAGTTTTTTGCCCTCGACTAGCCTTCCTACGCGTAGTCGGGCCAAGGCAGCTTGCTGTTCGTGCCAATTTTGCACATAGAGGTACATAGAATTGAAATTTGTGGTCTTCAAATCTTTTGTTGTAGAAAATGCAGAGGATGTTTTAGGCTTGAAAGCATCCCTTTTGGAGTTGTGGTTTGGGAGATACAGTCTATTTTCCACAGCGCATAGGATATGGCATCTTGCAGGAAGTTTTAAGTTGTGGAAGTTCTCTTGTTTGGAGATGTGTGTACACTTCAAAATTGTGTTTTTGAAGATTTATTTGGTGAAGGTGAAAGCTATTTCTCTCAAGTGCATTGGTCGGCGTGTGCTGTAAATCCATGCCAGGGTAAGTGCTTCTTACTTTTCATGGTGGTCTTTTGGGTGGGCGTGTGCTGGTAAATTCCCAAGAGATCACTTGTCTTTGAGTTGTGGTTTTGTTGAGGTTCTTTTAATACCGTTTGTGGTGTTGATATTGCGTCTTCAACGCTCTTGGGGGACATTGCTATAGAGGTGCCCCTTGCTCTTGTTTTCCCAACAGTGTTTTGGTGCCCGCCACCGAGGAGTTGCTTCAAGTGACCTTCAGTTTACAAGTTTGATTGGATTGTTGGCTTGAGTTAACTTCAATTTGGATGGTTCATACATAAAAGTGCAGCCATGGATAAGCTTAGTGATGCATTGATTAGGATGAATGATGCGATGAGACAATTGAAGCTAAGCAGGTTAGAAGACTTGGACATGCATTACATGAGGTTTTGCTCTCTCAAGCAAGAGTTAGAGGTTCTGGAGGATATGGTTTTGAATGCAACAAGAGAGAGGTTCTTGTTTATTGGTACTCTTCCAAGATGTCTGGGCATTGAGGTTGCTTTCACAGACTTGTTGGATGTGAGAAGCATTGTTGATTTCTTGAAGCAAGAACGATGGTTTGAAAGTGTCAATCAGTCGTGTACTTCTTCATGCATTTCACACAAGAGCTCATCTGTCACTAACGATGGTTGTAGCAATGATGATGAGGTTGAGTCAGATGTAGAAGATGAGATTCTCTCTCTTGATAATGTAGATATTGATGAGAAGTTATGTGCAAGAAATATTGTGAAAGGAAAGACCTTGGAGTGCATGTATGACAAAGAGGGCAATGATATGGCTGACTTAGTTCCATGTATGGATGCTCATAAAGTTAAGGCCTTATCTAGCTCTATGTGTTTGCATTATGCGCCTATGGATGTTGTTACTTGTGATACAAATGACACGCATGTTGACATTATGGGTGACGTTTTTGCTCCTCCATCTTATGAGTTGACATGGTATCCTGATGACTTGTGGGTAGGTGGACCCATTTGGGATACTGAGATTAACGTTTGTGATGTTGATGATGCTATCGGTGACACTGAGTTGCCTGCTAGTTATGATTTTCATTGTGAGCAAGAGGATGGTTTGAGTGATGTGGATTGTGATGGTAGTCTTGATTGGGGCTTTTATGACCCACAAGTTGAGATGGATGAGGAGATGCAAGTTAGTGTGTGCCATGCATTGTCAAGGGTGAAGAAGCTTATGAAAACCTCACATGCATGTGTGGATGTTGAAGAGGATTGTAGCTTGGAAAGTTGGGATAGCCATGATGGCATGAATACAATGGATGTTTTGTCTTGGCTTGATGTGAGTGATACATCTCATGATGATGAGAATGTTTATCCATGGTATTTTGGTTTGTATGATACGTACGTTGATGGTTGGAGCTCATTAGTGATTGATGATTGTTCCTATGACTTTGAAGGATGCCATTATGTGTGCACGATGGATGCAAGGGATAATACTTTTCCATTTGATCGTGGTAAGGGTATATGGTGTTGATTCCTTTGTACATGATGTATCTTTGTACATAAGCTTTTGCATAGTCTACTGTTGAGCATGAATGCTCTAGCAGACTGGGGGTTTGACAAACTATGTTGGGCGCATTTTTGACACCCCTTTTCTTGTAAATTTGTACATACGGACATGACGCCCAATGTCAAAAGTGTGTGTGGGGTTTTTAGCTTGCTTTATCAAGCACATATACATGCACTGCAAGTCGCTAGTCTAGTGATAGTTGTCGGGCTATTGTAAGTGCCCGTGAGTGAGTTTTTTGAAGGGAGACTTGTATATAACAAAAACTCATGTAAAAACTAAAAAACGTTCAGTCAAATATCAAAAATTTGCAGGTTTTGGGTCGTTGTGGCTTCTTGATGCTTTTGGATGCAGTTTTTTGCCCTCGACTAGCCTTCCTACGCGTAGTCGGCGGGCCAGGGCAGCTTGCTGTTCGTGCTAATTTTTCACATAGAGGTACATAGAATTGAAATTTGTGGTCTTCAGAGCTTTTGTTGTAGAAAATTCAGAGGATGTTTTAGGCTTGAAAGCGTCCCTTTTGGAGTTGTGGTTTGGGAGATATAGTCTATTTCCCACAGCGCACAGGATATGGCATCTTGCAGGCAGTTTGGTGTATGGTAGGTTGTGGAAGCTCTCTTGTTTGGAGATGTGTGTACACTTCAAAATTTTGTTCTTGAATATTTATTTGGTGAAGGTGAAATCTATTTCTCTCAAGCGCATTGGTCGGCGTGTGTTGTAAATCCATGCCAAGATAAGTGCTTCCTACTTTTCATGGTGGTCTTTTGGGTGGGCGTGTGTTGGTAAATTCCCAAGAGATCACTTGTCTTTGAGTTGTGGTTTTGTTGAGGTTCTTTTGATACCATTTGTGGTGTTGATATTGTGTCTTCAACGCTCTTGGGGGACATTGCTATAGAGGTGCCCCTTGCTCTTGTTTTCCCAACAACGTCTAGGTTTTTTATTTGGGAGATTGTAAAACCTCACGTCTGGGGCTCACTGGGGTTGTCAGAGTATTCATTATTTGCATCGTAATATCATTCAAGATGCTCTGGAGAATCATAGAGCAACTCCCTGTTCACCTCTTCCTTGTGTTTAGTTTTCTTGGTTGTCGTGAGATTCTTTTCCCCTCCTCATCGTCTATTAAATCAACCATGTAGTATGGAACCACATCATAACCATCCTAGTCGCAAAACTTAGTCGTCGGTTCCTCCGTAACATCACACACATCTAATGTTGCTAGAATCTACGTCCATTATAAAGGTTCTAAGGACTCTTTTGGGAAAGGTTCTGAAATGTATTCCGTATCCTGAATAACTCTTTTTAGAATACATTCTTTCCGTTTTAGGCTTCCACAATTCCTTTGGTTTACCTAGCCAGGCTGGAAGTTCAAATCCTACTAACATAGCAGAATCAAATTCCTCTACCGGGTTTCGGTCCACATCTTTGTAGCTATGGTCTTTAAGGTTTATTCTCATAGTGGTTTATATGTGTGTGAGATATATATGATTATAGCCCCAATCTTGGACCATCTTTAATTGTCGCATGAATGGTCATCCAAGTATCATGTTGTAGCTATTCTTCTTGCCAAAATCCACTATTGCAAAGATATGCTCGTACTTCTGCAAGAGGTAACAACTACCTTTTTTAGGAGCCCTATGGGTCTCTTCATATAACCATTAGCAAGTTGCAACTTCATTCTGGTGGTTCTAAAAGATAGTTTTCTCCATTTCTTTCATACATCTTTGGTCGCAATGGATACACCAGCTCCACTGTCAAGAATTGCCATGGTGGTAACACTTCTAATTCAACTACAAGCGTGGTATTTCCATCTTCCGCTTCACAATATTCTCCTACCTTGTTTAAGGGTATTGGTTGCATGTTTAGTTGAAGTTTCTCTAATTCTCTGATTTCTTCCTACATTCGTGAAGTCGGATCCTTTACAACAAAGTTTTCTAGACATTTTCACACACTAGTCCACATGTGAGGTCTTATTCTGAGAAGCTCAGTGAGAGTAATGGTACAAGTCACTGGACTAGACAAGATGGTTATCAACCCCTGGGATTCCATCCCCTTCCTTGCAGAGAGTCTCTGTGATGGTACAACTTTCACATCCGACTTGGCTTCATACTCTCCTATTTAAGAGGAAAAAGTTCTCAAAGATAAAGGTTGACTATCCAAAGATCTCACGGATCCCTTGCCTCCCCAATACGAGTGCATCTCTAGGTTTTCTTGAGGTCCTGTCTCAAACTCTTCAATAGGAGGAAGAAAGACATCTCTCCTAATATTGGTTTTGTTAACCCTTTTGCTTAATTCATTAGCCTCATTCACTTCTTTTATCTACCTCCAAAGATCATTCAAGTCATCATCCCCTTTATACATTTATGGTAATATAGGTTGAAAACCTTCAAACTCTTGATATGTAGTATTCATCACTATCCCAGGTCTTTCGATTGATTTTTCCTGTTCCAATTCAATTTTTGGACTAGCAGCTCTCCTTTCAGCTTCATGTGTTGGAGGGGTTCTTGGTATTGATACTGGAAGATCTACCCACTCCTATGGTTTTCTTGCAGTTGGCTCTAGTAAGGTTTGGGCTATTTGGATCATCTTTTGACACATTCCCAGTCTTTGTTTTTCTAGCTCTACATAGGGATACATCATCCATCTTTGTTCTTGTGGTTGGTTGATTTTAAGCCTTGATTCATAGGCCTTCAAGAGTGCATCTAGATGTTTGTTTACTTCCTTGACTAGCACAGATTCTCCTGATCCCACACTTCTTGATTTCCTTTTCTTCTCAGGCTCTATGTCTTTTGGAGTTTTTGGTTTTTGAACAGTTTGACTTTCAGGTCTTTCCTATCTGTCTTTGGTTTGTTTTAATTCTTCCATTAGGGCTGTCTGTTCTCTTTCTTTCCTAGCTTCCACTCGTGCTTTCCTAGCCTTCCATGTGTTTTGCTGGCTTTTTTGTTCAATGCTAGGTGCTTTCAGTCTTGGTTCTTTGATTATGGGTTCCCCTTTTTCTTTTTGAGCTTGTGCTCATGTGGAAATCTATATAGGTATTATCGTTTCGTTTTCTTGGCCACTGCTTGAAGGGGTTGCCTCCAAGATGTTCAAAGTTTTTTTAACCGCTTTGTTCGGATTTTTTGGACAGTCGGCAATCAAATGATTGATGCCACATTCTGGACAATACGCATTGACTCGGACAATTTCCGTATGAGGACAGTCTTTCATGAGGTGGTTGCCCCCACACTAATAGCATGGTCCCAACGGTTGTCGTGGTGCTCCTTGAACTCCCCTCTGTTGGTAAGTAGGTCTCGGTCCACCAAAGCCTCCATTGGCTATGAACAACAATGTTCTCTCGTCAAAACTATATCTACTTTCTCCTACAGCATGTACCACTTTTGGTGGTCCAACATTGCCGATCATGCTCCATGGTTCTGGCGCTCTTAGCTTCTGGTGGGTAGTATGTAGAACAAGCCATAGGTCCACTTGGATCTTTGCAATATACAGGTACAGGCACTAAGGCTTGTTCCTCCAATTCTTCTACAGTGGGCATATACCTCACACCTATCGGTCTTGCTCTTGGGAGTGGTGGTTTTTGCCCCAAAACTAGCTGTGGTCTTTCAACCCCAATTGGTCCTAGCAAATTCCCTATCGTATATCTAGGCATTGATGATATTTGAGGAGGTGCTACTTGTGCCTAGGGAACGTACTATCATTCTTGCACATAACCCTTATTGTAGTAGCACTCTTTAGTCGTGTGATTCATCCATTTCTATTTGACAGCACACTACTTTAGTTGCTTAGCATGCGGCTTAGCAAACAGACTAATCCTTTTTAGCACCTCCTCTATGAGTTGCTCTTGATTTACTGCCAATTCGCTTTGTTGTGCCAATTTCATGGACTTAGTTCCACTTTGTTGAGATGATGAATGATCATCTCTGTCTCGTTGATCTCCATCCTTGTAGATCGCACAATTGTCTACCTGGAATAAAGCCACTTTGGTTAACTCAGAGTGGGGCTTTTCTTCATATGCAAATCCTTTTGAATATCTGCATATCTCAGTCCCTGGAGAAATATCAACATGAGTCTAGATTGAGTAGGTAATTCTTCTACATCAGGCAAAATTTTACGTATCGTTTCAACATTGGGCTGCTTTCCTGACAAACTCTCCCTCTTTCTGCTTAAACTTATGGATTTGTGAGAAAGTATTGTGGGCTATCCCTCTCTGAGATAATTCCTCCATAAATATGTCAAATAGTTCTTGGATGGTCTCAAAATCCTGTCTTTCAACATAACAAACCAGGTGGCGGCTTCTTTCTCCAAGGTGAGTCCAAATTCGGCAAACTGTGTATCAAAGCCCCTGACCTCTTCTGCTCGGATCACTCTTAAGAATGTTGCCACATGGTCTCTAGGGTCTCTTTCCCATGAATATTTCTTGTTAACCCATTTTTGAACTTGAGAAGGTCTAACAACATCTATGGTCTACCAACCTAACTGTGGAATCTTCTTGTCCTTGTCTCTTCTTGTTCATGTCTCTATCGGCCATCAAATGATTCTTCCAACCCGTATCCTTCCAACAGGTGGTTCCGCTACAAGTCTTCTTTCCGTCTTGATTCTCTCCATATAGGGGAATCTTGTTGTGCTTGGCATCATTGCTGGTCCCTTGCTCTCCTTGGGATAAGAGTAAGAATAAGTGGGCATTGGTGATACTATCCGGGTCACATATGATCCGGTTGTAATAGGGACTTCTCCTCTATAGAATTCATGTTCCCTCGTTACTGTGGGTCACAACCAAGATTGCAACGTTTCAGGATTTGGGTTGAGATATGAAGGAAAAATTGGAGTTTCAACCACTCTAGCTTGTCTAATTGGAAATCTGGTCGTATCCTCCACTTCCTCAAAGGGATTTGTAGACTTGCTAGGGGTAGGGTCTAGGCCTTGAGTTGCAAAGATCTGTTGTATTTACTCTAGTGACGATCAATCTTGCTACCTCCACTTTCTCTATCGGCACATACTCCTGTCCATATTTGTCAACATATATTATGAGACTCCCTTCACCTGATTCATACGAGAACAAGTATAAACTTTTTTTTGTGCTTAACTCAAAGGTGTAAGGTGCTAGACACTTGAAGTATGTTTTGGCTCTTCCGTTCATGTATGCGTAGATTCCTACCACTCCTTGGTTAGCTACTACTTTAGTCACCTTCTTGTCAAACACCAGGGTGGCATTAGGAAGATCTATCCGAGTAGGTATTTCTGTGATTTCAAAAACCATCTCCCCTTTTGCAACATTGTCCCCGTATTTTTTATAGTTCTCCAAGTCCTTAACAATGAGGTAATGTATTCCCTCATCATCATAGAATCTATCCTCATCATTATACACTAGAAGGGCTTCCACTCCTTCGGCTGGTTTTTCCTCAATACATATGCTTTTATGTCCCCTTTCATCAGCATATACCAGAGCCCATGGGCATTTGGTCCTTCTAAGTAAAGATTTGTATACCTCATTGTCTAGGTGGAGTTCTTAGAGGTGCTACCTCCTCCCACTTGGCTCGGTCGGTTAACAGTGGTGTTTTGTTCAGCTATGAGGTAAAGGGATTGCTCTAAAGAGGTATCAGTCCCACTACTGTCTTCTATAATTGGTGCTAATGGATCTATTCTTCCTTGGGTCACACTCTCCTCAACAGACACTAATCTGACCTGATCTCCGGTCTCTTTGGATATTTCTACCTGATTTTAAATACATCAATTCTTTAACACACAACTATCAATCCAAACCTTTTATCCCAAAATTTTGCTCTCTCGTTCCTTATGTAGGCTAGTCTTTCAGCTCTCCAATTGGTTGATTGATTGTACTTCCGATTGGTCTCGACTTGCTAAACCTTGTTGATGGCTATCTGCACAAAACTTTAGACTCTGCAAATCTTTGTTAAACAGTGAGTCTCACATCAGTACTATTTAGTGTTGATTAGTATGATCTTGCGGATAATTTTTGTCCAAAGTTTGTTTTGTGGAGGGTTGGTTCCCTATATATGTTCTTCACACTGATTTGACTTGTAAAATGGGTTGTTAGAGTTAGTTGGAACACTTTGGCAAGCTCAGTCCAACCAAATAAGCTCACTTTGGTCCTTAGACATTATACGCTTATGATGTCTATTGTGCCAGATTCAACTCAAATTCTAATCTTAGGTTCTGCCTGATATATTAAACCTCAATCCAACCTCTTTCTGTGGTCTTAACACCTGGAATCTGGTTAAAACCTCTTGAAACTGTAAGGAGATTTCTCAACTCCTCAAGAGGTTTTCTTAACCCCTATATGACTCAACTTAGGTGAAGCTGGCTCCTTAAGCTTTCCTTGATGTGATATACCTCTTGGTCAACCCTAAAGTCAACTTTGGTCTCGAAAGATGCCCTTGAGATATCATACACGTATGATGTCTATCTGGCCAAAATGAGAAGATTTCTTCTCCAGATACTCTCTACCATGTAAGAAACTCTTAGAAGCTTTCCAAACTTAGTTTCAATACTTTTTGTGCTAGATATGGGCAATGCAATCACACACTTGCTTCAAACCGTATTTTGGTACTTTTTAGCTCCGAAAGTGCTTCCCACTTGATGAATTTGGTTATATGTGCTCATTGTCTATTGGAGATCACAACGGTACAC
Organism: Adiantum capillus-veneris; assembly: GCF_014529385.1. Lineage (NCBI taxonomy): Eukaryota > Viridiplantae > Streptophyta > Polypodiopsida > Polypodiales > Pteridaceae > Adiantum > Adiantum capillus-veneris. The sequence continues at coordinate 114,983,028 of NC_140931.1, forward strand.
TCATATGCACTATTTGACTCAATTCTGACCAAAGAGACATTATACGCATATGATGTCTCATTATCCTGAATGAAGTTTTGTTTCTACCACAGTTGCCCTTTGATATGTGCTCACATCCAATTTTGGATATCAGAGTTGTACCAATTCACTACTTTTTACCAGAAACTTCTTGAAAAGAGTAATATGCACTCAATTCTTAACTTAGTTACCCAAATGAGATGAAACTTGGTGAATGTGCCACACACAATATGCAGAATGTGAGTATGAAGTCAAAGGGTCGCTTTGACTGCCAGATCACCCCTTGAGACATTATACGTGTATGATGTCTATTGTGCCAGATTCTACTCACAAGCTTCCACAAGTTCTTGGCAATGTTTTTCAACACTTTCACCAATTTTTATGCAAACAAAAGTGCTCAGAATCACTAGTTCCCTATTTTTTTGTTTTTGATTTTCTGGCTCTTGTCTTTTGGGTATCAAGGGTTGGTCAAATCCATGGTGTCAATTTACATTTAGGGTAAAATACCCCTCTACAACACTCTGGTGTAGTCTGTTTGCAAAATTCCGCCTCCCGTCATGCCCTAAGACATTATACATGTATAATGTCTTCTGTTGAAAATTTACAGTTTTCACACACAAATCTCTTGCAGATGTATTTTTTTATGCCCAACAACATCCAACCATGTTCAATCAACCAATTTGCTTGTTTATTGCAATTCTCTTCCTAAATTCACTTCTTAAGATTGCAAATGCAAATGAAAACAAGCAAACATATTCTATGATAGTGAGCTTTAGATCTCAATCACAGGTTCTACTTACCCTACTCCTACACATCCTATAGGGTTTTTGTATTCATGAGTAGAAAAACGCTTTACTACCACACGGGGACTAGTTTACACTTTTAACACCTCACAAATCACTCATTCTCTAACTACACTAACTACAACAAAACTGTCAAACACCGATGACCTGGGCAAACTGTATGCGCACTCAAACCTCTCTACAATCTTGAAAGTCCTACCAACGGATTCTACCTAAAGTAAAGTAATAATATTTTGGTGAACCAAAGAGACTTTTACCTTGTAGGATTGGTCTAAGGTCCCAACCTAGGGCTCTCGTCCCCGACAGTGGTGCCAATGTTGGCGGATACACCACAAGCGGACTCTAGCATAGTGAGAACAAAACCAACAACTCTATGTCAGCCAAGGATGAAGCTTTACCCGTAGGCGCATGGAAACAAGGAGATGGATGTCAATCACCTTCTCGACCTTCTAAGACAATCTCTCCTCAAAGAAATCAAATATAAATGTTCTATGCACTAGTGAATACAACTCAACCTACAATGCTCATGCTATCCGAAACTAGACCAAATGCACTTGAAAAGTCACAAAACTCATAGGAAACACTCTTCTCATCAAGAGGTCATTGCCTTATGGACTCTGACTTGATATCCTACCTCAAACCACCTCGTGCAACAATCACGTATAAAGACAGACAGCAAAATGCAGGTCACCACTTTTTGATTTGCATGATCCTACTTTGTAGCTCTATTTGCCGCGTGACCCACATGTATAAAGAAATCACCGAACGGACACACGGTTTGCAAGAAAACTCACCCGGAAGCTTGAAGGAGCTCGCTTCGCGATGACCTTGGAATCGTGCAAGCTTTGCATTGGATTGAAGCCCTAGATGTTGCTAACGCATTGGTGGTGTCACTTTTGCAATGGAGGCTCCGTAGAGTGCGTAGGGAAGAGAATAAATATCTCTCTCTCTCTCTCTCTCTCTCTCTCTCTCTCTCTCTCTCTCTCTCTGTGTGTGTGTGTGTGTGTGTGTGTGTGTGTGTGTGTGTGTGTGTGTGTGTGTGTGTGTGTGTGTGTGTGTGTGTGTGACACAGCGCACAGTAAATTTGAGATCTGATTACTTCAAAAGTTGGCTTAGGGTTACAAAAATTGTCTTATATACAATTCCTCTTTAGAGGCTCGTTTATACCACAAAGAATATTGGCTGCTCAAAACATTACAAAATGTCATTCCATTTCAAAAACTAGTGATACAAAAAGTTGGGAAAAGCTTCTTCTGTGTTTGGCCATCAACATTACTCAAGCCATGTTTGTGCATATTTGCAAGGTGTGGTCCATTTCTAGACGGTAGTTGAAGGTGAATCTAAGAGGAGTGGGGTGTCATGAGTGCCCTTGGGCTATAGAAAGGCATCTACGGTGTGTTTTTGGGTGTTTTCCCATTCCCCCTCTCCACTTCTAGTGTCCCCATTGAGGAGCATCTGATTGATCATTGGTTTTGTTCAATGAAGCAAATTTTTTTGCAAAGGAGATGGCAGCACGAGGTTATGGTCCAATTTTCACTCGAGAAGAGGATCTGGAAGAGTGGTGGCTGATTCAAATTTTATATGCTATCATTGCGTATGCCATAAAAAGATAAGATAAAGAGATTCCACTGTTGATGTAGGGTAGCGAAAAGACTTGGTTTTACGCTTTGGAAGACAAACTCAGTTTCGTGTGGTTGACTTTGTGAACTCACTTTCGACAAGACTTTCATAAAGAGGTGTCTCTCCTGTCGATTTGGATACACGATTGAAAAGTTTTAAGCAGAATGTGAATGAGAAATTCGAAGTTTTTCTCAACCATTTTGAAGAGTACTAGAGGGATTTTTCAATTTCCATGCAATTTTCTAACAATGTGAGCACTTTAAATTGGAAAAATTCATGGCATACTTTCATCCTAAGGTTCGGAAAAGGGTGGATTTGAGAGTCTGGAGAATTACAATGGAGCGGTTTCTATTGCACGGGCGAAGATCAGGTTAATCAAGAAGAAAATTGAGCAAGGCGCCTTAGGGTACAACTTGATGGCTCCTAACCCTACCCCAAGTCTGAGGGAAGAAGTCCAAGTGGACAACCAAGCAAATCGAGGTATGGTGGCAATTCCTCAACAATGGGTATGTACTATTCAAAATTTAGGAAAATGCAAGAGTTGGGTTTAAATGTAATGGACAGGTGGTAGCCAAGGACTAGAAGAGGTAGGGCTAGAGAATTTCTTGGTAGGTGTTATGATTGTAGAGAAGAGGGCCATTATGTCCCAGATTTCCCTCATCCACTACAAAAAAAGGGGTGGCATGTACTCGCTATTTGGTCAAGGTCAAGGGCAAGCACATTTCAATGGTCAAAGGGAGTAGCAAGCAGTTGAAAATCAAGCACCACCTACTCAACCAGGTAATGATAAGATGCCTAGAGTTAACATTTTTGGGGTTGACAAATAGGTTGTCGATGTTATGACCCACACGAGAGCGAGAGGGAAAAGGGAAACCGAGACATAGCAAGAGAAAAGCTATGAAAGGCAAAGAGAGTAAAGAATATCCATAGTCAGGCAAAAAAAGACAACAGCAAAGGAGCAAGCACACCATCGTCCAACTAGGGTAGTGTCACCTCGAGTATCATCTAGTGAGTGACATTAAAAAACAAAAAACTAACATCATGTTTGGATAAATGCTTGCATTGAGCCCCAGATTGAGGAGTCAATGGTCATCCAGTGTTAGCACAAGGCTACCCCATGCAAGAGGTGTTGTGCATGCTATTCATAATCTAGCATTAAGGGTGGGGAGTCCTACAGATGTTCTCTGGTGGTGAAGGTTTTGGTTGAAAGAAAGAAGCATGTGCAGGCCTATATTGATGGTGGTGCTCAGGTTTGTGTAATGATGGAGTTTGCTACAAAATATATATCAGTATCAAGTATATGGTCAGATCTAATGTTTAGATGAGGATGGTCAACCATGCCAAAGCTCGATGTTTGGCAGTGGCCCAAGATGTGAAGGTAAAAGTTAGGGTATTGAGTACCTCATTGACTTCTTTGTTATGAAATCATGTGGAAATGCTTACTCAGTCATCTTGGGAAGACCATGGTTGTTAGCAATCATAGCCAAACAGATTTGGGAAATGGGAGTTTTCACATTGCTAGATTGAGAGAATGGTGGGAAAACTGTGCTAGACTTGAAGACCAGGGAGAGCCACTTTCATCCTTAGGTTGAAGATGATTGAGAGGGCTCAAGTACCAGCTACGAGTATGAGATGGAATTGACTCTTGGGAGGAGGAGAGACACTAAAGACCTGCTAAATCTAGACTTTGCCAAGCCCATTGTCACGGTACGAAAACTTCAATTTGTGGTCTAGAGGCTAAAGAGGTAGAAGATATGGTGGGAGATGATCTAACCAAGCAGGAACTATGTGGAGTTGTGTGCATTATATCCCAATTTGTTTGCCAAAGTCTAGATGCAAGTCGAAGGCACAAAAGCTGAGGAGGTTGGGAAATATTCAGAAGGAAGCTCTGTGGTAGGAAATCAACAAGATGTTGGAGGCAGGTATTATTTATCCCGTAAAAGAAGTTCAGTGGGTTTCCCCTGTTGTTATTACAACGAAGAAGAATGGAAAGTGGAGGGTATGTGTAGACCATAAGCCATTAATTGCTACTACCAAGCGAACCCCTACCCATTGCCGTTTCAGAATGAAATTCTAAACCAAGTTGTAGGGCATGAGCGGTATTCTATCATGAATGGCTTTTCACGATACTTTTAGATTGGTATTGCTTTGGAGGATTAGTTAAATACTCAGATGGGCAGGCTCCAGTATTAGTTAAAGACTAATATGGATAGGCTCCCGCTCCATTCTCTACACACATTTCACATCAAACTAGCTTTAACCACCTGTCCTCATTTGCCCTGTCCGTCTCGAGGATCTGCAATTATCTCCCATATCTTGCACATCATGGCTCTGCTTGAAATGTCGTCTAGACCAACTGACTTAGCATCTCAAGATCTAAGTTTCTAGGCAAAAATGATTCTTCTTCACATGCCATCATAATTGGCCCTTTTTGGAGCCCATTTGGTCTAGAAAACCGCATAATGCATACATCATCACTATCACCTGTTTGCCCAAGCTCTTTCCACCTGTTATAGCCCTTTGCCATGCTCTTAATAGCCTACACATGCATGCTTGTATCACTTTCTATAGTCGACACATTTTGGGTGCACCAACGCCAATGGTTTTGATGGGCAACGTCGTCGTTGGTGGGGCGCGACAGTGCTAACATGGCAAACAGTCAAGGAGTTGATCTTGCACCCATGATTTTGAGAGCGTATGAGGGGAGCAACGATGATGCCATTGGTACTCGAGTTAAGAGACGGCTCATGTGGAGTCTTGGGGTGCAAGCCAAACTAGAAAGAGGACCTCTACTGCAGAGCTCTCTCTCTCTCTCCTAGGTACCCTTTAAATGCTCATTCCTTTTTTTTTTGGGGTTACCATAAGCGTAGGAAAATGGATTAGATAGGCAAAATGTTACATAAACGCTTGTTCTTGGTGACGATTTTCTCCTTTGAAGAAATAAAGTTGAAAATGGTATAGTTTGAATTTGTTTCGAGGGTAGGCCTCAGTGCTCAAGAAAACCTAGATTTAGTGTAATCCCACCTACAAATTTTGAAAGTTACCTTTAAATTTTATATTTGAAGGTGAGAAAACCTACAAACTTTTGAAAAAATTAGTGTAATGTGGTGTGAAAACCTTCAAATTTTGTCGATTTACCTCAGTTGTTTCACATATGTAGGTTTGCTAAGTTTTTGGGAAAAAGTTTTTTTCGAGCACTGGTAGGCAGTTTTTGGGAAAAAGTTTTTTCGAGCACTGGTAGGCAGTGTTCGGGAAAAATGTGTCTCAACTTAATATCGTGCCGTTTTCAATTTCAAAAATGCCGATTGAGGGCAGGGGAAAACGGAGAAATGCCACCCTAGAATAGACAAAAATAGTGGACAAATCTTAAAAAAATAGCCTGATTTTCTGAAATTTCCTCCAGAAATAAACAAGGAAAGGAATTTTGTATGTTTGGAAAATTGATTTTTCCCGAACACTGCCTAGTGGTACACAAACAATGACATTTATGATTTCTATGTCAAGATTGAAGCTTGTTTGTTGTCTCTTTATTCAGGACAACCTTTATCGAGTGATGGGGAGCGGCTGGTCCCGATTCCCTAAGAAAAAGTTCTAGAATTTAAATAAGTTGGATGTCGACGGAGGGAGTGCAGGTCCCAGCCTACAGGGTCTTGAAAAGATCGTGATATTACACCATGCCGGAAGCATGGTAGTGGTATCATGCGACAGCCGGTGACGAAGCCGTGCCGGCCGGCCGGCCGGCTGGGAGCATTTGGAGTCGTGCACGGTGCTACAGTCTACTATAGAAAAGCTCAACGAAATGCAGAAGATATTTGACAGCTCAACGCCTCTGCCACGAAAAGGAACATTTGGCTATTATAAAATAAACTGCAAGTGTACTCGAAAATTGCTGTCCAGCAGATTGGAGAAGACGATTTGCAGAATGATATCGACCGGACTGTACGAACTGCCAGCCTGCCACATGACATCAGACACGTGAAACTTTGAAAAGTGAAAGGCCGTTTGCAGATTGCAACTTGCAGGTGGCAGGCCCTCAGCACTAAAGGGCAGGGGACCAAAAAGATGGGATCTACGGCTGAGGGTGCCCGCACGAATCTCAAGGAGATTTGAGGGCTCAAAAAAATGAGGTGTGGGGTGCTGCTCGCACAATTGGAATCCCGGGTGGGCACTAGGCAAGGCTCATGGCTTATCCAACCCCCCATGCACCTATGTTGACCATAGTGGGCAACAAACGCATATAAGTCAACGTGGACACGTGTGCCCATGTCCAAGTTTACTTTTCGATATCCTAGTTTACTTCTGGTGCATCTTACGGCCCTGCGTGCCTTTGCTTTTTTGACCGAGCTTCTCAACCGTAGATCCCACCTCTTGGGCTTCATTTAATGCCCCGTGCCCTTTAGTGTTGAGGGTGGCAGGCCAGTGTTCGGGACAATTCAATTTTCCAAACATACAAAATTACTTTCCTTGATCTTTTTGTCAAGAGAAAATTTGAGAAAATTAGGTTATTTTTTCGGGTTCTTACACTATTTTTCTCTATTTTGGGAGGGAATTTCTTCTTTACACCTTCCCCTCAACCGGCATTTTTGAAATTGAAAACAACACGATATTAAGATGAGACACATTTTTACCAAACACTATGGTAGCAGCCGTTGAACGTTCAGTCGAGAGGTCGAACTTCAAAGCTGAGGAGCGTCGTCGGACCGGACTTCCAAGAAAATATAATCATTGAACACTCAAAGAAGGGAATATTACCAAAATACAACTCTAATTTGTGGAAATTTCCAAAATATTCTCAACTTTCAAAAATTTGCAAGACACCCCCAATATTTTGTCACAAATTCCCGAAATGCCCTTCAACTTTTCCAAAATTTCCAAAATACCCCTTGTCATGAGATTAAATTTCTCTAAAGATTGTAGCTTTTCATAAGAAGATTGATTGTAGATGCTAATAATATGAGTCGGTTACGTAGGCTTTGGAGATGAATTGCTTCATTACTTTTATACATAATTGCCCTTTTTTTTTTTAGGGTACTTTGTGACAAATTACATGCTAAGACCTAAAAAACGGATCTTAATTGTCAAAAAGGAATAAAGATTAGAAAATCTTGAAAATCCAACCAAAATAGATTTAAGAGTAATTTTTTAAATTTGAGGGATATTTTGGAGATTTCCACAAATCAGAGGATATGGTAATTTTCCCTTCAAAGAATATGTGAAATCGCCCACAATTTCTTCTATTTAATTAACTCGCTCTAGGGAGTCTAGCCTTCCTGCCCATTGGAAGTTGAATGATAGATGGAAGGGTCTTCTTGATGAAATTTCAAGGCCTCTCGATTTGCCAAAAAAATCCTTCCTTCTCTCGTTTGTTCTACAGAAAGGCTTGTGGATAGCAACTAACGCTCTCTCCTTGGGTGATTGTCAATGGCCTCTATCGAGGATGCAACTAGCATGAGGAGGACATGAGTGTGAGAGAAAGGAACTCACAAAGAAGGTGAGTGAGAGAGAGGGGGGTTGTTAAGCCAGAGAGAGAGAGAGAGAGAGAGAGAGAGATACGCAGAGAGAGCCAAGAAGGCGATGGCAAGAAGCATATGTTGTATTGATCCGAGGAGGTGCAGTTATATACAGAAGGAAGAGGCACTTACAAGGCCATGCGACGTTCATTGGAATGCGGGCTGTTGTGCCAATTCATGTGGTGACATGAATGATGATGTGGATTATTATTCCCACAATGAGGAGGTTGTTCACAATTTTATTTATAGAGCGAGTGTAAATATTTTTTTGTAAATATGTTAACAACTCGTGCCTGGTAGATTCTTCTTATAGACGAATTTATGAATTTACTACTGTTTTGTGGAGTGTAATCAAGGTAAAGTATCTTTGCCATATCTAGCTTAAGAAGAATAACAAGATTTTCAACTATTTACAGCCAACTACAATGAAAAGGTCCTTAATGTTTCGATGCATTAAGCCCCATAAAGATCACTTTTTTGTTTTATACATATAATATGTATATGTATGTATACATATATGATGGTTTTATTGTGGTGTGTGGTCGTGCAGGTAGAGTCCGACCACACTAGGTGGCCGGACTCTACCTGCACCGGCCACCTAGTGTGGTCGGACTCTACCTGCACGACCACACACCACATTACTATCCAATTGATGACTAGTGTGTGTCTGAAATAGCGAGAATGTGTGTACATTAGAGGTATAAGACCGAAGCCCACTGTGAGCTAAAATCTGCAACTTGCATCTTATATTGGCATTGACTAAGCTGCAATAGCCAAGTTAAGATTGTGAAAAGTACATTTTTTGTTATGTCCCATCCCCGCCAGCCTCAAGTCTAGATTCACTAGGTCATTGCAAATTTACATTCCATTCAATGGGGAATAAATCTGTCCCATTTGTAACATATAACTCGCTCAATTTGATTTTATTATAATTCGCAGTTTTTCATGTAGTTTATTTGCTAAGTATCACACGTTAAGCACTACAAATACAAGATTCGAATCCCTATGTGCAAAATGCCTTCTCTTTATTTAGATTCCTTTATCCCCCTCAAAATAAGAGCATCACAACATGATTGTGGCAATGAATTTGTAGTTATTTTGTTGTAGTATGCCTTCAATATCATGGTTCTGATTTTTCATTAAATTGGATGTTTGGCCATGCCATTCTACATCAAGATTGAGCTACGGGTAAGTAGGCAAATTGAAGTTGGAGTTGAGGTCCATCGTGATGAAACTTGACACTAGCTACTGTGATACTCACAAAGGCCTTCCCATCATCTGATTGAAGGCTTCAAGGATGAGAATGGGAAATATCATGAATTGAAAGTGCATTGAAGTTTGGCATGCAAAAGATGTGGTTGGTTGCACAAATTAAGAGTAAAATAAAGAAGGGGTTACAAAATACTTTTTATATCACCATATAAGGAGTCAAATATAGTACATCCAAATGTAAATGACTCACACACTATATACAACAAGCACAACATCATTTAATGAAGGTTCTAATTAGATACAATCCTTTTTTTCTTTAATGGAAACAATTAATCAAAATAAAATTAAACGGCATACTTCTCACATAATCAAAGTGCTAGATTTATTGCTAGCATACATAGCTATACAAGGTACCTTTTTGTACGATTTCATATGATATTAAAATATTTAATCTTGTTTTTTACACAATATGTCACATTTTATGAGACATTTAACCTTACAAATGTGTTAAATGACATTTTTCCTTCGATTTAAGTGGCTGAATGATTACATTTGGACATCGAACGTGAAAGTTGTTATAGTTTCAAATCGTTGTCGCAACTAATTTTGCCAGTGAAATTGCCTTGGAGACCATTGTGCCTACTTCAAAAATTTGTAGCTTGTGCTTAGCCTAGCAATACCACCAAATTTTCTCATTTTCATTATAGATCAGATGCATGTATGTATGTATCCACACACACACACACACACACACGTTCGTGAGTTTTGCCCAAAAAAAGAACATTGAGTAGCTTTTTTGGCTATAATGAAATTATTGGGCATCCGTCTCCTTTTATTTCACAAACATTAAGTCTTACCTCTCTAAGATTAAACAAGAAATTTTTGGTTTAAAAACTTAAAATTATCAAAGATATATTCATCATTAATGAAAACTTAACAGCCAATAATAGAAAAGCACACGCACACACATTTATATATCATTCTCATAAAATAAACTAATAGAAATAATATATAAAATATTTGACAAATTTAATAAAACAATTAAGATGACAAGTCCACTTACTTTTATCTTGTGTATTTCTCAGAGAAATATGTAAAATTAAGTTACTAAATATCTTCAACTCTGAATTACTAGCTTGTGTGCTTTAGCTTGGTAAATGTACATACCCTTGAAAATTGCAACCCTACACACTCATGACAAAAAATTTGTTACTCTTCCCAATGATGGGAAAATAGCACATCAAGCCCTTCTTCATGGAAGGTGTTTGAAAAATAACCTTTCACAAGGAAGGGTTTGCTTGGTAGAAGCCCTTCAAGGATCAATTCTTAACTTATGCGAAATATATACATAAATAGAGATTCATTTTTTATTTTTATTTTGCAAAACTCACAATGGTGAGTGGATTATATTACCATATCCAAAAAAATACAGATCCTTGTCATGCTCATGACGAGCCATGACCACTTCACTGGATTCTAGATACATCGGCTGATGGGGGAGCCACCCCTTGACAATGGATGATTTCACACATTCACAACATGCTTGAGGGTCCTACTCCACTCTTTTGATTTCTTTTGCTTCCCAATGGCGATGATCGTTACCCTGCTTTCTTGGACTATCTCCACAAACTTAGCTACCTCCAGAGAGTTCTCAAAAATTCGAATGTTCCTTGCCTTCCAAATGTGTTTAAAGTAGCAATACCTCACTATTTGTGTAGCAATGAGTAGAGTATGACTATTGAACATCTTTCCTCCCAAGAAGAGATCGTTCTTGAAGAATCCTATTTTCCAGGTTTTTTGGATCCATTTGCAAATCTTGCTTGCAAGTCCACAGATTGACGGACACTCCCTGAATAGGTGGGAAAGATCTTTAGAAGCCATTCTACATTGCGAGCATCTATCTAGATCAATTTCCCTAGCAAGGACTTTCACTCCAGTTGGTAAGGCTCCGCATAGCACCTTCCATAAAAAAACCTTCATCCTATCCGGCCATTGAGGGCACCAAATGTTCTTGACAAATGTTTCCCACCTTGACTCTAGCCAATTCTTTCCCCATTGTTTATTGAGCGGGGAGAACCAATCCTGTGATTTCATTAGAGTGAGATATACACTCTTTGTTTGGGGGTTTTAGGAAATGTCTTTTCCCCGGCCATTGCCAAGCTTTCCACTCAAGCTTGGACTCACAGTCTGGCAGATACAACAAAATGAGTTGTTCGAGGGCTCTGCTGATCAACAATCTTTCTAACCCACTGAGGGTAAACTTAGAAGCCATTTGATCAACTCCTTTCCAACAACCTCTACTATAGTCCCATAGTTGGATTATACGCTTAATACCTTTGTAATTAACTTTCCTGGCCACTTTCCTCCAAAAAGGGGTCAAAAGGACGCCTCCAACCTTGGAGAGCCAAGAGGACCAATGAGATATAGAGTTGTGGAAGTACCTTGACAACTCTCCCCATTCCAAAGACCCTGCTACTCTGTTGCACTTACGGGTAATCTCACCTGTCGTTCCCCCGAGTTTTAGGATGACCCATTGCGGGGCCAACAACTTGTTGTGCACATCGACCTCTTTCCACTGACCGCCTTGCGAGCAAATTTTGGAGTTGTCCATAATATCTTTAGCCATAATAGCCCAAATCTGGTGTTCCTTAGCGAGGGCTACTACAAACTTGACACATTCATTAACTTATGAGATAGTAGGAAAAGTATAGATCTATATTTCTTCAAGAAGGCATGCGTAAGTTAATGTGAGTTTAAAGTTCTTACATATTATACTAACATTAATTACCATAGCCAATATAGTCTAGAGAAGCACATAATTTGACATCATCCAATCAACTTTAGACTCTCTAGACTCTACCATTGAAAATTTATAATAACTTCATTACAATTAGGCCAGATAAAGATAGGGGTTCCAAGATTATTGGAGAGATCAAGATGAAAAAAATCATTATTTAAAGGCGGATTGATGTTCTCCATGCAAGAATTAGGTGATTTGTCAAAATAGAAAAATAAAAACCCATGGTCACAATTGAGGGATCTAGTGCTAGCAATGATTACTTCATGTGTACCACACTTAGTGTTTCACTCAATGTTTGAGAGCCAAAAAGAATGTAGTAGCCCTTGCATTAGTGGCATCAACTTTCTATTGGACTGAAAGATATTACCCTATTTGTGCACATCCTTAGTCTTGAATTTTAATTCTCTACAAAATGATGGCAAAGTCCAGTAGTGTGTTTGTATCTCTTCATATACATGCCATTGAGATGTGTCTGTATCTTTTTCGTTGGTTTCAAATAGCTATGCCATCTGCACATTCTAATGTAGGTATTGACTTGAGGCTATATTAATTTAGAATATAAACAAGTGGAGTATTAATAATATGGGTAGGACATCTGGTGTCCAATTGTCGACTGACTGCACTAACCCTTATTTTTTATATACATAAAAGAATAAGGAGTGAAAGCCTTCTTGTCACTCTACTCCACCCCACACAATGTCTCTCCTCTTTCCTTCTTGCACCATGCATGTTCGCATCACAGACTCACAGTTGGCATTGAGATTTGGTTGGTGGCATGGCTTCGACTCTTCCCCTCGCATGTGCATTGGTCTCAGTCGAATCGTGAAGTCAAATGTTTTTCATAAAGTCCTTTACTCTATTGAATTGTTTGTACATATAAGGTAGGGGGGTCGTGTTACTTCTACGCAGATCATTTGGAGGGGTTATATTAACACTTCAACTTCCATAGATAGGGGGTTGGGATACCACATTATGGATTGTATATAGGGGGGGTTTCCTAAGGAGATGCACACAGGTGGCATCTCCTCCCCGATATTAGTGAATCCCCCGTGGATAGAGCTAAGAAATTTTCAAAACAAAGAAGGTGAGTTTTGGTCATTCTCTAGTGCTGGAGTTTAGCAAAAAATAAGGTAGCATTGGAGCAACGTTGCACTCTGTAGTGCTACAGAGAAGTGAGCTTTTGATTATGGTGAGCTCGCTTTCAATGGGAGCTTGATCTTGGTGAGCAACCACGAGATCTAAGCTCATGGAAGCTCAAGGGACATTCCCAAGATTGAGACAAGAGTGTATTGTAGGTGTGTATGCTTTTTTGCAGCCACATTTACAGGAGGAATAAAAATTTTCATTTGCACAAATCACTATGTTTTTTGCATAACTTTTGCATATGGAATGCAATTTATGCAAGTTCAAGGTGTAATTTGGGATTTTGGCATGCTTCAAATACAATGGTGATGTTTTCTTGGTCCAGTTTTGACCTTCAAATATTCTACAATAGCAACCCTCATTTTTGTTTTAGAGAAGTTGTTTTGGCATGCATATGTGTATCCATAAGGAAACATGCACTTACAAATTGATATGCAAACAATGTATGCATATTGTGCTCATCTAGAGTGATTTTGGAGGTGATTTGATACATGCAGAGATCTTGAATTGAGCTTGGTTGTTCTCTTGTTTAGTGCATTTATGATTTTCTCTCAGTGAAGATAGTGTGGACTTGTCATTACCCAATGGTACATCTTATATACGCTAGGACATAGAGGGTGTTGGAGATGTATGTTTGTCATTACCCAGTGGTTCATCTTGTAGGCTATGGCATAGAGGGTGCAGGAGATGTATGCTTGTCATTCCTTAGTGGTGCATCTTATATGCTATGATATGTGCACTATATTTCTCAGATTACGCAGAGCTTGACCTCAGTGAGATTCTTGAGAGTCAGTGTGATTTTTTTCTCGCATTTTTACATACAAAAGGGTATCATAAAATGGAATTGGGAAAAAAAATTAGATTGAATAGGAAAAGAGTGTATTTTATTTGTCAAAAATTCAGAGAGGAGAAGTTCAAAATCTAGTCCTTGTACGTGATATACACAATTTATACATAATGACCTCCCCCCCCCATTGAGCGAGGAGCTAGGTTCTACATCCTCTACCCATTGTAGGTTTCTCAAGTATGGGACGACATAGTCTTAGTGACGACACTGACGTGTGAGAAGGGAGAGTTGAGATGTGTCACATTCACACATGAGCTCCCATATGATCAGGAGACAAAGCATGTAGTTATGTAGGACATGTCAATGGACGTTACATAAAAGAATAAGTGAGGCCTTCTTGCCACTCTGAGCCACTCCACACAATGTCTCTCCTCTTCCCCTGCCTGCACCGTGCACACATGCATCGCACATTGACATTGACTCAAAAAGTAGCATTTAAATTTTAGACTCTTGATGCACTTTTCAATTGTCAAATGAGAGTTAGCTTTGAGCTCTTCACCCCCCAAAGATGAAACAAATTATCTACCAAAGAGATTGTGGGCTATGATTGATTTCTTGCTAGAGCTTTCTTGTATATTTAGTGGGCTTCTATCTAGACGCATGAGACAAAGCTAGAAAATGCTAGCTCCTTATGCAATATGAATACTTAAGTTTTCATGATAGCATCTAGCAAGCTTGGGAAGGGCTTGAAAATTTTGGTAATGCATTTTGACAGGGCTTGGATTAGTAGAGATTTTTCCCAAGGAAAAGCAAACTTGGAAGTTTCCTTTCCGTAAGAAGTTGGGTTGCATTTATACGCTCGTATTGAAAAGATTATATGTATAAAATTCTATAGCACACCATAATTTCGAATATGTGTATTTTTTATTTTTGATCGAAATATCTTTCAATCGAAGGATATTGTCATCAAATATCTAATATCTAACCCACCCAAATGATTTTCTCATATTAAATTGATCATTTAATATGAGACAATAAACGGGAACAAGGGTTAGAATATAGACATATGCTTACGGATCTATCTCAACACGGGGCCAATGGTAAAGGGGCCCAAATGAGAGATGGTCTGCCAAAGAGCAAGGTTAACTAATGACGCTTAAAAGACCTTAGGGTTAGCTTCATTAAAGACCTCCAATGGTTAGTGTTAAAAGTCCTTTTGACCTTAAGCAAGCTAGGGTTGTGCTTGAGGTGAGAACCTTAGGCAAGCTAGGGCTGTGCTTGAGGTGGTAACCCGATCTAAACTTAGGAAGCTAGGGATGTGCTTGAGGTGGGAACCCGACCTAAAATTAATCAAGCTAGGGCTGTGCTTGAGGTGGGAACTCCACCTAAGGTGCTTGTCATGCTTGATGACTAAGGTACTTGAGGTACTTGTCACATTTAATGAGGAAGTTTCTTGAGAAGCTTCCTATGCATGGGGGGTAAGATGCTTGAGTCAAAAAGAGAACCTACTCACTTAATGAGGAAGTTGCTTGAGAAACTTCCTATGCATAAAAATCTCAATGTTAGGGGAATTCTAAAAGAGCACATGGAACACATGACACATGTCAAACTCTCACTAAGCTTAACCACATGGGTGCTTGAATGCTATTGGTTGGGCTAAAGAGGGGTCCAATGAGCTTTTACTTCCACCTAACAAATATCTAGATATTTTCAAGCTCTCTCTCTCTAAGGGGTAAGGAGGACACTTGTCAAAAGACTACCCATATGCTTGATTGCATGCTGGATGTGATTGGCTAAGGGGAGAAGGGTCCAATGAGCTGGTAGCAAGTAGAATTTGCACCCAAAGCAAGAAAGAGAGGTGCTAGGGGGATATACACCATCACACTCACTCATTGGAGACACCATTCTCACTTGGTGAAAGTTGAGGAACACCACCTCCTTCTCCAAGCTTGTGAGAGTGAAAGCCTACACCAACACTCTTGGCTATGGAATGCAAATCCAACCAAGAGTCATGCTTCAATGCTTAAGCTTGCCATCTTCTCCATCTCCATTACTATGCTGTTATGTATGCTAGCAAGAAGAGTAATGATAAGTGAGGAACTACTTCTTTCTCCTATGAAATGTTTCTTCTTCCTCTTCCCTATCCTCATTCCCCGCTAGCTCTCTCCACCTTCAAAGGTGTTTGAGGCCTTGGGACTGAGGTTTGGGATAGTTAATGCTTTCTTCAAGTTTATGTTATGTTATGTTTGTGATGCATGAAGCTTTCCATCTTCATTGCATCACCAAGGTCACAAGGAGCACAAAGATTGTATTGTACCAAGTCTCTCTTGATGGGAGAAACTATAATAAAAATGACTATTGGAGGGGGGACTGGCTCCATATGAATCCGGTCCTCAACTATTGTCATGTTCTCTAAACTCTCTCTCTTGCAAAAGTATTGTTCATGCCAAGTTAACTAAGTACCATGTTTATGTTGCTACCATCAATTAAGTTCACCCTCTATGCTCACAAAGTAATCTCTTACAAGTGCTTCACCTACTTTCCTAATTCTGCTACTCTCAAAGTTCATAAGACATGTGCATTACAGATATTTCAATCAAAAGATCTTTCAATAAAAAAAAGTACTTATGTAAAGAACACATGTCAATTTTGATCGAAATTGGCGACTACTTTTTGCATTGCATAGCTTTGAGAGACTACCTAGTTAGAGAGCTCCATGCATTTACCGACAGATAGAGACGATTGAGGTATAATTTTTTTCTTGCTTATGCGTACTAACTTGTTTTTTTATGTTGTGCCAAACTCATGTGGTGTAGCAATTTTTCTGTCACCACAGAGTTGGCTTGCAGGCTATAGGTCACTTTGTGGTGTGTAGCCATACGGCTCACTCCAGAAGTGACTAGAATCTAGTCACTCTTGCCGTGTTGTGCAGCCACATGGCTCTCTACAAGGAAGGGTTTTAGGATAGACTTAGATTCTCACTCATGCGGTGCAGTAGTTTATCTCTCCCCATAGAGTTGATTTAGAATTTAGTGGTCGACTTGTGGAGTGGAGTAGGCGTGATGCTACACCTCTCACTTCAGAATGACCTATAGGATTCTCAAACTCGTCAAACAGAGAGTGGAGAGATGCATACTTCATGCCCTCTTCATCTCTATGTGACACACTATTTACCCTTATGATTCGGACTCCAAAGACATGCCATTTCTCTGCCATTGTTCATCACTAGATGACTTGGTGTTGTCTGGGATGTAGATACATGCGATATTTGACATGCATATGAGATTGTTAAGTTGTTCGCTAATGTTTGTGTTTTGAGTTCCACACACTTTATCAGGGATTAGATTAGGTCACATCATCGTTCTTCCTACATAGAAATATGAGTGTTACAATCGTCAACCTAAGAGTGGAGAGATGCATACCTATGCCCTCTTCATCTTAGCATGACACACATTACCCTTGTTTTTCTAATCCGTAGATATGCCACTGTTCATCACTAGATGACTTGGTGTTTTCTTGGATATAGATACATACGATGTTTGGCCACAATTCGAGATTGTAAACTGTCCATTGATGGTTGTGTTGTGCATTCCACACACTTCATTAGGGATTAGATTGATTAAACTATCAATCAACATTACAAAAACATCCAGGGATTGTGCTAAGCATACCTCACACAAGAGAAAAACAAAAGGAATTTTTGAAGCAATATACTTACACACCTTGAGAGTGGCAAGAGAAACAATCCCTCAACCTGACCTAACGCTTTTGATCTTTCTCTTTGTCTAAACGGTGCCCATAGGGTGGGCTATGACATTGTAATAACTTCTGGTCTACGACTAGCTGATGACTAAAGTGATGATTTGATTTTTGTCTTCTCTCTAGTAGCAAATGTAAATTATATAATTGATCAAGTTATCTTGTCTCTTTCCTATGACATGGTGATAGATATTATGTCTCTAAGTTTCTTGCAACATGATTAAGTTATCCCGTCTCTTTCTTTCAAATATACAAGTAGTATTCATTAAGCGGTTTTAACATGATGACTTGTTAACTTTACAATTTGACTTTCTAATGAAAATTTGTTTGGTTTATAGATATGGAAGAAGAACTTAACCACGCCGACGCTCAAGCGATCTACAAACAGAGAGAGAGAGAGAGAGAGAGAGAGAGAGAGAGAGAGAGAGCACTATGGTGAGGAGAAAGATCTCGAAGCTATTGCTAGAATTGAAGAGGATAATTCCTGGTTGCAAGGCGAGCCTCTCAACCTCAAAGCGTGTAGGAAACTATGCCCAAACCACTTTGTGCGTCAGCAACTATTTCGAACCAGCAGCCATGCAAAGGAATCAACTCGAGTAAAGCTATTAGATTTGTAGCACAAAAAGGCTAGCACGAATACTGCTATGAAGATTCATACGACGGGAGACAAGTATGTCAAACAACAACAAAATGGCACTTTAATTCATACAAGATTGGTCAGGCCGCCCAAAGAATTTTGGTGTTGGCCATGGTTAGATTGCAAAGAAAATGGCAGCAAGTAACGCCAATAATCCAATGCTTGCACGTAAACGCCCTATAGGTCTACTTCCCAAAAAAGCAGAGACGCTCGTTGCATTAACGAGACAGGGGTAGGATCTTGAAAGCTAAGGAGAGACACCTGACAGGTTGTGCGCCAGAATCCTTGAGCTTGAGATACAACTATCAGAGACCCAAGCTAAGCAGCAACAATATGCCTCGCTCCATGCACCTGTGCCAGAACAAACTGGTCCTTCACAACAAGGACTTGTAGATCTAACTTCTGAGCTTGGAAGTGTTGAGTTCAACATGGATGAACTACTCGACGAGCTGACACAATCATTGGCTTGAGCACCTCCCTCACTTAACCCCTATATATTTTCTCAAGAAGCCAATGTGAAATGCTACAATTTTTGTAATCTCAGAGTTTTATTTACTCCTCATCTCCCCCTTTTTGTATTCTCAAAGAGAAATTGTATTTTATCTAACTGTAATTATGACTCTTATTGCAGAAGTAACTGTTAAAGTTGTGTGTGTGTGTGTGTGTGTGTGTGTGTGTGTGAGAGAGAGAGAGAGAGAGAGAGAGAGAGAGACAGAGAGAGAGAGGAACAACAAGTAGTTTATATGACTATCTTTCATAATTTTCAAGTAATTAAATCGGACAAAAATTATAAGACTTAAGTCACACATCTGCGTCTGCATCAAACACACTAACCATATCACCTACTTCATCCATATTAGAGCATTTTGAAGCTATCTCCCATTCCATATCATCATCATCAACAACTTCTGTAGCAATAGCTTCATGGTTTTGGAAGACGTTGTAGTGCTTTTGAGTTGCTAATCAATCTAGTGATCAAAATCTGTCCACATTATCAACTAAACTCGCGCTTTATTATCAATTAACAATAACAAATGATAGTCTATCGTTCTCCATGTACAAATTCATGTCAATCAAATTATCTTTCCAAACGCAAAATAACTTCATCACTTAAAACAAAATATCTCGATTGCAATCAAATAAATCACATCATTTCATATTACACTATAGCGATTTATCTAAAGTGCAAGCTTAAGACTTTCACACCTTGCGATAATCGATAATATTAATCAAGTCTTGTAATTGATCCTCATTGTAGCATAATAATTAATTGCAGACCTTGATGATTTCCATATCTATCTGAAGTGTGAACATGAAGTTCTCACACTCCACGATAGATCTTTGAGCGCTTATCTATCTGCAATTGCTGCACGTGTACGATCACACAGTACGATAGACGTAGCAATCCAATAAAGATAATTAAGTATCAATGTATTTGGATATGAGATTCCTAAATTTTAATTTCAGTGAGAGCATAGTGTGATGGCTCTACACATGACAAAAAAAATTTCTACATATGTCCACTTTGAGGTGAGAAAATATATGCACGTCAAAATCAAACATTAACCTAAATAAAATTGGCCTCTATTTTATTATATTTTGCAAACTGATTACCTCATGTGAGAGTATACTCTGCAGATAAAAACGCGAGCCTGCGAGAGAGAGAGAGAGAGAGAGAGAGAGAGAGAGAGAGAGAGAGACCCAAATTGGGAAAAAAGAAAAAAAATGCATGGCCTCCACATGCCTTGGCTCCCTCCCCTCTCACTCTAGGCCTTTGACTAAACCTCCAATTCACAGCATTTTTTGAATTTTCTCCAGCTGGTACCCCATACTCCTCATACTACTAATTAAATAGATCGTTAGGGGGACTCTACTCTAAGAACTTCGAAAGACTTTTTCGAGCCAGATCATCACTATCTCACACGGGCATGGGCAGGAGGGGATCAATGGCCCACACCATTTTCTCGGAGCGGGTGCATCGTGGGCTGTCCAATGTTGCGGCGCGCCCGGATTTACCAATTTGCCCGAATTTTCTAAACTGATCCCAACGGTGGGTTCATCATAAGGGAAGCCCTTCTCCCAATGCTTTCAACAAGCATGCGTAGGTGAGGTGGTTAAGGTGATTGGCTTGCAAAGGTGATGTTGTGGGTTCGATTTCGGGAGAGGAGAGTGGACAGGGGGAGGGGGACGCCCGAATTTTCAAGTTTTGCTGCACCCGAATTTACACAAACCGCATCGAACGATTCAGATCGCACCCGATCCCTGAAATGGACGTGGGCCATTGATCCCCTCGTGCCCATGCGGTGTGAGATAGTGTGCTAGGCTAGTGTAGGTGCTAATTGAGTTATCAAACAGTTTTTGTGTGGCTGATACTTTTGCAGGAGGCAGACGCCGGCCATTATCGGGGCTCACGGTCCCGGCGGCTTCCAAATTCCACCGTGTGAAATCATTCGCGGGTCGCTCTCTCCAGCAGCATTCAGAGTCACTCTCCGGCCCCGCGGAGTGTCCCACTGCTCTCTCTCTCTCTCTATGCTGCAGCTGCTACGTTGTGTTGGCTGCCCGGCGGCCCGGGTAAAATAAGAGGTCCACCAATTCCCGCAATTGCGCTCCCTTCCTGAATCCTCTCTCTCTCTCTCTCTCTCTCTCTCTCTCTGTGGCACGCACACACATGGCCACCATTGATGCATTAACACAGTCATGTGCTCCTGAGGGCGATGAGGACCTCTTTGTGCCTCTCCTCGACTACAGCACACCAATATACTTTCTGCAGCAGCAGAGCAACAGTTGCGTGGACACAAGAGAGCTGGCACCCGCGCCCTCCTGGACAGCCGGCAGCCCGCTGGTCACTACCACAGAAAGCTCAGAGCTTGTGACATTCTTGGAGCATCTAGACTCGCATCTTCTAGAAGATTCCGAGAATCACTTCTCTGCGCATGTGGATGATCAGCTGCTGCTGCTGCATGAGTATATGCCGCTTGATGAGGATCGGCAGGAATCTTCTGGGCCCGAGAATATGCCGGTACAACTGTCGTCCGATGCCGTCCGTCCAGACATCCCATTCTGTATTGTGGACCGTAAGATGAAGGATTCAGAGAGAAGATCGCCTGCTGGCCAGAAAAGGAGTAGAAAGTTCTCCGACGCTATCTCTTTCTCTAAAAAGCCAGCCCTTAATTCGACTCTGCAGCGGCATTTTGTGAGCGATGAGGACACGGATGAGGGCAAAGCGGGCAAATTCTCCAAGAACCTGGACTATGAGCGGCAGCGCAGGAAAAAGCTCAACGCAAACTTGTACACTTTGCGGGCGCTTGTCCCCAACATCAGCAAGGTAGGTACGTCTTCTCCCATATGTTTTCTGCCTCGCCCTTCCTAAGTTCCTAGCACCGATCATTTAACCTTAGTTTATTAGCTAAACATTCTTTCTTTTGAATTCACACGTTTTTTAATTCCAACAAACTCAGTATTTCAACCCATGCATTTATTAAAGGGTGGATAGATGGCCCGCAATCCCACGCATGAAAATCGGGGCGCATGAGTCATATGAAGACTAAACCCGGACACGAATTAAATCCCAGAAACTCAAGCATTGCATGCTGGCTCACAATATAGTATCGTAAAAATGGGGGAGAAATGGGTTAGCCCATGCTACCCAAAAGCTGGGTCATGAGATTGTGGGTTTAAATTCGGGTTGCGGGAGAGTGGTGGGGTTTCTGTACCGCCTTGACTCTTGCACTACTTAAGTTTAGTTCGCCTCGAGATGTCGCCCATGAACCTTGATCGTTGATCCCCTCATTGCCCGTTATTAGGTGCTACTTAGTGTCGAGGCGCGTGTGAGTGTGCACACAGACATACACATCCTATGATTACTCACATTTATATTCATTAAAATACACCCTTGAATGATCACACACACATACACACATCTTAACTTTATGGACCCTTATAACAAGAGTGTCGTTGTTCGAGCTGTCTATGTCTCCAAGACCGCCATTAAATTCGAGCTGGTGTACATGCGCGCACGCACACACACACACACACACACACACACACAAATCCTCTGAACTACACCCTTATATGATCACATACACATAGACACACATTCTAATTTTATCTATACAATAACTACACATAGCTCCAACAAAAGTATTACATATTCACATCATACGGTTATATTTAAATATGATAGATCTGTTGCAATATGGCCCCCAAGACCACCATTAAGTCACGTTACATAAATATCTAGCTCTATTACAACGCCACTAAAAAATGGTTTTTTGTGCAGATGGATAAGGCTTCCATTGTCAGTGATGCCATAGATTATGTTCAAAGTCTTCAAAAGCAAGTGAAACATGTTGAAGAAGAGATTATAGCACTTACGCTATGGGGACATGTTGTCCAAAAGAACATTGCCAAGGCGGCCTCTACACTCACGTCTTCGATAGAGCAGATAGATCAAAAGATAGTAGAGGTAATGCTTACACAATACATGACCATCTTGCTAGGTTTCATGAGTAGTAAGAAGCTTTTGTTTTGGCCATCCTCCCATTGATGCATCACAAAATCTATACAGCTTAGGGGCCGGTAACAAGTCCCTAGCTTAGGGGCCCACAACAAGAGGGACCGCATATTTAATCACTGAAATAAGTTGTATATCATGAATGGCCAAAGTTATGTCCAAGAAAATAGAAATACATTATGTTCTCTTAATGCTACATGCTTGGCAATGTCTTTGTAGGTGGACGTGAACAAGGTGGAGGGAGAAGTATATCAACTAAAAATTTTGTGCTTGAATGGACATAGGGTGATTGGCAAGCTCACAAAGGCATTAGACACTTTGCAGTTTGACATTGTGAATGCAAATGTAGCAACTGTCAATGACTACGTTCTTTGCACTATTTTTTTGGAGGTAATCTACTTTAAACGCCATCATTATCTTTGCAATAAGATTGAAAATTGTATTGACAGTTTTCATTGTTTATTTTACTTAATGCAAAATCTAAAGTTCCGTAAATCGCGTCATAATGAATGTTATACACGTCGAAGAAAGCTCTATATTCACATGTAATTTACAACCAAGAAAGAGGAGGTTGACAATGTTGATTTACTAGCGTTTTTGAACAAGAAATTTGGCGTGTTTTTTGCAGGAAAAGAATGGAGTGGGGCTAAAACCATTGGAGCTAAAAGACATGATACTAAAGGTTTCTCTCATGTTTGGTTTGGGGATTGTTGACAAATAAGCTTGTAAATCTATAGACTTACACTTACATAACCAAACCAAAATTTATAGTAGATCGCCACCAATTATTTATCCATGCATGTGTGGAGAGAGAGAGACACCACCAAAAGAAAGAGAGAGTGAGAGAGATGCTATGGTGTATCTTCTTTGTATGGAGGTAGCGATCGAACCACCTTTTGGACTTATGGAATTATCATTTCTCATTGTATTCTTATGAAGTTACTCATCTTGATGTACGGTATTCCTGATGGCTTCAAAAAAAAAAATCACCGCCTACATCATGCAAGGCCAGTCAAAGAGAAGAAAATGCTACAGAGAAATAAAAGAGAAGAGAAACACAAATGTACCAATTTGAAGTAGACCACCTCTTTCTATATATACACAAACAGTCTTGAATTTTCACCCTCATGGATCTTTTCATTTTTTAAACTCACCCTTCACTAAAGCACTTGAAATGTTTTGAAAGACCTTTTATATTTCCAAGATTGGGAAGACCTAATTAGTGGTGGTATTTTTTGTAATGACCCCCTTGCAATACTGTGTGAAGAGATAGCATTATAGTCTTACAATGATGTGTGTGTGTGTGTGTGTGTGTCTCTGTGGATTGGTGACACTAAAGACAATGATCCCATAACCATTGAAAGGAGCAAATTATCAAATGAAAAAATAGAAAATGTTGCATTCATGGGTACAATGCGTGGAACTCTCCAACCATTAGCTATATGCATGGTAAAAGGCACGGTTATATGCCTTGCATATGATACTACACACATTAATCCAATTGTACTTGCATGCACACATGCATGTATACTCGCACATATACCCACTATATGGAATTTTGAAAATAAATACATGCCCACAAAAATGGACCCTTGAAATAGATGTCTTTATTTTTAAACATGTGAAAAAAAGTTAGTAACTTACATATTATGGAACAAATGAGTATGAAAGATAGAATTTGTACATTTAGTATATAATACAAATCAAGAAGTGAAACCACAAATTTTTAGAAAACTAGAGGTTATATAGAGTGCAGCTCTAAAATTATTGCTTATTTAGGTGTCATAATTTTCATCATTATCAACATCTTCAACATCAATCATGAAGTTAATGAGAATGTTTGTCTCACTCTAAAAATAAAGAAGTGACTGTAGCCATCAATGCTTCTTAGCTTCTCAAATTTTTTTTTTGGAGCTTCAACAAAGTTCACCCTGCTTAGCCTGCTAAGCTATGTATGGCTTGAGAAGCTCCCCCTCTAGCCCTTGGGGGCGGCATGGTTGCCCACACCTTTTCAAACCCGTCCTCCTTACCACTTGTACGCCATCTCGAATGTGTGGAATAGCAACATTCCATTGCCACACATGAATTCCCTTCTCATGCAAAACATCCAGTTTCCCTCTCTTGTTCATGATTATGGCCAAGCACAGGAACCTCGCACCTTTCAGGGAGAAGGTGACCCTATATTCACCAAAGATCTTCCCCCAGAGCTTGCAAAGAAAGTCCAAAGAGCTATTACAGAGAGAAACTCAGTATTTCTCAACCAAACCACCCTAACCGATGTCCAACACCTCCCGCATGGCTCACCTCTTTATCCCTTTCTCCCAACAAGCAGCCAATAGACACCTACTGATGGAGCTCCCGAAGGAAGTAAGCTTCCCACCTCGCAGGTGGTTGGTCAACGTCCAAGCAATGGAAATGATGAGGAAGGCCCACGGAAAGCTCAGGGAGGTAAGCCTTCAGTCATCTTACCTGCTTCTCAAGTTCGTAAACTTGAAAGAGACTTGGAGAACAGAGTCCTGGTCGGGCTTTTAGTGGGTCCCACGTCCTCGGTAGACCTCCTTTGGCCTAGGTTGGTAGAGGTTGAGTCTATCCAATGTTTTCCCAAGAATCATTTTGTGTTTGTCTTCAAAACTCTCGAAATGGCCTTCAATATCCTAAGTGCAGGTCAGTGGCTCATAAAAAACTCTCCCCTTTGCTTGCTCAAATGGAACAAGGACTTCCATCCTAAAGTATCTCCCTCCAGAAACTACCCAGTATGGGTGGAGTTTCCCAACCTTCCCCTTCATCTTCACCAACACTTGGGCCTCACAGCATCCAAGCTAGGGAAGGTCCTAGGGGGCAGACCAAGGAGCGACTTTTACAACCTGGTCTGGCATCCTCAGGTGCTGGTTAAGATGGACATCACTGAGCCAACAAGCATGCCCTCCTCAATGGATATCCATATTGATAATGGGGAGAGTTTTGAACAGCCTATTGAATACAAATATCTCCCCCGGGCTTGTTTCATGTGTGGTAGGAATGCGCACTTTGTCAAAAATTTCCCTAGCAAATCCATGACCAAAGCCTCCCCCCCTGCGAATGCCGTTGTTGGAAAGCCAGACCCCACCCCTACTCAAGATCCCAATGAAACCTCCTCAAAGCACACCTTGGTTCATGCCAAACTACAGCCCAAAAAGAAACCCAAAGCCAAACCGATGAAGAATACCAATAATCGATTCGCCATCCTAGGTAGATTCAGAGACTATGTAGATTCTGATTCTAAAGACTCTGGTGAATTCATCCCTCCTTTTATAGTTGGCTTAGGGACAAACCCCATGAGATCATTGCTCTCCAGGAGGTCAAAACCTCGGGCTTTGACCTTCATAAAGTGTTCAACACTATCTCCAAAAAGAACAACTAGATAATTGACTCCCACCAGCACGGGTTAGGAGGTTGGGTAGTGGGGATTCCAAAAACCAATGGGGATGTTGTTTCCTCAGTTATTAGCAGTGGCCACAAATGGTGCTCGATTGTTCTTATTGCCCCGATCAATGCGGGACTATTTGCTATCTATGCAGGGGGTTCAATAAGACATCATACCAAGATGTGGAATGAGTTCAAGGAGCTCCAAGGTCCCATTATTTTGACAGGAGATTTTAACATGGTTGATGACATATATTTAGGTTAGCGCACCATCATCTAGGGGGCTCAACTCTCAGCCTGGGAGACCTTCAAATCTCAGATGGGTTTATGGGATGTCGAGACATAGGGAGAGTTTACTTGGTAGAATTATTCCAAAGGAGACAAAGCGAGGAAAGCCAGATTGGACATATGCTACATAGACCTAAATATAGTCAATTCCTTCACTCGTGTTAAGGCTAAGCTTGATTACTCTTCTTGCCTCTCATACGACTACGCCATTTCCATCACCTTGGATGACAAATCTTCTAAGGTGAGAAATCAATGTACCACATTGACCCTGCATTGCTCAAACTCCCCCTGGTGCAAGAGGATATGTCCACCATCTAGACCAAGCATTCAAAGACAACAAGTCCCCATTTGGAGCAAGGC
Source organism: Adiantum capillus-veneris (assembly GCF_014529385.1). NCBI lineage: Eukaryota > Viridiplantae > Streptophyta > Polypodiopsida > Polypodiales > Pteridaceae > Adiantum > Adiantum capillus-veneris. The sequence continues at coordinate 115,009,880 of NC_140931.1, forward strand.
TGTCAAACTCACGCATGATTATCTTATCAAGACCAGAAAAGAGGTCACTCAAGTTCAGAGAAAACAAAAGGAGAGAGCCTACGGGGAGCTAGCTAGACTTGAGTCGGGTCCCCAGACTGCCTCTAGTGAGTCGAAGATCTCTGAGCTTAGAGCTAGGATCAAGTTGGAAGAATATATTGGTCTGAAACATGCCTCTCTCTTCTTCAAACAATGGTGGGCAGGCAAGGTTGATAGACCTACCAAGGAAATGTTCAAGTCTATCAGAAGAAAGAATGTGAAGGAGAAAATTCCTCTCTTCAAATCAAAAGCAACCATCTCCACCCAAACCCAAAACCTTGATTATGTCCGGAACCACTTCTCCAAGATGTTCTCCCCCCCGGAAAAAGTTTCTCTTGAGACAGCCGATGCTCGAATTGGAGTCCTCTCTCATAGAGGGAAAGTTACTACACCCCAAGAAGCTGAAAGGGATGACTCCCCCCTCTCTCTTATTGATATCTACTTGGCTATAGATAGCCTGAAACCCAACAAGACTCCTGGATTGGATGGGCTCCTGGCGGAGTTTTACTCCACCTTCAAAGAACTAGTTTCACCCCACTTGCTTGCTGTTTGGGAAGTATCTGTAGCCCATCAAGCTCTCCCCTGTTCTATCAATACAAGAGTAATCAAATTGCTCCACAAGAGGGGTTCTAAGGATGAGATAAATAATTGGAGGCCTCTAACAATGCTAAACATAGTCTATAAGATATATTCCAAAGCCATTGCTAGTAGAATCACAATCATTCTTATGAAGTGGGTATCTAGCAAAGAAAACTTTTTCATCAAAGGAAGGAAACTTGTGGAGGCAGTCATCTCTCTTTGGGAAGGATTCGAATACATTGCTGAATCTGGGTAGGAATTTATCTTCATCAAGATTGACTTTGACAAAGCCTAGGACCGTCTAGAATGGTCCTTTATCTTGCAATGTCTTGAGATCATGGGTTTTGGACCTGGACTTATCTCCTATGTCAAAACACTGTTTGGAAATGCTAGAGCTAGGGTGGCCCTCAATGGCCAGTTGTCTAATGTCTTCAAGTTAGCCCTCTCAGTTTGACAAGGCTGCCCCATTGCTCCTTGGTTGTTTGTTGTTGTTGCTGGCAATCTTAATTGTCTGGTCAAAGACAAAATCAAGAGAGGTTTGATTAAAGGTAATAACCTCCCCAACTCGGACCAACCTCAATTTGCGGATGACACAAATGCTATTCTGGCAAATCACGAACCCTCCATCCATGATTGTTTCCATGGGGTTATCTTTCCTAGCCTCTAGGTCCAAGGTCAACCACTCCAAAATAGGCGTCTTCTCACAGTTCCCCCTCCCAGTTTGGATAACGGACATGGGATGCAAACAAATATAGCAAGGAAAGGTTTTTAGGCTACTAGGTATACCATGGGGTTTGGAGTGTCTCCCAAAGATAGATAGGATTGGGTGTGTGATCAATTCTGTTTGAAACTGAATAGATAAATATGCTTCCAACATTTACTTGCTAGCAGGGTCTTGGTAATCAATCATTTCCTTAATGCCTATGTTCTATTCTTCTTTGGTTTCTAGACACCAACCAAAACCCACTTGGATAGAATAGCTAAGACTTGCAAGAACTTTCTTTGGGTTGGAGACCTCTTTGTCACCAAAGATTCCAAAGTTTCCTTGGAGGTTTGCACTCTTTATAAAGAGCAAGGAGGACTAGAAATCATCAACCTCAGGGTTTCAGTAGACAAAATGGTAGTCAAGCTCATCCTGTAGGCCCTGCACTCTCTTGAAGAGGAATGTGTCCTGCTGCTTTTTAGGAATCTGAAGAAATTCAAGATCACTGAGCATAAGGGATGGGCTAATCTCCCCATCCAATGCATCTTCTTTGGGAAAAGTTTAATCTCAACATTCGGCTCTAACCTCCTCAGGTCTATTTGGCAGGCCTAGAATAGACATAGAGGTTCCCTTTTCCCTAACGAGATTTCCAAGCATTATTTCTCCATCCCTCCTGGGGACTCAATTTGGTGGCCATCTTTCAAAGTCCTGGGATGTCCCTACCAACACCTCAAGAGAGCCTTGAATCTCCATAGCAGAGGGCTTAGTTGTTGGAACAAACTCTGGGATCAATCCAACTAGGGGATCTCAGACCTTGACATATCACTTATGTTTATAACTAAATTGTGGGAGCTCACCCTCATCAAAACAAGGATTTCAGCTTTCCTTGAAAACCTCAAATGGACTCTCTACCCCTCCTCAATCTCAGTGCTTATGAATAGGCGGGGGGGGGGGGGGGGGGGCTCAAGCTGATTAACCCGACCTGTGAAGTTCCTGAGATGGACCCCCCTCTCCACGTTACCTTAAACAAGTGGTGGAAGGTATCCTTGTCTAGGAAGCAGTGGTACATCAAGTTTACCAATATCTGGTCTTTGGACATTGAGCCTAGGAAATCCATCTTGTTGTGGTTTTTTCTGCATAAATCCATTTGGATAGGTTAAAGGATGATCCAAGCCAATCTGGGGGATGGGAGGTGCTGCAGATGTGAGCTTCACATAGAAGATATCTATCATCTATTTGTTAACTGTCCTGCTAACACTCATGTCTTGTTATCGCTAACCAAAGTGTTGGGATTCTCCCCCTCATGGAAACAATTACTCCTAGGCGACTATACAAGATATTTGTTAGTTTTTTGGAATAAATCGCGGGTGGAATTTCTTTGGATCTCTTGGAGGTAGAGGATTTGTATGATCTTTGAAGGACCTTACCAGACACCTAGTCTGAGAACTCTATTTTTTGATGCTAATTTGCAAGCCATGAAGATTGAGCTGAAGACCAGGTGTGTTAAGGGAATTGATATTTTACTATTTATTGCAACTGGCAGGTGGAAAAGGCTTGATTGACCTAGGCCTATGCGAACATATATATATATTTCATTCTATTATAAGGAGCAAGATCACTCATTTTTAACGTCATGCATTGTACTTACATTAAGAAACATACTCTGAGATGATTTTCCATGAAATTATGCTACCACTCACGTCAGCTCGGATCATTCAGACATTTGACACAATCCAATCGCCTTCAATATGGTACGAAACATGTAATAATTGTTTTGTGATTTTTTACGTCTTGTCCAATCTATTGGACACATACACACAGATTCGCCAATTTAGGTAGTGTGTAAATGCTCATCCTGGTGTAGGTTCGCTGATTTAGGCAGTACCAGTTGTCCGTGAAGACCCGCCAATTAAGATAGCACACCGATCAATTACACATTCACTATCTAAACAAATTAAATGCAGATCCACCAATTTAGACAGCATTAGTGCAGATTCACTGATTTAAGCAACACGTCTTATTAGTGTAGATTTGCTGGTTGAGGTAACACCGATCACAAAATCATGATGTAGTGGCTAGATACCACTATAATTTGTATGATTTTGTTACCGGGTATACAAAATGAAGGATATTTGGATTTGGATTTGAAATGGGTACATGTTGGCAGGTAATTGAATTTGGAGCTATATTTGAAATTGGATTTGGAATTGAATCTAGGCAGCACATCTTATTGGTGTAGATTTGCCGGTTGAGGCAACACTGATCACAAAATCGTGCTGTAGTGGCTGGCCACCACTATAACTGGTATGATTTTGTTAGCCGGGTATACAAAATGAAGGATATCTAGATTTGGATTTGAAATGGGTACATGTTGGCAGGTATTTGAATTTGGAGTTATATTTGAAATTGGATTTGGAATTCGTATATGATGATTTTCTATTGCAACAGTGTTTATGGAATTTGACTTGAAATTTATGAACATTGAATGATGAGTGTGACCAATGTTATCCAAATTCATCATGGTATGCCACCTACTACTTATTCTAGTGGTATGGGACACTAGAATAGGTAGTATGTGGATGACGATAGGCATAAGCAATGTTGTTTAGTTTCATAAATTTTTCTTTTTCTATGTGATATTTTTGACACAGAATACTAATCACTATTTTTTGACAAGTATCGTTTGCAAATTTCTTATCTTTGCAACTGAGGACATTTGCTTTCCAACGGAGAGGTATGTTATGGAATTGATATTTTACTATTTATTGCAACTGGCAGATGGAAAAGGCTTGACCAACCTAAGACTATGGAAACATATATATATATATATATATATATATATATATATATATATATATATATATATATATATATATATTATGTACATTCTATTTTTCAAGTACTCTTTTATAAGCTCTGGCCATTTATGACCGGCCGGCCAGTTTGTATTCAATTTGACCATTCAACAAATCTATAAATCAATTAGGTGCAAGAGGGGAATGGTCACTCTTGCATGGGGGGAGATTGCACCCAATGTCCGCGTTGCTCTTCTCCCCTCCCCTCTCTTCTCTCACGCCGTGTCGACATAGCACTCCACTCTAGGAGGTGCACTAGCATATGTTTTCCTACTCTCTGTCACTTTCTGTCGCTCTCATCTTGCGTATAGCTTAGATTATGGGAAAATACGATTAACAAGTATGCAGGCTTGTAGTTCATGAGCTATATTATGCTAGTTTTTGGTATTTTGCAGGGATCTTCAAGCCTCCATTTGTAGCAAGGTGACTCTATACAGGACTAGGAAGGACTAGGAAGGTGACTCTATACAGGACTAGGAAGGCTATGCTGAAAGATGTTGATTTTCATTAAAAAAATGCTCTGGCTGATCAAGCAGCCTCCCTTGACACCATGGAAAAAGTGATGACTACAGAGGAGTGGGAGAAACAACAAGATATTGAAATTTCTCATCTGGAGTCCAAGATCCAGGAAGGAAACTACTTCCTTATGCTTATACAACAGGAGATAGATGCCCTCCCGACTCCTAAAGCTATTCATGCTTAGATTCTAGTTGGAAAGCCAGATGTAATGTTTTGATGTAGTGCTTCTAGTCTTATCCCCCTGGCTAGCTTGATAGCCCTAAAATGTAAATATTTTGTTCTCTCTATTATATTTTCACCGTGTTTCTAGTATTAAAACAAAAAACACCCACACACACAAGGAAGTACACCTTAATCATTTTTCATTTTGCATGATCTTTATTTGCAAGGGACTAGATCAATCTACATATTAGAGAGTTATCACAACTACCTTGAATTGTTCCCAAAGATATACTAGTTTTTGAGAATCCGCAACCAAGTTTGTTTGTACGTCTTGTTGTTTGTTGCGTTTGGCTAGAGCCAATTACTACTTCATTGGGATTCTCTTGGTATATGTACTCCCACTCTTTGATTATTGTTTCATTGATCTTCTCTTGGTATGCCTACTTTGATGATTGCTTCATTGAGCTTCTCTTGGTATGAGTGAGACCAACATAAAATTTTTATGATGGATCTTGGACAGTGTGGTTGGCAGCTCATAGAGTGTCTAGTGAATAAGCTTTTACCTGAGCTTTCTAAAATCTTGCCCTTCCGCATTACCAATATCAATCTCTCCATTTGGCTTTACTTGTCGATACAATTAGTCCCTAATATCGACTGGGATTGCATCATAATCTTGAAAATTTGACTCGAAAAGTGGGTGATAATATTGAGGTTACAATGAATCCATGGTGGAAACAAGTGATGTGAGGCCATGAGAAGGAAAGGGAGAAGGATGCATTGATGAAATTCTGGATGATGGGGCTATGACAACGACAATTTGGATAAAAGGTGTGTTGTGTTGACTTTCCCATGGTATGCTGAAACGCCATAGGTTTCTAACTTCTTTGGTGTATACCTCACAAAGAGGCTCTCTGTGATTTGCATGAACTCGTCCTATAAGGATAGTACATTTTGTAGCATGGGTTTATTAGGTATAGGCACTAGAGTTAAAATACTCGAGGGGCCTACTTGACCTAGCTTTGGAGTGGCCATGGCCAGTAGAAGGACAATCATCTTTGTCATCTGCACAAAGCACCTTCAATTATTCTTTTTGGTCACATCTGTATTAGAGAAAAGCCCATTTGGAATTGCACCCCCCCCCTATCTCTAGGCTGTACAAGGGTGGTGCCTTTCTAACAAAATTGACCTTGACTTGCTACCCCATTCATCACGTTTGGCTTGACTTTTAAGTTTTGTTTGGTTTGATTTTTAAGTTTCCTTTTTTCCTCAGTTGTTTCTAAGTTACTATAGGCTTGGTCTCTAAGTTCTCTTTTTGGCTCAATTTGTAAGTTGTATTTTTTTGGTTTTGTGTAGAATGCATGGATTATGTATGTAAACTATGCATGTATTATATGCATTATGTATGTGTGATATATGTGTGCTTTATGTCCATGCAATCTATACATTTGTGTGTATATGTGCCATTACATGTGTATTTTGTTCATTATGTGGATATCTTGTGTGCATTGTGCATGTTGTGTGCAACATATATGTATATTAGGTGTGATATATATGCATTGTGTGCATTATGTGTCCACATGTACCATTATATGTAATGCATGCATTTTGACTGTGTTGTGTTTGCATAATATGTGCATTAAGTAAGCATGAGAGTTCATTGTATGCATCAAGAGTGCATATAGGCATTTTGGAGAGTGAAGACTTTCTATGTGCAGACAATGTTGTGCATTAAAACCAAACCAAAGTGCTACTTTTCAAGGATTATCTTTTGTGTTGTTAAAGATAAATAAAATCCCTTCATTTATGAAATGCATCCTTTATATTTAGAGAGTGTGTACAAGTAAGGCCTCTGTGTGTGTGTGTGTGTGTGTGTGTGTGTGTGTGTGTGTGAGAGAGAGAGAGAGAGAGAGAGAGAGAGAGAGAGAGAGAGAGAGAGAGAGAGAGAGAGAGAGAGAGAGAGAGAGAGAGAGAGAGAGAGAGAGAGAGAGAGCATTGAAAAGTGACCTTTTGTTGTTACCTTGATATTGTGGCTGCATTGTCATAAAATTTAATATCTAACCAACCCAAATTATATTCTCATATTAAACCGATCATTTAATGTGGAAGAATAAACGGGAGCAAGAGTTAGAATATAGACATATGCTTATGGATCTATCTCATCTTGGGACCTAAGTCAATGGGTCTAAATGGGAGATGGTCTGTCAAAGAGAAATGCTAGCTAATAGATCTTGAAAGACCTTAGGGTTAGCTTCATTAGAGACCTCCAAAGGTTAGTGTTAAAAGTTCTTATACCTAGGACCTTAGACAAGCTAGGGTTGAGCTTGAGGTGGGAACCCGGTCCAAGCTTGAGGTGCTTGGCGTGCTCGTTGACTAAGGTGCTTCTCGTGCTTGATGACTAAGGTGCTTGATGTGCTTGTAATTCTTGCTAACTAAGGTGCTTGAGATGCTTGTCATGCTTATGGGACAAGGTACTTGAGAATCTTGAAGTCAAACCAAGGCCTACAATGAGGGGGGGCTATCCCTACAAGTAGGGGATGTGAGAGACTACCACTTGCACCCTCTCAAGGGTCACCCTTTCCACAAGAGCAACATGGACACATGTCAAGCTCCTCCTCATGTCACCCTCATGGTGTGCTTGAATCCTATTGGCTAGGCTTTAAAGGGGTCCAATGAGCATTTAGTTTAATAAATAATTATCTAGGCATTATCAAGCCCTCTCTCTCAAGGGGTAAGGAGGACACTTGTCCAAATGCTACCCTTGTTTCTTGATATTAACTAAGCATGTGGTTGGCTAGGCTTGGAGGGGTCCAACCAAATTCAAACATGAGCTACAAGGAGGGGTGGACCAAGGAAAGTTGGGGGTGTGATTGGGGGTATACTCTCTCTCCACACACACTCACATGCTCTCATTCTCACGTTGTGAAACTGCAAGAACTTCATCTCCTTCTCTAAGCTTGAGAAGTGGAGAGCCTACACCAACGTTGTTGGCTATGGAATGCAAATCAAACCAAGAACAATGCTTCAATACTACGCTTGACATCTTCTTCGTCTCCATTAGTATGCTTCTATGCTATGATAAGATCTATGAGTAATGGTATGAGAGGAAAATACTTCATTCTAATGAGAATACTTATTTTTCCTCTTCCATACCCCCTCCGTACCCTCATGCCCTGCTAGATCTCTCACCTTTGAAGGTTTTTGAGGTCTTGGGACTGAGGCCGGTGACAAGTTAATGCTTTCATTTAGATAAGTTACGGGCATAATTGTGGTGCATGAAGCTCTCTATCTTGATTGCACCATCAAGATCTCAAGGAACACAAAGGTTGTATTGTACCAAGTCTCTCTTTATGGGAGAAGCTATAATACAAATGTCTTTTGGAGGGGGGACCAGCTCCACGTATACCCGGTCCTCAACTGTTGTCAAGCTCTCTAATTCTCTCTCTTGCAAAGTATTGTTCATGCTGAGATAATTAAGTATAATGATCATTTTGCTACCTCTAATCAAGTTCTCTCTCTATTTTCTCAAAGTATTCTCATAAAAATTCTAACTACAGTTCTTTAAATTCCACTATTCTCAATGTTCAGAGTCCAGTTAGAATACATCCATTGTCATTGCACCATTGCTATCACTAATGGAGCCAAGTGGTCTCCCTTAACCCCCTCTACTGATCTCCCTCTTCCTATCCTCTTCTTCTCTTGCATCCTGTTCTATGCATTTTGATGTTCAATGTGTTGTCAAGAAGTGCGTAGTGCGGTTGGGAAAGCGTGGAGGCTCCAATTGTGAGGGTTCACAACAAAAGCAAGCGAATCACAATTAATTCAAAGAAAAAGACACACTTAAAATGAACAAACTCCACACAATAAAGCTTCACCCTAAAAAAGAACCAAGATAAACTCAAATCTCTTGTATGTGTGGTGATTTGGTGTAGCCTCATTCCCAATTCCACAGGTACAATGCCTGTTTACCCTATCAAAACTCTTTCTTCCTCCTTCGATTATTCATCAAGGCCATTTCATGTAAGCTTTAACACTTCCATATGCAAGCTCAAACACCTTTTGAAGATAAGAAAACCTAATTGGATCATCCACATGCATGAATACAAGGTAGGAACAATGAGGGACTACACTAGCGTATCATAGAAGAAGCCATGTGTCCCTGCATAGAGAGTCTTAAAGAGCTTTTTTTTCACTTTGTAAGAAGACCCTAGCTTAAAAAACTACAGAAACCATTGTTGATGTGGAATTTTGACCCATCTTATGCCCATTTTGGGTTATTTTGACCATTTTATGCCCTTTTTTGTAGGGATTTCATTCACGTATTCATGTGAAGTGTGAAGTGGTAATAACTCATGTTATTAACACTCCATGGGAGTGTTAAAAATAACCTCAAATTCACAATGATTGGCTAAGACTAGGACCTACTGTTGGTGCACCACGTGAAGGAGTACGAGCGGAAGTGCGACGCGAGAGAGAGTGCGAGAAGAAGAGCACGACGATATGGTGAACTCGCTCTACTGTAATGTGTAGAGCATAGTGAGTTCTTATTAGGTTTTTACAAAAGAATATTTGTACATACCTGGCTGCCCTCCCACTTACCTGGGCGACCACATTGGGCTTCATACCCCAACAACCTCCCACTTAAAGTCCAATGTGGTACTTTAAGTGTGAGAGAAGCTACTATACAAGCTAATATACAAGAGATGTAGAGAAGTGATGTACTAGCCTACACCTAACTGCTTGCGAAAATGTGCAAAGCTCTCTGAGGGAAGTCCTTTTGTAAGTAGATCAACAGGATTTTCTGTGGTGTGAACTTTGACAAGCTGAAGTTGCTTATCCTTGAGCATTTCCCTGATGAAATGATACTTCACATCCACATGCTTTGTCTTTGAGTGATAAACTGGATTGCGAGCCAATTGTATAGCACTTTGACTATCACAACATAACACAGGCATCTCTTCTTTGATTCCCAAATCTGTTACTAGTCGATTAAGCCAAATTGATTCTTTGCATGCCTTTGATGCTGCAACATATTCAGCCTCTGTAGTAGACTAAGTAACACAATCTTGTAATCTAGAACGCCATGATACTGCTCCACCAGCCAATGTAAATACATACCCTGACGTAGACCTTCGGTTGTCTAAGTCACCTGCATAGTCTGAGTGTGTAAAACCCTTTACACTTAGCTCCTGACTCCCATAGCATATACACATACTCTTTGTAGCTTTCAGGTATCTCAATATTCCTTTCACTGCCTCCCAATGTTTCTTGCCTGGGTTTGACATGTATCGATTTACTACTCCCACTGCAAATGCAATGTCTGGGCGAGTAGCAATCATTGCATACATCAAACTACCCACTGCAGACGCATATGGAATCTTATCCATTTCAACCTGTTCTTCCTCAGACACAAGACAATCTTGTTTGCTAAGTTTCACATATGGTGGCAATGGAACACTCAGTGCCTTTCCCTTCTCCATATTGAAACGTTGCAAAACCTTGTCAATATACTCTGTTTGAGATAACCAAATCAACTTCTTTGATCTGTCTCTCTCAATGCGCATACCAAGTATATGACTTGCCTCACCCATGTCTTTCATGTCAAACGATTTTTCCATCTTTGACTTTAAAGCTGAAATTTCTTCCAAGTGCTTGCCATCAATCAACATGTCATCCACATACAAAATAAGGATCAACCAACTACCATCCTTAGCCTTCTTTGTATATAGACAGTGATCGAACTCACTACGTTTGTAGCCTTGAGAAAGCATAAACTTGTGGAATTTATGGTACCATGCCCTCGGTGATTGTTTTAAGCCATAAAGACTCTTTAACAGCTGGCATACCCAATCTTCCTTGCCTTTCTCAACAAACCCTTCTGGCTGCTGCATGTAAATTTCCACATCTAAATCACCATGCAAGAACGCTGTCTTGACATCCATTTGGTGCAACACCAAATCTAATATGGCAACCAATGCAAGAAAGCATCTCAATGTAGTCATCTTGACCACCGGAGAGAAGACTTCCTCAAAGTCAATGCCTTGTTCTTGCTTAAAGACCTTGGCAACAAGCCTTGCTTTGTACTTTGGCTGACTATCATGAGCGGTGATCTTATACCTGTAAACCCATTTACAAGGTAGCGCCTTTTTTCCCCGTGGTGATTTAACTAGCTTCCATGTCTTGTTTTTATGCAGAGCTGTGATCTCTGACTGCATGGCCAATTGCCAATTCCCGGAGTCCTTCATTTGCACTGCTTCCTTGTAACATGAAGGCTCATTGCAATCAGTCAACATGACATAGTTCATAGATGGAACAAACCTATTAGGAGGTCGCATGACACGTCCAGATCTACGCACAATAGGTGGCTCAGGCTCAGCCACAACCTGTGGTTCCACTCTATCCTGTCCTTGCTCCTCTTGAGCCCTGACATTTTGTCTTGCACGTGCAGGTCCATCTTCTTGGAAGACAACTCTTCTAATCTCCTCAACCCTCTCTGGTTTAGAATGATATTTGGATTCATTAAAGTGAACATCATTTCTGCGGACTATTTTTTTGGATTCGGGATCCCAAAGTCTGTACCCCATCTCACCAGAATTACCATAGCCTAGAAAGATGCACTTTCTACTCTTTGGCTCAAGTTTGTTCCTAAATTACTTTGGAACGTGAGTATATGCCTCACAGCCAAAGACTCTGAGATGCTTGTATGAGGGCATTTTGCCTGACCATACCATCTCTAGCACTGAATCCTTCTGCAAAACCTTGCTAGGAGATCTATTTACAAGATGAACAGCTGTTGATACAACTTCAGTCCAAAACCCATTTGGCAGCTGTGCATTAGACAACATACTTCTGACCTTCTCTTGTATGGTCCTATTCATCCTCTCAGCAACACCATTTTGAGGAGGATTGTAAGGAGCAGTAAGTTCACGTTTTATACCTTTTGACTCACAAAAGTCGTGAAAGGCCTTTGAAACATACTCTCCACCATTGTCAGTGCGTAAGCATTTAAGCTTCTTGCCACTCTGATTCTCCACAAGTGTCACAAACGTTTTGAAAACACTAAACGCTTCATCCTTGTGCTTGAGAAAGTAAACCCATACTTTCCTCGAGTAATCATCTATAAATGTAATAAAGTAAGAAGCTCCCCCTAGAGATAGGTTAGGCATAGGTCCACACAAATCACTATGAACAAGTGCCAACTGTGTATCTCTTCTACTGCTTCTATGCTTATGTGGCTGCTGTGTTTGCTTACCATACAGACAATGTTCACAGAATTCAAAATCATTAAATGAAAAGCCAGGCAAATAACTAGAACGAGACAAGATTTCCATTCCCTTCTTGGACATATGTCCTAACCGGCTATGCCACAAAGAAACGTTCGGCTGCTCGGTTACATTGATTACATTTTTAGAGAAATTTGATACATAAATCATGTAAAGTCCTCCAGACGTTACTCCATGGGCTACTGTCATAGAACCCTTGGATATCTTCCACATGTTCTGTCCAAAAGTGGTGACATAGCCAACATCATCAAGTAAACCTGTGCTGATCAAGCGCTTTGTAATTGCGGGAACATGTCTCACATTCTTCAGCGTGAAAGAAGAGCCATTCTGAAACTTCAATTGAACATCTCCAACACCTAAGATCTCACATGTCTCCCCATTGCCTAGCCGAACATGATCTTTAGTGGTCACATAAGAGGTAAACCACTCCTTGTTTGGAGACACATGAAGTGATTCCCCTGAGTCTATAATCCAGTCACTCAGTGCATTTCCATCAGAGGCTGTAAGAAGAGCTGAGTCCATTGTATTCTTCAAGAAGTAGATGTCTCCTGACACTAGACTGTCATCCTTTGCAACAGTGTTTGTCACATTTATTTCTTGAATCTTCACTGAGGACTTGTTCTTCTCACCATGGTCTTCAGATTTCTCTTTGCCTTTTTCTGCTTTCCATTCTCTGCAGTCTCTTTTCATGTGACCCTTCTTGCCACAATGGTAGCATTCTATGTCACTCTTGCCTTTAGCACTGCGGGACTTGCTACGAGACTGATTCCTCTTTCCACCTTTGTACTTTTCTTTGGTCCTTCCCCTGACAACTCAGGCTGTTCCTTTGCCTTTGTCCATTGTCTTTCTATTAGTTTCTTCAGTAAGCAGACTTCCTTCTACACCTGCTATGTTCAAACCATCTGGAGGTGCAAAATTACTCAAAGCTGTGCAAAAAGTGTCCCAACTTTCTGGCAATGTGATCAACAGGAACATAGCTCTAACAGGTTCATCAAACATGACACCTTGAGCTGACAACTGACCGTAGATTGTGTTGAATTCATTCAGATGATTGGACATAGGTGTCCCTTCTTTCATCTTCAAGTCAGCAAGCTTCTTAAGCCAGTATACCTGTGAAACTGCACTCTGCTTCTCATAAAGATCACTCAGCTTTAACCATGCTTGATAAGCCAACATCTCGTCTGCTACATTGAAGTAAACGCTTTCTGCCAAAGTCAGCATAATGGTAGAAAGTGCCAATTCATCCATTTCGCTCCATTCATCTTCGTCCATATCTTCTGGTTTTATCCCCTTGAGCTTTATAGGTTTTATCTGCTTCTTTTGTACCAACACGTGCCAAATCTGCTGCTTCCACAATGGGAAATTGGTTCCATCCAGCTTCTTGATATTGTAAAGAGCAGTGTCCTGTGATCCAGCCATAGCTACGCTTCACAGTAGTTTACTTTCCTGGGAAAAATTCGGCAGAGTTTCCCCTGTAAACTGACCTCTGAACCAATATCAACGTGTCAAATGAACCAAGAAAGCTTCAGATTCTGTTGAAATTTTGGCAGAGTCTCCTTTGTAAAATGGCTCTGGTGTACTAAAAACAGACCAAAAACAGCTCAAAAAACCACTGTCTCTCTAACACTGTAAGCTGTGGGTAAAACTGTCCTGCACTTGTACTGTCTCTAACTGTCCTGTAAGCATAGACTGCGACAATGCCTCAACGGCAGTAAAGCAAAGATGCAATCCCAACTGTCTAACTCACAGTCAATACATCCTAGCTGCCTATCTAAGGGTGCTCGAGGGATCGCTCCAAGACCTGTATCACCGAAAGGATCTCAACATTCGAGAATCCCCCAGCTCAATAAAACCTCACTCGACCCTCAACAAAGGCTGCAGTAAATCTGACAGTACATAGACTTCCCACAAAGTCATACATCCACAAATTTCCCACTGTATGCTGTAACCGTTGCGGCGGTTGTTTGCTACGTGACTCACAGCCAGCAAACCCTCAACAGACATACATCATCTCTGACAATACATCCCATGTGGAAGTACCTGCAATGTCAGGATGAAATCTGGAATATCAAGCAGCAAATACAAGCTACCTGATGAACTAGTGGATGTCGACTACAGTCTGTGTGTAGATGCGCCCGTGTCGTATGTGAGACGCCTCCAAGAACTGTGAGCCGTCCTTCGATGTGTAGACAGCCACAAATCAACACTCTGGGAGTGTCGGTATCCTTAGTACCTGTAGTCGTAGGCCGAAAACCCCAAATTTGCAGAGTCGGATCTCCACCCGCTGAGACCACGTAGTCGAAAATGGCCTGCGCAGACCTTTGTCGAAGCAGAACGGTGGCCGAGATGACCTCAGAATGAAATTCTGACAACACCAAGCCCTTCGTACTAGCCCACGAGATTTGGGGCCGTGTCTTCGCCCGTCGAATTTCACTCCAATCTGAGCTGGTGACTCTAGCCTCCTGTAGTGTTGCCCCGAGCCTCGATCTGAGCTCTGATACCAGTTGAAGGAGTACGAGCGGAAGTGCGACGCGAGAGAGAGTGCGAGAAGAAGAGCACGACGATATGGTGAACTCGCTCTACTGTAATGTGTAGAGCATAGTGAGTTCTTATTAGGTTTTTACAAAAGAATATGTGTACATACTTGGCTGCCCGCCCACTTACCTGTGCGACCACATTGGGCTTTATACCCCAACACCACGCATCATTCATGGCCCATCGGGCCCCGTCAAGAAAGAAGGGATGCTTGGCAGGCTCGGCTATATCCTGTTCCCGCCCCCCATTTCTAGAGGTGGCTATATAAACCTTGTCCCATCCTTCTAGCACTTCATTTTGGCACAGTTTGAAAAGCTTCCAAAATTAATTTTATTTGAGGTTTACCTTAGTTGAGGTTTACTTGTTGTCTTTCATTCAGGTAGCTTTGATCCCTGTATTTGTTAAAATCCACGAGCTGTTACATCCCTTAGGTGTCTATCCGCCTGGAAACAGGATTGGGTAGGGAGCATCCTCATGGAGGGTTGAGGTGGTGCATGTGCCTGGAGCTCATTTCTATGGTTGGAATGGAGTGCTCCTTATCACTACACCTACGTACTGTTCTGTTATGTTTAGTTGCCTCCCTTGGGTGTCTATCTGTCTAGAAATTGGTTTGGGTAGGGAGCATCCTCGTGGAGGGTTTAGGTAGTGCTAGTGCCTGTGGCTCATTTCTATAACTAGGATGGAATGCTCCTTATCACTACACCAGCGTACTTGTCTGTTACATTTAGTTACCTCCCCTAGATGTCTATCCACCTAGAAATAGGTTTGGATAGGGAGCATCCTCGTGAAGGATTTAGATGGTGCAAGTGCGTGGGGCTCATTTCTATTGTTGAAATGAAGTGCTCCTTATCAGTGCACTGGTGTACTTGTTTGTTATGTTTAGTTACCTTCCCTGGGACTCTTAAAACATGTTTAGATAAGAAGCATCCTCGTGAAGGTTTTAGATGGTGCAGTCGTCTGGAACTCATTCTTATGGTTGGAATGGAGTGCTCCTCATCACTACATTGATGTTCTTGTCTGCCTCACCATTTTTATTGTTGGAGAAAAGTGCTCCTCATCACCACCAATTTCACTTCTTCTTGTTTATTATATATACATATTTATATTATTTTACTCTAATATACAATTGTTCAATTAAATACAATTTTTCATAACACTAATATTTTTGTGATTGTATGAATGCATAGGTGGCTTGTGAACTTGTCATGGTCGCTAATGCTTGCTCTAAACATCAATGCAACTACTTCTAATCGCCCATCGACCGGTGGTGAAGGATCAAACAATGGAGCTTCCAATAAAGGGAAGCACAAGGCCGATAGTAAGGTTCCACGGCCTAAGTGGAAATTTGGTGAGAATGTAAGATCATTTATATATTGGCACTATAAATTATGTGGAAAAGAAAAATCAAGAGGTGCACTCCACATTAGAAAACACTTCCTTGGATCAGGGAATGAAACAACTAACGGGTCAAATGGAGGCAAATGTAATGGGGTAGGTCATGAGACTGCTACAAAACACTTGAGAAAGTTCTTAGAAGGTGTAGCCAATGCCGGTTGGTTTTAGAGCACCCAGGCAATGTTGCCTCAACATAAGGTGAACAAATAGTGGTGCAGCCTCCATGCCAGCTAGGGCACGTGCGTGCGCGCGCACACACACACACACACACACACACACACACACACACACACACACACACACACACACACACACACACACACACACACACACACACACACACACACACACACACACACACACACACACACACACACACACACAGAGCTAGCACTTAAGATGGATCACCTGAGTACTAGTTTGGAATGCATACACTGAGGCAAGTAAGTCTAGAGCAAAGCTTTTGCGATCAAGTGCTCTTGAAGAGGCACAATATTTTCTTGCACAAGCTATCTATTTTACAGGTGGTTCTATGTTGATGGTCACATGAGAGTCATGGAATCATGCATGGAAGAAGATTGGTGAGTATGGTATTGGTTTTGCCCCTCCATCATATTACCTGATACGCACAACGTTCTTGGATAAATTCTTTGTAGACACCCAAAAGGAAGTTTATAGATTGATCTTGAAATCAATTGATCAAACAAGGTGCACTATAGTAAGTGATGGATGATCAAATGTCCAACATAGGCCGCTAATTATTGTGATTCTATTCAAACCTTGAGGGGAGTGTTTTATTAAAGCAATTGATAGCTCGGGTGAGATAAAGTCAGGGAGTTATATAGATGATATAATAACAGAGACAATTCATCAAGTTGGTGTCCCCAATGTAGTACATGTAATCATGGATAATGCCAAAAATTGTAGAGAAAATGGTAATCTATTGGAGGAACACATTCCTAGCTCACACATGTTTCGTTGCAATGTGCATAGCTTGAATCTGGTGTTGCATGATTGGTATAAAAAAGACGACACTTATTGGTTCAAAATCATTATAGATAAATCAAGGAAGGTGGTGAAGTTTATTTTGAAGAGACAACATGTGCTAGACATGTATCGGCAACATATGTCCACAATATTGAAGCTTCCATGTGAAACAAGATTTTGCACTAACTTCTACACTATGGAAATCATTTTACAAAACAAAAATTCTATTTTGGAGACATCTGTTTGTGCTGTCTTCTATGAGTGGGAAGCAGAGCAACCAAAAAGAATAAAAACAAAGGTACGGTCCTTGAAAGTGCTTATTGATAATAGACACTGACGGGAGAAAAGCGAACCCCGAACCCCAACGGCCTCTAAATCGCCGGGGGCCGAATGGCACGCCTCGAGCCTATCACGGTAAAGTGAACAGGGGGCACCACCTAGCTTTGAGCGGCTAGGATGCAAACAACACACCACCATAACAAAGTTTTCATCCAAGAGTGATGGATGCTTGGGAGTAATGGTGAAGAGGAAGGGGAATGAGATCAAGTTAGAGAGAGAGAGAGAGAGAGAGAGAGAGAGAGAGAGAGAGAGAGAGAGTATAGCGGCTTAGTACTTAGGCACCACAGAAGGATGGAGAATCCGCACACCCTTCACATATACACAAGCTCACTCCAAACACAAGACTAGGTGGCGATTCCGCACACCTCACATGTGAAAAACATTGCAAGAAACATACTCACAAAACCTCAAGCTTTATTTAGAGAATAAGGTGATGAAATGGGGAGCATAGGGTAGGGGAAAGAGAAGGGAGAGAGTGGTAGAGCACATGGCGGATAGGTTCGAGCTGATGGCGAAGACTCGCACGAGGGTTATGGACATCATCCTTTATTTAGCTGCCCTTCATCTTCCATAGCGCAAGGGTGTAGAGGTCATGCTCAAGTCAAGAATGGTGACTCCGGTGATGGTGATGGTGTGGGTGTGTGTGTGCGCGCTAGGCACACACAGTCCATATTGTACTATCTGGTGATGTTGTGTGTGTCGTTAGTGTGATGGTGACCCCTCTTTATATAGGGGAGGATGGGGAGGATTTCTAGAATTTTAGAAATCAAGAAATTATTATTTGCACCGGCCATGTGGCTGTGGGCCCCACTTGTCTGGCTGTGTGTATATGCGCCAGAACAGTAGTCTCATGAGAGAGAGACTAAGAGAGAGAGATGGGTTGATGAAAAAATTGAGTGAGATGGAAAATAAGTAATTACAAGAGGGAAGAGAGAGGACTGTGTACAGAGATAAATCTGTGTGCAGATGTGTGTGTACACTAGAAAAATCCGGTAACCATCATGTAAAGGTGGGTCTGTGGGCACCTTTTTCAGTGGAACTTAGTGTGTGTGAGTGTGGGGGAGGCCATCTGGCTACAAGACAAGAGAGATTTTGAATTTTAGAGAGAGAAGGGGGTATTTGGATCATGGGAGAGTGTAGGAGAGAGAAAAAAAGGGTGGGGTATGCTATTTTGGAAGATAGGAGAGGTGGCATGTGACAAAGAACATATTATTGGTGAGGACAGGGGTGGGGTAGCTTGAGGGGAGAGAGAAAGGAGAAAAGACAAGGGGAAGAGAGAGGGGGTTGACCTTTTGAGTGGAGGAGAAGAAAAGGGACACACGGTGGGGCAACAATGAAGAAAAAGGAGGCAGGGTGGGGATGGGCTGCCCCGCAGGCACGAGGTGGCCTATTTTACCTTTCTCACTTATTTACATACTCATACTTTATTTTTTCTTCCATGGGGTGAGGAAGAGAGAAGAGGGGTATGGGAGCCTGGCTTGTGAAAAGCCCCCATCATTAGCCCTCCCCTTTTGGCTAGAGGCATTCATGTCTCTAGCTCATTTGTTTAATCATTATCGTTGGAGGTCGTGGCTGATGGTGTGTCCTCATCTGGAATGTCAATAGGTGGAGCCTGGTCAAATAGAAGAAAATAAGGTTTAAGTTGCCAACCATTTACCCTGGTTTTATGAAGTTTTCCATCAGCCTCCATAAGCTGATAGCTTCCATTGGCATACTTTTTCCTGCTGATGAAAGGGCCTTCCAATCGGAGTAGGAGTTTCTTATCCTTGCACGTGTCGAAGGGATTGTCGTAGTGGAGCACCAACATTCCTTTCTTCAATTCTTTTTGCCGGAGATACTGGTTAAAGCTAAGTCGTCTATGCTCTGCTTGTGATGCATAATAATTTATTGCTTCTTCTCTATCCAGCTACAATCTTTCCAAGTCGATGATGTGATCTTCAAATGCATGTTGGGCTGTTGAAGTTGGCTTGTCATTACTCTGAGACTTTGTAGTTGCACTTCAATGGGCAAGATTGTTTCCTTACCAAATACTAGATGATACGGTGTGAATCCCAAGGAGCATACAGAATGAAGTTTTGTAGGCTCATAAAGCTGGTAGTAGGTACTTATCCCAGTCTCCAGGATGATTGTTTACCTGCTTGGTAATAATTTTAGAAACCATTCCATTTATCTTTTCAACTAGGCTATTACATTGAGGGTAATATGGTGAAGAGTGCCTCCTTGGAATGCCCAGTTTCGGCATTAATTCTCCTACCAGGTCTGCTCTGAAACCTGGCCCTCTATAAGAGATGATCTCTAAAGGTGTGCCAAACCTACAACATATGTGCTCGTAGATAAATTTAGCTACCTCTACCACTGTGATTCTAGTGGTGGCTGTAGCCTCTGTCCATCTAGTCATGTAGTCTACCCCCATGATAATGTAGAATTTTCCTGAGTTGGCCCTAGGTAATGGCCCAATGGCATCGATACCCCATTTTTCAAATGGGCCATATGAGTGAATAGGTGTATGTGGTTCAGGCATAAGTGACCTAGTGCCGGCCTTTTGACACAACTTACACGTTTTGCACCAGTGGTGTACATCACGATTGAGGCTAGGCCATATAAAGCCTGCCTGCAAGATTTTCCTACTTGTTATGTCTAGGGAAAAGTGACCACCAAAAACCCCGTCGTGACAGCTAGGAATTACTCCCGTGATTTCCTGAGAGAGAGGGACCTTCCTGAGTATTTGGTCCTTACCCTTACAATACTAACCGTCATTGATGAGTCGATACCTTGTGGCCTTCCGCGTCAGCCATTGCTTATGTCCCTTTGTTAAATCTGATGGGCATTCCCTTGTTTCCAAAAAATGCATGATGTCAGGCAAGGTGTCATTGCCTTGAAATAGAGGGAGCTTTAGCTTTATTGCTCCGACCACACTTGTTGTAGTCTTTCACTTGCTAGGGCATCTACTTCTTGGTTTTGAGCCCTTGGGATATGGTGTATTTGAACTTCTTCAAACGTACCCAACAAGGTTTTTACACCACTTAAGTGAGTCCTTAAACTAAGATTCTTGCATGTCCATGCTCCATTTACTTGCCTTACCAGAAGTAGAGCATCCCCAAATACATTAAGGCATTGTACACCTTGCGAGACGCACCATTGTAGACCCTTGGTTAGTGCTGCATAGTCAGCTTCATTGTTAGAATGTGAATCTAACAATTGGCCCAACTAAAAAACCTTTGTCCCTTTGTCATCAAAGACCACAGCTGCTTTGTCGGACGCTCGCTTGTAGGCTCCATCAAAGTAGAGAGAGTATGCTCCTTCTACCATCGGTGGAACTGGAGGTAATCGGACTTCTCCTCCCTTAGATTGCTTCTCCTTCCTTTCAAAGACTTGGTAGGTCATGAGTCCCCCCAAACTTTCCCTTGTCGTGCTTTCTACCTGTACCGTGTAGTCAAACTCTTGCAGACAAACTAGCCAATTGATGAGCCACTTGCCAATCTCCCTTCTTTTCTATTGTGTCACAATTGGGGATTTAAGTTTTGATTGAAAGAGGATTCTTAACTTGTGCGGGAATAGCTCATATGTTGATGAAATTAACCACATTCAGTTCCCTATGTTAGGAACCCTAAATTATTCTTACACATTTTCCTATGATTATTCTTGCACAAATCTGTACTATAATTGCAAAGTACTTGTGTTTTCGCTACTTTTATTAAAGCATGTGGCAAAAGGGGGAAAATAGAAAACTAACTCACAAAGCTTTAAGATAATTATAAAAAATACATCTTAAAAACCCGTGATAATTATCTTAATGACAGATAATTAGTTTAGCTAATTATCTTAATAGAAAAACACTATTTTTGAGGGTAAATTGAAGGGGGAGATTAGCAAATCACGATATATGATTACATACTATTTATCAGAGTTAGATCACATGATAAAAAGGCCGTGATAATTATGTCAAGGTTAGAAGCTTAGTATAGATATTTATCTAAGTCTGATTATACTAATTCTAGCTGAAAACTAAAGAGGGAAATCAGTAAATCGTGTTATATGATTACATGCTATTTATCAGAGCTATATTACATGATGAAAAGTCCATGATAATTATATCAAGGTTATAATATTAGTATAGATATTTATCTAAGTCAAAATATACTAATTTTGGCTAAAATTTAAAGGGGGAAATTAGTAAATCATGTTATATGATTACATTCTATTTAACAAAGCTAATATACATAATAAAGAGACAAGGATAATTATTTCAAGGTTAGAAAAGTAGTATAGATATTTATTTCTATCAAATTATACTAATTTTAGCTGGAAATTAAAGATGGAAATTAGATAATTGAGTTGGAAAATAATAAGATAATTACCAGAGGTCAAAAATATCCTTATCTACTTGTGATAATTATAACATAGTTAATTAGTGAGTTTAGGAAATTATATATGATCAAAAGTCCTATTTTTAACAAAATATTAATTAAAATAGATAGACTTTGCGGTCAAAAGTTTTTAGGAAAATTATAGTAAGTGTAAACCTGTGATATAAAGTTCAAGAAATGAAATCCTTAAGAGAAAATAAATATAAATAATATTAAACTCAAAATAAGCGGATTCCAAACTTAATATTCGATGAGGAAATTAGGAAAAAGATATAGTAAATTATAAGAAAATTAGGATAGCTTAGAAAACCCTTAGGGAAGTTGTGGAAAACGTTATCATGCCTATATAGAAAATAAAGAAACTACTAGGTCAAGAATTTACCAATTAAGAATATAAATTTAACCTAGATTTTGGTAAAATTGGATACAAAGATTAAGTCTAGCTTTCGAATAATTTATCTAATGATTAGACGTCCTTTTTATAAGGAATAAAAAGTTATGGCACCTAAAAGGACCCTAGCCAATCCTACATTTGATGATGACGGAAGAGCTCTAAAAAGAACTAGAGCGTCACACGACGATGAAGTTGGGCCTAGTAGTAGGCCTACAAAGGAGAATCTTCACGCGCCAGTGTAGCAGCAGATCGCCGATCAGTCCCAGGTGGGTTTCCCATTATTCAATTAAGTCTTTAAATATTTTAAGTTCTTTTATAAGTTAGCATTGCATACGTAAGGAATGAGTAAGAACAGAAAAGGATTAATTGACCAAAAACGGAAGGTAACTTCCAACGTGCATTTCTTTATAATGTAGGAAAGAATTGTTTGGGTTAAAACTGGTTGAATTAGGAAAGATATGATTGATCATCCTTAAGACAGCTTGTCTCAAGACACCTCCAACTCCTTGGTATAAATTGATCATAATGATGGCTTTCCAGCCATCATTCCACGGATAAGTTAGTTACCCCCATGAACGATGAGTTTCTACTCCGTGTCATGTCTTGATGTTTCTACATAAGTTAGGATACCAGTTTTATCCTAGGGGAGCCGCCCGATTGTATGGGCAACTGGTTTGGTGTATGGGCACCCGGAACCTTGGGTGGGGGTTTATCCACTCCGGATTGTGAATAAGGAATGGGTGCCGTTTTTTCACCCTTAGGTGGTCTTGAGACAAGAAGAGTACTGGTCATGGTTATTATGGACAATGTTTTGATTGACAGTACCCTGTCTTAAGTTTAAAGATGTCTGTTTTCTAAAAGAATGCTTTCAACGTTGTCTTTAATAATTGATTGAAGGAATTACTGTGACGAAAAGTTAAAAGAAACTATTATTTCAAGTATGTGATAGTAATTAGAAAACAAAAGAATCATGTGTGAGTGCGGGGTGGTAAGTGGGGATTGACTAAGGTTGTCAATCATGGATGGTGGACCTGATTAGTCAGGTAACTATCCTTCCCGGTGCACTAAAATCGTTTGGAAAACATCTTCACTTGGAAAAAGCATTGGCTGAGGATACCTTAGCCCAATTTGTGGAAGTTATAGGGCCAAAATAGTTTTTTGGACTTTTAATACGTTGTCCCGTTTCCGCTGCGAGACGATACTAAGTCTTCTTCTAAGGATATAGACCCAAGCCATTGTTAATGGTAAAGGTCTATTCTTTGGATTTTTCTTGTTTAGAGACTCTGATTTTTATCAGACCTAGAGCCTGTCAAGGGTCCCATTCCGATCTTGGTATTGGCGGGTTGGGGATCTCACAAGGTTGCCTTTGGATTGCATCAACTCTTCAATTTTCTCATAAGGCCAATGAATCTTTGTTTCTCATTATGTTCTTCTTGAAGAAACAAGGAGGAAACATCTAGATCACTATCGCTGCTATCTTCCACTTCACTGCCATCATCCCCATTGTCTTCTTCTTCACTTGAGTACTCTTCTTCATCATTTTGCTCATAAAGTAAGCATCCAAAGAATTCTTGCTAGCCATATCAAACCTCTTCTCATCACCCCTTCTATTGTAGAGAGTGATGGTACCATGTCCCCAATCTTGTGCAACTTTGGTTGCCTGTAACCATGGTCTTCCAAGGATGAGAGGGAAAGCACCAATACCCACAAGCAGAACATCACAATTAATGAGAACTTTAATAGCAAATACATCCACCTCAAAGTCCTTTAGAACTCCCAAACACTTCACCCTTGATTGGATGGCAAGCTTTATGCAAAAACGTGAATTCTTCACCATATCGAGTCCCACCTTTGATACACAAGCTTGAGTAATAACACATATCTATGCACCTCCATCAATATAAACCTCTCCAATACACTTCCTCTTATGCCATGCATCCATAGTAGGGCATATATCAAGTAGCTCATTCAAAGACATGACTCTCACCGACCCCCTTGCAGGCTCCTTCTTCGTGGGGTTGACTACATACTTCCACTACCTCTTCAACTTAGGACACATCTCCATGAGTTGCACAAAGGTAGCATCATAATTTCTACTAAAAAAATCAGCCCTTAAACTATAATTTGGTTTCCCTTCTCCCAAAGGAAAGTCGGATGCATTGTAATGTTGCCTGGGTTTTCTCTTCTTCTTCTCTTTAATTGTACCTGTTTCAACTTGTTTCCCTCTTTTATGGATGGGACTTGCATCACTCATGCCATGATCTCCTTGTAACCCTCTTAACTACTGGCATGTCCATAGCTCCTGAATCATCCTCTTTCTTCTACAAATGGATTAGCTTAGCACCTTTGTTTTTTCCTTCTCTTCAATTGTCAAACCACTTAGCCCTGCTTCCACTTTAATCTCAATACCATAATCTTGAGCTCAAGAATAAATTTGGGAAGGAAGAGGAAACATATCACCACCCATTCTCTTTGGCTTGTCACATTGAGGGATTTTATGACCCCATTCACCACAATTGTAACATTGAAACATATCCCCTCTTCAAGCCAGTCCTCTTCCTCTACCACCTACAAACCCCTCATTGCTTCCATAGAAATTTCCATATCCATAGCTCTGCCCTCTTCCACCTCCCATCATATGCACACTAAGATTCTTCATAAGACCTACAACCTCTCGCATATCCTTGCAAAAAGCATTCACATCCTGAGAATCTTGTTGATCATAGCATGGATCCCTAATGAGGACCCTTGGTTGCGCTACATCTTTCACTTCAACCTTTGGCTCAACATTGATTCCAAGTTGATAAAGACGCTCTGCTTTCTACTCTTTAGTCTTTGCAATTTCAATTGCCTGCTCAAAGGTCCTTGGCTTCTTAAGCTCCACCTTCAAGCATAGACTACTACTCAAGCTTGCAAGAAACCTATGCTTCTTTACATTACTGGAGGAATTCCAGCCCCCAAAGATGTACACCACTTTGTCCATAACACATTGAATGCCTTCACAAAGTGTTCTATGGTCTGGCCCTCACCCTATACCAAGCCTTGAATAGACTTCCATACCTTTTGTGGGTCTTCAACCTATTCAAAGTGTGTAAGAAAATCATTTCTTACCATTTCTTAAGTCATAAATTGAGGAGTTTGGGCTGATTTTACCTCCTTTTTGTAGTCTTTCAACCATTCTCTAGCATCTGCCTTCAAACAAAAGTAGAAGATTTGCAGCACCAACGCTGGGTCTTGCTTGTCAGCAAGAAGGCAAGCAAACTGCATTCGGTCAATGATACCTTTGGCATTTTCATTTGATTTCACACTAAACTCTAGAAAACTAAACGCCATGTCTTCCAAAACCTGTAAATTGAAGGTAACTCGAAGCAATTCCTCAGTGGCGGGCACCAAACCACTGTTGGGCAAAAGAAAAAGTGGGACACCTCTATAGCTATATGGCCCAAGAGTACTCAAACTACAACCTTAGCACAAAAAAGTATACCCCAACAACTTTTAGTAAGCCCCTATTAAAAGGCCTATGCTCCCTTGGGAGTTTACTAGCACGCGCCCACCCAAAGGACCATAGCACATAGGAGAAAAACCATGTCAAAGCACGGATTCCCAACACATGCCGACCAATGCATATGAATACAAGGGATTACCATTTCACAATTAAACATCACAAACCCACAATTTCACCATCAAATCCACAATTCATAGATACATGCCCTCCCAATCTGTCTACACACAATTTGCCGCTAGGCTGTCATAGCCATAACCCTATAGAGAACTAGTCGTAACCTGAAGAGCACAACTCCCATTGGGGCACTTTAAATCTTGAGAGAGAGATTGAAAAATAGCTCGGGAGAAATTTGAAGATGACAAAAGTTGAATCTACACACTGCTACATGTAAAATTGAAATGAACGGAGAGATGTCCCGACACGACTACACGTAGAGCAAGCAAGGCGAGGTAAAAAAGTGCATTAGAAACCATCAAGGAGGCACAAGGAGATAAAATCTGAAAATTTTTGGAGTTTTGCTGAATTTTTTTAAGTTTGTCTATGAGGTTTATAAGTTTGTTGGTGCTACGCTAGTGACTTGCCCTGCATGTACATGTGCTTGATAAAGTAAGCTAAAAAACCCACAAGAAGAAAGAACACACACCCTTTTTAAATTGTACTTGTTGTCCTTATGCACAAATTTACAAAACAATGTGGTGTCAAAAATGCACCCAACAATGCTTGTCCTAACAAGTGCATTCTTTTCATAGGGAAATACATGGATATGGAGAAGTGTCCAAAATGTCAAGCACTTCTTTGAATGAAAGTCCATGGCCGCTCTAGCATCCTGGCATGAGGAGAATAGATCTTTGAACGGTGTGCTACAGATCCCTACAGATTGCAGGGCATAGAAGAATATAGACAACACATGACCGGATATTGTTAAGAAAGCTCAAAATTTTCACCTCGACCTAGCTATGGATGGCGTAAGTCCATAAGATTAGAGGTTGACATCTTAAAATGTATGGCCAATTATCAATGTTAACTACAACATACCTTCGTGGTTGATGACCAAGAAGGGGCACCTATTTCTACGCTTGATAATGTTGGAGAGCTATAAAGTGAAGAATATGAATGTGTATCTTTGTCCACTATTGAAAGAGCTACAACAATTCTGGATTAGCATAGAAGTGGCGGATATGAGCCCGCACACAAGTTGACGCAATGCCTTGATCGGAGTCATTCTAATGTGCATCATGCATGACTATCCCGGACAAACACAATGCTTAGATGATACTCAAAATCACACATTAAACCTTTGTTTTTCTCATGTGGATTTATTGTCATATGTATACATGCATAGATCTAGACAAGCAAATATAGAGCATGTGTTACATGTGGCCCTAGATTTAATGCATGTCAGGCACTCAAGAAGCAAATCTATGAAGGTCATCAAGTTCATCTTCCAAGGAATCACAAGTTACGAGATGATTTTCTGGTAAAAGGACCGCCAAGGATGTCTACTCAAGCATGGTTAGAGTAGAGGGAGATGTGTGATGATAGTCTGCCCCAAAGGATGAGGAGATTCTCTCTATGATACAAGTTTCCATATTGGCCCAAACTCATGATCAATCACTTGCTCAATTCGATGCACATATTCAAGAATGTGGGTAATGTGCTATGGGACCATCTCGTCGGCAAGAACGATACTTTGCAAGGCAAAATCGACCTTAGGAATGCAGGCTGTATGGGGTAATACTAGCCACAAACAACACCACCTGATGGATCGACAAATCTCCCTAAAGCACCATAGATTTTGATAGGAGTCTAGCAATGTAAAGTAAAAGAGATCATTTGATCCATTCATACGTCCACTAGCATAATGAACTCACTCTGAACATGTTTCACTAAAGAAGGAAAGCTTTCTGGTTTGAAGCCACAAGACTAGCAGAAAATGTGTCAGGTATGTTTGAAGTGAAATAGATCATAGTGGGAATTTCATAGCATATCGATGTGTGGAATTGAATACCATTGATAGA
Organism: Adiantum capillus-veneris; assembly: GCF_014529385.1. Classification (NCBI taxonomy): domain Eukaryota; kingdom Viridiplantae; phylum Streptophyta; class Polypodiopsida; order Polypodiales; family Pteridaceae; genus Adiantum; species Adiantum capillus-veneris. Next base: position 115,037,575 of record NC_140931.1, read on the forward strand.
CTTGTTTTTAGCTTATTTACCGGTGGCCATTGAGGGTTGTTTGTCCCCTAGTGTCCAAACCACAATCTATAAACTCACGAAGTTGATGCAATGGATCTCCCAGAAGGAGATTGATGTAGGTTCCATACCATCCATCA